>NC_044322.1:369595041-370335144 GCF_007399415.2 Gopherus evgoodei
AGCTCTCCGTGCCAGCAGCACTGGGGGAGAGGGGGAGGTGAGCGAGCCAGAGTCCAGGGCTGAGTCCGCTGCTCCCAGGGACTGGGGCATACTCCAGGCCAGCCCTGAGGAGCCAGGCTGGAGGGATGGAGGAGACCGGGCCTGATGGAGCTTGTCATGGCCGCTCTCCTGGTCCCACCACCTGGGTGTAGGGCTGGGCTGCACCACTTCCAGTGGCAGGCGCGCACCCAGGCGGGGAGGGGGTTCCCCATGCCACACGCCCGGCTGGGGAGGGGGTTCCCCATGCCACACGCCCGGCTGGGGAGGGGGTTCCCCTGCCACAGGCCCGGCGGGGCAGGGGGTTCCCCATGCCACACGCCCGGCTGGGGAGGGGGTTCCCCTGCCACACGCCCGGCCGGGGACAGCTGGGCCCCAGATGGACTCTGGCTGGAAGGGTCTGGGCGGGGACCCTCTCCCCTCCTCCATCCAGCTCTCACCAGCGGCTGCAGTTGGTGCAAAGTTTAGCCAGGCGGCAAGTGCTGTGTTCAGCTGGAACTGCCGCGGGGCTCCAGCAGCGCAGGGGTTAAGCAGCAGCTGTCACAGCCCCTTTGCGGGAAACTTGTGGCCAGCGGGTCCCGGGGGAGGGAGGGAGGCTGCCAGCCGGCCGGCCGGCCCCGATCCGGGGCGGCGTGGTGGTTCCGATCCAGGGCCCGGCCGGGCCAGCCGCGCAGGGAGCAGCCGGTCCCGGTCCCGGTCCCGGTCCCGCCCCACTCACCGTCTGCTGCAGGTCGGGGATCCCGATGCGCACCACGATGGCGCTGGCGGCGGCTTCCTCCATGCGGGCCGGCGGCGGCTCGGCGCGGGGGGCCGGGGGCTCGATGGTGGCATAGGGGGTCTCGTCCCGGGGGCGGCCCGCGGGGTCCCCCGCATCCGCCTGCACCGCGCGGGGCGGGCGCGGCGGCGGCGGCGGCAGCTGCTCTGGCGGCGGCGGCTCCGGAGTCTCATGTTTGGCGGCGGCGGGCGGCGGCGGCAGCGGCATGGTCCGTGCGGGCGGGGGGCGCGGAGGCGGCGGGGCCGCGGGACCTGGAGCCCGCACAGCGCAGCGCTGGGCCGGGAGAGAGAGAGAGAGAGAGAGTTACCGCCGGGCCGGGGCAGCGCCCCCCGCTACCCCCGGGGGGATCCCAGCGCCCCCCAGCACTGCACACCCCCCGCGGGGATCCCAGCCCCCCTGCACTGCACCCCCCGCGGGGATCCCAGCCCCCCTGCACTGCACCCACGGGGATCCCAGCGCCCCTCCAGCACTGCACCCCCCGGGGGATCCCAGCCCCCCCACTGCACCCACCGCGGGGATCTCAGCCCCCCTACACTGCACCCCCTGGAGGATCCCAGCACTGCATCCACCCGGGGAATCCCAGCCCCCCTGCACTGCACCCACCGTGGGGATCCCAGCCCCCCCCAGCACGGCACCCCCTGGGGGGGATCCCAGCCCTCCTGCACTGCACCCCCTGGGGGGATCCCAGCCCCCCTGCACTGCACCCACCAGGGGGATCCCAGCCCCCCAGCACTGCACCCCCTTGGGGGGATCCCAGCCGCCCCCGCAGCACGGCACCCCCTGGGGGGATCCCAGCCCTCCTGCATTGCACCCCTTGGGGGGATCCCAGCCTCCTCAGCACTGCACCCCCTGGGGGGGATCCCCACCCCCCTTCACTGCACCCACGGGGATCCCAGCCCCCCTTCACTGCATCCCCTGGGGGGATCCCAGCCCCCCTGCACTGCACCCACGGGGATCCCAGCGCCCCTCCAGCACTGCACCCCCCGGGGGATCCCAGCCCCCCCACTGCACCCACCGTGGGGATCTCAGCCCCCCTGCACTGCACCCCCTGGAGGATCCCAGCACTGCACCCCCCGCGGGGATCCCAGCCCCCCTGCACTGCACCCACGGGGATCCCAGCGCCCCTCCAGCACTGCACCCCCCGGGGGATCCCAGCCCCCCCACTGCACCCACCGCGGGGATCTCAGCCCCCCTGCACTGCACCCCCTGGAGGATCCCAGCACTGCATCCACCCGGGGAATCCCAGCCCCCCTGCACTGCACCCACCGTGGGGATCCCAGCCCCCCCCAGCACTGCACCCCCCGCGGGGATCCCAGCCCCCCTGCACTGCACCCACGGGGATCCCAGCGCCCCTCCAGCACTGCACCCCCCGGGGGATCCCAGCCCCCCTGCACTGCACCCCCTGGAGGATCCCAGCACTGCATCCACCCGGGGAATCCCAGCCCCCCCCAGCACTGCACCCACCGTGGGGATCCCAGCCCTCCCCAGCACGGCACCCCCTGGGGGGGATCCCAGCCCTCCTGCACTGCACCCCCTGGGGGGATCCCAGCCCCCCTGCACTGCACCCACCAGGGGGATCCCAGCCCCCCAGCACTGCACCCCCTTGGGGGGATCCCAGCCGCCCCCGCAGCACGGCACCCCCTGGGGGGATCCCAGCCCTCCTGCATTGCACCCCTTGGGGGGATCCCAGCCTCCTCAGCACTGCACCCCCTGGGGGGGATCCCCGCCCCCCTTCACTGCACCCACGGGGATCCCAGCCCCCCTTCACTGCATCCCCTGGGGGGATCCCAGCCCCCCTGCACTGCACCCACGGGGATCTCAGCCCCCCCCAGCACTGCACTCCCGGGGGGATCCCAGCCCCCCTGCACTGCATTCCCTGGGGGGATCCCAGCCTCCCCAACACTGCACCCCCTGGGGGGATCCCAGCACCCCTGCACGGCACCCACAGAGATCTCAGCCCCCCCATCACTGCACCCTCTGGAGGGATCCCAGCCCCCCCTACACACACTGCACCCCCTGGGTGGATCCCAGCCCCTCCACACTGCACCCCCTGGGGGGATCCCAGCCCCTCTGCACTGCACCCACGGGGATCCCAGCCCCCCCAGCACAGCACCCCTGGGGGGATCCCAGCCCCCTTCACTGCACCCACGAGGATCCCAGCCCCCCACCCACTGCACCCGCTGGGAGGGATCCCAACCCTCCTGGCACTGCACCCCCTGGAGGGATCTCAGCCCCTCCTATCACTATACCCATGGGGATCCCACCCCCCAACACTGCACTGCCTGGGGGGGATCCCGACCCTCCTGGCACTGCACCCTCGGGGGATCCCAGCCCCCTGGTACTGTGCCCCCCAGGGATCCTAGCCCCCTACTTCCCGCAGTGACTCCTAGGGAATCTCAGCCCCCTGGCACTGCACCCTCTGGGGAATCCCAGCAGTACACCCCACTGGGGATCCCCGCCCTCCTGGCACTGTGCCTTGCGGATCCCAGCCCTGCACCCCAGGGGAGTCCGAACCATCCCCATCACTGCACCCCCTCTAGGGATCCCAGCCCCACCCCAAAAGTGACCCCCAAGGGATCTCAGCCCCATGGCACTGCACCCCCAGTGAGATCACAGCACTTCACATCTGGCACTGCATCTCCAGGGGATCCCAATCCCCCATCACTGCACCCTCTGAAGAATCCCAGCACTGCACCCCAGGGGGATCCCAGCCCTTCCCCCCCAGCATTACACACCCCCCCAGGATCTCAGCTCCCCTGGCACTTCACCCACTGGTGATCCCAGCCCCCCTGGCACCACGCACACATACACACACACACCGGAGATCCCCACCCTCCTGGCACTGCACCCTTGGGGGGATCCCAGCCCACCTGACACTGCACCCCCCCCACAGGGATCTCAGCTCCCCCATCACTGCACCCCCCAGGATCTCCCCCCAACATTGCACCCTCTGGGGAATCCCACAACTGCCTAGGAGGAATCCCCATCCCCCCAGTACTGCCTCCCCAGGAATGCACCCCCTCTTGGGGGAATCCTAGCCCGCCCAGCACTGCACTCCCTGGGGAACTCTTGTGGGATACCTCCCCACTCTGGGGCCAGCCTCTGTCCCTCAGTTCCCTGGGGCTCTGCTAGCTCTCCTGTCTCAAGTTCATGGGGATGACCAGCCTGGATCAGGCCAGAACCCACCTAGCCCATCCTCTGGTCTCCAACTGAGGCTGGGAACGGGCAGCAGTGGGCTAACTTGGTTCCTCCTGACCCCCAATAATCAGGCTGGCCCCTGGCTAGGGGCAGGGTGTTTTATAGCCCTCCCCAAACTCTGGTCTATTTTAATATGTACTGTTAGTGGGGATGCTCTTGTTACCCAAGTCAGCGTTTTAGCCTTGGTTGAATCCTGCTAAATTGTTGGCCTCACTGCTGTCCTGTGGCAGTGAGTTCCACAGGCTGGCCGTGTGTTGTGTGAAAAAGTGTTTCCTTGTGTCAGTTTTGAATTTGCCCCTTTCATTGATGCGGCTCAGCGGAGTCCAGGCCTGAGCTATTGTGGGATGTCAGGGCCCCTTGTCTCCCTGCACTTGGGGAGAGTGAAACACTTTTTCTCCATTAGCTGGTACGCCCATCGCATCCCTGCTCATTTGGCTCCCCACAGAGGGAAGCAGGGCCAGTCCTGTCAGCCTCTCCAGGACCCCGATCGTTCCTGCTGCCCCTCTTTGAACCTCTCTGATTCCTCACACCCCTTCTGGTGATGGAAAGAGAGTCAGGGAAGGGGGCCCATTCCTTCCCTCCATCCCTCTGCTTCCTCCTTTCTGCCCTCCTCCCTCCCTGTAGAGAAATCTCCTGGAGGGACCAGGCTGGTGGGAGGCCAGAGGCCACAGTGACAGGTGCTATCAGCTCCAGAAAATGACCTCCAAGGCTGAATTTGGACTCTGGCATCTGTTAACTCTTTCAGTGCCTGAATGTTACCAGCCACTAAGCAAAAGCTGGAGCGACTCCTGCAGTGAGGAAAACAGTGACCCCGGAGCACTGCGCATAATGACGAGTCACCCTCCCAGCCCCACGAGTTACTGCATTGCATGGAGCCCCTCCCCACGGCCATGCCAGCCCCCGACTCCGCCACCACCCATCCACACACCAGCCCCCGACTCTGCCCCTCCCCACGGCCACGCCAGCCCCCGACTCTGCCACTCCCCACGGCCAGGCTCGCCCCTGACTCCGCCCCTCCCCACAGCCACGCCAGCCCCCGACTCTGCCCCTCCCCAGCCCCACACCAGCCCCGACTCTGCCCCTCCCCACGGCCACGCCCGCCCCCGACTCTGCCCCTCCCCACGGCCACGCCAGCCCCCGACTCTGCCCCTCCCTACGCCAGCCCCCGACTCTGCCCCTCTCCAGCCCCACACCAGCCCCCGACTCTGCCCCTCCCCACGGCCACGCCAACCCCCGATTCCGCCACCCCCCATCCCCACACCAGCCCCCGAATCTACCCCTCCCCACCCCAGCCCCCGACTCTGCCACCCCCCCATCCCCAAACCAGCCGCCGACTCTACCCCTCCCCACGGCCATGCCAGCCCCCGACTCTGCCCCTCCCCACAGCCACGCCTGCCCCCAACTCTGCCCCTCCCCACGGCCATGCCAGCCCCCGACTCTGCCACTCCCCAGCCCCAAACCAGCCCCGACTCTGCTCCTCCCCCGGCCATGCCAGCCCCCGACTCCGCCCCTCCCCATCCCCACACCAGCCCCCGACTCTGCTCCTCCCCATGCCAGCCCCCGACTCCGCCCCTCCCCACAGCCACGCCAACCCCGACTTCCCCCCTCCCCATCCCCACACCAGCCCCCGACTCTGCTCCTCCCCACTGGCACACCAGCCCCCCACTATGCCCCTCCCCATGCCCCCACTAGCCCCTGACTCCGCCTCTCCCCCTGACCACACCAGCCCCTGACCCCAAACCTTTCTTGGTGGGGTGGAGTTTGCCCCAGTTACAGCCGCTGGTACCTCTGGGAGTGGTACCCCTGGGCGGTACCCAGGGAACTGCTAATGCAGACATGCAAAGTCACTCTCTGCACCTATGCGCTTAACCTCCTGCCAAGCAGCTGCCACCCATGACTGCTGCTGGGGTCATCCCCACTGCCATGAAGGCCCAGCTGAGCAGAGATCAAAGGACTCTGCCCTTCAGGAGAAGGAGCTCAAGTTGTTAATCCACTTTGTGTCAAAGAGCTGAGGAGATTTATGGATGGCCTGGATCTGTTGAGGAAAGAATGGCCCTACCCCAAGCCAGCCAGGCCAGAGGCCGGGGAACTACCTGGGTTGGCATCAATGAAAGCTTGACCCCAGATTTAGCCTGGCTCTCCCGGCTGGTACAGGGTCTGCTGGGAAAGCCGTCACCAGGGAGAAGGGATGGGAAGATCATTCCCTGAGAGGCAGCATCTGTGGACACTGAAAGCCAATGGGCCCCAGCGGGTATGCGTGTCTTGGTCCCCTGTGCATGTGCCCCAGAGGCCCCAGAAGCTCAAAATCATAAGTCAGATGCCAAAGAACCACAAGATTAGGCCAGGACTCGCAATGCTAGGCAACAGTTCTGCAGAAAAGATCCTAAGGTTACAGTGGACGAGAAGCTGGATATGAGTTGACAGTGTGCCCTTATTGCCAAGAAGGCTAACAGCATTTTGGGCTGTATAAGTAGGGGCATTGCCAAGAAATCAAAGGACATAATCTTTCCCCTCTATTTGACATTGGTGAGGCCTCATCCGGAGTATATGTCCAGTTTTGGGCCCCACACTACACGAAGGATGTGGAAAAATTGGAGAGTCCAGTGGAGGGCAACAAAAATGATTAGGGGGCTGGAGCACATGACTTATGAGGAGAGGCTGAGAGAACTGGGATTGTTTAGTCTGCAGAAGAGAAGAGTGAGGGGGGATTTGATAGCTGCTTTCAACTACCTGAAAGGGGGTTCCAAAGAGGATGGATCTAGACTGTTCTCAGTGGTGGCAGATGACAGAACAAGGAGTAATGGTCTCAAGTTGCAGTAGGGGAGGGCTAGGTTGGATATCAGGAAACACTATTTCACTAGGAGGGTGGTGAAGCACTGGAATGGGTTACCTAGGGAGGTGGTGGAATCTCCTTCCTTAGAGGTTTTTAAGGTCAGGCTTGACAAAGCCCTGGCTGGGATGATTTAGTCAGGAATTGGTCCTGCTTTGAGAAGGGGGTTGGACTAGATGAGCTCGTGAGGGCCCTTCCAACCCTGATCTTCTATGAGTCTATGACTGTGTGTGCTTTGAACTGTCTGGGTTCCCCCATCTCCCGCCATGAGTGTGGGGCAGTTATGGCTCTGCTAACCTCCCACATGCACGAGTGAGATGGCTCTGGCCCTGGAGCAGGAGCTCTGACAGCCGCTGGATTGTGCAGAGCTTCCATCTTCTCCTGAGCCCCCAAATGCTCATTCATTCTGTGCCCCCATCCCCAGATCTGCCTCCTACCCAGCAGTTATTTCTGCCCCCCACCCACCAGCTCCAGGGATGATTCTCTGCTCTGGGTGGGGAGCAGAGCCACCTTGAGCAGCTGGCTCTTTCTGCTCCCTCTCCTGGGGGGTGGGCGAGCCCTGCCTGGCTCTTGCAGCAGCTCTGATTGGCTGCTCTCCCCCAGGGGGCGGGAAAAAGGCAGACAATTAGAAGGGGCTTTCCCTGGGTCAGTTGGAAATCACTTGAGGGCTGGCACTTCTCCAGGGCGCCTCGCAATTGCCCAGCGCAGGCCCCGCCCAGGGATGGGCAGGAGGGAGCAGGTGGATTGACCTGGGAATGTCATTTACTTTCACTGGGACTGTCTGCATGGGGGAGGGGAGAGCAGGGGGTGACTTTAGGTGAGGGACGGTACCTGAGCCAGGAAGGGGGGTGGGGAGTCAACACCTTGGCCAGGTAAACTTGATAAAAGGAGAGGAGGAGACGGGGGGAGGTGAGAGAGCCTGCTGGAGGAGGGGTTTGGCTGGCTGGGAAGGTGCAGGGAACCCCAAGTCTGGGGTCTAAGCTCCTTGCCCCCCAGAGGGACCTGGCTGGGGGGTCCTGGTTGTACCTACAAGCCCTGCTTGGGACTGTGTTCCTGTTGTCTAAGGCCTTGGCTACACTGGCGCTTTACAGCGCTGCAACTTTCTTGCTCAGGGGTGTGAAAAAAACACCCCCCTGAGCACTGCAAGATGCAGCGCTGCAAAGCGCCAGTGTAAACAGTGCCGCAGTGCTGGGAGCACGGCCCCCAGCGCTGCAAGCTAATCCCTGTGAGGAGGTGGAGTACATGCAGCGCTGGGAGACTGGGAGACGTGCAGCGCTGGGTGGTCGCTGGCGCCGCGACCACATTTGGCAGTGCTTTGAAGTGCAAGTGTAACCACACCCTAACAAACCTTCTGTTTTATTGGCTGGCTGAGCGTCCCGGTGAATCACAGGAAGTGCGGGGGGATGCAGGGCCCGGACTCCCCCACACTCCGTGACAGGGCCAGCATGATCAGCAGGACACAGAGGTTCCTATGGGACGTGGCAGCTATGACAGCCTCTGCCCAGCTCCAGAGCAGCCAGCGCAAACCTGCCATTGCTCAGGCGAAGGAAAAGCCCAGAGCCACAGGTCCCAGGCCTATATCAGCCTAGCACCTCCCAGGGAGTGGAGAAGCATCTCCTGGGACCCTGCGACCCCCTGCCTCTGGAAGGGACCTAGTGAGGAAGGTGCAACGGAGAGAAGCAAGGGAGAACCCCTGGGAAAATTCTCACCATGCAGAGCTCAGCACATGGCCAGGCACCCTGTGCAGCTCCCACAGGCTGTAGCCCTCTGCCAGCCCCTGAACAAGTAGGGCTGGCTCCAGGCACCAGTGAAGGAAGCAGGTGCCTGGGGCAGCCAATAAAAAGGGGCGGCACGTCCCAGTCTTTGGTGGCAATTCGGCAGCGGGTCCTTCACTCCCTATCTTCCACTTCGGCAGCAGCTCAATTATGTTTTTTTTTCCTTCACCGCTTGGGGTGGCAAAAAAGCTGGAGCTGGCCCTGTGGACAAGGGCACGGCAAGGTGACAGTTCCTGTGCAGAGGAAGAATGCAGAGAAGAAGCAGGAGTCGCCAGGTGGCTCATGGGTCTGGGACATGGAGAGACCTGTCCTGGAGGAGAAGATCTCAAGGGCACTGGGCAAGAAGCAGAGTGAGGGGGTGGGAAAGAGGGCTTGTAGGCAGAAACACCAAGGCGAAAGTAGGGCTGCCTGGTTGTAGCACGTGAGAAGGAGGATGAAATGGCCAGTGACTCACACAGGGCTGAGACCCAAGCTCCTGTCTGAGGTCTCCCTGCAGAACAAAGATAAAGGCAGAAGTTTGGCCAGGGAGGGAACGAGGAGGAGCAGACAAAGATAGCTGCAGAACAAAGGGCTGGGGAGGGAATACAGGGGAAGTAGGAGCATGAAAGGCAGCTGCTCTGCGCTGGATGCAGCAAAGATGAAACTTGCCCTGTGTGGAGGGACAGTGGAAAGCTTTGCATCCCCAGGGCGAGTGGGAGCAAAGCGCTGCCTAAGTTTGCGCACAGGGGAATTCTCATCCTAAGAGACAGCTAATGATCTCAGAGTGCAGCTGGCCAGGAGGGGGCATGGCCGGTGGGGAAATGGTGACAGCAGCAGAAAGGAGGGCAGCGGGTTCCTGGCATCGCCAGCTGGGCACGCTCACACTGGCCAGAGACACAGGCAGGCCTGCCTCTCGCACAGAGCACCACCAGAGGCAAGTGCTCAGCGCCTCGGAAAACCAGGACCAAGGGTCTCCTGGAGAGCACCCGGGATGCTGAGGCACCCAAACTATGTGGCCACTTGTGAGCCTCGGGGGCCTTTCTCTCTGGAGTCTGTGGGAGATCACCTGAGAAGGATGGAGTTACAGCTGCGTAAGGAGCCCTCACCTCGGGCCCTAGCAGCTACAGGATGAGCAGGATGTGGGGAGGGGGCTGAGCCATATGAACAGGAGTGACTTGGCCAGAGATGGGTGATCGACGGAAGTAGCAGTGGATGCACATGGGAAGATTCTCCTGGCTCTGGGGCCAATGCCCCAGCAATGCATCTCCGGGGGATCTCATCTCCCCCCAGCAATGCACCCCAGGGGGGATCCCGGACCCCCAGCTATACACCCCCAGGGGAATTCCAGCCCCGTAGTAATGCATCCCTGGGGGGAATCTCAGTCCCCCAGCAATGCACCCCAAGAGGGGCTAGGATCCCATTTGAAAGTTCTCTCTGGTGCTAGCAGTGTCACTACTCCACACACAGGCAGGCAACCTTCACTGTGCGATGAGACTCTAGGGGAACCTGCTGTTTGGAGGGATGCAGCCTCCCAGGAAACACACCAGGTGAAGCTGGGAGGAGATGCCTGGCAGGGGCCAGGCAGCGGCTCTGGGCCCAGCCTGGATTTTTTATTAATGATCTGATGGAAAGGAGTAAAAAGCACATGAATGAAATTTGCAGTTGCTCTTAAATTGGGAAGAGCTGTAACCAGCAAAGAGGCAGGAAAATTAATATAAAAGGCCCTAAAGAGCTTGGAAACAAGGGCGGGAAAGAACAGCACAAAATTCAGCTTGGAAAAAGGCAGCTAATAGGTCAGGACAAATGATTGCTAAGGCAGGCGCTGGGTGTGCTCACACCCTGGAGGGGCGGGAAGACTGAAAGAGGCTCAGGCATGAGAGTGGGCAGCAAATTAGACCTTTTTGCTGTGTGTTATGGAAACCCACCAGGTCCTTGGGCTGATGGTTCACGCCATGGAGCAGGGAGGGACGTCACGTGGCACCGGGACCCCCAGGTTGCACGTGGCGCCTGTTCTGGGACACTGCACGCTGCTCTGGGCACAGCCCTGCCTGGAATGGCGTTAGACATCGAAGGGAGCTAAGAGACAGCGACATGCTGGATCCTTGGACTGCGGAGAGACAGGCTGCACTGAGGCACCAGGTCCTGGGCTCTCCCAGTCACTTCCAAGGGACTGTGCCGTGGAGTCACTGCCCAGTCCATGGAGGTGGGGGCAAACCCACCATGACATGGGGACTGCCCCATGAGAGGGTCTCCATGGTGTTTTCTGCCCCACACCTCTAATCGCTTGGCCCACTGATGTCCTTTTCTGTTAGTGGGCACCGGAGCACATGGCTCCCTGCTGTTTGCAGCATCCCGACATGTCACTAACACTCTAGTCACCACTGCTTCCAGACCATTAACGAGGGGTTTGGGCAAGAGTGATGACAAAGTTGGACCCTGCATTTCCTGGCTCCCTTGCCCCCAGCCTGGCTCCCTGCTGTCCTCTGGCACTACTCAGCCGTCCATCCCACAGATTCATAACCAAGCTGGCTGGAGTTAAGCGCGTGAGAAGACATGGGAGCCTGTATCAAATGCATTACTAAGGTTCAGAGACATGACACCAAGTGGGCTCCCATCCTTCACTGAACTGTCATTTAGTCTGACAAGGCAGTGACATCTGAGCAGATTTGTTCTATCTGAGTCAGCTGCTTACTGCGCATGGTTCTGTCTGCCTCTTGTCACTTACAGATTTCATTTCTTTTCATATCTGTCGCGTTCTTTCACTGGGGAGAGACATTAGATTTACCAGATGATAATAGTCAGGATCACTTTTTCTTTTACCAATCCTCTGGTACCTCATTAGTCCCCCACAACGTTTAAAATACAACTGACAATGGCTCAGTAAATGTATTCAATAACTCCCAGAAGACTCTGAATCCAGGCCTGCTGCTTTCTCTCATTAAAATCAGCTACTGAAGTAGAGGGAAGCAAACTTAACTATCTTTAAAAAAGATGGTATGGTGATCCTAGGGATTACAAACCAGTGAGCCTTACTTCAATACCAGGAGAACAGGCTGAAAAATTAGAGACTTATGAACCATCACGATGAACGTGATATGATCGAGGTTCACCAGAATGGTTATGGAAAGGAAACTCACGCCTCACTAATCTGTTACAATTCTTTGAGCACATCTGCCGAAGACTAAGAAAGACCTCCTAGATTACAGCACTGATGTGGGCTGGAGGCGTCAGGCTGGGAGCTTGCAGAGAGGGAGGAAGGAATTCCCTGGGAGAAAAAAATTTTTTAATAATGATTCCTAGGATGGCCTGGGGTGGGCATAGCATATGGACCAGAGGAGAGAAACCAAGGCAGATGCATGACTGGAAGTCAAGGGGAGTGGGGCCCGCTTGTCACAAGCACCCAACTGAGTTAGCGGAATGGGAGTTCAGTATTGGCAATGCACATTGGAAGGAATCGTTCAAACACTCACACCTGGCTGAGCCCTGACGCGCCACAGAGCAAAGAGACCTGCCTGGCACCAGGGGCAACTCAGCAAAACATCTGCTCAAGGTGCAGCGCAACAGCCTGAAGCAGAGTTGACATATGAGGCTGTCTAAGGAGTGGGAGAGGAAATACTGAATGTTTGGTTGGGAGAGAACCTCGGTAAGGGATCCCGCTAGAGGAATTTTAAAACATGACGGGGCTGGATAAGGCTGCTTGGCTGCCCCCTCTCTCACACAAAGGGGACAGCCAGTGAAATGGAAAGGCAGCACATTAAAAGTGGTACAAGTATTTCTCACACAATGCGTAGCTAGCCTGAGGACTTCTCTGCCACAAAACATCACGGAGGCCAAGGGATCAGCAGGATTCAAGAGCGGGCCAGCCATTTATGGGGAGTGGGTCCCTCCCTGATCACATTACATAGGATGTAATGAAACGTACCTCTGGCTGCTAGGCTGGGAGAAGATCCCCGTGGGTGCACAAAGAACAACAAGGAGTCTGGTGGCACCTGTGATGAACTGGGACTGTTCTTAATGTGGTCTTTGAATGCTGAGTGGGGAGTGTTGGCCGGGGAAGGTTGCAGGGGAGTTTGGCTGGGACTGTCTGCATTGGGGGACGGGAGACTGGCCTTGAGGGAGGATACCTGAGCATGTAACACGAGAACCCAGGAAGGGGGTTGGAGGCCAGGTGACACCTCTGCCCAGGAAACTGGGAAAAGGCTGGGGGAGGAGCCAGGGTGAGAGATGCTGGAGGGAGTTAAGTTTCAGGAGCTGGCTGGTGTAATGGAGGGGAGCCGAGATGAGACTCTGACCCCCCCTTGGGGCCCCAAGATGGACCTAACTGGGGGCGAGTCCTGTTGTCTGTACCTGCAAGGGCTGTCTTGGACTGTGTTCCTGTCGTCTGAATAAACCTGCTGCTTTACTGGCTGGCTGAGAGTCCCGGTGAATTGCAGGAAGCCGGGGGTGCGGGGCCCTGACTCCCCCATACTTCGTGATGGCACCTTAAAGAAAAATGAATTTATTTGGGAATAAGCTTTCGTGGGTAAAAAAACTCACTTCGCTTATGCCCAAATAAATCCATTAGTCTTTAAGGTGCCACTGGACTCCTTGTTGTTTTTGTGGATACAGATTAACACGGCTGCCCCCTGATACTTGTCCCCATGGGTGGTTATTCTAGACTTGCCCATTAAGGGATTTTTTGCTCCTTCCCCTGAAGCAGCTGGTGCTGGGCCTTGTGACCTGGGAGATGGGCCCTGGCCATCCCCAGGTATTCCCTTAGATGCCCTTCACCAACAGCCATGCTGACCAGGCCTCTTTGGTCAAACTGCTTTTCCTCTGTGCAGGCCAGTTTGCTAAAGCAGCGCAGTCCCTCTAGGATCATTGTGATTTCAGCCTGGCCCCCATCCTCATTCATTAACAGGCCATCCATTGGGCTACACCTCGCCTCGTCTGGGCACCCAAGCAGGCTCCAGCTGTGCAGCCAGGCCCCTCAGCAAGGGGAATTCCTGGGGTCCCCGCACTTCACCTCACCTGGGCACCTGAACAGGCTCCAGCAGCCAGCCCCCTTGGCAGAGGGGTGCCTGGACCGGGGGGCTCTGCGCCGGGGGCACTGCTATTGCAGTAACACCATAAGACAAGCCAGGCCAAGGGCCCAGTGCAAGAACCACACAAAGCCCTGCCCCAAGGAGCTTCCCGTCTGCAAGCACCATCCTAAAGAGCCTTCCTCAAGGCTGGCCCCTCCGCCCACTTGGCTGGCACCCAGTGCCAGGGGACAGGAAGAGACCAACAACCCCCGCCCAGTCAGCGCCAGCCAGACTGCCTGCCTGAGACCCTGCAGGCACAAAGCAGAGACAGCCCCTCACCATCCCAGCTTCCTGCTGTCCCCAAGAGTCCCCCACAGCCCCGGGTATCACGCCCTACCTTCCCCAGCCACCACTCCACTGGCAGGCAAAGGCCCCCACCCAGCCCCCAAATCCTGCCACACAGGACCAAGGCCTGCATCCACGGCACTCTGTACCTGGGCCAGGGCAGGCTGCAGTCTGGCGTCCCTGCCCGGGCGAGCACGTCACTCAGTTACCGGAGGCCAAGGGGCCCAGGCTGGGTGGTGAGGTCAATGATTTCAGACTGGGTGGAAGGCAGGCGTGGGAATCCTGGGAGCAGTGTCTCCCCATGTGGGGAGGACTGAGGGTGTGTGGACACAATCGCCTCCCCTCTAAGCACAGACACTGCGTGGTCGTTGGGACTCAAGGGCTTTTCCTCTGTCAGTCTCCTGCTAATCCAAGAGCTCGGGGCTGGCGTATCCTGCCAGCCGCCCAGTCAGCTGGTGGGCCAAGGGCACCTCCACACAGAGCAGGGGCAGAGACGGAGCCCTGGCACACGGAGCAGCCGGCGCTGTGCTCTGTATCAGGACGAATACAATGCGGGAGCGGGGCTGTTTGCTGTGGCACCAGCCCAGCTCCACGTGAGCTGTGTCCCAGCAAGCAGCATGCGCCTGCCTGCACTTGTACACAGCTCCCTGTCAGAGGGCAGGAATCACCTAGCGCGAGCTGGGCATTGGCCTCCCCGGCAGGGGGTGCTAGCAACGCGGGAGGCTCCCTGGGCTGCGTGGCTGGGCGCAGGCTGAGCAGGGAGCCCCGGCCTTGCTGGAGCCGTGTTATTCTGCAGTGGCAGGAGGGACATGGCTGGGGGAAGCTGGTAACGGCTCTCCAGGTTCCATCTCACACAGGAAAGGAAGCGTCTTTCATGCCCCCAGCACCTTCCCCCTCTCCTGCAGGCTGGTCTGTGAGGGTGGAGGGTTGCAAGCCCGGGGCTGGGGTCTCCAGGGTCAGGGACACCCTGCTCTGGTCACAGTCTGGTCCTTCAGTAACACCCAACAAACAAAGTCTGAAAAGCACCAGTCCACCAGGGACCAAGTCAGCTGGGCACCAAGTGAGATTCGGGCCAGCACCGGGTGGTCAAGATGCCTGAAGTAAACGGACCCTCTGCCGGGCAGGGAGGAGAAACCTACGCTCACAGAGGGGGCACTGTGCTTTGGGGCCTTGCATCGTGAAGCAGCAAATGGATGGTCTCTGGCTACGCAGCTCTGGGGAGACACCACCCGACTCCCCCAGGCTCTGTGCTCAGCTCCAGGCTTCTCCATCTCAGACAGACTGACCAGCTGGAGAGGGAGCCAAGAGGAGCCCTGGGAATGCTGCGGGCCGGGGGCTGAGTGAGATCCAACCCAGTCACGCCTGACTCCAAGAGAACTGGAGGGGAGCTGAGCAGACTCTGCCTGCACCGGAGGGCAGGGAGGGAGGGCACAGTCCATGCGCTATGGATTCAGACATTCCAAGGCCAGCAGGGACCGCCCAGCCTGGCCTCCTGCATCACACGGGGCTGCCCCCCGTAAACTCCCTTAGAAGTGCCTAGGGGCAGCAGGGATGAGAAAGGGGATGATTCCGTGCTAGGGGCCCGGTTCCACCAGGTGTTTGTTCCCTGGCCAGCTGGGCCCATGAGGTGACTGCCCTAGGAACAGCAGCAAGTGAGGGAAACAGCGGCAATCTTGGCCAGACTTGCCCTGGTGGGTAAGGCCCTGAACTCGCACTCTTTCCCACTGCCAAGGGACACTGGCACCTACCTGCCCTCCCCCAGCAGCCCATCCTCTTGCCAGGCCTGCCATTGCAGGATGCCAAGGTCTGTGGTGTCCCTGCTCTGTCTGGTATTGAACTGGCCGGCACACCTTGGCATGACGGACCCTCTTGTTTCTGCGTCCCAGGGCAGCTCAGACTCCTTCTCATCACTCTTTGAAGCAGCTCTGCACCATGATTCCCGGCTCCTGGCAGAATCTACAGCCAGAGGCATGGCCACGACCTGCCCGCCCCCTGCCATCTCGGCTGGCCCCATGGCTGAGCTGCAGAAGGATGGCTCCCACTCCAGGTTATGTGACTGAGGCTCTCCGAGGAGCAGGGGAGCCCTGCCAGGGGAGCTAGGGATAAAACCCAGGGCTGGAGCGGGATAGATGCAGCATTGCCTGGGGAACCACAGGTGGGTGGGTCTGTGTGAGATGGGGAGTCCGGGGCTGCATTCTCCTGGCCCTTCTGGGGAGGGCGGCTGTATGCCATAGCTAACTGGGCTGTCCAGTGCTCTGAGCCATCCCTCCCACACCACCCGGCCACAGCGACTTCAGCAGCATTGCAGAGAGAGGAGATGAAAGCAGATCAAAAAGAACATTGATCAGCCTTTACTCCCGGCTACAGAACATCCTCCAAGGCCTGATGGGTAATTCCACAGTCAATTGATTTTCCTTCTCTCTGCTTGCCAAGGTTAGGGGGTCGCCAGGGACATGTGGCTGATTACAGGGAAAGTCCTGTCACTTTCAGCTCACTGGAGCATGTCTACTGCCCAGGCTCATTGGAGCTGAAGGCAACAAAGCCCTGGGTGAGCCACTAAGTGTTCTCTGCTGCTGGGGACTGAAAGGAGCAAGGGAGGCCTCATCAGTTCCGCGGTGCTGCTGAGAAGGCCAGGCCAGGCCAGGCGAGGAGAGACCAGGGGAATCTCTTCTCTGCAAAGCCAGGTGCTTTCTGTGTGAGAACCTCTCAAGAGAACTCTAGGCTTGTCACAGAGTGGGGGGGAGACAAGGCCCAGCCTCCTGCGACTGCCCATGACTCTCAGCCAGTTGGTAAAACAGAAGGTTTATTTAGATGACAGGAACCCAGTCCAAGACAGGTCTTTCAGGTACAGACAACAGGACCTCTCAGCTGGGTCCATTTTGGGGGGCAGTGAGCCAGATAACCACGTTTCCATTCACTCCATGTCCCTAGCCAGCTCCAAACTGAAACTCCCTCCAGTCCCATCCTCAAGGCAGACAGTCCCTACAAAACCCTCCTGCAACATTCCCAGGTCAATGCTCCCCTCTCCCTGCTGCGTCACAGGCACCCACACAGTATTCAAAGAAAACATTAAGAACATTCCCAGTTCGTCACAAGGGTCCCAGCAGCATGACCACAAAAGGGGACGCAGATCCCAAGGGAGACCAGAAGCCAACTAAAGGCATCCAGTGAGAGCACATCTCTACCCTGGCCTCAAGATCCCCTCTACTGCATCACAGCACCCGGCTCCTCTCAGCACCGAGACACGACTGCGTCTCCTCTGCTATGTCACAGCCCCCGGGTACCCCCAGCACTGAGACACGACTGCGTCTCCTCTGTTCCATCACAGACCCTGGGTACCCCCAGCACCGAGACACGACTGCGTCTCCTCTGTTCCGTCACAGCCCCTGGGTACCCCCAGCACCGAGACACGACTGCGTCTCCTCTGTTCCGTCACAGCCCCTGGGTACCCCAGCACCGAGACACGACTGCGTCTCCTCTGTTCCGTCACAGCCCCTGGGTACCCCCAGCACTGAGACACGACTGCGTCTCCTCGTTCCATCACAGCCCCTGGGTACTCCCAGCACCGAGACACAACTGCGTCTCCTCTGCTCCATCACAGCCCCTGGGTACCCCCGGCACCGAGACACGACTGCGTCTCCTCTGCTCCATCACAGCCCCTGGGTACCCCCGGCACCGAGACACGACTGCGTCTCCTCTGCTCCATCACAGCCCCTGGGTACCCCCGGCACCGAGACACGACTGCGTCTCCTCGTTCCATCACAGCCCCTGGGTACCCCCAGCACCGAGACACGACTGTGTCTCCTCTGTTCCATCACAGCCCCCGGGTACCCCCAGCACCGAGACACGACTGCGTCTCCTCTGCTCCATCACAGCCCCTGGGTACCCCCGGCACCGAGACATGACTGCGTCTCCTCGTTCCATCACAGCCCCTGGGAACTCCCAGCACCGAGACACGACTGCGTCTCCTCTGTTCCATCACAGCCCCTGGGTACCCCCAGCACCGAGACACGACTGCGTCTCCTCGTTCCATCACAGGCCCCGGGTACCCCCAGCACTGAGACACGACTGCGTCTCCTCTGTTCCATCACAGCCCCTGGGTACCCCCAGCACTGAGACACGACTGCGTCTCCTCTGTTCCATCACAGCCCCTGGGTACTCCCAGCACCGAGACACGACTGCGTCTCCTCTATTCCATCACAGCCCCTGGGTACCCCCAGCACCGAGACACGACTGCGTCTCCTCCGCTCCATCACAGCCCCTGGGTACCCCCAGCACCGAGACACGACTGCGTCTCCTCTGTTCCATCACAGCCCCTGGGTACCCCCAGCACCGAGACACGACTGCGTCTCCTCTGTTCCATCACAGCCCCCGGGTACCCCCAGCACACAGACACGACTGCGTCTCCTCTGTTCCATCACAGCCCCTGGGTAACCCCAGCACCGAGACACGACTGCGTCTCCTCGTTCCATCACAGCCCCTGGGTACCTCCAGCATCGAGACACGACTGCGTCTCCTCTGCTCCATCACAGCCCCTGGGTACCCCCAGCACCGAGACACGACTGCGTCTCCTCTGTTCCATCACAGCCCCTGGGTACCCCCAGCACTGAGACACGACTGCGTCTCCTCTGTTCCATCACAGCCCCTGGGTACCTCCAGCACCGAGACACGACTGCGTCTCCTCTGCTCCATCACAGACTCTGGGTACCCTCAGCACCGAGACACGACTGCGTCTCCTCGTTCCATCACAGCCCCCGGGTACCCCCAGCACCGAGACACGACTGCGTCTCCTCTGCTCCATCACAGCCCCTGGGTACCCCCAGCACCGAGACACGACTGCGTCTCCTCTGCTCCATCACAGACTCTGGGTACTCCCAGCACCGAGACACGACTGCATCTCCTCTGCTCCATCACAGCCCCTGGGTACCCCCAGCACCGAGACACGACTGCGTCTCCTCTGTTCCATCACAGCCCCTGGGAACCCCCAGCACCGAGACACGACTGCATCTCCTCTGTTCCATCACAGCCCCTGGGTACCCCCAGCACCGAGACACGACTGCGTCTCCTCGTTCCATCACAGCCCCTGGGTACCCCCAGCACCGAGACACGACTGCGTCTCCTCGTTCCATCACAGCCCCTGGGTACTCCCAGCACCGAGACACGACTGCGTCTCCTCGTTCCATCACAGCCTCTGGGTACCCCCAGCACCGAGACACGACTGCGTCTCCTCGTTCCATCACAGCCCCTGGGTACTCCCAGCACACAGACACGACTGCGTCTCCTCTGCTCCATCACAGCCCCTGGGTACCCCCAGCACCGAGACACGACTGCGTCTCCTCTGTTCCATCACAGCCCCTGGGAACCCCCAGCACCGAGACACGACTGCATCTCCTCTGTTCCATCACAGCCCCTGGGTACCCCCAGCACCGAGACACGACTGCGTCTCCTCGTTCCATCACAGCCCCTGGGTACCCCCAGCACCGAGACACGACTGCGTCTCCTCTGCTATGTCACAGCTCCCGTGTGATGGAGTCCCCAGGCGATGCTTTGGAACTGGTCCCCACCAAGCCAGTCAGGACTTTGGGGAGCTCCTCTCCCTTGGAGCAGACTTGTTCAGGGCAAGAAGCTCACAGAGCTTCATCTCCTGGGTCTCTCCTTGGAGCATTCAGCATCCTCTGCCCCTCTGTGTGTTTCCTCCAGTGAGCCTGCCCCAGCGGGGTCCTGGGGAAGCCACAGGGTCCTGCACCCCCGCTTCACAGTCAGACGTGACTCTCAGCCAGCCAGTAACACAGAGGTTGATTTGATGACAGGAATACAGTCTAAAACAGAGCTTGTAGGCAGGGCCAGCGCTTCCATTTAGGCAACCTAGGTGGTCGCCTAGGGCGCCAGGATTTGGGAGGGTGGCATTTTGCCACCCTGGGTGGCTATTTGGCGGCTGGGGGTCCTTCCGCGCTCTGGGTCAGTGGCGGCAATTCTGCGGCAGGTCCTTCACTCGCTCCGGGACCCGCCGCCGAAGTGCCCCGAAGACCGGGAGCGCGGAAGGACCCCCCGCCGCAGAATTGCCGGGAGTGCGGAAGGACCCTCACCTAGGCACCAAAAACCCTGGTGCCGCTCCTGCTTGTAGGTATGGAGAATCGGACCTCTCGGCCGGGTCCATCCTGGGGGGCAGTGAGCCAGACCCCCACATCTGCACTTTGCTCCTCATCCCCAGCCGGCTCCAGAGTGAAACCCCCTCCAGCCCCTCCTCCTCTGCTCAGCCCCTTTCCCGGGCCAGGAGGTCACCTGATCTCTCTGTCTCCAACACCTTCAGCTGGCACCTTTGCAGAGGAGGGGCCCAGGCCATCAGTTGCTGGGAGACAGAGTGTCAGGCATTTAGGTGCACTGGCCCTTTGCTCTGCAGCAACCGCACACCCTTATTCCACCACCCAGATACTTAAGAACTGCATAGGGGACACTGAGGCACCAACGCTGTATTCAGAGAAAACATTTTGAACATTCCCATTTCGTCACAGCCCGGGACCCCCCAGCACTGAGATGCGACTGCGTCCCCTCAGCTTCATCACAGCCCCCGGGTACGCCCAGCACTGAGACACGACTGCGTCCCCTCAACTACTTTACAGCCCCTGGGTATCCCCAGCACTGAGACACGACTGCGCCCCCTCTGCTACGTCACAGCCCCCAGGACCCCCCAGCACCGGGACACGACTGCATCCCCTTGACTACGTCACAGCCCACAGTAGGGCTGTCCCTACTGATATGCCAAGTATGCACATATGTAGGGTAGCAGGAAATTTGGTGCCCTGTGCAGCTGCGTGCTCCTCCAGCTCCTGCTCCGCTCAGCCCCACCTCTTCCTGCCCCTGCACCACCCTAGCCCCACCCCCACTCCACCCCTTCCCCAAAGCTCTCGCCCTGCCCCTGTTCCACCCCAGCCCTGCTCCCACTCCCCTGAGCTCTGCTGCAGGGTCAAGCTTACACCCCTCAGTGGCGGGAAGTGCTGTGACCTGGCTCCAGCTGCACCACCAGTGAGTACTGGGGAGCGGTTCCCTCCTGCCCCCAAGCCCGCCCGTGGACACCTGGGGTCAGCCTCCCTGCCCCCTGGAGACTGGGGGTCCCACACACACCTCCATGGCGGGGGCTGCGTAGGGTCCCAGAATAGCTAGGGATGGCCCTGGGCCCCTGGCATCTCCAGCAATGAAACACGACTGCATCCCCTCTGCTACATCACAGCCCCCAGGAACTCCCAGCAAGGATACAGGATAAATAGGGAGGAAAGGATTTAGAATTTGAAAGTGAAGGCAGCTTGTGTGAAGGTGATCATGGAATGAGAGCTCACGATTCTAAGGAATGGTAGGAGGGAAAACAGCACAATAAAGATACTGGATTTCAAGAATGCTGCCTTTAGTAAAGTCCAGGGAAGCAAGTCTAAGGGTAAAATAGTTCAAAAGAGTTGGCAGTTTTTCAATGAGACATTATTAAGGGCACAATAGCAAATCATCCTACTGCGTAGGAAAGAGGAAGTATGGCAAGAGACCCCCTTGGCTTAACCAGGAGGTCTTCAATGATCTGAAACTCAAGAGTCTGAGAAAAGTGGAAGCTAGGTCAAATTACGAAGGATGAATATAAAAAACCCACAAGCATGTAAGGACAACATTTGAAAGGCCCAGACCCCAAATGAGATTAAACTAGCTAGAGGCATAAAGGGTTGTGATGGGGAGTCTGCCCCACACTGGTATGCAAGAGGTTAATAGGACCCTAGGGAGGCTGTACAGCAAACTTCCAATAGGAGAGGGGCTGCAAGGAACAGCCAATCGGGGCCCAGAAGGCCCATATAAGAAGAGCTGCAGGGCAGACCAGAGCAAGTTACTCTCTGGAGCTCACAGAGGGAGAACTGGGTGCATAGCAGGCAGAAGGAAGCTAGCCCACTGGACACATCAGGGCTGCTAACAGGAACAAGGGAGCAGGAGACAGCTGCTGGCTGGCTGCTGGGATTTTCAGGCTGAGGCAAGGGCAAAGAGGCTGCAGTCACTATGAGGGAAGTGGCAGGACAGCAACACTGAGACATGACTGTGTCCCCTTGGCTACGTCACAGCCCCTGGAACCCCCCAGCACTGAGACATGATGGTGTCCCCTTGGCTATGTCACAGCCCCTGGGAGCCAAGACAAGGTTGTTCCCCACTCTGAGATCTGCACTGGACTCCTTGGTTGCTGAGTGGCTGGGGACAGGAAAGTTGTGGCACCCAGCTGTGTGAGCAGCAGGGCTTTGGGGCAGTGGTGTCCTGCATGGGGCCCTGAGCTTTGCTCCTAGAGGCCTGATCCCTGCAGTCTCCAAGTGAGCGGCATGTAACGCTTCTGGCCCTGACTTCAGCCAAGGATCCCCACATGGGAAGAGAGACCCCACAGCATGGCGCGTGAGGAAGGGAAGAGAGCCTGCAGTGAATGCAGGGTAGCATTGAGGGATTGCATCTCAGCTCTGCATCCAGCCTGCCTGCCTCCAGCAAGTCTGGGTGTAGTGCTGGATCCCTGCACCCCCGCAATGGGAAATCCCTGGCCTCTCCAATCCCCTCCCGCCTAGTCACTGCCAGGAGAACTGCTGCTCCCCACTTCAGCCTCTGGCCCAGAAGCCAGCTGCTTGGCCAGGATTCAGTTTTCCCCCCTCTTAGCGTGATAGAGCCCAAGGCCAGAAGGGATCCTTGTGAGCATCTAGTCTCACCCTTTGCATCGCACAGGCTGGGGAGCTGCCCCCAAATCATTTCTAGAGCAGAGCTTTTAGACAACAGCCAGGCTTGTGTTAAAAATGGTCAGTGATGGAGGATACGCTCCAGCCCTTGGTAAGTTGTGCCAGCGGTTAATTACTCTCATCATTAACAATTTGCTCCTTATTTTCAGGCTGAATTTGTCTAGCTTCAACTCCCAGCCATTGGATTGGGTTAGACCTTTCTCTGCTAGACTGAAGAGCCTGTTATTAAATATTTGTTCCCCAGGTAGGTACCTATAGAGTGTGATCAAACCACCCTTTAACCTTCGTTAAACTAAACAGATGTGCTTGAGTCTATCCCTCTAAGGCAGGTTTTCTAATCCCTTAACCATTCTCGTGGCTCTTCTCTGACCCCTCTCCAATTATCAACATCCTTCCTGAACTGTGGATACCAGAGCTGGGCACAGGATTCCAGGAGTGGTCGCACCAGTGCCAAAACAGAGGTAAAATAACCTCTCTGCTCTTGCTTGAGATTTCCCTGTTTATCGTCCCAGGATTGCATTAGTCCTTTTGGCCACAGCATCACATTGGGAGCTCAGGGTCAGTTGATTATCCATCATGATCCCCAAATCTTTTCTCAGAGTCTATGCTTCCAGGACAGAGCCTCTCACCCCATGAATATGGCCTGCATTCTTTGTTCTAGATCAGTGCTCTCCAACCTTTTCATGCCCAAGATCACTTTTTGCATTTAAGGGCAACCCAGGATCTACCCTGCCCCTTCCCCGAAGCCCCACCCCACTCACTCCATTCCCCCCCACCCCCGCTCACTCTCCTCCACCCTCATTCACTTTCACTCAGCTGGGACAGGGGGTTGGGGTTTGGTTGGGGGTGGGGGCTCTGGGCTGGGGCCAAGGGGTTTGCAATGTGGGAGGGGGCTCCAGGCTGACTGTTAGGGTGCAGAAGGGGGTTTGAGGTGCTGGCTCTGGGAAGGGGTTGAGGGCTGGGGCAGCAGCTAGAGGTGCAGGAGGGGATATGGGGTGTTGGCTCTGGGAGGGGGCTAAGGGCTGGGTTGCAGGATCCTGCTGGGGGGCACTTACCTCGGGTGGCTCCCAGTTGCTGGCGCAGCAGGGCTAAGGCAGGCTCCTTGCCTGCCCTGGCCCCACTCAGGCAAATCAGCACCACCTGCCCATCATGAGCCAGGCCATCCCCCACCCTGCCAGCCAGGAGTGCACCATGTGGCCACGCCACTCCATAAGGGGCCAACATGCCCCTGCGGAGCACATGCCTCTGCACGCTGCCACTCTCTGCGGGCACCACCCCCGCAGCCAGCATCCTGTTCCTGGGCAGTGGGGGTGGTGCTTACAGGCAGCAGCAGCACACAGAGACCCCTGTCTATCCCCGCCACGGGAGCAGAGTGGGGCCGCAGCAGGCAGGGAGCCCCACTGCGTCGCCACAGCCGGAGATCACGATTGACTGGGAAAGTCTCCAGGATTAACCAGTCAATTGTGATTGATGGGTTGGTGACCACTGTCCTAGACGGATACAATTATGTTCAGGTGTATTAAAATGCATATTATTTGCTTGCACTCAGTTTACCAAGCAATCCAGATCACTTTGTATTAGTGACCTGTCCTCTTTATGATTTGCCCCAGTGTTTGTGTCATCTGTAAACGTTATCAGTAATGATTTTACATTTTCTTCCAGAAAAAAGTTAAATAGCAAAAGGCCAAGAACCAATCCTTGCAGGACCCCATAAATGCATCTGCTTGATGATAATTCTCTGTTTACAATGACATTTTGAGACCTATCAGTTAGTCAGTTTTAATCCACTTAATATGTGTCATTCTAACTTTAAATCATTCCAGTCTTTTACTCAAAATATCATGCAGTACCAAATTGTGACGAACTGGGAATGTTCTTAATGTTTTCTCTGAATATTGTGTTGGTGCTTCAGTGTCCCCTAGGCAGTTCTTAAGTATCTTGCAGAGCAAGGGCTAGTGCACCTAAATGCCTGACCTTGTCTCCTAGTAACTGATGGCCTGGGCCCCTCCCCTGCAAAGGTGCCAACTGAAGGTGTTGGAGACAAAGAGATCAGGTGACCTCCTGGCCCGGGAAAGGAGCGGAGCAGAGAGGAGGGGCTGGAAGGGATTGTTAGTCTGGAGCTGGCTGAGGGCAGACGTGGGGGTCTGGCTCACTGCCCCCCAGAATGGACCCAGCTGAGGGGTCCGGTTCACTGTATCTACAAGCTCTGTTTCAGACCCTGTTCCTGTCATCGAACAAACCTCTGTTTTACTGGCTGGCTGAGAGTCACGTCTGACTGCGAAGTGGGGGTGCAGGACCCTGTGGCTTCCCCAGGACCTCACTGGGGCAGGCTCACTGTGGGAAGCGCACGGAGGGGCAGAGGATGCTGAATGCTCCAAGGAGAGACCCAGGAGGTGAAGACGTGTGAGCTTCTTGCCCTGAACAAGTCTGCTCCAAGGGAGAGGAGGCTCCCCAGAGTCCTGCCTGGCTTTGTGGGGAGCTGTTCCAGAGCATCGCCCAGGGACTCCGTGACACAAATCAAATACCATACAAATCTCTAGGTATATTACATAGAATTACCTTTATCAACCAAATTTTTGTAATCTCATCAAAATAAAATATCCAGTTAGTTTGACGGGATCTATTTTCCATAAATCCATGTTGACTGGAATCAATTATATGCCCTCCCTTAATTCTTTATTAATCGAGTCCAGTATAAACTGATCCATTCTATTGCTGGAGATCGATGTCAGACTGACAGGCCTATAATTACCCAGGACAGCTTGTTTACTCTTTTTATATATTGGCACATTAGCTTTCTTCCAGTGTTGCCCAGTGTTTTAAGAGACTGAAAATCAAGATGAATTATCCAGTGCACTCCTCATCCAGCTCTTTTAAAACTCTTGTATGCAAGTTACTTGGATCTGCTGATTTAAAAATGTCCATCATTAGTAGTTTCTGTTTAACATTCTCCTGAGGTACTAGTGGAATAGAAACTGTTATCATATGATGAGGCTACAGAGGGTTTTTCCCCTCCAGATATAGAACAAAAATATTTAACACATCTGTGTTTTCTACATTATTATTAATAATTCTACCATTTCCATCTAATAGTGGACCAGTACCATTCTCAGGATTATTTTAGTTCCTAATATATTTTAAAAATTTCTTATTGTCCTTAATGCTGTTGGTCATAGAGTTCTCCTTGTGTCCCTTGGCTTCCCTTATCAATTTTCTACCATTCCTAGTTTCTGATTTATATTCATTACTATCAATTTCCCATTCATTCCATTTATTTTAGACAGACCTTAACTCCCCCTCTAAACCGGGTCATTTTTTTTTACCAACATGACCTTCTTCCTAAATTTTGGCTTTCTGGGCACCTAATAAAGTTTTCTTAAACAATTGCCAAACAATATTCACATTTTTCTGATTAAACTCTTCCTCCCAGCTGATTTGGCTCATAATCATTTTCAGCTTTGTGAAATTAGCCCTTTTAAAACACCAAGTATATTTATTACTGGTTTGGACTTTACACATTATAAATGTGACCAAGACATGATCATTGGTACCTAAGCTACCATTCATTTTTAGTTCTGTGATCCGTTCCCCTCTATCTTTATCTGTCAAAATGAGGTCTGATATAGAATCCCCCGTGTTGGCTGCAACACTGTGTGTGTTAGGAAATTGCCATCTGTACTGTTTAGGAATCCCAAGGGTTGTTAGGACTGGCAGCACACGGCCTCCAGCTTGTGTCACTCAAGCTGAAGTTCTGTTCTGTTCAACCTGGCCAGGGATTCTGGAGGTGGCCTGAGAGCTGGAAAAACCCCTAGAGGTTCTGAGGCTCTTGTCATTTAACAGTGTTCCCAGGGGGCTGAGTATAGTGTGACCAGATCCTGCTGGCCGGCCAGGGATCTGCTCGTACTGACATCAAATCACATCTGCTTTTGGCTGCTGAGCAGGCCAGTGTCTGAAACCTGATCCTAACACCAGCATTTCAAGAGACCTTTACATCTTCAGCACCCTCGACAGAAATGTAGGGTTAGTTCTGACTCTCCCCCCACTACTCTCACTCCCACCCGCCTGGAGACCGGGAGCTTGTGTGAGAGCAAATGTCACAGCCAGGGGTGGAACCAGCAGTGCGCTTGCTCCTGGGCCAGGCTGGGATGAAGTTTTCATTGCCCAGCAGCCGGACCCAGCCTGAAGCTCCTGACCGGGGTGTCTGACCCACAGGGCTGGGGAGAATGTGGCCAGGGCTACGGGAGAACAGGCTGGTAAGGGGACCCGCCCTGTGACGAACTAGGAACGTTCTTAATTTTTTCTCTGAATCCTGTGTGGGTGCCTCAGTTTCCCCCATGCAGTTCTTAAGTATCTAGGTGGTAGGATAAGGGTGTGTGGTTGCTGCAGAGCAAAGGGCCAGTGCACCTAAATGCCTGACACTCTGTCTCCTAGCAACTGATGGCCTGGGCCCCTCCACTGCAAAGGTGCCAACTGGAGGTGTTGGAAACAAAGAGATCAGGTGACCTCCTGGTCCGGGAAAGAGACAGAGGCCAGAAAGGAGAGGCTGGAGGGGATTGTTAGTCTGGAGCTGGCTGGGGACGAGGAGTGAAGTGCAGACGTGGGGGGTCTGGCTCACTGCCCCCCAGAATGGACCCAGCCGAGGGGTCCGGTTCGCTGTATCTACAAGCTCTGTTTTAGACCCTGTTCCTGTCATCGAATAAGCCTCTGTTTTACTGGCTGGCTGAGAGTCACATCTGACTGTGAAGTGGGGTGCAGCACCCTGTGGCTTCCCCAGGACCCCGCTGGGGTGGACTCGCTGTGGGAAGCGCACGGAGGGGCAGAGGATGCTGAATGCTCCAAGGAGACACCCAGGAGGTGAAGCCGTGTGAGCTTCTTGCCCTGGAGACAGTCTGCTCCAAGGGAGAGGCAGATCCCCAAAGTCCTGCCTGGCTTTGTGGGGTTCCCTGCCTCTTCCCAGCCAGCCCAAAACTGACCCCACCCCCTCCAGCCAACTCACTCCCCTCCCCCTGGCTCCTCCTCTCCCTTTGTCCATTACCTGGGAAAAGGTGTCACCTGCCCCACCCCCCTCCTGGCTCAGGTACCGTCTCTTACATAAAGTCACCCCCTGCTCTCCCAACCCCCATGCAGACAGTCCCAGTAAAACTAGATGACATTCCCAGGTCACTCCACCTCACTCCCTACTGTGTTACATCTGCCCCCCACCCCCACAGGCCAGCCCAGGGTGCCCCTACCTGCCCAAACAGTGCAGAGAGCAGCCACCCTCAGCATCCACTGCAACTGCAGCACCCCGCCTGTGCTCTGGACTGTCACCCCATGGAGTCCCACAGCCTCCTGCTGCACCCAAAGCTCCGGCTCTCCATGGCAGTGCTGATGGGCGCCTAGTGCTCTGACACCCCAGTGAGCCCCAAGGGAGAGCCCACTTGTTCTGCAGTGGGATGGAGGAGGGAGCTGGCTGCTCTGAGGAGGTGGTGGAGATGAAAGCAGCACGAGGTAGAGTGGGGACAGTGAGTCTGGGGGCGCTTGCTCTCCTGGAGGGGCCTGGCTGGGCTGTGTGAGGAGGGGACAGGCCCTTGTCCAAAGGTGCTCGGGCACACAGGTCCCTACAGCACAGGGAGCTCTCAGTGCATGACAGAGAATGCAGAAATCAGCCCCTGTGCCCCAGCCAGACCCTGAGGGCTCACCCTCCCAGGCATGACACAACTGCTGAATCTGCTCCTCCAGGCCCCCAGTTCAATGCATACGCGGGATCTGGGGTGGGGGTCCAGCCATTGGAGTGGGCAGTCTGTGGGGGCTGTGTGTCCACAGCTACAAAGTGCCATGGATCACAGCCTCCACTCTGGTCATCTCACTTCCCGCCCAGTCACTACAGTAACAGCCAGCGTTGCTGCGTCACCGGGAATCACCAGGGCTGCAGGGGGAGGGTGGGTTCATACAGCTCAGCACGAGAGCATCATGAACACTCGTAGCCATAGGAACATCAGTTAACACAGTTACCTCGGTAACCACAGCCGTATGGTTTAACGGAGCCTCGTGTAAACCCCTGGGCAATCCGGGGCTGTCACTGGGCACCCTGGCCCTGACCAAGCAGTGGGGCCATTTGCAGTCCCTGCACCCAGCAGGTCCTCCAGGGCAGACCCTTCTCCACGAGGCCCTCCATTGCCCCTCTCTCAGGGCACCTGCTGGGCTTCCACACTCCCCACAATTTCACCTGGTGTTTCCCTGGTTCCCAGGCCCACTGACCCTATTCTCACCCATCTTCCCTGTACTAATGGGGAACTGACATCTTTCGGGCCAGCCCCATGGGGTCAGGCTATCGAGATGGTTATTTATTGTGTGTATTACACGAGCTTCTGGAAGTTCTAACTGAGACCAGGGCCCCGTCATGCCGGACGCTGCCCAGACACAGAAAGGGAGACAGGCTCTGCCCAGTTGAGACCAGGGCCCCATCATGCCGGACGCTGCCCAGACACAGAAAGGGAGACAGGCCCTGCCCAGCTGAGACCAGGGCCCCGTCATGCCGGACGCTGCCCAGACACAGAAAGGGAGACAGGCCCTGCCCAGCTGAGACCAGGGCCCCGTCACGCCGGGCGCTGCCCAGACACACACAGGGAGACAGGCCCTGCCCAGCTGAGACCAGGGCCCTGTCATGCCCGGCGCTGCACAGACAGAGAGGGAGACAGGCCCTGCCCAGCTGAGACCAGGGCCCTGTCATGCTGGGCGCTGCCCAGACACACAGAGGGAGACAGGCCCTGCCCAGCTGAGACCAGGGCCCCGTCATGCCGGGCGCTGCCCAGACACACAGAAAGGGAGACAGGCTCTGCCCAGTTGAGACCAGGGCCCCGTCATGCCGGGCGCTGCCCAGACACACAGAGGGAGACAGGCCCTGCCCAGCTGAGACCAGGGCCCCGTCATGCCGGGCGCTGCCCAGACACACAGAGGAAGACAGGCTCTGCCCAGTTGAGACCAGGGCCCCGTCATTCCGGGCGCTGCCCAGACACACACAGGGAGACAGGCCCTGCGCAGCTGAGACCAGGGCCCCGTCATGCCGGGCGCTGCCCAGACACACACAGGGAGACAGGCCCTGCCCAGCTGAGACCAGGGCCCCGTCACGCCGGGCGCTGCCCAGACACACACAGGGAGACAGGCCCTGCCCAGCTGAGACCAGGGCCCCGTCATTCCGGGCGCTGCCCAGACACACAGAGGGAGACAGGCCCTGCCCAGCTGAGACCAGGGCCCCGTCATGCCGGGCGCTGCCCAGACACACACAGGGAGACAGGCCCTGCCCAGCTGAGACCAGGGCCCCGTCATGCCGGGCGCTGCCCAGACACACACAGGGAGACAGGCCCTGCCCAGCTGAGACCAGGGCCCCGTCATGCCGGGCGCTGCCCAGACACACACAGGGAGACAGGCCCTGCCCAGCTGAGACCAGGGCCCTGTCATGCCCGGCGCTGCACAGACAGAGAGGGAGACAGGCCCTGCCCAGCTGAGACCAGGGCCCTGTCATGCTGGGCGCTGCCCAGACACACACAGGGAGACAGGCCCTGCCCAGCTGAGACCAGGGCCCCGTCACGCCGGGCGCTGCCCAGACACACACAGGGAGACAGGCCCTGCCCAGCTGAGACCAGGGCCCCGTCATGCCCGGCGCTGCACAGACAGAGAGGGAGACAGGCCCTGCCCAGCTGAGACCAGGGCCCTGTCATGCTGGGCGCTGCCCAGACACACAGAGGGAGACAGGCCCTGCCCAGCTGAGACCAGGGCCCCGTCATGCCGGGCGCTGCCCAGACACAGAAAGGGAGACAGGCCCTGCCCAGCTGAGACCAGGGCCCCGTCATTCCGGGCGCTGCCCAGACACAGAAAGGGAGACAGGCCCTGCCCAGCTGAGACCAGGGCCCCGTCATGCCGGGCGCTGCCCAGACACACAGAGGGAGACAGGCCCTGCCCAGCTGAGACCAGGGCCCCGTCATTCCGGGCGCTGCCCAGACACACACAGGGAGACAGGCCCTGCCCAGCTGAGACCAGGGCCCCGTCATGCCGGACGCTGCCCAGACACAGAAAGGGAGACAGGCTCTGCCCAGTTGAGACCAGGGCCCCATCATGCCCGGCGCTGCACAGACAGAGAGGGAGACAGGCCCTGCCCAGCTGAGACCAGGGCCCCGTCATGCCGGGCGCTGCCCAGACACACAGAGGAAGACAGGCCCTGCCCAGCTGAGACCAGGGCCCCGTCATGCCGGGCGCTGCCCAGACACACACAGGGAGACAGGCCCTGCCCAGCTGAGACCAGGGCCCTGTCACGCTGGGCGCTGCCCAGACACACAGAAAGGGAGACAGGCTCTGCCCAGTTGAGACCAGGGCCCCGTCATGCCGGGCGCTGCCCAGACACACACAGGGAGACAGGCCCTGCCCAGCTGAGACCAGGGCCCCGTCATGCCGGGCGCTGCCCAGACACACAGAGGGAGACAGGCCCTGCCCAGCTGAGACCAGGGCCCCGTCATGCCGGGCGCTGCCCAGACACACAGAGGAAGACAGGCTCTGCCCAGTTGAGACCAGGGCCCCGTCATTCCGGGCGCTGCCCAGACACACACAGGGAGACAGGCCCTGCGCAGCTGAGACCAGGGCCCCGTCATGCCGGGCGCTGCCCAGACACACACAGGGAGACAGGCCCTGCCCAGCTGAGACCAGGGCCCCGTCACGCCGGGCGCTACCCAGACACACACAGGGAGACAGGCCCTGCCCAGCTGAGACCAGGGCCCCGTCATTCCGGGCGCTGCCCAGACACACAGAGGGAGACAGGCCCTGCCCAGCTGAGACCAGGGCCCCGTCATGCCGGGCGCTGCCCAGACACACACAGGGAGACAGGCCCTGCCCAGCTGAGACCAGGGCCCCGTCATGCCGGGCGCTGCCCAGACACACACAGGGAGACAGGCCCTGCCCAGCTGAGACCAGGGCCCCGTCATGCCGGGCGCTGCCCAGACACACACAGGGAGACAGGCCCTGCCCAGCTGAGACCAGGGCCCTGTCACGCTGGGCGCTGCCCAGACACACAGAGGGAGACAGGCCCTGCACAGCTTAGACCAGGGCCCCGTCACGCCGGGCGCTGCCCAGACACACAGAGGGAGACAGGCCCTGCCCAGCTGAGATGAGGGCCCTGTTGTACCAAGTGCTGTCCAGACACACGGTGAAAGACAAGCCCTGGCCCCAGGAACTTGTACCCTAAAAGGACAAGGCAGACAAATAGAAGTATCACCCAGCCCATGTAACAGATGGGGAATGAGGGCCCAGAGACAGCCAGATTTGTGCAGCAGATGGGGACAGTAAATAGTTTCACATCCTGGGAAAAGCACTCAGTAATTGACAATGGAGAAATCTATCAGCACTGACCCTTCCCTGCAAACGGCTTCAGGTTTGGCAAACTGGCATTTCCCACCTGGCCCTTGTGCTCAGGAGTTGACGGCAAAGCCAGGACTTGAAACCAGATCCCCCAAGTCCTAGCCCTGGGCCTTACCCACCCTCTGTCAGCCCATCACCCTGGAGCAGGCTCCGAGTCCCTCTGGGCTGGCTGGAGCAGGCCCAATGGGTCACTTTCCCAAAGGATCCAAGCCAATTCACTGGACCTTTGCAGAAGCTCTTCAGCGCCCCGCCTGTTGGTGGTCAGGGTGAGGCATGGGCCCCTCTGAACAGCCCTGTCTGCACCACATCCACGCCACAGGGCCACGCTGGAGCTGCACGGGGACGTAGAGTCTGTCCTGCATTCGAGCAGTGCTGAGGGAGCCAGGGCAGCACCCCACAATCGGCTACAGTTTCCTTTCCAGCTAAGATGCCCCGTGCAGCCCAGAGGGAACCCCTGGCCCCACCGCCAAGTCCTACCATGCAGCCAGGATCTGAGGCCTTCACTTCAAGCCATCCACGCAAGAGATGCACGCTCTGCAGGTCCTCAATTAGCCACCTACTCTCCCTGGGACACGAAGTGCCCATGTGGTGCAGAGGTAAGGCCAAGCAGTCTGCATCAGCACAGACATGGGGCATAAGGCACATTCCCCACCCAGCCTCAGGGCACAGCTCCTACACAAACACAGCCACACGCGTGCATGAGACGCACCCTGGGCCAGCACAGAAATGGGACATGAGTCTTGGACCTCCAAATAGACACCAACCCCTGTGCAGGCATAGGCATGGCCTTCTCTTGTAAGCAAAATGCACAGAGCCCTGCCCCGGCAGTCCCCAGGCACTGAGCCTGATGAGACAGGGGCATGGGGCACTGGACCACCCTGGCCGACAAGCCATATGGGCACATTGCAGCATGAAGCCCGCAGAGCCATGTGGGCAGAGGGCATGGCCCATGCTGCCTCAGAGCCAGGAACCACTGCATGTCATACAGAAGAGTACAAGTAATGAGGCTGCCATGCAATGGGAGCAGCAGTCACACAGATGTTTGCAGCAAACTCCCAGTGCCCATAGCTGGAGCTGGCAGAGCCCCCATGCTCCCTGGCCCATGACTCTCCACATCCTGCTGGGTCTCAGTGACTGGAGCTACCAAGTCCCGGAGTTCCTGGCTGGCCAATCTCCAGGGCTCATGCTAGAAAATTCCTGGAGACACCAGCTGGCCAAGACCCAGGGACCAAAACCCCTAGGCTGGAAGGATCCTCATGCCAACCGCTAGCTGAATGCCACTGCTGATGGCTCACAACAGCCTTGTGACCCCAGCAGGAATGGTGCCAGGGTTTTTGGCACCCTAAGCGGGGGTCCTTCTGCGCCCCCGGTCATTGGCGGCAATTCTGCGGCGGGGGGCGGGTCCTTCCGTGCTCCCGGTCTTCGGGGCACTTCAGCGGCAGGTCCCGGAGCCAGTGAAGGACCCACCGCAGAATTGCCGCTGAAGACCCGGAGCGCGGAAGGACTCCCCGCTGCTGAACTGCCGCTGAGGATGGCAAAATGCTGCCCCCCAAATCCTGGTGCCCTAGGCGACCGCCTAGGTCGCCTAAATGGAAGCGCCGGCCCTGGACCCCAGCCAGCAAAGTCCCAGAGCCAGCGGTTTGCTGCTTCCAGAGTCCCTTGGCTGGCCAAGGGCCAATGCCAGAAGCTGGGGGAGCCGCAGTGTTCCCAGCTGGCAAAGTGCCAGTGCTCCAGGTGGCAGAGCCAAGGGCCTGGGGTGCTGCTGGCCGGCCTGTACAGCGTGCTAGGAAAGGAATTCTGACCTGTACTCACAGGAGGAGTGTCACTGAGACGCAGAGCTCCTGAGACTCCAGCCAGAGCAGAGACCAGGTGGCTGCAGCTACAGGAGCCCAGAGAACCGGCCGGTCAGTCAACAGAGCCTCAGCACGGCTGCCTCTGCTTAGCCACTGTAATAGGATCAAGCTGCCTCCATCTGTTCATCTGGGCCTGCCAGGCTAATCTACCTCCCTGCAGCCATCCCTGTCCCTCCCTGCACGCGCCAGCTCCGAGCCCTTCAGGAGGGGCGGGATCATCCCCTCACATCCCTGACCTGGGCATGGCCCCCTTTAAGGGCAGCTGCTAAGGACAGCCTGCACCAGCCCCAGGGGGACTGTTAGGATGACCTGGCACTTCTGGGGCAGGCTCTGCCCGATGCTGCCCACTGGGCCTGTCAGGGAGCCAGGCTGACAGGGAGGGTGGCCATGTGGTTGGGGCACTGGCATGGTGAGCTGGGTTCAATTCCCTGCCAGGCAGCACGTGGCAAGTCATTGTGTGTCTCTGCCCCCGTTTCCCGTGGTGACATTGGGGGAAAGCTGTTCTGGCTGCAGGCCCTTTGGGGCAGGGCCTGTGCGACTCCCTGTGCCATGGGGCTGGACCTTCGCCACCTGCTGCACTAAGAGATGACCAAACAATCCATGTCAAAAGTCAGGCCAGTTTCTATGCTCAGGGCTGCAAGTTAGCCAGCCAGGGACTATATTCTGGTGTGCCAGCTGCCACCAGCTAACCCAGCAGTGACACGGGGGTATTTCCTGGGATGGCGGCTCTCTCCCAGGACACATCTGAAGGAAAAACTGAATAAGTGCTGTCAACCCTCGCTTGGAGCAACAGCACAGCTCAGACAGTCACCAAACCCCGTTCCTCTCCCTGAACACCCTCCCTGGGGCCAGCCGTCCGAGCAGACCCCCGGTGCCTTGGACTCACTGCAGCAACACGCCTTCAATGAGCAGAACAAAGCAGTTTTATGGAACGAAGAACTGGCACAAATCAGGGTCCTGCAGAGACTCCTGGAACACTGGGCAATCATAGGGGAACCCAAGACTGGCCTGGGGTACAAAGTCACTTCGCTGTGACACAAATAACAAAGGACCCCCAGCCTGCAATCCCGTGCATTAGAGCCAAAGGCGTGCTCGGAGCCAGGCAGAACATAGCACAGCTGGGTGGTTAGCCTGGGCCTGCCCTCTGCCCTCACCATCCAGGGACCAGCACAGCAGGGCACAGAATGCCCATGACAGTCCGGCTGCCCCGCCGGGACTCACAGCAAAGGCAACAGGCCAGCTGACCACCTGGGTCCCACTAGGGACAAGTTCGTGTCTCAGACACAGCACAGGGGGGATTTGCTTGGATGGTTTGATGAGAATCTGCTGATATTTGGGGGGGAGGTGACCAGCCCTCTGTGGAGAAAGAAGTGGTTTGGGACTATTTAGAAAAGCTGGATGAGCACAAGTCCGTGGGGCCGGATGTGCTGCATCCGAGGGTGCTAAAGGAGGTGGCAGATGTGATTGCAGAGCCATTGGCCATTATCTTTGAAAACTCATGGAGAACAGAGGAGGTACTGGATGACTCAAAAAAGGGTAATGTAGTGCCCATCTTTAAAAAAGGGAAGAAGGAGGATCCAGGGAACTACAGGCCAGTCAGCCTCACCTCAGTCCCTGGAAAAATCATGGAACATGTCCTCAAGGAATCAATTCTGAAGCACTTAGAGGAGAGGAAAGTGATCAGGAACAGTCAGCATGGATTCACCAAGGGCAAGTCATGCCTGACTAACCTAATTGCCTTCTATGAGGAGATAACTGGGTCTGTGGATGAAGGGAAAGCAGTGCACATGTTATTCATTGACTTTAGCAAAGCTTTTGATACGGTCTCCCATAGTATTCTTGCCAGCAAGTTAAAAAAGTATGGGCTGGATGAATGGACTATAAGGTGGATAGAAAGCTGGCTAGATCGTCGGGCTCAACGGGTAATGATCAACGGCTCCATGTCTAGTTGGCAGCCGGTATCAAGCAGAGTGCCACAAGGGTCGGTCCTGGGGCTGGTTTTGTTCAATATCTTCATGAATGATTTGGAGGAAGGCATGGACTGCACTTTCAGCAAGTCTGCAGGTGACACTAAACTGGGAGGAGAGGTAGATACGCTGGAGGGCAGGGATAGGATACAAAGGGACCCAGAAAAATTAGAGGATAGGGCCAAAAGAAACCTGATGAGGTTCAACAAGGACAAGTGCAGAGTCCTGCCCTTAGGACGGAAGAATCCCATGCACTGCTACAGACTAGGGACCGAATGGCTAGGCAGCAGTTCTGCAGAAAAGGACCTAGGGGTTACAGTGGACAAGAAGCTGGATTTGAGTCAGCAGTGTGCCCTTGTTGCCAAGAAGGCTAACGGAATTTTGGGCTGTATAAGTCGGGGCACTGCCAGCAGACCAAGGGACGTGATCATTCCCCTCTATTTGACATTGGTGAGGCCTCATCTGGAGTACTGTGTCCAGTTTTGGGCCCTGTGTGATGGAGTAGGGGCTGTCTGTGTGGGGAATGGGAGAGCAGGGGAGGACTTTAGGGGATGGACGATACTGGAGCCTGTAACCTGAGCTAGGTAAGGGAGGGGAAAGGTTAACACCTTTGCCCAGGAAGGGGGACAAAGGAAGGGAGTGGCAGGAGGGAAGCAGTTTGAGTTTGGGCTTGGGGCTGTGTGGGCGGAATTCAGGGTATCCTAGCTAGGATCCAAGCACCCTGAAAGCCCAGAAGGACTCGATGGAGGGGTCCTGACTGTGCCTGCAAGCTCTGCTGTAACCTGTGTTCCTGTTGTCCAATAAACCTTGATCCAAGCACCCTGAAAGCCCAGAAGGACTCGGTGGAGGGGTCCTGACTGTGCCTGCAAGCTCTGCTGTAACCTGTGTTCCTGTTGTCCAATAAACCTTCTGTTTTACTGGCTGGCCAAGAGTCACTGTGGGTCCCAGGAAGAGGGGTGCAGGGCCGGACTCCCCCACACTCCGTGACAACTGGTGGCAGCGGCGGGAGATACTGCACCCCGTGGACGGCGCTTCCTGCAGTAAGTGACTGGGGAGCAGTAAAACGAAGGGGTGGTTAACCCCTGGGAGTGTGTGCCCAGTGAGAAGGACTTTGCAGTAACAGGGTCCCCCGGGGGATTGCAGCGAGCGGTCCCAGGGGTGGAGGAGTCTGCAGCTCAACCCTGGCAGAGAGGTGGTGACCTCAAGAAGGGCTGGTGCACTAGGGGTCCCCCTGGAAACCGTGGGGAGCGGCGAGCACCCCGGCCTGTGAGTGGCCAGCAGGAAGATGTATGCCAAGCGGCGCAAGTGTGACCTGGTGGAGCTGTGTAAGCAGAGGGGGCTGAACCCAGGGAGGCTCAGCAAGGACCAGCTGATTGCCCAGCTGGAGCAGGGAGACTGCATGAATGAACGGAGCCCTGTCTCTGAGGGAAGCAGCCGGGAAGATGCAGCGCAGGCACCAGTGTCTGTCCCCACTGGGAGTGGTCAGCCGGCGGACGAGGGCTTCCCAAGACCCCCCCTTCCTAGGCCTAGGGGAAGGGCGGGGAGGAGCCCAGTGTATACGGAGGGCACCGTGACACCCCCGGCCAGCAGGGGATCTGCCCAGCGAAGCTCACCCCCCAGCAGGGGATCCTCCCGGCAACGCTCGGCATCCGTGGAGCGGATGCGGCTGAAATATGAAAGGGAGGAGCTCGAGTTAAAGAGGCAAAAGCTGGAGGAGAAGGCGAAATAGCGTAAACATGAGGAGAACCAGCGTAAACATGAGCGGGAGGAGAAGGAGAAACAGCGTAAACATGAGCTGGAGCTGGCCCGGCTGGCGAGCAGTGGGGCCCCGGGTGCGGTGAGTGAGGGGGGACCCAAGCCTACAAAGAGCTTTGATAAGCACTTGCTGCCCCAGCGTAAGGAGGGGGAGGACATAGATACCTTCCTGATGGCCTTTGAGAATGCCTGCGAGCTGCACAGGGTTGACCCTGCAGACAGGATCGCAGTTCTCACCCCCTTACTGGACTCCACAGCCGTGGAGGTGTACAGCCGACTGAAAGGGGCGGAGGCAGGGGACTATGAACTGTTCAAACAGGCCCTGCTCCGCGAGTTTGGGCTGACTCCTGAGATGTACCGGAAAAAGTTCCGGAGCCAGCGTAAAACCCGTGAGGTCACATACCTACAACTGGTCAACCGGGCGCAGGGGTATGCCCGCAAGGGGACAGCTGGGGCCCAAACTAAAGAGGACCTGCTTGACCTATTCATACTGGAGCACCTGTACGAGCAGTGCCTGTCCGACTTGAGGCTGTGGTTGATGGACCAAAAGCCGGAGAACCCACAGCACGCAGGCCAGCTGGCCGACCAATTTGTGGACAGTCGGGCAGGGGATGGCAGGGAGGAGTCTCGAAGGAGCAAGCCTGCCTCAACAGAGAGAGTCATCATGGGACCTCCCAGCGGGGGCCTATGGAGAACCCCCCCAAAAGGGGAACATCCAGCGGCAGGTCCCTCCGACTCACTCAAGGGGACCCACGAGACATGGGCTGCTATCGCTGTGGCCAACGAGGTCACATACGGGCCCAGTGCCCCAAGCTCAGGGACAGACCAAGCAGACCCAACCCGCAGAGGGTGGACTGGGTAAAAACCCAATCGGAGGAGGGGCTACAATCCCAGGAAAGGGGGGCTGGCAACATACAACCTGTGGATGCTCCAGGCTCCAGGTTTGTGGTTTACCGGGTGGGCGCGGGGCTGCCCCTCCGGAAGGAGTGCATTGTTCCCCTGGAGGTAGATGGGAGGAAGGTCACTGGGTACTGGGACACGGGCGCAGAGGTGACGCTGGCCCGGCCCGAGGTGGTGGCCTCAGATCGGATGGTGCCCGACACCTACCTGACCCTGATGGGCGTGGGCGGGACCCCATTCAAGGTGCCCGTGGCAAGGGTACACCTGAAATGGGGGGCCAAGCAGGGCCCCAAGGATGTGGGGGTACACCGATATTTGCCCACTGACGTGTTAATGGGAGGGGACCTCGAGGACTGGCCTAGTAACACCCAGAGTGCCCTGGTCGTGACTCGTAGTCAGAGTCGGCAAAGGGCACTGCACCCCGACAACGGGGAAGGTACTCGACCCTAGGTGCAGGACCCTAACCCAGGGAGCGGGGAACGCCCAGGGGCACGGTGCAGAGAGGCTGCGGCCTCAGACTCAGCCAGCAAGAGAGACCCGGTCCCCATCCCTGTCCCTGCTGCTGAGTTCCAGGCCGAGTTGCAGAAAGATCCCTCCTTGCGGAAGCACCGGGACCGGGCTGACCTTAGTGCGGTACAGACCATGAGGAGAGCTTGCAAGGAGAGGTTCCTGTGGGAGAAGGGGTTCCTGTACCGAGAATGGGCTCCCCCAGGGGAAGTAGAGTCATGGGGGATCAGGAGGCAGCTGGTGGTTCCCCAGAAGTTCCGTCACAAGCTGCTGTACCTGGCCCATGACATCCCTCTTGCAGGGCACCAGGGAATCCGACGCACCAGGCAGAGGCTGCTACAGAACTTTTACTGGCCTGGGGTCTTTACCCATGTCCGACAGTACTGCCGATCCTGTGACCCCTGCCAGAGGGTGGGGAAGGCCCGGGACAAGGGGAAAGCGGCTTTGAGGCCTTTACCCATCATAGAAGAACCTTTCCAGAAGGTGGCCATGGACATAGTGGGACCCCTCAGCAAGATGACCCGGTCAGGGAAGAAATACATCCTGGTGGTGGTGGATTTTGCCACTCGCTACCCCGAGGCGGTGGCCTTGTCCTCTATCGAAGCCGACACAGTGGCAGATGCGCTGCTGACAATTTTCAGCCGGGTGGGGTTCCCCAAGGAGGTCTTAACGGACCAGGGGTCCAACTTCATGTCGGTCCTGCTCCGGTCCTTATGGCAGAAATGTGGGGTCCAGCACAACTGGGCCTCAGCGTATCACCCCCAGTCCAACGGGCTGGTAGAAAGGTTCAACGGGACGCTGAAGATGATGCTAAAAACATTTATGAACCAGCACCCGCAGGACTGGGACAAGTACTTACCTCACCTGCTGTTCGCGTACAGGGAGGTGCCCCAGGAATCTACCGGGTTTTCACCTTTCGAACTGTTGTATGGAAGGCTGGTAAGGGGGCCCCTAGACCTGATGAGGGACGAATGGGAGGGGAAGGCCTCTCCCGAGGGAGAGTCAGTGGTGGAGTATGTCCTGACCTTCCGGGAAAGACTGGCCGAGCTCATGGGCCTGGCCAGGGAGAATCTGGCCCGAGCCCAGAGGAGGCAGAAGGTCTGGTATGACCGCACGGCACGGGCCCGTGCCTTCGCCACTGGAGATCAGGTGATGGTTCTCATCCCCGTGAGGAGAAACAAACTCCAGGCCGCCTGGGAAGGGCCCTTCAAGATTATCAAGCAACTGAATGAGGTAAACTATGTGGTGGAGCTGTCAAACCGGGCACATCACCGTCGGGTGTACCATGTGAACATGATGAAACCATACTATGACAGGGGGAATGTGGTGTTGGCCGTGTGTGGACATTGGGAGGGGCAGGGAGATGACCCCTTAGTGGATCTATTCCCTGGGACAAAAGCTGGTTCCCCCCTGGAGGCGATTCCCCTCTCTGAGCAACTGACCCCGGGCCAGCACGCTGAGATCAGGGGGGTGCTGCATCTGTACCGACAGCTGTTTTCCAACCAGCCTGGACGCACTAATTTGACTGTCCACCGGGTGGAGACCGGGTCACATCCCCGTATAAGATGCTCCCCTTTTCGGGTCACTGGTAAAACTGCCCAGGATCTTGAAAGAGAGGTCAGGGACATGCTGGCTTTGGGGGTGATCCAGCCATCTTCCAGCCCTTGGGCCTCGCCAGTGGTGCTGGTCCCCAAGAAGGACGGGTCAATCTGGTTCTGTGTGGACTATCGAAAGCTCAATGCCATCACCGTATCTGATGCCTACCCTATGCCCAGGCCTGATGAGCTCCTAGACAAGCTGGGAGGTGCTCGGTACCTCACCACTATGGATCTTACAAAGGGCTACTGGCAAGTGCCGCTGGACGCAGATGCCAGGCTGAAATCGGCCTTTATCACCCCTCTGGGGCTCTACGAGTTTCTGACCCTGCCCTTCGGCCTCAAGGGAGTGCCGACCACCTTCCAGCGCCTGGTGGATCAGCTACTGAGGGGGATGGAGAGTTTTGCCGTGGCGTATATTGACGACATCTGCGTCTTCAGCCAGACCTGGGAGGACCACATGTCCCAGGTTAAACAAGTCCTGGACTGACTCCGAAAGGCTGGGTTAACAGTAAAGGCTGAGAAGTGCAAGGTGGGGATGGCTGAAGTATCTTACCTGGGCCATCGGGTGGGGAGCGGCTGCCTGAAGCCGGAACCAGCCAAGGTGGAGGTGATCAGAGACTGGCCTGCTCCCCAAACCAAAAAGCAGGTCCAGGCCTTTTTTGGGATGGCGGGGTACTATCGAAGGTTGGTGCCCCACTTCAGTGCCATAGCCGGCCCCATCACTGAACTGTGCAAAAAGGGGAAGCCAGACAAGGTGATCTGGACTGAGCAGTGCCAGGAGGCTTTCCGGGCGCTGAAGGAGGCTCTGGTTAGCGATCCAGTTCTGGCAAACCCAGATTTTGACAAACCCTTTATGGTGTTCACCGATGCCTCAGACACGGGACTGGGGGCGGTGTTAATGCAGGAGGATGAAAAGGGGGAGAGACACCCCATCGTGTACCTGAGTAAGAAGCTGCTACCCCGGGAACAAAGCTACGCGGCCATCGAGAAGGAATGCCTGGCCATGGTGTGGACCCTTAAGAAGCTAGAACCATATCTCTTTGGGCGACACTTCACCGTGTACACCGACCACTCTCCCCTGACCTGGCTGCACCAGATGAAAGGAGCCAACGCCAAGCTCCTGAGGTGGAGCCTGCTCCTGCAGGACTATGACATGGACGTGGTCCATGTGAAGGGAAGTGCCAACCTGACAGCGGATGCGTTGTCCCAGAGAGGGGACCCTGAACTTCCCCAGGTCACTGGGCAGAGTGACCCCGCTCAGTTCAGTCTCGAAGGGGGGAGAGATGTGATGCAGTAGGGACTGTCTGTGTGGGGAGTGGGAGAGCAGGGGAGGACTTTAGGGGATGGACGATGCCAGGGCCTGTAACCTGAGCTAGGTAAGGGAGGGGAAAGGTTAACACCTTTGCCTGGGAAGGGGACAAAAAAGGAAGGGAGTGGCAGGAGGGAAGCAGTTTGAGTTTGGGCTTGGGGCTGGATGGGCGGAATTCAGGGTATCCTAGCTAGGACCCAAGCACCCTGAAAGCCCAGAAGGACTCGGTGGAGGGGTCCTGACTGTGCCTGCAAGCTCTGCTGTAACCTGTGTTCCTGTTGTCCAATAAACCTTCTGTTTTACTGGCTGGCCGAGAGTCACTGTGGGTCCCAGGAAGAGGGGTGCAGGGCTGGACTCCCCCACACTCCGTGACAGTCCCAGGATGAGGGGTGCAGGACTGGACTCCCCACACTCCGTGACACCCTGCATTACAAGAAGGATGTGGAAAAATTGGAAAGAGTCCAGCAGAGGGCAACAAAAATGATTCGGGGGCTGGAGCACATGACTTATGAGGAGAGGCTGAGGGAACTGGGATTGTTTAGTCTGCAGAAGAGAAGAATGAGGGAGGATTTGAGAGCTGCTTTCAACTACCTGAAAGGGGGTTCCATAGAGGATGGAGTAGGCTGTTCTCAGTGGTGGCAGCTGACAGAACAAGGAGCAATGGTCTCAAGTTGCAGTGGGGGAGGTCTAGGTTGGATATTAGGAAACACTATTTCATTAGGAGGGCAGTGAAGCACTGGAATGGGTTCCCTACGGAGGTGGTGGAATCTCCATCCTTAGAGGTTTTTAAGGTCAGCCTTGACAAAGCCCTGGCTGGGATGATTTAGTTAGTGTTGGTCCTGCTTTGAGCAGGGGATTGGACTAGATGACCTCCTGAGGTCCCTTCCAACCCTGATATTCTATGAGTCTATGAAATAATAGGTAACCCCTCTGCACTGACCCTCACCCTCCCTCCGCTTTCTAGGAACCGGTTGCATTGACCCTCCCCCTCTCTGGGACCCCTCTTTAATGATTCTTCCCCTCCCTGGGACCTGGCTGCACTGACCCTCTCCCTCCCTGAGACCCAGTTGCGCTGATCCTCCCACTCCTTCTGCTCACTGGGACCCAGCTGCCCTGACCCTCCCCCTCCCATAGCCTGAGGGACAGGAGATCACAGAGGGAAGAATGCTTCAGCCTGATTCTCAGCAGTGCACACACAGAAATGAGTGAGCAAAGGCACTGTTGTATTTGCACATTGAATCACTGTGCTTGCATACTTTTAAGGTACCTTTTTGCAAACTGTCCCTGGCACAGATGCACTCCAGTGTGAACATGAGATGGTGGCTGCTCCCAGCTAAACTCGGAGTGGTTCTGGGCTGTGCATACGTGCGTGGGTAGGCAGCTTGGGCTCTCCATCTGCCACGTGCTGCACGCCTGAAGCTTTAGGGTTCTCCTTCTGCTGTTCGGTGGCCAGGATCCTGCTAGCCCCATGCTAGGCCCATCCAGCCTTGCAGAAATCTGCCACTTCCAGCGAGTCACTGCAAGAAGCCCAGGGGGGAACAGACCTGTTGCCCCCAGTGATCTCGGCGGGCCAGGGGAGGGGGAATAGCTGGAGCACCTTGCCTGGCCCATTGCAATGGCCACTGTATTAACCAGCCAAGAGCTCTCGCTCTGCAAACAGCGCTGCAGGTGGGCAGTTAAACAAGTGGATACATGCAAATGTTAAGGTTCCTACAGAGGCATTAACTGAGCCACATTGTTCAGATGGGGCCTCAATCCCCAGCCCAGGCCCTCTGCCAAGAGGGGTGTGAAAAGCTCTGGGACCGTGCTCAGATACTTCCGTGGTGGGCAGCAGGGCAGTGCTCTGAGGCCTGACTAAAAGTAGCTACGGCCAAACAACCTGGTCTGGCCAGGATCAGTAAGGCTTTGAAAGAGAGCTATTAATCCCAGTGATGGGGCGAAGGGAGGGGGGTCCTGTGACGCTCTCCAGGGAGCTGAGCTGAGCCTGCTGGGTCCAGAGCTGTGGGAAGAATGAAGCAAAGCGGTTTTCTCCTTAACATCACTTTCCTTTTGCTTTTAACAACTGTTGTGGTTGAAATCACTGCCCTGTGCATGGCTGGAGAGCCTTTGCCAAGCTCGCCCAAACCCTAACCCCTTCTCTTGGCCTGGGCCTGCGTGAGGCGGAATTGATTACCCGCTTATCATGGGAACAAGAGGGATGCTGCTGGATGGAGGAGCCAGAAGGTGGGGGGCTCTCCTATGGGGAGTAGAGGCAAGGGGGACAGGGGACCTCAGGTACAGTGGGCTGGAAGCTCTCCTATGGGGGAACAGGGGCTGGGAGCACTACTGGGGGCTTCAGGGAGCGGGGAAGTCTCCAACGGGAGGGAGCATGCACACAGCCGAGCCCAGGGCCTCTCACTGGGAGACTGGTGTCCACTGGGCCAGCTGGCTATTTAAGCCTCCCCAAAGTACCTGTCAACCCAAGCCCTCAGGCAGCATCTCATCAGCTTCCTGGGGACCAGCACCTGGCTCACCAGACCACCCTCAGCCTGGGCCTATAGGAAACGGACACTGTAACCACTTAGGAAAGAGACTCTGCCTCCCCATCACCAGAGGCTTCTCTGTGGAGAGCTCCGTGAAAACCCTGCTCGGCGGAGGGGCTGTCACAAAAGCAAACAGAGCAACACGTGACGGCGAGTGGGATGAAGTGGGAATCCTCTGTCATATTGTTATGACTGATGTGCAGGGTGTGATGCTGGCAGAGCAAGTACCAGCTCGTGCCAAGGCTGCAGGTGTCAGCTCAGCGCTGACAAATTCATAGCTGGACACCAGTGCAGCTCTCCTGCATGTTGGTGTTGTCCAAGTCAGGGGTGAGACTTATAAGAATGTGTTCAGCGTTTAGACCGCGTGGAACGCTCGTACGCTGCTGTCTGAGTTAATCTCACTGGTAATGTCTGTATCCCATGCTACAGGGTGATATGTAAGCTTTGCTTTATAACTGCAGAAATGCCTGTGAACCCAGGCAGGAGGAATGGTCCACCGCCCCTCAGAAAGGACGATCAGAACTCAATGGGCCTTTGTAGAACATCAGGATACAAAGACTTGGTTACGGGCCCTCTCACACTCATGCAGGTGTTAAGTGCAGGAAAGCCTGTCCCATCAGCTTGAATGCTGGAAGAAGGGAACAAAATAGGACTGCAAGAAAATTGTTCATGTCACTCTTTGCTGTTTGGACTCTCCCAGAGCTGGAGCTAGGGAAGGGAAGCAGAGATCACCAGGGTCAACCAGGATTAGGCCTATCAGTGCTGACAGATTGCTACAACTCTCTCGCCTTAGAGACTGTAACTCATTGGTGTGGACATGTTGCCTGCTTTAACGTGTAAATAACTCTCTCGTTTCTTTTCCCTAGCTAATAAATCCTGCGTTAGTTTGCTGTAGGACTGGCTACCAGCATTGTCTTTGGTATGAGATGTGGGTGGCAGACAGACTGGAGGGCCCGAGGCCTGTCTGTGACTCCATGGTAAGACTGTTCCAGTGCTTCAGAAGTTCACACTTGTTGTTGGGTTGGTGAAATCTAATCACAGAATACACGACCGGTTTGGGGCGTCTGCCCAGCTTCCGACAGTCTGCCCTGAGGCTAGCACTCACGGCTGTGAACCGCTCTAGACAGCGAGACACATGGCAGTGACTTAGGAGTCGAAGTGTTAAAATGCTGCCCCTGCAGGAAAGCAGAAGACAGGAGATGTTTGTCTGGGATGGTATGAACGGGTTGTTCGGGACTGGCCGGAACTGACCCAGATCCATGGAGACTGCGGAAAGACCGTGGGAACCCCAAGAACTGAGCTACTGACCCCATTCAGGGGCAATTCTGGCAGGCAGCACATGTGAGCACAACAGGTGGACAGGAGGAGGACAATGGGGGAGGTGGCTGTGGGTATGTCTGCACTCACAACGCTACCAGGTTGATGGGAGGGCTTCTCTCTGGCTTAGGTACTCCCCTTCCCCGAGAGGCCATAGCTCGGTCCCCTGGGGGTTAGGTTGGAGCAGCCATGTCTCTCCAAGGTGTGGATCTGCACACCCTGGAAAGACACAGCTCTTCCGATGGACCAGACACAGAGAATGGAAACCGAGGTGGTTCCTACAGCAAAAGGGAGCCTTGGCATTGGCCGGTCTGGACTGTGTCTTTGCTGCACTACGCTGCCCTACGGGCTCCCCACGCCGTGCTCCAGGGGACCCCTAAACCCTCCTCTGTTTGGAAAGGCTGCCTGGTGTCACTGTTATGGTGCATGGGTCCCTGAGCCAGAGCCTGTCTCAGCTCGAATTGCCGGGCAGAGCTCATGGGGTGAAAGAGTAGGGCTGGAGCCCAGCTGCTCAACCTTGGGGATGTTAAGGCCTGTGGCCTGCTCGTAAGGGAGACTGGGACCCCTGGAGGGCTCCTTCAAGGGCACATTGAAAAGCTGGCACAGCACAGAACCTGCAAACGGTGCTGTCCCAAAAGCAAACAGAGCAAGAGGATATGTAAGGAACGGAACAGAGAGTAACACCAGACCCAGTACAATGTCCGCGGAGACCAAGGAGAGGGGACCTAGGAACAAACAACGCGGGGCAGACCCGCTGCTGCTCATCCCGTCTCCCAAAACACACAGGCAACGGCCACTCCCGCTGGGGTAGTGTAACTGGCGGGGCTGGACCTGTCAGCTCCTAAATCTGCCCAAACACTCCAAACTCTAATCCCCATGCAAAACACACACACGCAGAGACATAGACACATACAGACAGACAAACACACCCACACACAGACATAGACACACACAAACACACACACACACACCCCCAGAGACATAGACACACACAGACACACATGCAGAGACATACACACACAGACACACATGCACAGACACACACACACACATGCAGAGACATAGACACACACACAGACATACATGCAGCGACACAAACACACACAGAGACACAGGCAGACACACAGAGAGACACAAACAGACATACACACTCACCTCACAAATCAGATCAGACACTGGCTCCCCGCTGGCTCCTGTGCTGTAACAGCCAGCATATACACACAGACCACCCTCTGGCACCGCTCTCAGCTCCCCATATCTCCTTTCATCCCCTACCACCTCCACAGCTCTGCCCCACATTTCCCCTCTGTGACGTTACTGACATGAACTGGGACCGTATAGATCATTGTTGCAACCAGGGTCCTGTAGTGGCACCAAGTCTTGCATAAAGGGGGTCAAATAAGGCGTCTACGACAAGGTTATGGGTTGTTGGTTATGGTTATGCTGTCTATATGTATGTATCAATTTTGTAGTTGAAGTTATGAATTTTGGCTCGATACTGTCTGTATTTCAAACTTATGCTGTGCTTCTGGTGACACCCAGACAAGTTGGTGTTAGCTCTGCCTAACCTGCTTCCTAGCCTGCTTGATGGCCCATTAAGGACCATCAGCTATATAACTGACCCACTGAGAGAAGGCAGGTACACCCTGTGACTCAGCAAGGCAGGGACTTGCCTATGCACAGAACTCAGGTTTTTCCAGGCCATGTGCTGGAATGATTGTCTTTGGGACAAAGAAAGCAGAGACCACCTGGCAAGAGACTATAAAGAGCTGCTGCAGCTCCTCCATCCTGTCTTCAATCCTGCTTCTTACCTCTGGAGGGACTTTGCTACAAACGGAAGCTCTACACAGAGGACTGATGACCCATCCCAGCGGGGGATGTTCTCCAGAGACTTGATTTGAACCTGCAGTTTATTCCATCTCTGCTACGAGCCTGAACTAAGAACTTTGCCATTACTGTATGGAATTGATTCCATTTAACCAATTCTAGCTCTCATCTCTATCTTTTTACTTTTATGAATAAACCTTTAGATTTTAGATTCTAAAGGATTGGCAACAGCGTGATTTGTGGGTAAGATCTGATGTGTATATTGACCTGGGTCTGGGGCTTGGTCCTTTGGGATCGAGAGAACCGTTTTCTTTTACTGGGGTGTTGGTTTTCATAACCGTTCATCCCCAGGACGAGTGGCACTGGTGGGGATACGGGGAGACTGGAGTGTCTAAGGGAATTGCTTGTGTGACTTGTGGTTAGCCAGTGGGGTGAAACCGAAGTCTCATAGACTCATAGACTCTAGGACTGGAAGGGACCTCAAGAGGTCATCGAGTCCAGTCCCCTGCCCTCATGGCAGGACCAAATACTGTCTAGACCATCCCTAATAGACATTTATCTAACCTACTCTTAAATATCTCCAGAGATGGAGATTCCACAACCTCCCTAGGCAATTTATTCCAGTGTTTAACTACCCTGACAGTTAGGAACTTTTTCCTAATGTCCAACCTAAATCTCCCTTGCTGCAGTTTAAGCCCATTGCTTCTTGTTCTATCATTGGAGGCTAAGGTGAACAAGTTTTCTCCCTCCTCCTGATGACACCCTTTTAGATACCTGAAAACTGCTATCATGTCCCACTCAGTCTTCTCTTTTCCAAACTAAACAAACCCAATTCTTTCAGCCTTCCTTCATAGGTCACGTTCTCAAGACCTTTAATCATTCTTGTTGCTCTTCTCTGGACCCTCTCCAATTTCTCCACATCTTTCTTGAAATGCGGTGCCCAGAATTGGACACAATACTCCAGTTGAGGCCTAACCAGCGCAGAGTAAAGCGGAAGAATGACTTCTCGTGTCTTGTTTACAACACACCTGTTAATGCATCCCAGAATCACGTTTGCTTTTTTTGCAACCGTATCACACTGTTGACTCATATTAAGCTTGTGGTCTACTATGACCCCTAGATCTCTTTCTGCCATACTCCTTCTTAGACAGTCTCTTCCCATTCTGTATGTGTGAAACTGATTGTTCCTTCCTAAGTGGAGCACTTTGCATTTATCTTTATTGAACTTCATTCTGTTTACCTCAGACCATTTCTCCAATTTGTCCAGATCATTTTGAATTTTGACCCTGTCCTCCAAAGCAGTTGCAATCCCTCCCAGTTTGGTATCGTCCGCAAACTTAATAAGCGTACTTTCTATGCCAACATCTAAATCGTTGATGAAGATATTGAACAGAACCGGTCCCAAAACAGACCCCTGCGGAACCCCACTTGTTATACCTTTCCAGCAGGATTGGGAGCCATTAACAACTACTCTCTGAGTACGGTTATCCAGCCAGTTGTGCACCCACCTTATAGTAGCCCCATCTAAATTGTACTTTCCTAGTTTATCTATAAGAATATCATGCAAGACCGTATCAAATGCCTTACTAAAGTCTAGGTATATCACATCCACCGTTTCTCCCTTATCCACAAGGCTCGTTATCCTATCAAAGAACGCTATTAGATTAGTTTGAAACGATTTGTTCTTTACAAATCCATGCTGGCTATTCCCTATCACCTTACCACCTTCCAAGTGTTTGCAGATGATTTCTTTGATTACCTGCTCCATTATCTTCCCTGGCACAGAAGTTAAACTAACTGGTCTGTAGTTTCCTGGGTTGTTTTTATTTCCCTTTTTATAGATGGGCACTATATTTGCCCCCTTCCAGTCTTCTGGAATCTCCCCCATCTCCCATGATTTCCCAAAGATAATAGCTAGTCCTCTCTGTCTGGCTGGTTTGGTTTGCCTTGATGTGCAAAGGAACCCAGCCTTGGGATGTAACTGCCCTGCTCTAAGCAGTTTGTCCTGAACTAACACTCTCAGTTGGGTCCCACCAGAACCAGCATTGTTACATCCTCCTGCCAGCACAGCCCAGGCGGCTGCTGGCTCCCTCTGCCTCCACCTTCCCTGCTAGTTGCCGGGTGCTGCTCGGGGTGGGGCTGGCACACACCTGCACTCTGCTCTGGGGTGAAGCACATCCAGGCACCTGTCAGATCATAGAATTGTAGGACTGGAAGGGCCCTCCAGAGATCGCAAGCCCAGTCCCCTGCACTAAGGCAGGACTAAGTATTATCTGGACCATCCCTGACTCGTGTTTGTCCAACCTGCTCTTAAACATCTCCAATGACGGAGATTCCACAACTTCCCTGGGCAATTTATTCCCGTGCTTAACCACCCTGACAGTGAGGAAGCTTTTCCTAATGTCCAACCTAAACTGCCCTTGCTGCAATTTAAGCCCATAGCTTCTTGTCCACATCTTTCCTGAAATGTGGCACCCAGAACTGGACACAATACTCCAGTAGTTCTCAAACTTTTTTTTTTCGCGGACCACTTGAAAATTGCTGAAGGTCTCAGCGGACGACTTAATCTTTCCAGATGTTACACAAAAACAACAAGGCGTCTGGTCGCACCTTAAAGACTAACAGATTTATTCGGGCATAAGCTTTAGTGGGTAAAAAACCCACTTCATCAGATGTTTTTGTGGACACAGAGTAACACGGCTACCCCCGATACTTTCCAAATGTTGTTTGTACTGTTAGCTAACTGTTGTAAAGGGCTTTGGATAAAGTGCTATATAAAAAACCCTTAATAATAATGAACTTTTTTTGTTCTACAAATAAAAGCCCATAACTCATATTTTAATATCAGTCGTCTTACCTTTCTAACGCGAGGGATGTGCCCTCTCTCCCCCTCCATGGCAGCCACAGAGCTGGGCCTGGGAAGGAGGGGGGGTCTCTCCCCCCCACGGCAGCCACAGAGCTGGGGCTAGGAAGGAGGGGGGGTCTCTCCCCCACCACGGCAGCCACAGAGCTGGGGCTGGGAAGGAGGGGGGATCTCTCCACCACAGCAGCCACAGAACTGGGGCTGGGAAGGAGTGGGGGGGTCTTTCCCCGGCAGCTGCAGCCTTGGAGCTGGGGAAAGTCGCCTCTTTTTCTGGCCACCACAGCCCTCCAGGTCCCAAATTCCCCCCACCCCCCTTTTCACCCCCTACCCCCGTCCACCTACCCCCTTTTCCCCCTAAGGCCACCACCTGACCTTACATGAGTGTCTTCTCCAGGGTCCAGGCACCTAACTAGTGGCCCTTCAATCTCTTGTGTGCGGCTGCCCAGGCACACAGCTTAGAGGGAACTGTCCATGAACCAATGGAACGGAGCCCACGGACCACAGTTTGAGAACCTCGGCATTGCTCTTTTTGAGGGCTAATCGGCGCGGAGCAAAGCGGAAGAATTACTTCTCAAGTCTTGCTTACAACACTCCTGCTAATACAGCCCAGAAGGATGTTTGCTTTTTTGCAGCAGTGTCACACTGTTGACTCCTATTTACCTTGTGATCCCCTCTGACCCCCCGATCCCTTCCCACAGTTCTCCTTCCTAGGCAGTCAGTTCCCATCGTGTACGTGCAACATGCAGAGATCCCGTCTCTGCTTCCTTTACAACCTGCCCAAATGCCACCACATCCCCTCCCTCCTGGCTGCTCAGAGCCTGGGCCAGGCCAGGCCTTTTCCCCCACCCCAGTGCTGGCCCCCTCTCAGCCTGCCTTCCTGCTTCCTCTTCAGGCCCTTCACTGGATCTCCCTCCCAGCACTGCTCCAGGCACATCCATCCCCACCCCCCATTCCAGTCCTCACCAGCCCCCCACTCCCCCACTGCAGCAAGCTCACGTCCCCCAGCCTCTCTTCTGGGCTCTGCACTGTCCCACCCACCCATATCTCTCCATCTCTCTCCAGCTGCCTGCCTGAGCTCTGCCATAGGCTCCCGCCAGGCTCCCCCTCACTCCCGCCTGGGAGGTCTGTGCCATCCCGAAGGGCTGCTCCCCAGAGGGTTGCAGGCGGGGACCTACCTGATGAGAACGTCACAGGCTTGAGATTCATGGAAATCCCTCTTCATCTACCTAGGGGTGAGAACACGCAGAGAGGGCAGGAGGTCAATAGTATGCAGTGCCCCTTGCACCCACCCCGGAGCCAGAGGGCAGTGCAGACAGACAGGGGCAAGATAAGCAGGGGCTCTGTCAGGCAGCAGTGTGGATAGGACGAACTGACACACAGGAGCTGAGCACCCAGCCCCAGCCCCACCCCCTGTCTGCCCAGGGACCTCACCTGCACACTGAGCAGGGGTGGGGAGAGAGCAGAGCTGGGGTGTCCCTAGCATAGGGAGGTGGGAGCAATCCCCCCTCCCTCACTTCTCAAGGCAACAAGCCCAGTCCCGTCTGGAACCTGCACCAATCCCCCCGGGGAGGGACAGAGCCCCCAGCCCAGCCCCGTCTGGAACCTGCACCGACCCCCCGGGGAGGGACAGAGCCCCCAGCCCAGCCCTGTCTGGAACCTGCACCGACCCCCTGGGGAGGGACAGAGGCCCCAGCCCCATCTGGAACCTGCACCAACCCCCCAGGAAGGAGAGAGGGCCCAGCCTAGTCCCGTCTGGAACCTGCACCGACCCCCCAGGGAGGGACAGAGCCCCCAGCCCAGCCCTGTCTGGAACCTGCACCGACCCCCACCGGGGAGGGACAGAGCCCCCAGCCCAGCCCCACCTGGAACCTGCACCGACCCCCCGGGGAGGCACAGAGCCCCCAGCCCAGCCCTGTCTGGAACCTGCACCGACCCCCCCGGGGTGGGACAGAGCCCCCAGCCCAGCCCCACCTGGAACCTGCACCGACCCCCCGGGGAGGGACAGAGCCCCCAGCCCAGCCCCGTCTGGAACCTGCACCGACCCCCAGGGAGGGACAGAGCCCCCAGCCCAGCCCCACCTGGAACCTGCACCGACCCTCTGGGGAGGGACAGAGGCCCCAGCCCCATCTGGAACCTGCACCAACCCCCCGGGAAGGAGAGAGGGCCCAGCCTACTCCCGTCTGGAACCTGCACCGACCCCCCAGGGAGGAACAGAGCCCCCAGCCCAGCCCGGTCTGGAACCTGCACCGACCCCCTGGGGAGGGACAGAGCCCCCAGCCCAGCCCTGTCTGGAACCTGCACCGACCCCCAGGGAGGGACAGAGCCCCCAGCCCAGCCCCACCTAGAACCTGCACCGACCCCCCGGGGAGAGACAGAGCCCCCAGCCCAGCCCCGTCTGGAACCTGCACCGACCCCCCGTGGAGGGACAGAGCCCCCAGCCCAGCCCCGTCTGGAACCTGCACCGACCCCCTGGGGAGGGACAGAGCCCCCATCCCAGCCCTGTCTGGAACCTGCACCGACCCCCCGGGGAGGGACAGAGCCCCCAGCCCCATCTGGAACCTGCACCGACCCCCCGGGGAGGCACAGAGCCCCCAGCCCAGCCCCACCTGGAACCTGCACCGACCCCCCGGGGAGGGACAGAGCCCCCAGCCAAGCCCCGTCTGGAACCTGCACCGACCCCCCGGGGAGGGACAGAGCCCCCAGCCCCATCTGGAACCTGCACCGACCCCCGGGGAGGGACAGAGCCCCCAGCCCAGCCCCGTCTGGAACCTGCACCGACCCCCCCGGGAGGGACAAAGCCCCCAGCCCAGCCCCGTCTGGAACCTGCACTGCCCCCCCCCCGGGGAGGGACAGAGCCCCCAGCCCAGCCCCGTCTGGAACCTGCACCGCCCCCCCCCAGGGAGGGACAGAGCCCCCAGCCCAGCCCCGTCTGGAACCTGCACTGCCCCCCCCCAGGGAGGGACAGAGCCCCCAGCCCAGCCCCGTCTGGAACCTGCACCGACCCCCTGGGGAGGGACAGAGCCCCCAGCCCAGCCCCGTCTGGAACCTGCACCGACCCCCCCGGGGAGGGACAGAGCCCCCAGCCCAGCCCCATCTGGAACCTGCACTGCCCCCCCCCAGGGAGGGACAGAGCCCCCAGCCCAGCCCCGTCTGGAACCTGCACTGCCCCCCCCCAGGGAGGGACAGAGCCCCCAGCCCAGCCCCGTCTGGAACCTGCACCGCCCCCCCCCCCCCGGGAGGGACAGAGCCCCCAGCCCAGCCCTGTCTGGAACCTGCACCGCCCCCCCCAGGGAGGGACAGAGCCCCCAGCCAAGCCCCGTCTGGAACCTGCACCGACCCCCCGGGGAGGGACAGAGCCCCCAGCCCCATCTGGAACCTGCACCGACCCCCGGGGAGGGACAGAGCCCCCAGCCCAGCCCCGTCTGGAACCTGCACCGACCCCCCCGGGAGGGACAAAGCCCCCAGCCCAGCCCCGTCTGGAACCTGCACTGCCCCCCCCCGGGGAGGGACAGAGCCCCCAGCCCAGCCCCGTCTGGAACCTGCACCGCCCCCCCAGGGAGGGACAGAGCCCCCAGCCCAGCCCCGTCTGGAACCTGCACCGCCCCCCCCCAGGGAGGGACAGAGCCCCCAGCCCAGCCCCGTCTGGAACCTGCACCGACCCCCTGGGGAGGGACAGAGCCCCCAGCCCAGCCCCGTCTGGAACCTGCACCGACCCCCCCGGGGAGGGACAGAGCCCCCAGCCCAGCCCCATCTGGAACCTGCACTGCCCCCCCCCAGGGAGGGACAGAGCCCCCAGCCCAGCCCCGTCTGGAACCTGCACTGCCCCCCCCAGGGAGGGACAGAGCCCCCAGCCCAGCCCCGTCTGGAACCTGCACCGCCCCCCCCCCCCCCCGGGAGGGACAGAGCCCCCAGCCCAGCCCTGTCTGGAACCTGCACCGCCCCCCCCAGGGAGGGACAGAGCCCCCAGCCCAGCCCCGTCTGGAACCTGCACCGACCCCCGGGCAGGGACAGAGCCCCCAGCCCAGCCCGGTCTGGAACCTGCACTGCCCCCCCCCCAGGGAGGGACAGAGCCCCCAGCCCAGCCCCATCTGGAACCTGCACCGCCCCCCCCCAGGGAGGGACAGAGCCCCCAGCCCAGCCCCGTCTGGAACCTGCACCGCCCCCCCCAGGGAGGGACAGAGCCCCCAGCCCAGCCCGGTCTGGAACCTGCACTGCCCCCCCCCAGGGAGGGACAGAGCCCCCAGCCCAGCCCCATCTGGAACCTGCACCGCCCCCCCCCAGGGAGGGACAGAGCCCCCAGCCCAGCCCCGTCTGGAACCAGCACTGCCCCGCCAGACGTCCTGGGCTATCCCTGGCAGCAGGCAGGTCTAGAGGGATCAGCATGGACTGTCACTCATCACCAGGCCCAGGTCAGCCCTAGGCAGGGCCGGACATTCAGCCGCCATGGGGGCACATGGGGCAGGAGAAAGACACGACGAAGGGCATGTCTGAGACAGACCGAGCGAGCACACCGAACCGGCCTGGCCTGCGGCATTGCACGGGTCACAGACACTGGCGGGCAGCAGCAGAGGGACCTGGCTCGAGCTCACAGGTCTGGGGCTCCCCAAACACCTGCCAGCTCGTGGACCAAACAGGCTGGCACTGCCAGGGATTAGCGGGGGGTGGGCGGGTCCCGGCTCCAGAGCGCACAGTCAGCAGAGGGGTGGAGTGGAGCCCGACTCTCAGGGGCTCTGTCAGGGGCTCAATGCGGTGCTCAGACCTCCAGCAGGCCTTTAACAATTTATAATTTCACTCTAGAATCCACTGGCAGAGAAATCACATGAAGTGAGATTCCTTCCTCTGAAATATTTAGTGCCCTCTTTTTGTGTGCCGCTGCGACCCCCACCCCACCCCCACGTACTGCCCAGCTGTGATCCCCCTCATGTACGGCCTAGCTGTGACCCCCATCCTGTGTACAGCCCAGCTGTGACCCCCATCCTGTGTACAGCCCAGCTGTGACCCCCCCACCTGCACGTACGGTCCAGCTGTGACCCCCATCCTGTGTACAGCCCAGCTGTGACCCCCCCAACTGCACGTACGGTCCAGCTGTGATCCCCATCCTGTGTACAGCCCAGCTGTGACCCCCCCACCCCACGTATGGTCCAGCTGTGACCCCCATCCTGTGTACAGCCCAGCTGTGACCCCCCCACCTGCACGTACGGTCCAGCTGTGATCCCCATCCTGTGTACAGCCCAGCTGTGACCCCCCCACCTGCACGTACGGTCCAGCTGTGACCCCCATCCTGTGTACAGCCCAGCTGTGACCCCCCCACCTGCACGTACGGTCCAGCTGTGACCTCCATCCTGTGTACAGCCCAGCTGTGACCCCCCCACCTGCACGTACGGTCCAGCTGTGATCCCCATCCCGTGTACAGCCCAGCTGTGACCCCCCCACCAGCACGTACGGTCCAGCTGTGATCCCCATCCTGTGTACAGCCCAGCTGTGACCCCCCCACCCCACGTATGGTCCAGCTGTGACCCCCATCCTGTGTACAGCCCAGCTGTGACCCCCCCACCTGCATGTACGGTCCAGCTGTGATCCCCATCCTGTGTACAGCCCAGCTGTGACCCCCCCCACCCCACGTATGATCCAGCTGTGATCCCCATCCTGTGTATGGCCTACCTGTGGCCCCCCCGTCCACATATGGTCCAGCTGTGACCTCCATCCTGTGTACAGCCCAGCTGTGACCCCCCCACCCCACGTATGATCCAGCTGTGATCCCCCCCACGTACGGTCCAGCTGTGATCCCCATCCTGTGTACAGCCCAGCTGTGACCCCCCACCCCCACGTACTGCCCAGCTGTGATCCCCCTCATGTACGGCCTAGCTGTGACCCCCATCCTGTGTACAGCCCAGCTGTGACCCCCCCAACTGCACGTACAGTCCAGCTGTGATCCCCATCCTGTGTACAGCCCAGCTGTGACCCCCCCACCCCATGTATGGTCCAGCTGTGATCCCCATCCTGTGTACAGCCCAGCTGTGACCCCCCCACCTGCACGTACGGTCCAGCTGTGATCCCCATCCTGTGTACAGCCCATCTGTGACCCCCCCACTCCACGTATGGTCCAGCTGTGACCCCCATCCTGTGTACAGCCCAGCTGTGACCCCCCCACCCCACGTATGATCCAGCTGTGATCCCCATCCTGTGTATGGCCTACCTGTGGCCCCCCCGTCCACATATGGTCCAGCTGTGACCCCCATCCTGTGTACAGCCCAGCTGTGACCCCCCCACCTGCACGTACGGTCCAGCTGTGATCCCCATCCTGTGTACAGCCCAGCTGTGACCCCCCCACCTGCACGTACGGTCCAGCTGTGATCCCCATCCTGTGTACAGCCCAGCTGTCACCCCCCCACCTGCACGTACGGTCCAGCTGTGATCCCCATCCTGTGTATGGCCTACCTGTGGCCCCCCCGTCCACGTATGGTCCAGCTGTGACCTCCATCCTGTGTACAGCCCAGCTGTGATCCCCCCACCCCCACATACAGTCCAGCTGTGATCCCCCCCACGTATGGTCCAGCTGTGACCCATCCTGTGTACAGTCCAGCTGTGACCCCCCCACCCCCACATACAGTCCAGCTGTGATCCCCCCCATGTACGGCCTAGCTGTGACATCCATCCTGTGTACAGCCCAGCTGAGACCCTCCCACCCCCACGTACGGTCCAGCTGTGACTCCCATCCTGTGTACAGCCCAGCTGTGACCCCCCACCCCCACATACGGTCCAGTTGTGATCCCCCCAATGTACGGCCTAGCTGTGACCCCCATTCTGTGTACAGCCCAGCTGTGACCCTCCCACCCCCGTGTACAGCTGTGAGCCCCCCCATGTACAGCCCTGCTGTGACCCCCATCCCGCACATGGCCCAGCTGTGACCCCCTGCTCCCGTCCTACTGCTATCCCAAGGAAGAGCCCTTGGGAGTACCAGAACCTATACATTGCAATAGCTAAGGAAAACACACACCACTATTTATGTAGGACCTAATAAAAACAATGCTTGGGTCCCAGCAGCTACAGCTGCACCAGTGAATGAGGCAGCTCTCCTGTGTCCAGGCATTGAGGGCCTGTGGTGGCCCCATGCCAGGCAAGGCCAGGGGCTGTGATTTAGGGCTCTGCAACCTAACCTGAGAGAACCCAACTCCAAGTGTCAGGTTCAGGTCATGTCAGAAAACAACCAGCCCCGCCTGGCTTGGGTGGTGTCTGCTCACAGCCTCCTGCCTGTGGCATGGCCCAGTTTCTAGGCCCAGCTCCAAGGACAAGGCAGTGGCGGTGCTGACTCAGGATTGGGGGAAGGGTCGGGTCTGGTTCAGGTTGGGTCTCACTCAGGCTCAGGTCAGGTGTTTTCGGGTCTTTTCGCTTGGTAATCAGGTGGGCAAATACTGACATCCTGTCTACCTGTTGGAAAGCTGTGATGGCCACAAGGTGAACTCTAAGTAAACTCGGAGCGAGCCCTGAGTTCTTTGGGAGTAATAAATAATAGTGGAAGTGGTGCCTGGCTTGCAGATATCTGTTTGTTTTGGCACCACAGAAAATCTTTTCCATTCTTGGAGGCAGGTAGTATGCGTGTTGTGCTTCCTGCTGTTTATTACCACTTGTCCTACCTGTTCTGAGCAGCCAGTTCGTAGGGGCAGCGCCATGAAGTAGCCAAACCTTCAGGTGAAGTCTCAGGTGGAGGACTTTGACCATTGTTCTGAGAGAGAAGATTCCATAGGTGAGGGAGAGTGAACGGTATGCAGATCACCATGCGGGTCGTCAGGTAAGGGAACCAAGTCTGTCTGGGACACGTTGGTACTATGAGTATTATTTTGGCTTGTTGTTTCATATTTTGTGTATCACTTTGGAGATCAGAGGTATTGGTGGGCATGCGTATTGGAAAGGAGCATTCCGTTTGATGAGAAAATCATCCCTCAATTGTCCAAGGATGGGAATTTCAATATTCCCTGTCTGTGCAGATGAGCAGCTACCACCAAAAGGGTTTTGGTAAAGACTCGTGGAACTGTCGACAGTCAGAATGACAGTACTCTGTACTGGAAGTGATCTTGTCCCACTGTGAATTATAGGAACTGTCTGTGAGCAGGATGGATGGTAATGTGGAAATACGCATCTTGTAGGTCGAGGGCTGAGAACCAGCCCCCTTTTCCAGAGCTGGGATGATCGAGTTCAGTGTCACCATTTTGAATCTGCGGGTGCGGACAAATTTGTTCAGCTTTCTGAGATCTAGTATGGGTCTCTAAACTCCGTTTTTCTTTTGAGTCAGGAAATAATGGGAGTAAAACCCTTTCCCTCTGGGTTGTGTTGGAACTTGTTCCACTGCCCCTAATTGTAGAGGGGATGATCTACTTCTTTTCTCAATAGGTGCTCATGAGAAGGGTCCCTGACGAGGGACATGGGAGGAGTGGGTAGGTGGGATGGAAGTAAAGGGGATGGTACAATCCATCTGGACAATCTCCAAAACCCAGTGGTCCATGGTGATAGTGTTCCACATATAGTAGAATGGTTGGAGTCGATGACCAAAAATTTGGGTTGCTCGTTCTAGTGGTGCTGCTGGTCACAGGAGGTCGGTCAGACCCTCAACCAACGTTTCAAAACTGCAGTTTGTTTGGTGGCAGTTGGGAGGTCGCAGTCTGAGATTGGTTATGGAGACATCTCTATGGTCTGTTTCTTTGTCTTTGTCCATCGTATAGTCTCCGTTGGCGCTGCAACGTGTTGTCTCTGTTCTGACTGTATGGTTGATATCAGCATCTCCAGCTGGGGAGGTGTGTATATCCCGAGGGTTCTTAGTGTCACTCTAGTGTCCTTCATGGAGTGGAGGAACACGTCTGCCTTAGCAGAGAAGAGCTTGTCTCTGTTACAGGGAAGGTCTTCAACCTTGTGTTGTAGTTCTCTGGGGATGCTCAATGAATAAACCCATGATGCTCTGTGCATGACAATGGCTGTCACCGTCGTGTGTGCTGCAGTGTCTGCCACGTTGAGGGATGCCTGAAGCACTCTTCTAACAATAAGCTGTCCCTCATTGATGATGGCCCAAAATTGTTCTCTTTTTTCCTCAGGGACATCCTGTACAAATTCTGTCAATTTGGTGTAGTTGTCATGGTCATAGTTTGAGAGTAGTGCTTTATAGTTAGCCGTGTGGAATTGTAGGGTCGCTGAAGTGCACTCTTTGCGTCCTATGAAGTCTAATCTCTTCCAATCCTTGTCCAGGGATGTGGATTTGAATTGAGATTGTTTGCCCCATCGGTTAACTGCCTCCACTACGAATGAGTTTGGTTCTGGGTGTGAGTTCAGGAAATCCATTCTTTTATTTGGTACATGGTATTTCCTGTCCATACGTTTATTGGTTGGGGAAATGGTGGCAGGAGTTTGCCACACTATGTCTGCCCATTCCAGCAAGGCGTCGTTGATGGACAATGCAATCTTCGACATGGAGGAAGTGTGTAGGATCTTAAGGAGTTGGTGTTGTGTCTCCTGTACCTCTTCAAGAGGAATGTTCTGACTCTGAACCACCCACCGGAATAGCTCCTGAAATTGTTTAAAGTCATCTATAGTAGCAGGAGGTGGGGGCATAACTGCTTTGTCGGGGAAGAAGAGGATTTGTGCTCTGGGGAGGCCTCCTGTTCTGAAGTGTCATTCCTCTCTTCCTTTCCCTCCTCTGCTAGCTCAGAGGGTTTGGGTACTGACATTGGTGCAGAGCGTACAGGCTTCCTGTGGGAAGTCTCTGGAATTAAGACGTGTAGGCTGCCCATGGATCCCATTGTGGCCATTGGCCAGGAAATGGGATGGGAGGGCATATCCAGGGGTTAGCAAGCCATGGTGGAAGGTCCCTGGTGCTCTCTCCCCTGGGTCTATAATGAGGTTCAGTGCCTGTGGGGGAGTAGTGTCCTGAAGAGAAGTTTGCCTCCTCTGCATTATCATTCTCATCCCTTGAGAAAGGTGTGCCAATGGGAGAATCAGGTTGGCCCATGCCCTCAGTACCGGTGAGCAAACAGTGTCGAGTAGTGGAGATTCTGGTGTAGATAACACTTGCATGTCGGATGTCTGTATTAGGGTGATCGGTGCCAACATAAACGGTGCCATATCCTTCTGTGTCGCCTCCTCATGTGGAAGTGAGATCGGTGCAGATCTTTGGTGGTAGCCTTCCTAGGTGCCACAATCGTTGGTTCTGGCATTTCCGTGGTTGGCACCAATGAACTCGGTGCCGGAGGGGGAGCAATTGTGTGGTAGAGGTTGTGGTACTGAGCCCTTTGCAGGGGTAGTCAGTGCCGTGGAGGAGGAGGCCATTTTGTGCTTGCCCCTCGACTCCTTCATCCTGCCGGAGGTGCCCAGTGCATCAAAGGTGCTTGCTGTGGATGAGATCAGCACTGCGGGCAGAGATCTCGCCAAAGAATGTTTGTTTTTTTTTCACAGTTCTCAGCTTGGTGATGATGTAGCCCTTTTCCTCAATTTTACTGTCTGTCAATGGAGGCTGTGCCCAGAGAGTTCCTTGTCGTGGTCTGTCCAGGGTCCAATGTAGGCATTAGGGATTTCTCCATTAAAATGAGTTTGAGTCAAAGGTCTCTATCTCTCCTTGCCCCAGCCTTCAGATTTTTGCCGTGAGTGCACTTCTGTGGTATGTGCAACTTACCTAAGCATCAGACACAAAGAGAGTGTCCATCAGAGATTGGTATTGCATCTTTGCAAGAAGTGCACCTTTTAAAACCTGGGAGACAGGCATATCTGAAAACGCCCCTGTTGTAAACTGCGTGACAAAAGCGTTTATTTTGTTTTGTTTTGTTTTTTTGTTAGGGAATCTAACTGGTTAAAATGGAAACCTAGACCAACTATAAAGTAACTGAGAACTAAACTTAACTAACAACTATTTCTAACTCTTTTCTAGATGATTTTGTGACACTGCTGTTGGAGTTCCATGTGCAGCTGAGGATGGCTGAGAAGGAACTGAGGGAGATGGGACATGTGGGCACTAGTTGAATCACCAACAGCACCATGAGACGGTTACTGTGCACATGCGTCCTGACCAGGCACTCCTACCGAAAATCTCCAATCAGCGGCGCCGGGACGCACCGACATCAGAAGTGGAGCACCCACAGGGACAGCACTCAAAGAAGAAACAAAGGATAGGAATAAATGGTCAGTTTTTACAGTGGAGACAGGTAAATAATGGAGTTCCCTAGAGATCTATACTGGGACCTGTGCTGTTCAACGTGTTTGTAAATGAACTGGAAAAAGGGGTAAACAGTGAGATGGCAAAATTTGGAGACGATACAAAATTACTCAAGCTAGTTAAGTCCAAAGCAGACTGTGATGCATTACAAAGGGATCTCACAAAACTGGGTGACTGGGAAAGAAAATAGCAGATGAAATTCATTGTTGATAAATGCAAAGTAAGGCACATTGTAAAACATCATCCCAGCTACACACAGGGCTGGTGCTACCATTAAGGCGAACTAGGCAGTTGCCTAGGGCGCCAAGATTTGGGGGCACCAAAAAGCGATGCCCCCGTTTTTTTTTACAGTGGTTCCTCCCGGAGTGCGCGGTCGCTGCTTCACTTCTCCCGCCTCCCAGGCTTGCGGCGCCAATCATCTGTTTGGCGCCGCAAGCCTGGGAGGAGAATTAGAGTGGGGGCGGTGTGCTCGGGGAGGACACGGAGCAGAGGTGCGCTGGGGTGGGGAGGTACTGCATGGCTCCCCGGCGGGGGGAGCTGCTGCGGGGTGGGCACCTCAGGGCGTGGGGAGGAGCTGCCGCAGGGCTGGGAGGAGAATTAGAGCGGGGGCGGTGTGCTCGGGGAGGACACGGAGCAGAGGTGCGCTGGGGTGGGGAGGTACTGCATGGCTCCCCGGCGGGGGGAGCTGCTGCGGGGTGGGCACCTCAGGGCGTGGGGAGGAGCTGCCGCAGGGCTGGGGGTGGCGGGCGCAAGGTGGAAGTTTCGCCTAGGGTGCAAAACTTCCTTGCACTGGCCCTGGCCACACATACAAAATGATGGAGTCTAAATTAGCTGTTACCACTCAAGAAAGGGATCTTGGAGTCATCGTGTATAGTTCTCTGAAAACATCTGCTCAAAGTGCAGCAACAGTGAAAAAAGCAACAGCATGTTAGGTAAGGGATAGATAATACGACAGAAAATATAATAATGTCACTATATAAATCCATGGTATGCCCACACCTTGAATACTGTGTGCAGCTCTGTTCACCCCATCTCAAAAAAGATATATTAGAATTGGAAAAAGTACAGAGGACAAGAAAAATGATTAAGGGTATGGAACAGCTTCCATATAAGGAGAGATTACAAAGGCCTGGGACTGTTCATCAAAAGGGGGTATATGATAGAGGTCTATAAAATCATGTATCATCATCATCATGTTCCCATTACCCCTCTGGCATTTAGGGCAGTGACAAAGCTTCTCCACTCCTGTCTGTTTCTGGCAAAATCATGACTGGTGTGGAGAGAGTGACTGGGGAAGTGTTATTTACCCCTTCATATAACACAAGAACCAGGTGTCACCCAATGAAATTAATAGGAAGAAGGTTTAAAACAAACACAAGGAAGTATTTCTTTACACAGCACTCAGTCACCCTGTGGAACTCCTTGCCAGGGGACGTTGTGAAGGCCAAAAGTATAACAGGATTCAAAAAAGAACTAGGTAAGTGTCTGGAGGATAGGTCCATCAATGGCTATTGCCAGGACGGTCAGGGATGCAACCCCATGTTATGGGTGTCCCTAAACCTCTGACTGCCAGAAGCTGGAACCAGATAACAGGGGGTGGATCACTCAATATATTGCCCTGTTTTGTTCATTCTCAGAAGACAGAACACTGGGCTAGATGGACCTCTGGTCTGATTCAGTGTGGCTGTTCTTAGGTTCTTAATTAATGATGACAAGTTTTGGAAGGGACACTGAACTTCCTGCTTCAGGGCTTCCACCAAACTCTTTTAGAGACCGAGGTGAGATCTTTATCGGGGGCAGATTATCCCTTATCTGCTCTTGCAGGGTTCTTACACTTTCCTCTGCAGCATCTGCCTGTGGGGTCTGATCCAGCCTGGTCATTGCTAACGGAAGGTTCCCCACATGTGTGGGGACCAGTTTTAAATGCCCCAGCAGATGGGGATCCCATCCAGTTTGACATATCCCACTGCTTCTGCCCCTCAGCCCCCACTTCCCAGTGACCCAGGCACAGCACAACTAACACCTCCTCCCCGACGTTCGCCCCAGGCTCTGAACTCCTCTGACAAGCTGGGCCCAGTTAGGCACCAGGTTTTGGTTCCAAGTTACAAATGAAGATGTCTGGCCCTGCAGAACGTGGCGTTGGCTAAATATACATTCAATGTTGTCAAAGGCATTCATCTGCAGAGGAGGCGATTCCAGAGATAAATTCAATGCTCATAACATTAGCGTCTCCTCAGAACCATAAAATACAGGCCTGCCGACTAGTGAAGGGGATTGATGAGTTTATTATTGGAGTTGATAGATTAAACTCTTCAGAGGAGAATAAATTATGCAGATGAGCTATGATGTATTTTGATTATAACTTATGCTTTTGTTTTCAATGTATTACACCTTTAAATCTGCAAGGATGGGCCTGTCAGCTGAGACCAGCAGCCCTGGCCTGCAGGCCAGCTCAGGCTGGTGCAGCAGAGAAGAACCACTGTGTTCTCGCACAGACTTTACCAGGAGTTTTTCTAAGTTCAGTGGTTCCTTTACTACGCACAAGAGGCAGGTGGCCTGAGCTGGCTGCTGACAGCGTCTGCCCAGGGATTGCTAGAGCCGCCAGCTGCTGCAGCACATTTCCTCACTGGATGGCACCTGACAGGGTCAGGCATTTCAGCACCCTGATTCCTGCCTTCCTTCACACCCTTTCCCCCTCTGGGATACAACACTGGCACTGCACACTCACAGCAACTGTGGCAGCTTGTGCCATTCACTGAGCCCCAGAAACCCAATCTGAGCAGTGGGCAAAGAGATCAAGGACCCTGATCCAGCAGAGAGCACATGGAGAGCTTGTCCCTGACACAGAATGGGGGGAGTGACCTAGTACAAAAACCCACGGCATTAAGGCTCAGAGCCCTGGACAGCTGGCTTGGGCTTGTGCGGCTCGCACTATGAGGCTACAACTAGCCATGTGGCCTGTCTCACTGCGGCTGGAGCCTGGCCTATGCCTCTCCCCCTCAGCAGGTGTCAGAGCCTGGCTCCAGCAGGAGCAGGGACACCTGCTCTGCTATTTGTACCTCTGCAGCACAAGTCAGTTGACTTGGGCTCTGAGACTCGCTGCTGCTGTGTAGATCTACCCTAGGAGACGTGCTCTGCTCTGTGTCATTGCATTGGTTCAGATACCAGCGGTTCTCAAAATGTGGGTCACGACCCTATTTTAATGGGGTTGCCAGGGCCAGCATTAGACTTGCTGGGACCCATGTCTGAAGCTGAAGCCTGAGCTCCACTCCCACCCAGGGCAGTGGGGCTCAGGCTCCAGCCCCCTCTTCCCCCACCCTTGGGTCTCCCTTCCTCCCCCGGTCATGTCATAACTTTGCTGAAGTGAGTCGCGGTGCAAGGAACTTTGAGAGCCCCTGGGACAGACACAATAACACAGGTGCTCAACATGAGAAGGATCCTAGTGCAGCCACTATCAGTTGCCTCTGTTTTCACCTCTGGCAGGTGCAGGCCCTGGGACCCATGGCGTCACTGTGCTGGCTTAGTACTGTTGCCCCTCGGCCTGAGACGTTAGCCAAAATCCTGGGCCTTGCCGAGTTGTTTCCATTAGGAGGAGAAACTGATTATATGAGCCAGGTATTTCTCTGATGCAAGCCTGTTTGTTTACAATCACACTTTCCAAGCCTACCTCACCAGTCTGTCCTGTGCCCCAAAGAACTCTGCCTCTGATCCCTTTCAGGGCCATGCTCCTGACAGCTTCTCTGGCTTCCTCCCTGACACCAGCACAGATACACACACTGCAACCAGTCAATGCCCTAGCCCCTGTGATCAGGGTCAGTCCCCAGAGACACCTCTCTTGCTCAGGACTAACCCTGTCGCCAGTCCCTTGGGTGATGGCTTCCATTGTTTCTGCTCTTTTACTGCATAAAGGAGCTAATTACTTCTTCCATTTAACCTGAATGAAAAATGGCAAGCACGCCCATCAGCTTCTATTATTGCCCCTATATCATAGACAGGCTTGCTGGCAGCCACCAGCACCTCTTCAGAACAGCATCATGAGAAGAGGGAGAATGCAGAGCAAACAGGCTTGTCCCCAAACCCTGAACCACAGATCCCAGTGCTCAGCAACCTCCAACACTGCCAAAAATGGGCCATGCTGACCAGACCAGACCACTTACACCTACTGGAGCAAGGGAGCTGGAGAGAGCAGTGCACAGGGCATGAGATGTGCACTGGGTCCCATTCTCCTTAGGATCCGGTCAGACCCCTGCATCCTCCCACAGACCAGACTATCCCTCCCACCCAGTGCTGCCCACACAGCCCGCAGCTCCTGGCCTAGCGAGAGCGGCTCTTCGGCGGGGGCGGCTCCAGGCCCCAGCACGCCAAGCACATGCCTGGGGCAGCAAGCCACAGGGGGCACTCTGCCGGCGCCGCGAGAGCGGAAGGCAGGCTGCCTTCGGCGGCTTGCCTGCGCAGGCTCCGCTGGTCCCGCGGCTTCGGCAGACCTCCTGCAGGCATGCCGAAGCCACAGGACCAGCAGACCCTCCGCAGGCAAACCGCCGGAAGCAGCCTGCATGCCGTGCTTGGGGCGGCAAAATCCCTAGAGCTCTTCGGATACTCCCAGGTGTGATTCAAAGATTCCAAGTGACGGGGACTCCAGCCACTTCTCACTCGCCTTGTGGAAAGCCGAGTCTATCCCCAGTGTGAGCTCTGATTCAGTAACTCAGAGCATCCCTGCAAGAGGAGCACAGACCCCTCTTCTCTGTCAATGCAGCCAATAAACCCTGGCAGTGGCACTATCCCAGGGCATGGACTATGGACTGCCTGGGCCAACTGCGGCCCACATGCCTTCCCTGGGGAAAGCTCTCACCTCAGCAGACTCAGGCCAGAAAAGAAGCTGGTCAAACCCACAGGGAGAGGTATACACTTGGGACACCTGTGGCTAATGAGGCCAGTGGGGAACAGCTGGGCCGCCTGTGGCTGGTGAGGCCAGTGGGGAACAGCTGGGCCATGTGTGGCTGGTGAGGCCAGTGTGGAACAGCTGGGCCACGTGTGGCTGGTGCGGCCAGTGGGGAACAGCTGGGCCGTGTGTGGCTGGTGCAGCCAGTGGGGAGCAGCTGGGCCGCCTGTGGCTAGTGCGGCCAGTGGGGAGCAGCTGGGATGCCTGTGGCTGGTGAGGCCAGTGGAGAACAGCTGGGCCGTCTGTGGCTGGTGCGGCCAGTGGGGAACAACTGGGTCGCCTGTGGCTGGTGACGCCAGTGAGGAACAGCTGGGCCGCCTGTGGCTGGTGAAGCCAGTGGAGAACAGCTGGGCTGTCTGTGGCTGGTGCGGCCAGTGGAGAACAGCTGGGCCGCCTGTGGCTGGTGACGCCTGTGGAGAACAGCTGGGCCACCTGTGGCTGGTGATGCCAGTGGGGAGCAGCTGGGCCGCCTGTGGCTGGTGAAGCCAGTGGAGAACAGCTGGGCCGTCTGTGGCTGGTGAAGCCAGTGGAGAACAGCTGGGCTGTCTGTGGCTGGTGACGCCTGTGGAGAACAGCTGGGCCGCCTGTGGCTGGTGACGCCAGTGGGGAACAGCTGGGCCGCCTGTGGCTGGTGAAGCCAGTGGAGAAAAGCTGGGCTGTCTGTGGCTGGTGCGGCCAGTGGAGAACAGCAGGGCCGCCTGTGGCTGGTGACGCCTGTGGAGAACAGCTGGGCCGCCTGTGGCTGGTGAAGCCAGTGGGGAGCAGCTGGGCCGCCTGTGGCTGATGCGGCCAGTGGGGAGCAGCTGGGTCGCCTGCGGCTGATGCGGCCAGTGGGTAACAGCTGGGCCGTCTGCGGCTGGTGCGGCCAGTGGGGAACAGCTGGGCCGCCTGCGGCTGATGCGGCCAGTGGGGAACAGCTGGGCCGCCTGCGGCTGGTGCGGCCAGCGGGGAGAAGCTGGGCCGCCTGTGGCTGATGCGGCCAGTGGGGAGCAGCTGGGCCGTCTATGGCTGGTGCGGCCAGTGGGGAACAGCTGGGTGGCCTGTGGCTGGTGAAGCCAGTGGAGAACAGCTGGGCCGTCTGTGGCTGGTGAGGCCAGTGGGGAGTAGCTGGGTTGCCTGTGGCTGATGCAGCCAGTGGGGAGCAGCTGGGCCGTCTGTGGCTGGTGAGGCCAGTGGGGAGCAGCTGGGCCGCCCGTGGCTGGTGAGGCCAATGGAGAACAGCTGGACCGCCTGTGGCTGGTGAGGCCAGTGGAAAACAGGTAGGATGCTTGTTGCTGGTATGGCCAATGGGGAACAGCTGGGCCATTTGTGGCTAGTGAGGCCAGTGTGGAACAGCTGGGCCGTGTGATGTAATGAGTGTAAGGTAATATTTCATTGGAAGGTAACAGGGCCAGAAAGAGTTAATTAACTCAGACTGACCTGACCCACGGGTGAACCTTAAGGACTGGTTAAGAAGATATGTAAATGAACAGGGCTTTGAAATTCAAGTCTGCATTGTTAGAGATAGAAGGGGAGGTGTTTGCTCAGGTCTTGTGATATAATCAAACAAATCTTGTCTATCGCTATAGCTTTGATTGGAAGATCAAAAAAGGAATATTAACATTTGTGATGATACTTAAGTAAAATAGCATTATTGTCTATGTGTCTCTTTGAAGGTTGTGGTCACCTGTGTCTGAACTGTTTAATGGATAAATTACCCTGTGCTAATTGCCAGGATGTTTGGAAGGAGAGTTAAGCCTATTGTTTTCTCAGGCCGAAAGGCTGCTGGAAATATATAAGAACCCTGGGACACGATCCTGCTTCATCTCAGATCTGCTTTGGGTTTCAAGAGGGGGACACCTTAGGCCACAAGGATTGAGATCCCCAGTCACTGAGTGGAGTCACCCTGAATATGGACATTGGACTATAACCTCTGGACTATTTTTAAAAGGACTTTTGGCAGCTAAAAACTCATCTCTGCTGTGTATCTGAACCTCAAATATTGAATTCAAGTCTGTCTGTATATTGATCTTTTAACCAACTCTCTCTATTTTCTTTTTTAGTAAGTTTTAGCTTAGTTAATAAGAATTGGCTGTAGCGTGTATTTTGGGTAAGATCTATGTTATAATTGGACCTGGGTATGTGGCTGATCATTTGGGATTGGAAGAACCTTTTCTTTTATATGATGAAGTAAGATTTTCAGTAATAATCATCATATCTGACAGGTGTGTCTGGACGGAGGCCTGAGGCTGGGTAGTTTAAGGGAACTGCATTGTTTGGACTTCTCACTAACCAGTGAGGTACTATAGAAGCTGTTTCGTGCTGGCTTGGTAAATTTAAGTATTGGAATATCCACCAGCGTTTGGGGTTTGTCTGTTTGTTGCAGTTCACCATGACTGAGTGACCGCAGGTGGCTCCCATGGGCAGCACCGTCACAGGTCGCCTGCGGCTGGTGCGGCCAGTGGAGAACAGCTGGGCCGCCTGCGGCTGGTGCGGCCGGGGGGAACAGCTGGGTCGCCTGTGGCTGGTGCGGCCGGGGGGAACAGCTGGGGCCGCCTGTAGCCCCATGAGACCCAGGAACCTCCCCGCGCTCCCTGAGACATGCAGCGGCCTTCCCAGCACTCAGAACATCAGAGGCAACATCTTGGCCAGATACTAGCCTGTCCCTCAGCCCCTTCTCCAGCTACCACCTAGAGCAAGGCAGGCCAGTGAAGATTGGGCCGCCACACCGCCCACTTGTCCCCACAGGCCCAGGACACTAGAAATAGGGAGAAAGTGGACACTTTCGGTGACACTCCAGGAAAAAACTAAAAGCTGATGCCCTAAGCCAAGCCCCAGGAGCAGGAGCCACTCCCTACCTCCAGTCAGGGGCCAGACTCCCCAGGCCCAGGGCCTGGCCTTATGAGCACAAACCTTACCACCACCATGGAGCATCCAGCTCAGACCTTCTCCCCAGGTTTGGCATCCCCTAGAGCTCCTCCTCCCAGACTGCTCAGCCCACACCCTTAAGCCTCTCTGCCTCAGTTCCCAGATTTCCTGCTCCCCAGAAACGGGCGAGGAGCAAATGACTGACCTGCACCAGCAAGTCCTATGACATAGACTCATAGACTTTAAGGTCAGAAGGGACCATTATTATCATCTAGTCTGACCCCCTGCACAGTGCAGGCCACAGAATCTCACCCACCCACTCTTTTAACAAACTCCTAACCTATGTCTGAGTTACTGAAGTCCTCAAATCATGGTTTAAAGACCTCAAGGTGCAGAGAATCCCCCAGCAAGTGACCCGTGCCCCACGCTGCAGAGGAAGGTGAAAAACCTCCAGGGCCTCTGCCAATCTGCCCTGGAGGAAAATTCCTTCCCGGCCTCAAATATGGCAATCAGTTAAACCAGGGATAGGCAACCTATGGCAGGTGTGCCAAAGGCAGCACACGAGCTGATTTTCAGTGGCACTGACACTGCCCGAGTCCTGGCCACCAGTCCGGGGGGCTCTGCATTTTAATTTAATTTTAAATGAAGCTTCTTAAAAATTTTAAAAACCTTATTTACTTTACATACAACAATAGTTTAGTTATATATTATAGACTTATAGAAAGAGACCTTCTAAAAATATTAAAATGTATTACTGGCACGCGAAACCTTAAATTAGAGTGAATAAATGAAGACTTGACACACCACTTCTTTGAAAGGTTGCTGACCCCTGAGTTAATCCCTGAGCATGTGGGCAAGACTCACCAGCCAGCACCCAGGAAAGAATTCTCTGTAGTAACTCAGATCCCACCCCCATCTAACATCCCATCCCAGACCACTGGGCATATTTACCTGCTAATAATCAAAGATCAATTAATTGCCAAAATTAGGCTATCCTATCATACCATCCCCTCCATAAACTTATCAAGCTTAGTCTTAAAGCCAGATATGTCTTTTGCCCCCACTGCTCCCCTTGGAAGGCTGTTCCAGAACTTCACTCCTCTAATGGTTAGAAACCTTCATCTAATTTCAAGTCTAAACTTCCTAGTGTCCAGTTTAGATCCATTTGTTCTTGTGTCCACACTGGTACTGAGCTTAAATAATTCCTCTCCCTCCCTGATATTTGTCCTTCTGTATATTTATAGAGAGCAATCAGATCTCCCCGCAGCCTTCTTTTGGTCAGGCTAAACAAGCCAAGCTCTTTGAGTCTCCTTTCATATGACAAGTTTTCCATTCCTCGGATCATCCCAGTAGCCCGTCACTGTACCTGTTCCAGTTTGAATTCATTCTTCTTAAACCTGGGAGACCAGAACTGCACACAGTATTCCAGATGAGGTCTCACCAGCGCCTTGTATAACAGTACTAATATGTGTCATCAGGCAGTGACTGCCACAGCCCCCGGGGCCTCATTGGCAACCTGTGGGCAGCCTCTGAAGCGCACCCATCACGTGTCAAACCCAGAGCACTCCAGCTGCCCTCACCTTCCAGAGGTTGGGCCCACAGTCCCAGCATGCAGTGCACCACCTTGCCCTGCATTTGCATTGCAGGCTGGGAACTGTAGTCTTGGTAGACCGCACCTCTGTACCCAAGGCAAGGGATGCTGTGGGCTGCAGAAATCTGTGCTACAAGCACCGGGCACTAGCCTCCCGCAAACCAGAAGAGTTGCCCCAGCCTTGTCTGGCTGGAGCTGGCTTCCGTCACAACCTGAACAATAGCTTTCTGGGCGACGCGCTTACCAATCTGCAGCTTTTCCTGCCATTCTTTGCACTCCCTGAGGGGGTCTATACAAAGCAGATGGATCCAGTCGGAAATTCAAACCACTCCTTAAATGAGCTAAGAATATCGGCCTCTTCCCGAGCAAGAGACCTGCAGGCTCCAGGGCTGGGAGTGAGCTTCGGGAAGGCGCAGCATAGCCCAGAACCCAAGGGGTGGGGTCAGTCCACTGGGGAAACACCCCTTGCTCCTCACAGCCATTTTCCACTGCCCTGCCCTGGACTGGGAACAAGTGGAGAAAGAGCAGCCCAAGAACAAGCTCCTCCTGAAAATGGGGGGCTGAAAGAGGAATGCTCCTCCCTCCTGGGGAAAACTGTGGTGACGAGTCACTGCTGTGGGGGAACCATCCAGCCCATTGGACTGGAGGATGCCGCACGGCATGGGGAGAGGACTCCCTGCAACAGGACGCTTCTTACCATACAGACACAGGCTCAGCACAATCCCCATTCCCAGCCAGCAGCCTGGGCAGTACCAAACTCCCCCAAGTCACGAACACAGAGACACCATTGCTGAGAGGAGAGTTCACTGAAGCTGGGAAGGCTATTTCAATATTTAATGATACAATAGAGTCTCCTGATTAACCTGCTTCTCACATTACACGAGGCCCGTCCCCCCAGCCACCTGTGACAGGGAGCTGGGGCAGATTATCTGTAAGGGTTTGCACAAACATTTGACTCTCAAGAAGGGTTTAAATCAGCCCTGTAGAGCTGGATCTCTGGTGCCACACTGCTAACAGGAGCCAAGCCGCCATTGAACCAGAGTCTTTGCCTGTTGCCAGAGTTAGGCAGACTCAGCTGCATCTTCGGCCAGGACAGCAACTTCGCTCCAGCTTTGTCATAGATTATTAATGCATTCCAAGGCCCAAAGAAACCACTGTGATCATCTAGTCCGACCTCCTGTGTGACACAGGCCAGAGATTGCTCCAAATAATTCCTCTTTGAACCAGATCTCTTACAAAAACACCCAGTCCTGAGATAAACATTCGCTGTACTGGAGGCTGCCTAACCTCCCGCTTGTGCTGGCCCCACGCTACGGCTCTGTGCCTCCGGACACACTGCAGCAGGAGCTCAAACAAGCTTCCTGTCCCATGGTGAGCACCCTGCAGCCCAGAATGCACTGCAGCAGCCCCCACCCCACAGCAGCCCTGTCCCAGCCCAATATGCACTGCAGCAGCCCACAGCAGCCCTGTCCCAGCCCAGAATGCACTGCAGCAGCCCCCACCCCACAGCAGCCCTGTCCCAGCCCAGAATGCACTGAGGCAGCCTCAGCCTCATAGCAGCCCACCCCCACCCAAAATGCACTGCAGCAGCCCTGACCCCACAGCAGCCCTATCCCAGCCCAGAATGCACTGCGGCAGCCCTCACCCCACGGCAGCCCTGTCCCAGCCCAGAATGCACTGAGGCAGCCTCAGCCTCATAGCAGCCCACCCCCACCCAGAATGCACTGCAGCAGCCCCCACAACATGGCAGCCCTGTCCCAGCCCAGAATGCACTGCAGCAGCCCTCACCCCAGGGCAGCCCTGTGCCAGCCCAGAATGCACTGCGGCAGCCCTCACCCCACGGCAGCCCTGTCCCAGCCCAGAATGCACTGCGGCAGCCCTCACCCCACGGCAGCCCTGTGCCAACCCAGAATGCACTGCGGCAGCCCTCACCCCACGGCAGCCCTGTCCCAGCCCAGAATGCACTGCGGCAGCCCTCACCCCACGGCAGCCCTGTCCCAGCCCAGAATGCACTGCGGCAGCCCTCACCCCACGGCAGCCCTGTCCCAGCCCAGAATGCACTGCGGCAGCCCCTACCCCACGGCAACCCTGTCCCAGCCCAGAATGCACTGCGGCAGCCCTCACCCCACGGCAGCCCTGTGCCAGCCCAGAATGCACTGCGGCAGCCCCCACCCCACGGCAGCCCTGTCCCAGCCCAGAATGCACTGCGGCAGCCCTCACCCCACGGCAGCCCTGTCCCAGCCCAGAATGCACTGCGGCAGCCCTCACCCCACGGCAGCCCACCCCCACCCAGAATGCACTGCAGCAGCCCCCACAACATGGCAGCCCTGTCCCAGCCCAGAATGCACTGCGGCAGCCCCTACCCCACGGCAACCCTGTCCCAGCCCAGAATGCACTGCGGCAGCCCCCACCCCAGGGCAGCCCTGTGCCAGCCCAGAATGCACTGCGGCAGCCCTCACCCCACGGCAGCCCTGTCCCAGCCCAGAATGCACTGCGGCAGCCCCCACCCCAGGGCAGCCCTGTGCCAGCCCAGAATGCACTGCGGCAGCCCTCACCCCACGGCAGCCCTGTGCCAGCCCAGAATGCACTGCGGCAGCCCTCACCCCACGGCAGCCCTGTCCCAGCCCAGAATGCACTGCGGCAGCCCTCACCCCACGGCAGCCCTGTGCCAACCCAGAATGCACTGCGGCAGCCCTCACCCCACGGCAACCCTGTCCCAGCCCAGAATGCACTGCGGCAGCCCTCACCCCACAGCAGCCCTGTCCCAGCCCAGAATGCACTGCGGCAGCCCTCACCCCACGGCAGCCCTGTGCCAGCCCAGAATGCACTGCGGCAGCCCATACCCCACGGCAGCCCTGTCCCAGCCCAGAATGCACTGCGGCAGCCCTCACCCCACGGCAGCCCTGTGCCAACCCAGAATGCACTGCGGCAGCCCTCACCCCACGGCAGCCCTGTGCCAGCCCAGAATGCACTGCGGCAGCCCTCACCCCACGGCAGCCCTGTCCCAGCCCAGAATGCACTGCGGCAGCCCTCACCCCACGGCAGCCCTGTCCCAGCCCAGAATGCACTGCGGCAGCCCTCACCCCACGGCAGCCCTGTCCCAGCCCAGAATGCACTGCGGCAGCCCCCACCCCACGGCAGCCCTGTCCCAGCCCAGAATGCACTGCGGCAGCCCTCACCCCACGGCAACCCTGTCCCAGCCCAGAATGCACTGCGGCAGCCCCCACCCCAGGGCAGCCCTGTGCCAGCCCAGAATGCACTGCGGCAGCCCTCACCCCATGGCAGCCCTGTCCCAGCCCAGAATGCACTGCGGCAGCCCCCACCCCAGGGCAGCCCTGTGCCAGCCCAGAATGCACTGCGGCAGCCCTCACCCCACGGCAGCCCTGTCCCAGCCCAGAATGCACTGCGGCAGCCCTCACCCCACGGCAGCCCTGTCCCAGCCCAGAATGCACTGCGGCAGCCCTCACCCCACGGCAGCCCTGTCCCACCCCAGAATGCACTGCGGCAGCCCTCACCCCACGGCAGCCCTGTCCCAGCCCAGAATGCACTGCGGCAGCCCTCACCCCACGGCAGCCCTGTCCCAGCCCAGAATGCACTGCGGCAGCCCTCACCCCACGGCAACCCTGTCCCAGCCCAGAATGCACTGCGGCAGCCCCCACCCCAGGGCAGCCCTGTGCCAGCCCAGAATGCACTGCGGCAGCCCTCACCCCACGGCAGCCCTGTCCCAGCCCAGAATGCACTGCGGCAGCCCCCACCCCAGGGCAGCCCTGTGCCAGCCCAGAATGCACTGCGGCAGCCCTCACCCCACGGCAGCCCTGTGCCAGCCCAGAATGCACTGCGGCAGCCCTCACCCCACGGCAGCCCTGTCCCAGCCCAGAATGCACTGCGGCAGCCCCTACCCCACGGCAACCCTGTCCCAGCCCAGAATGCACTGCGGCAGCCCTCACCCCACGGCAGCCCTGTCCCAGCCCAGAATGCACTGCGGCAGCCCATACCCCACGGCAGCCCTGTCCCAGCCCAGAATGCACTGCGGCAGCCCTCACCCCACGGCAGCCCTGTGCCAACCCAGAATGCACTGCGGCAGCCCTTACCCCACGGCAGCCCTGTCCCAGCCCAGAATGCACTGCGGCAGCCCTCACCCCAGGGCAGCCCTGTGCCAGCCCAGAATGCACTGCGGCAGCCCTCACCCCACGGCAGCCCTGTCCCAGCCCAGAATGCACTGCGGCAGCCCTCACCCCACGGCAGCCCTGTCCCAGCCCAGAATGCACTGCGGCAGCCCTCACCCCACGGCAGCCCTGTCCCAGCCCAGAATGCACTGCGGCAGCCCCTACCCCACGGCAACCCTGTCCCAGCCGAGAATGCACTGCGGCAGCCCTCACCCCAGGGCAGCCCTGTGCCAGCCCAGAATGCACTGCGGCAGCCCTCACCCCAGGGCAGCCCTGTCCCAGCCCAGAATGCACTGCGGCAGCCCCTACCCCACGGCAACCCTGTCCCAGCCGAGAATGCACTGCGGCAGCCCTCACCCCAGGGCAGCCCTGTGCCAGCCCAGAATGCACTGCGGCAGCCCTCACCCCACGGCAGCCCTGTCCCAGCCCAGAATGCACTGCGGCAGCCCTCACCCCACGGCAGCCCTGTCCCAGCCCAGAATGCACTGCGGCAGCCCCCCCCAGGGCAGCCCTGTCCCAGCCCAGAATGCACTGCGGCAGCCCTCACCCCACGGCAGCCCTGTCCCAGCCCAATATGCACTGCGGCAGCCCCCCCCCAGGGCAGCCCTGTGCCAGCCCAGAATGCACTGCGGCAGCCCATACCCCACGGCAGCCCTGTCCCAGCCCAGAATGCACCGCGGCAGCCCCCACCCCAGGGCAGCCCTGTGCCAGCCCAGAATGCACTGCGGCAGCCCTCACCCCACGGCAGCCCTGTGCCAGCCCAGAATGCACTGCGGCAGCCCTCACCCCACGGCAGCCCTGTGCCAACCCAGAATGCACTGCGGCAGCCCTCACCCCACGGCAGCCCTGTGCCAGCCCAGAATGCACTGCGGCAGCCCATACCCCACGGCAGCCCTGTCCCAGCCCAGAATGCACCGCGGCAGCCCTCACCCCACAGCAGCCCTGTCCCAGCCCAGAATGCACTGCGGCAGCCCATACCCCACGGCAGCCCTGTCCCAGCCCAGAATGCACTGCGGCAGCCCTCACCCCACGGCAGCCCTGTCCCAGCCCAGAATGCACTGCGGCAGCCCTCACCCCACGGCAGCCCTGTCCCAGCCCAGAATGCACTGCGGCAGCCCTCACCCCACGGCAGCCCTGTCCCAGCCCATAATGCACCGCGGCAGCCCTCACCCCACGGCAGCCCTGTCCCAGCCCAGCATGCACTGCGGCAGCCCATACCCCATGGCAGCCCTGTGCCAGCCCAGAATGCACTGCGGCAGCCCTCACCCCACGGCAGCCCTGTGCCAGCCCAGAATGCACTGCGGCAGCCCTCACCCCACGGCAGCCCTGTGCCAGCCCAGAATGCACTGCGGCAGCCCTCACCCCACGGCAACCCTGTCCCAGCCCAGAATGCACTGCGGCAGCCCCCACCCCAGGGCAGCCCTGTGCCAGCCCAGAATGCACTGCGGCAGCCCTCACCCCACGGCAGCCCTGTGCCAGCCCAGAATGCACTGCGGCAGCCCTCACCCCACGGCAGCCCTGTGCCAGCCCAGCATGCACTGCGGCAGCCCATACCCCACGGCAGCCCTGTGCCAGCCCAGAATGCACTGTGGCAGCCCTCACCCCACGGCAGCCCTGTCCCAACCCAGAATGCACTGCGGCAGCCCCTACCCCACGGCAACCCTGTCCCAGCCCAGAATGCACTGCGGCAGCCCTCACCCCACGGCAGCCCTGTGCCAGCCCAGCATGCACTGCGGCAGCCCATACCCCACGGCAGCCCTGTCCCAGCCCAGAATGCACTGCGGCAGCCCCCCCCCAGGGCAGCCCTGTGCCAGCCCAGAATGCACTGCGGCAGCCCCCCCCCACGGCAGCCCTGTCCCAGCCCAGAATGCACTGCGGCAGCCCATACCCCATGGCAGCCCTGTCCCAGCCCATAATGCACCGCGGCAGCCCTCACCCCACGGCAGCCCTGTCCCAGCCCAGCATGCACTGCGGCAGCCCTCACCCCACGGCAGCCCTGTCCCAGCCCAGAATGCACTGCGGCAGCCCTCACCCCACGGCAGCCCTGTCCCAGCCCATAATGCACCGCGGCAGCCCTCACCCCACGGCAGCCCTGTCCCAGCCCAGCATGCACTGCGGCAGCCCATACCCCATGGCAGCCCTGTGCCAGCCCAGAATGCACTGCGGCAGCCCTCACCCCACGGCAGCCCTGTGCCAACCCAGAATGCACTGCGGCAGCCCTCACCCCACGGCAGCCCTGTGCCAGCCCAGCATGCACTGCGGCAGCCCTCACCCCACGGCAGCCCTGTGCCAACCCAGAATGCACTGCGGCAGCCCCTACCCCACGGCAGCCCTGTCCCAGCCCATAATGCACCGCGGCAGCCCTCACCCCACGGCAGCCCTGTCCCAGCCCAGCATGCACTGCGGCAGCCCCTACCCCACGGCAGCCCTGTGCCAGCCCAGAATGCACTGCGGCAGCCCTCACCCCACGGCAGCCCTGTGCCAGCCCAGAATGCACTGCGGCAGCCCTCACCCCACGGCAGCCCTGTGCCAGCCCAGCATGCACTGCGGCAGCCCATACCCCACGGCAGCCCTGTGCCAGCCCAGAATGCACTGTGGCAGCCCTCACCCCACGGCAGCCCTGTCCCAGCCCAGAATGCACTGCAGATAGGGTGGCCAGGTGCCCAGTGTTCGACCAGAAAGTCTGGTCGAAAAAGGGACCTACCAGTGTCCAGTCAGGTCTACTGACAGGACACCCGAAGTCCAGTTACCGGGGGGGGGCAGCTGGGTCATCACCTGCCCCAGCCCCTACTCAGCCAGGGCTGCTTCCTGCCTGCGTCCCGTGGCTGCAGCTCCCAACAACGGTTCCACAGGCAAGTCCCTCCCGACCAGGGCAAGAGGAGTGAGAGGGGAAAAGCAGCAAGCCACAGGCGGGTAGGGCCTCAGGGAAGAGATGGGATGGGGCAGGCTTGGGGGAGAAGAGGTGGGGCCTGGGGTGGGGCTTTACAGGAAGTGTTTGGTTTTTAAATATTACCAAGTTGGCAACCCTAACTGCAGCAGCCTCTGTCCCAAAGCAGTACCCCCGTCCAGAATGCACTGCAGCAGCCCCACTCCACAGCAGCCCTGTCCCAGGCCCAGAATGCACTGCGGCAGCCCTCACCCCACGGCAGCCCTGTCGCAGGCTCAGAATGCACTGGGGCAGCCCTCACCCCACGGTAGGGGGTGCACTGTGAATGCACAGGCCCAGAATGCACTGCGGCAGCCCCCACGCCATGGCAGGCCTCCCAGGCCCAGAATGCACTGTGGCAGCCCTCGCCCCATGGCAGCCCCACATGCCCAGAATGCATTGCAGCAGCCCTAGGGTTGCCAACTTTCTATTTGCAGAAAAACAAACACCCTTGCCCCCCCACTTCTCTGAGGCCCCACCCCTGCCCTGCCCCTTCTCAGAGTGGATGCATGTGCTGGTGGCAGCTCCAATCCCACGCCGCAGCAGAGTGGGGCCCTGACGTCTCCGGAGGCACAGTACCATAATGCCCAGAGAAGTCAGTCCACCAGCTTCTTCCACTCCACACACATCAGGGCAGGGACTGGAGCACCACAGCTAGATAGGCATCAGAGTGACCAGGCTGGCTCCCCATCCCAGAGATCGGAGCGGCTCCCACACCCTGTTACTGCACAGACATGCTGAGCTCAGCGGGAAGGGCCACCTCCTTTGCCAACGCCCCCTCTCCCATAACGCTGCCCGAAGGAGCGCAGGAAAGCCAGGCTCCAGGCCTGCGTGAGCTCTCCCCTCCATGGCTCCATCCCTGGTCTCTGTCAGAGCTCGTCAAGGCCCTGCTATCAGTCAGGGTGGCAGGCCCAGTGCAGCTGCACAGCTAACGGCCCTGGGTCCCTTCTAATCCACAGCAGCTCAGAAGAGATTCATTGACTGCAAGACTAGGAAGGTCCAGTCTGCAATGCACAACCCAGAGAGCCTGCCCAGTGCCTCCTGCTCCAGTCCCCAGCTCCTGCTGGGACTGATAGCTCCGCATGCACCTGGCACAGCTGCCATAAGAACCCTTCACTCAGCTCAGCTAACAAAGCCCTGCCTGTCATACACACACACATGCGCAGCACATGCACAACCCAACATGCAGGCACACACGCACACATACAACCCAGCATGCAGGTACACACGCACATGCACAACCCAGCATACGGGCATGCACACACTTACAACCCAACACATAGGCACACACACAGAAACACGCACATGCACAACCCAGCATGCAGGCACACACGCACACGTACAACCCAGCATGCAGGCACACATGCACATGCGCAACCCAGCCCACAGGCACACATGCACACGTACAACCCAGCATGCAGGCACACACGCACACGCACAACCCAACATACAGGCACACACACACTTACAACCCAACACATAGGCACACACACAGACACACGCACATGCACAACCCAGCATGCAGGCACACATGCACACGCACAACCCAGCACACAGCCATGCACACATACAACCAACACACAGGCACACATGGACACACACGCAGCACACGCATAACCCAGCATGGAGGCACACACGCGCACACACACACACATACAACCCAACACGCAGGCACACACTCACATGCACAACTCAGCCCACAGGCACATATGCACACATACAACCCAGCATGCAGGCACACATGAACACACATGCACACATGCACAACCCAACCCACAGGCACACACAGGCAGCACACACATAACCCAGCACACAAGCACACATGCACACACACGTACAACCCAACATGCACAGGCACACACATGCAGCACATGCACAACTCAGTACGCAGGCACACATGCACAAGCACAACCCAGCACAAAGTCACACACACATGCACAAGCACAACCCAGCACACAGGCATCATACACTCACCCTGCAGCACATGCACATACCGGCATGCAGGCACACACAACATACGGGCACACAGGCACAAGGGGGCACACATGGGCAGGCAGACACACACACACATACCTCACCAGCTCACTCCCAACAGCACACACACACACATTCACAGCCCACATTCACACCCAACCTGTCGGCTCCCTGACAGTCACATGCTGCTGCACAGCAGGGCATAACTAGCCATGTGAAATGTGCACACAAATGCACTCCATCACCTTGGCCACAGGCTCCCCAAGGCCTGCCATTACCCAGCCTCACAGCAGCAGGACAGGCAGAGCCCAAAGAAAAGTGGTTACTTCTCTGCCCTGTAACTGTTATTCTTTGAGATGGGTTGCCCATTTTAATTTGAATTCTTTTAATTCTTCAACGGACTGCACTTGTCCATTCCACATTAGATGACTCACAACCAGTTCAGGAGGAGGAGGGTTTCAGAGCCACAATTGCAGCTCAACCCTCTCAAATCTAGCCTCAGCTCTCGAGGCTTGGGAGAGAGCACAGTGGCTAGTGAACATATGCCCCAGTGGCCAGGTTGCAGCTCTGCATATGCTACTGATGCGCACTTGTCCAACAGTGCTGGGACTGCTGAGCCCTGGTAGAGTGTGCTGAAACTCTCCCAGTGAAGGTCTGTTAGCAGTACTACAGCACAACAGAAGCCAGGCTGCAATCCAGGAAGGCATTCTCTGTGACAGGACAGGCACCACCTTCATTTGATCAGCGAAGGAAACAAAGAGCTGAGGGGTCCCTGTAAACTGCTTAGTCCTGTCTAGGTACAACACTAAAGCCCTGTGGATGTCCAGATTGTGAAGCTTCACTTTCTCCTTAGATGAAGGAGGTTTTGGGGAAAAAGGTTGGTAAATAGATAGATAGATAGATAGATAGATGGATGAAGGTAGAAATCCTGGCCCACTGTAGTCAGAAATTTAGGATGTGGACATAAATATAAAAGACGGTTACTCACCTTTGTAACTGTTGTTCTTCGAGATGTGTTGCTCACATCCATTCCAGTTAGGTGTGCGCGCCGCGCGTGCACGTTCGTCGGAAACTTTTTACCCTAGCAACTCCAGTGGGCCGGCAGGTCGCCCCCTGGAGTGGCACCGCCATGGCTCCCAATATATATCCCTGCCGGCCCGCCCGCTCCTCAGTTCCTTCTTGCCGGCTACTCCGACAGTGGGGAAGGAGGGCGGGTGTGGAATGGATGTGAGCAACACATCTCGAAGAACAACAGTTACAAAGGTGAGTAACCGTCTTTTCTTCTTCGAGTGATTGCTCACATCCATTCCAGTTAGGTGACTCCCAAGCCATACCTAGGCGGTGGGGTCGGAGTGAGAAGTCGCGGCACGGAGCACTGCAGTTCCGAAGGCCGCATCCTCCCTCGACTGCTGGACCAGGGCGTAGTGGGAAGCAAAGGTGTGGACCGATGACCAGGTCGCTGCCCGACAGATTTCCTGGATGGGCACACGGGCGAGGAAAGCCAGCGACGACGCCTGCGCCCTGGTAGAATGCGCAGTCATACGGCCCGTAGGGACATGGGCCAAGTCATAACAGGTCCTGATACAGGACGTAACCCAAGAGGATACCCTCTGGGAGGAGATAGGAAGCCCTTTCATACGATCTGCTACCGCCACGAAAAGCTGGGGGGATTTTCGGAAGGGTTTGGTCCTCTCTATGTAGAACGCGAGAGCCCTACGGACATCCAGCGAGTGGAGCTGCTGCTCCCTGCCTGAGGAGTGAGGTTTTGGGAAAAAAACCGGAAGGAAAATCTCTTGGTTGACGTGGAAGGCTGAGACCACCTTGGGCAGAAAAGCAGGGTGTGGTCTCAGCTGCACCTTGTCTTTGTGGAAGACCGTATATGGGGGGTCTACCACAAGAGCTCGGAGTTCCGACACCCGTCTAGCTGAGGTGATAGCTACTAGAAAGGCAGTCTTCCAAGAGAGGTAGAGCAGGGAGCAAGTAGCTAACGGCTCAAAGGGGGGCCCCATGAGCCGGGACAACACCAGGTTAAGATCCCAGGTCGGAGCAGGGGGACGGACGTTAGGGAATAAACGTTCCAGCCCTTTAAGGAATCTCGACACCGTCGGGTGAGAAAAAACGGAGCGACCGTCTGCACCCGGGTGAAAGGTGGAGATAGCTGCTAGGTGGACTCGCAACGACGATAAGGCCAGACCTTGCCCTTTGAGGGACCAAACATAGTCTAAGATTTCGGTTACCGAAACTTCCATAGGGCGGAGATTTCTCTCTACGCACCAACAGGAGAAGCGTTTCCATTTCGCCGAATATGTGGCTCTTGTGGACGGTTTCCTGCTGCTCAAGAGCACCTCCCTCACAGGCGTGGAGCAGCGCAGCTCGGAACCAGTCAGCCACGCAGGAGCCACGCCGCTAGGTGCAGCGACTGCAGGTCTGGGTGACAGAGGGTCCCGTGGTCCTGGGTGATCAGGTCCGGATGAAGGGGCAGGGGAACTGGGTCGGCTACGGCCAAGTCCAGCAGCATGGTGTACCAGTGCTGCCTGGGCCATGCCGGGGCCACCATGATCACGAGAGCCCTGTCTCTGCGCACCTTCAGGAGGACCTTGTGGACCAGAGGGAACGGGGGAAACGCATAGTACAGGTGGGTCGACCACTGGATGAGGAAGGCATCCGCTATCGACCCCGGCTCCCTGCCCTGAAAGGAGCAGAACGCTTGGCACTTCCTGTTCCCCTTGGACGCGAAGAGGTCCACCCGGGGATAACCCCACCTCCGGAAAATGGAGAGAGCGACGTCCGGGCGAAGGGACCACTCGTGTGACAGGAAGGATCTGCTCAATCGATCTGCCAGCGTGTTCCGTACTCCAGGGAGGAAAGAAGCCCTGAGGTGAATGGAGTGGGCTACGCAAAAGTCCCAGAGTCGTATCGCCTCGAGGCACAGGGAGGAGGACCTGGTGCCGCCCTGCTTGTTGATATAGTACATGGTCGTCGTGTTGTCCGTGAACACGGCGACACAACGACCCTGAAGCTGATGACAGAACGCTTGACAAGCAAGGCGGACCGCTCTCAACTCCCGCATGTTGATGTGTAGCCCCACCTCCTCCTGAGACCACAGGCCCTGTGTCCGCAGGGTCCCTAGGTGGGCCCCCCAGCCTAGATCTGAGGCATCCGTTGTCAGGGATACCGAGGGCTGAGAGGGGTGAAAGGGAAGACCCGCACATAATACGGACTGGTCTAGCCACCAGCCGAGAGAATCTAAGACCTTCTGGGGGATTGTGACTAACATGTCTAACGGTTGCCTTGCCGGCCTGTAATGACTGATAAGCCACAGCTGGAGAGGCCTCATGTGGAGCCGAGCGTAGTCGGTCACAAAGGTGCAAGCTGCCATGTGGCCTAACAGGGTTAGACATGTCCTCACTGACGTCAATGGGGCTGACCGCAAACGTTGAACGATCGCCACCATGGTCTGGAACCATTGCAGAGGCAGCAAGGCCCTGCCCACAGTGGCGTCCAGGACGGCCCCGATAAATTCCACCTTCTGAGTGGGCCTCAGGGTGGACTTGTCTGTGTTTATCAAGAGGCCCAGACTTGCAAACATGCCGGTGATCACGCGGACATGGCTGTTGACTTGTTGTTCCGACGTGCCCCGAATCAACCAGTCGTCCAGATAAGGGAACACGTGGACACGGTTGCGCCGAAGATGCGCCACGACAACTGCCATGCATTTTGTAAACACCCTAGGGGCCGTGGACAGGCCAAATGGGAGGACTGCAAATTGATAATGAAGAGCCCCCACAACAAAGCGGAGGAAGCGTCTGTGGCGCGGCCAAATGGCAATGTGGAAATACGCGTCCTGCATGTCGAGGGCGGCGTACCAGTCTCCCGGATCCAGGGATGGAATAATGGTCCCCAGGGATACCATGCGGAACTTCAACTTCACGAGGTATTTGTTGAGCTCTCGCAGGTCGAGGATAGGCCTGAGGCCCCCCTTGGCCTTGGGGATCAGAAAGTAGCGGGAATAAAACCCCTTGCCTTTCTCGCTTTCCGGAACCGCCTCTATAGCTCCTTTGCTGAGGAGCGTCTGCACCTCCTGCCGAAGGAATTGCTCGTGAGAGGGGTCCCTGAAGAGGGACGAGGAAGGAGGGCGGGAAGGAGGAAATGAAACAAACTGCAGGCGGTATCCCGTCTGCACCATGCTTAAGACCCAGCGGTCCGATGTTATTTGGGACCACGCCGGGAGGAAAAACGAAAGGCGGTTGGAAAACGGGGGGGAAGGATCCATAGGGGAAACTGTTACTGCGCCCTTGGGCGCACCTTCAAAATGAAGGCTTAGGTCCAGGCGGGGGTTTTGAGGAGCCTTGGTTCTGCCCCCCTTGGTTCCCCGAGTGCCTGCGCCTTCCGTTCCTGCCGCGGCGCCTGTAAAGGTCCTGCCGCTGGCGGAACTGGGAAAACGGCCTGCGTTGTTGTTGTTGCTGCGACCTAAAGGGTCTACGCTGCGTCACGGGGGTGTGCATCCCGAGGGACCGCATAATGACCCGGTTGTCTTTCAGACTCTTGAGTCTGGGGTCTGTCTTGTCAGAGAACAAGCCCTGGCCTTCGAAAGGAAGGTCCTGTATAGTATGCTGGAGCTCCGGCGGAAGGCCGGAAACCTGCAGCCAGGAGATGCAACGCATCGTAACTCCTGACGCGAGGGTACGGGCAGCCGAGTCCGCAGCGTCCAAGGAGGCTTGTAAGGCCGTGCGTGTGACCTTCTTGCCTTCGTCCAAGATGGCCGTAAACTCTTGGCGAGCATCCTGTGGCAGCAGCTCCTTAAATTTGTCCACTGCCACCCAGGAATTAAAGGCGTATCTGCTCAGCAGGGCCTGCTGGTTGGAGACCCTGAGCTGCAGCGCCCCAGCCGAAATACACCTTACGGCCAAGGAGGTCCATCCGCCTGGCTTCTCTGGATTTGGGGGCTGGAGCCTCCTGGCCATGACGCTCCCTATCGTTCACTGATTGCACCACCAGTGAACCCGGAGTCGGGTGTACATGGAGATATTCGTATCCCCTAGAAGGGGCCATGTACTTCCTCTCGACGCCTTTCGCTGTCGGAGGGATGGAGGCCGGGGACTGCCAGATGGTGTTGGCGTTGGCCTGGATGGTCCGTATGAAGGGCAGGGCGACCCTGGTGGGAGCATCAGAAGAGAGGATGGTTACAATTGGATCCTCTATCTCTGAGACCTCCTCTGCCTGCAGACTCAGATTTTGAGCCAATCGCCTGAGGAGGTCTTGGTGCGCCCTGAGATCCAGCGGGGGGGGACTGTTGGAGGAGGTACCTGCCACCGCTTCATCCGGGGAGGAGGATGAGGAGACCCCAGGCACGAGAGTGTCTAACTGTGGGTCTTCCTCAGCCCTCGCCTCTGCCTCAGGAGCCACAGCGGAGTCTTGCTGCTTGGACCCTTCCTCCCCTTCCGGGGAGGGAGGGGGGCGAGACAACGAGGCTTCAGGAGCCCTACGCTCCGCAGTCGCCGGCCTAGCAGGGAGCTGCTGGGGGCCCTGGGCCTGATGGCATGCCCAGGGTGTCCAGAATCCCCACTGTTGTGGGCCTTGGTCCTGCAGCGGCGGATCACCGAACAGCGCCGCCTGCCGGTCGGTGCCCAGCGCATACCCGCTGTCCGTCTGGGAGGATACGGACGGCTGTCTAGAGGGCCATGGAGGGGCCGACCCTGGATGGTAAGGGTCTGCGCGGGCCGGCACGGAGGATCGTCTCGGTGCCGGGGACCGGTGCCGGGAGTCATATCGGTGCCGGGATCGGGATCGGGACCGGGTTCTGTCGCGGTGCCGGGATCCTGATCGGTACCGGGCGCCGCTTCGGTGCCGGGACCTGCCACCGGCTCGGTGCCGGGAGGTCGACCGAGACCTGCCACCGGCTCGGTGCCGGGAAGTCGACCGAGACCGGAACCTGCCACCGGCTCGGTGCCGGGAGGTCGACCGGTGCGGCGAGTAGCGTCGGGACCTGCTCCTGGAATCGCAGTGCCGGTCTCGGCGACTGGAACCTGACCGCGATCGTCTCGATGTCGACCGGTGCCGCGAGTGCGACCGGTACCGCTGAGGGGAGCGGTTCCAGGACTGCGAGCGGCGGCGGGACCTGGAGCGCCCAAGACGTCGGGACCTGGATCGTGAACGAGATTTTCTGGGCGGTGCCGACATCATGGGCTTGCCTCTGGACACAACCCGCACCGGAGGTACCGGGGGTGGCAGCCGAGTGGGCTCAGTCAGGGCTATGAGGTCCCGAGCCGAGGCGAAGGTCTCCGGTGTGGATGGGACCATTATCTCAACCCCAGATCTCATGGGGGAGCTCGGCGGTACCGGACTCGACGGACCCGCTGGGCCCGGAGTCGACGGTGCCGGCGGCGCCGCGGCCGATGTCGAGGCCGGGCGCTCTAGCCGGGTCTGCCTGGCCGGAGTATTGGACTTCGACGGCCTTGGTTCTGACTCCGGTGCCGGAGAGGGTCGGTGCCGGGGAGTCTTCTCTGTGCCGGTGCTATCCGGTGCCGGCGCCGAGATCACGGCCTGCGAAGCCGTCGGGTCAAGTGCCGCCTCCATGAGGAGAGTCCGGAGCCTTTGATCCCTCTCCTTCTTTGTCCTTGGCTTAAAAGCCTTACAGATGCGGCACTTGTCAGATCTGTGCGATTCCCCGAGGCACTTCAGGCACGCTTCGTGGGGATCGCTGGTAGGCATGGGCTTCTTGCAGGCCGCACACTGTTTGAAGCCCGGCGAAACAGGCATGAGCCTGGCGCCGGGTGCCGGGAAGGGCTAAGCCCCCGGCGAAGAACTACTTAACAACTATTTAACTTAACTATCTACTTAACCAACTAATTAACAACTATAATGGACTAGAGATGAACGATAGATAAACGATAGAGAACTAGGAGAGCTAGGGACGTGGAGGACAGCTATGCCGCGCTCCACAGTTCCAACGACCGACACGGCGGTAAGAAGGAACTGAGGAGCGGGCGGGCCGGCAGGGATATATATTGGGCGCCATGGCGGCGCCACTCCAGGGGGCGACCTGCCGGCCCACTGGAGTTGCTAGGGTAAAAAGTTTCCGACGAACGTGCACGCGCGGCGCGCACACCTAACTGGAATGGATGTGAGCAATCACTCGAAGAAGAACTTGTCGTTATAATAAGTTGTGTATGGGGGTCTGCCCAAAGCCCAGCTGTGACGAAGTGGGGGATTTTCTTGTTTTTCCCATGGTTTTCATGCAGAGATGGTGGGACTCAGTTTCCCTGGGTGTTACTGGTTTAACCAGGTGAGGGGAGAGGGAGTTTGTTGTTGCAGAGGACTGGTGATGGAACTTGAGACCCCGGCCAGTGGCCTGGAGAATGGATACCCCAGTGACTGGTGACCTGGCGACCTGCTGACCCAGAAGCCCAGCTCAGGAGTCACAGCCAGTTCCGGCCCAGGGGAGGACAATGGGCTGTGAAGAGAGGACCCCAGTGACCTGACCAGCCGGTTCCAGCCAGAGGGGCCAGAGGACAGAAGAGGGGAGAGAAGGCCCAAGCGACCTTGTTTACCTGGACAGAAGACAATGGACAGAGGGGGTTTGGGGCCGGGGATATCAGATGCCCAGCTGGGAAGCAGGGGGACTCTGGGCTGGAGAGGGGGAGCAGGCAGAGTCCACCTGAATTCAGGGGGGACTTGGATGTACTGTGCTGAGGGAGGCCAGCCCTGAGGGCCCTGAGAGTTTCCTATGCTGTGTTCTGATGCTCAGTAAACCCTCCTGTTTTACGCTGGCTGAGAGTCACTCTGGTCTAGGGAATAGGGGGGCATTATTCCCCCTGGGGGTGGAGGCCCCGGGGGTCCAGAGCAAGTGGACTCCCTGAGGTGGCCCACAGCAAGAAACGGATGTGCTAAGGCTCACAGAGGTGCAGCTCCAGGAGGTGGAGGGGCCTAACCCTGAGAGAGAGAGTGGACCCCAGAGAAGGGCTGTTTCACTGAAGGGGGTCTCCCAGGGACCATACAGGGCCAAGAGTGGGGATGACCTGTGAGTCCGTGACACCAGCTACTCCTGGTGGAAGTAATCGCTACTTTCGTGGAGAGAGGCAGAAATGAACCCAGAGCCATAGGTTCAAGAGCTCGACATATTAATGCCAACAAAACCAAATGTAGAATCCATGGAGGTGTGAAGTCTCTACCAGTGGAAAGTGCCTGTCCAATCCTTTTGAGAATCATACAGTGATGGGGTTGCAAAATACAGACCTACCCTCTGTAGTGGATGGAATGCAGCAATTGCCACCAGCTGCACCCTCAGAGAGCCCCGTTACTTTAACGTAGTGTAAACGCTCCAATAAGCAAGGAGAACAGTGCACAGGAGGTGGACCCCGCTGATGGGCCGCACCAAGAAACATAGGTAGACCTGGGGGATGGCTTTCTGTGGGTTAGGAGAATGTTCTGAACCTCTCGGGAACTCTGAACTGGTAACCACTGAACATCCCAGTTGTCAGATGAAGGCTGGAAGGGCTGGGCTGCAGCAGCTGGCTGTGGTTCTGTGAAATTATGTCTGTGACTTGAGGAAGAGTCATGGGCTCCTGGACAGAAAGATTCAAGAGGTCAGAGAACCAATGCTGTTCAGGAACGAGGACAGAGCTCTGCGTCTCTTGGTTGGAGAGAAACCTGTTTGCACAGGAAGCTTGTCCTTGGTGATCAACAGGCCCAAGGAATGAAAGAGGGACTGGATCTGCTCGATACTGATCTCCACCTGATACCTGGATCATCCTTATACCAGCCAGTCACCCAGGACAGGAACACCTGCCTGTCTGCTCTCCTGAGAGGTAGCACCACCACTGCCATGCACTTTGTGAGGGCTCGAGGGACTGAGGGCAGACTAAACAGGGGGGCTGTGAATTGATAATAGACCTTTGCCACAAAGAGCCCTTGCCTCAATGATCCTGTGACTCTGGAGGATGGCCAGCTGTATGTAAGCATCCTTTAAATTGAGGGCAGCATACCAATCATCGGATCTAGGGACAGGATAACACAGGCTGGATAATCATGCAAAACTTTCTCTTTGTTATGTATTTGTTCAGGTTTCGCAGATCAAGAATAGGTCTGAGGCCTCCCTTGGACTTTGAGATGGGAAAATCCCTCCCCCTGTGCTGAGGAGGTACCAGTTCTATAGCCTCTGATTGCAAAGAGACTGCACTTCTGGAATGAGAGCAGGCCTGGGAGATCAGTCCCTGAAGAGGGACAGGGAACTGGGAGGCGTGGGGGAACAGGGACAAGCTGCAGGATAGAACTCGAACCCAATAATCAGTGGTAATATGGCTCCAAGTACCTAGCAAGCGGGACAACCTGCTGCCAGAGGGAGGGAGAGAGATCCGATCCCAACAAGGTGGTACGCTGGCCTTGACTAAGGAGTCAGACAGACTGTGTAGCTGCCGTGGGTTATCTCCATGGAGCTATTGCAAGAGGAAGAGTTGGCAAAGTCTCGCTCTTTGGGATTTATGGCACCTCTTCATATGCTCAGGCTGCCCTGGTACCTCTGCTGAGTCTGAGGATGAAACTGCTTCCTCTTAGGACCCCGGTGTAAACACCCAGAGACTTCAGAGCTGCCCTAGAGCCTTCTAGGGAATGCAGTGCTTTGTCCATTTCCCCAAAACAAACTAGCACCCTCCACTGGGAAATCCTCACTCATCTGCTGGTCCTTAGCTGGTGTTCCAGGCTGTAGCCCAGAGGAGCGTCGCATCGTGACCACCGATGTGGTCACTCCTGGCACAGAGTCTGCACCATCCACAGCTGACTGAGGCAAGGCTCTGGCTATCAGACAATCTTCCTTCAGCATGGCCTGATATTCTTGCTTAGCCTTGTCTAGCAGTTGACAATTAATTTAGCCATATTGTCTCACATGGAGAAATCATACCTGCTTGAGACCAGGGCCGGCTCTGGCTTTTTTGCCACCCCAAGCCAAAAAAACCCAACAAAAAAACGGTGCTGCTGGAGCAGCAAAGCAGGGGGGGGAAAAAATATGGCGCGGTTGGAGTGGCAAAGCCGGGGCGGGGGGAAGGGGAAACGGCGTGGCTGGCAAAGCAGGGGAAAAAAACAACAAAAAACCCTACAGGGCGACCAGAGCCAGGATGCAGGGAGACTCCCTGTGCTGCAGAGTGTGCGCCCGGTCTAATGGGGGGGGAGCGGGGGGCGAGAGAGAGAAGGGGGTGTCACGGAGTGTGGGGGAGTCCGGCCCTGCACCCCTCTTCCTGGGACCCACAGTGACTCTTAGCCAGCCAGTAAAACAGAAGGTTTATTGGACAACAGGAACACCGGTTACAGCAGAGCTTGCAGGCACAGTCAGGACCCCTCCACCGAGTCCTTCTGGGCTTTCAGGGTGCTTGGATCCTAGCTAGGATCCCCTGAATTCCGCCCACACAGCCCCAAGCCCAAACTCAAACTGCTTCCCTCCTGCCACTCCCTTCCTTTTTGTCCCCTTCCCGGGCAAAGTTGTTGACCTTTCCCCTCCCTTACCTAGCTCAGGTTACAGGCCCTGGCATCGTCCATCCCCTAAAGTCCTCCCCTGCTCTCCCATCCCCCACACCGACAGCCCCTACTCCATCACATCTCTCCCCCCTTCGAGACTGAACTGAGCAGGGTCACTCTGCCCAGTGACCTGGGGAAGTTCAGGGCCCCCTCTCCGGGACAACGCGTCCGCTGTCAGGTTGGCACTTCCCTTCACATGGACCACGTCCATGTCATAGTCCTGCAGGAGCAGGCTCCACCTCAGGAGCTTGGCGTTGGCTCCTTTCATCTGGTGCAGTCAGGTCAGGGGAGAGTGGTCGGTGTACACGGTGAAGTGTCGCCCAAAGAGATATGGCTCTAGCTTCTTAAGGGCCCACACCATGGCCAGGCATTCCTTCTCGATGGCCGCGTAGCTTTGTTCCCGGGGTAGCAGCTTCTTACTCAGGTACACGATGGGGTGTCTCTCCCCCTTTTCATCCTCCTGCATTAACACTGCCCCCAGTCCCGTGTCTGAGGCATCAGTGAACACCAAAAAGGGTTTGTCAAAATCTGGGTTTGCCAGAACTGGGCCACTAACCAGAGCCTCCTTCAGGGCCCGGAAAGCCTCCTGGCACTGCTCAGTCCAGATCACCTTGTCTGGCTTCCCCTTCTTGCACAGTTCAGTGATGGGGCCGGCTATGGCACTAAAGTGGGGCACGAACCTTCGATAGTACCCCGCCATCCCAATAAAGGCCTGGACCTGCTTTTTGGTTTGGGGAGCAGGCCAGTCTCTGATCACCTCCACCTTGGCTGGTTCCGGCTTCAGGCAGCCGCTCCCCACCCGATGGCCCAGGTAAGATACTTCAGCCATCCCCACCTTGCACTTCTCAGCCTTTACCGTTAACCCAGCCTTTTGGAGTCGGTCTAGGACTTGTTTAACCTGGGACATGTGGTCCTCCCAGGTCTGGCTGAAGACGCAGATGTCGTCAATATACGCCACGGCAAAACTCTCCATCCCCCTCAGTAGCTGATCCACCAGGCGCTGGAAGGTGGCCGGCGCTCCCTTGAGGCCGAAGGGCAGGGTCAGAAACTCGTAGAGCCCCAGAGGGGTGATAAAGGCCGATTTCAGCCTGGCATCTGCATCCAGCGGCACCTGCCAGTAGCCTTTGGTAAGATCCATAGTGGTGAGGTACCGAGCACCTCCCAGCTTGTCTAGGAGCTCGTCAGGCCTGGGCATAGGGTAGGCATCAGATACGGTGATGGCATTGAGCTTTCGATAGTCCACACAGAACCGGATTGACCCATCCTTCTTGGGGACTAGCACCACTGGTGAGGCCCAAGGGCTGGAAGACGGCTGGATCACCCCCAAAGCCAGCATGTCCCTGACCTCTCTTTCAAGATCCTGGGCAGTTTTACCAGTGACCCGAAAAGGGGAACATCTTATAGGGGGATGTGACCCGGTCTCCACACGGTGGACAGTCAAATTAGTGCGTCCAGGCTGGTTGGAAAACAGCTGTCGGTACAGATGCAGCACCCCTCTGATCTCAGCGTGCTGGCCCGGGGTCAGCTGATCAGAGAGGGGAATCGCCTCCAGGGGGGAACCAGCTTTTGTCCCAGGGAATAGATCTACTAAGGGGTCATCTCCCTGCCCCTCCCAATGTCCACACACGGCTAACACCACATTTCCCCTGTCATAGTATGGTTTCATCATGTTCACATGGTACACCCGACGGTGATGTGCCCGGTTTGACAGCTCCACCACATAGTTTACCTCATTCAGTTGCTTGATCACCTTGAAGGGCCCTTCCCAGGCGGCCTGGAGTTTGTTTCTCCTCACGGGGATGAGAACCATCACCTGATCCCCGGTGGCGAAGGCACGGGCTCGTGCTGTGCGGTCATACCAGACCTTCTGCCTCCTCTGGGCTCGAGCCAGATTCTCCCTGGCCAGGCCCATGAGCTCGGCCAGTCTTTCCCGGAAGGTCAGGACATACTCCACCACTGACTCTCCCTCGGGAGCGGCCTTCCCCTCCCATTCGTCCCTCATCAGGTCTAGGGGCCCCCTCACCCGCCTTCCATACAACAGTTCGAAAGGTGAAAACCCGGTAGACTCCTGGGGTACCTCCCTGTACGCAAACAGCAGGTGAGGTAAGTACTTGTCCCAATCTTGCGGGTGCTGGTTCATAAATGTTTTTAGCATCATCTTCAGCGTCCCGTTGAACCTTTCCACCAGCCCGTTGGACTGGGGGTGATACGCTGAGGCCCAGTTGTGCTGGACCCCACATTTCTGCCATAAGGACCGGAGCAGGGCCAACATGAAGTTGGACCCCTGGTCCGTTAAGACCTCCTTGGGGAACCCCACCCGGCTGAAAATTGTCAGCAGCGCATCTGCCACTGTGTCTGCTTCAATAGAGGACAAGGCCACCGCCTCGGGGTAGCGAGTGGCAAAATCCACCACCACCAGGATGTATTTCTTCCCTGACCGGGTCGTCTTGCTGAGGGGTCCCACTATGTCCATGGCCACCTTCTGGAAAGGTTCTTCTATGATGGGTAAAGGCCTCAAAGCCGCTTTCCCCTTGTCCCGGGCCTTCCCCACCCTCTGGCAGGGGTCACAGGATTGGCAGTACTGTCGGACATGGGTAAAGACCCCAGGCCAGTAAAAGTTCTGTAGCAGCCTCTGCCTGGTGCGCCGGATTCCCTGGTGCCCTGCGAGAGGGATGTCATGAGCCAGGTACAGCAGCTTGTGACGAAACTTCTGGGGAACCACCAGCTGCCTCCTGATCCCCCATGACTCTACTTCCCCTGGGGGAGCCCATTCTCGGTACAGGAACCCCTTCTCCCACAGGAACCTCTCCTTGCAACCTCTCCTCATGGTCTGTACCGCACTAAGGTCAGCCCGGTCCCTGTGCTTCCGCAAGGAGGGATCTTTCTGCAACTCGGCCTGGAACTCAGCAGCTGGGACAGGGATGGGGACCGGCTCTCTCTTGCTGGCTGGGTCTGAGGCCGCAGCCTCTTTGAACCGTGCCCCTGGGCGTTCCCCGCTCCCTGGGTTAGGGTCCTGCACCTCGGGTCGAGTACCTTCCCCGTTGTCGGGGAGCAGTGCCCTTTGCCGACTCTGACTACGAGTCACGACCAGGGCACTCTGGGTGTTACTAGGCCAGTCCTCAAGGTCCCCTCCCATTAACACGTCAGTGGGCAAATATTGGTGTACCCCCACATCCTTGGGGCCCTCCTTGGCCCCCCATTTCAGGTGTACCCTTGCCACGGGTACCTTGAATGGGGTCCCACCCACGCCCATCAGGGTCAGGTAGGTGTCGGGCACCATCCGATCTGAGGCCACCACCTCGGGCCGGGCCAGCGTCACCTCTGCGCCCGTGTCCCAGTACCCAGTGACCTTCCTCCCATCCACTTCCAGGGAAACAATGCACTCTTTCCGGAGGGGCAGCCCCGCGCCCACCCGGTAAACCAAAAACCCGGAACCTGGAACATCCGCCGGTGGTATGTTGCCAGCCCCACTTTCCTGGGAATGTAGCCCCTCCTCCGATTGGGTTTTTACCCAGTCCACCCTCTGCGGGTTGGGTCTGCTTGGTCTGTCCCTGAGCTTGGGGCACTGGGCCCTTATGTGACCTCGTTGGCCACAGCGATAGCAGCCCATATCTCGTGGGTCCCCTTGAGTGGGTCGGAGGGACCTGCCACTGGATGTTCCCCTTTTGGGGGGGTTCTCTATAGGCCCCCTTTGGGAGGTCCCATGATGACTCTCTCTCTGCGTTGAGGCAGGCCTGCTCCTTCGAGACTCCTCCCTGCCATCCCCTGCCCGACTGTCCACAAATTGGTCGGCCAGCTGGCCTGCATGCTGCGGATTCTCCGGCTTCTGGTCCATCAACCACAGCCTCAGGTCGGACGGGCACTGCTCGTACAGGTGCTCCAGTATGAATAGGTCAAGCAGGTCCTCTTTAGTTTGGGCCTCAGCCGTCCACTTGCGGGCATACCCCTGCGCCCGGTTGACCAGTTGTAGGTATGTGACCTCACGGGTTTTACGCTGGCTCCGGAACTTTTTCCGGTACATCTCAGGAGTCAGCCCAAACTCGCGGAGCAGGGCCTGTTTGAACAGTTCGTAGTCCCCTGCCTCCGCCCCTTTCAGTCGGCTGTACACCTCCACGGCTGTGGAGTCCAGTAAGGGGGTGAGAACTGCGATCCTGTCTGCAGGGTCAACCCGGTGCAGCTCGCAGGCATTCTCAAAGGCCGTCAGGAAGGTATCTATGTCCTCCCCCTCCTTACGCCGGGGCAGCAAGTGCTTATCAAAGCTCTTTGTAGGCTTGGGTCCCCCCTCACTCACCACAGCCGGGGCCCCATTGTTTGCCAGCCGGGCCAGCTCCAGCTCATGTTTACGCTGTTTCTCCTTCTCCTCCCGCTCATGGTTACGCTGTTTCTCCTTCTCCTCCAGCTCATGTTCACGCTGTTTCGCCTTCTCCTTCAGCTTTTGCCTCTTTAACTCGAGCTTCTCCCTTTCATATTCCAGCCGCGTCCGCTCCACGGATGCCGAGCGTTGCCGGGAGGATCCCCTGCTGGGGGGTGAGCTTCGCTGGGCAGATCCCCTGCTGGCCGGGGGTGTCACGGTGCCCTCGGTATACACTGGGCTCCTCCCCGCCCTTCCCCTACGCCTAGGAGGGGGGGTCTCGGGAAGCCCTCGTCCGCTGGCTGACCACTCCCAGCGGGGACAGACACTGGTGCCTGCGCTGCATCTGCTCGGCTGCTTCCCTCAGAGACAGGGCTCCGTTCATTCATGCGGTCTCCCTGCTCCAGCTGGGCAATCAGCTGGTCCTTGGTGCATCTCCCCAGGCGCAACCCCCTCTGCTTGCACAGCTCCAGCAGGTCACACTTGCGCTGCTTGGCATACATCTTCCTGCTGGCCACTCACAGGCCGGGGTGCTCGCCGCTCCCCACGGTTTCCAGGGGGACCCCTAGTGCACCAGCCCTTCTTGAGGTCACCACCTCTCTGCCAGGGTCGAGCTGCAGACTCCTCCGCCCCTGGGACCACTCGCTGCAATCCCCCGGGGGACCCTGTTACTGCAAAGTCCTTCTCACTGGGCACACACTCCCAGGGGTTAACCACCCCTTCGTTTTACTGCTCCCCAGTCACTTACTGCAGGAAGCGCCGTCCACGGGGTGCAGTATCTCCCGCCGCTGCCACCAGTTGTCACGGAGTGTGGGGGAGTCCGGCCCTGCACCCCTCTTCCTGGGACCCACAGTGACTCTTAGCCAGCCAGTAAAACAGAAGGTTTATTGGACAACAGGAACACCGGTTACAGCAGAGCTTGCAGGCACAGTCAGGACCCCTCCACCGAGTCCTTCTGGGCTTTCAGGGTGCTTGGATCCTAGCTAGGATCCCCTGAATTCCGCCCACACAGCCCCAAGCCCAAACTCAAACTGCTTCCCTCCTGCCACTCCCTTCCTTTTTGTCCCCTTCCCGGGCAAAGGTGTTGACCTTTCCCCTCCCTTACCTAGCTCAGGTTACAGGCCCTGGCATCGTCCATCCCCTAAAGTCCTCCCCTGCTCTCCCATCCCCCACACAGACAGTCCCTACTGCATCACAGGGGGGCAGCCAGCACTTCAGCGGGGCACTCACCCCGCGGCCCCGACTGCCGCGCCACCTGCCAGGAGGCCTCCGTGCTGCTCCGGTCGGCAGGGAGGGAAGGACCCGAGCTGCCCTGCCAAGTTTGCTGCAGGGCGCTCCCCTCCTCTGCGCCGCTGCATCCTACAGGGTGGCCGGAGCAGCGAACAACAAAAAAAATAAAAGCAGCCATGCCCCCCTAGGATTGGGCAGAAGCCACCCCGTAGAATCTGCTTCCCCAAACACGAGCTTGCTTGGATGGTGCCTGAAGCCAGCCCTGGTTAAGACAGCTGGATAGTTTGCAATTCTAAATTGTAACCCTGAGCATGAATAAATTTTTCTACCAAAAAAATCAAGCTTTTTTGACTTTTTATCCTTAGGGGTAGATTTGGAACATCCGTGATGTAATTTCTCGTTGAGTGCAGTCGCCACCAAAGAACAAGGGTGGGCTGCATGTAGAAGTACTTGGGACCTTGGGATGGTGCTTGGTATCTCCCCTCTGTTCTCTCAGCATGGGTGGAAGAGATGCCAGGGTTTGTCACATTTTTTGTGGGCTCCAAGATGGCTTCACTAATTGATAGAGTTACTCCACCAGGCCCTGAAGCATGCAAGATATCCAGCAATTTACATGAATTCTCCTGCACCATTTCTACCTGCACACCCACACAGCTACCCTCTCTTTTTCATAACTCTTGGTAGGTTTGTCATTTCCTTAGAACAGTGAGGTCCGCACCTCCATTCGAAATCTTTTAAGGGTCCAAAAATGAAAAAAAAGTTGAAAGCCACTGCTCTAGGTAATCTGTTCCAGTGCTTAACTGCCCTGATAGTAAGTTTTTCCTGTTGTCTAACCTAAATCTCCCTTGCTGCAATTTAAGCCCATTGCTTCTTGTGCTTCCTTCAGTGGCTAAGGAGAACAATTTATCACCATCTTTATAACAAAGCTTTTACGTACTTGAAGACTGATATCATGTCCCCCCTCAATCTTCTCTTCTATAAACTAAACAAACCCAATTTTTTCACTCTGTCCTTGTAGGTCATGTTTTCTAGACCTTTAATCATTTTTCTTGCTCTCCTCTGGACTTCCTCCAGTTTGTTCAATCTTTCCCGAAGCATGGCACCCAGAACTGGACACAATACTCCAGCTGAGGCCTAATCAGCATGGAGTAGAGCGGAAGAATTACTTCTTGTGTCTTGCTTACAACACTCCTGCTAATACAGCTCAGAATGACATTTGCTCTTTTTACAACAGTGTTACACTGTTGACTAAGATTTAGTTTGTGATCTGCTATAACACCCAGATCCTTTTCTGCAGAACTCCTTCCTAGGCAGTCATTTGCCATTTTGTATTTGTACCATTAATTATTCTTTCCTAAGTGGAGTACTTTGCATTTGTCCGTATTGAATTTCATCCTATTTACTTCAGACAATTTCTCCAGTTTGTCAGGACCATTTTGAATTCTAATCCTATCCTCCAGAGCACTTGCAACCCCTCCCAGCTTGTTGTAAGTGTACTGTCTATGCCATTATCCAAGACAGACCCCTCAGGACCCCACTCAATATACTCTTCCAGCTAGACTGTTAATCATTGATAACTATTCTCTGAGCATGGTTTCCCATCCAGTTATGCACCCACCTTATAGCAGGTTTGTCTAAGCTATATTTCCCTAGTTTGCCAGGCACTGGGGTCTTCTGGACAAGGAAGGTCTCTTAGGCTTTGAAGAATGTGGATTGTCTGACTTCTGTCTCTTGTGCAGCACCAGAGATGGAGAATGAAGCTTCCTTCTCAAGTCCCCGGAAGCGCATTGTGCAGAGGGGAACTCTGAGGCACAGTGGAGTCGGTGGCTCTTCGTACCGAGTAGCTGAGTTCTGATGTACTGCCACTTCCGTTCCCGGGTGCCAAACCATCACATCTCTGGATTTCCTGGCCCTAGTCTTGAACCTCCTGCAGATCAGGCGCTTACCCCAAACATGCCCCTCTCCCAAACACTTTAGACCGCGGAGGTGGGGATCACTGACTGGCAGAGATTAATTACAGACAGAGCAGCATTTAAATTCCAGGGACATAGACATTTCCTGGTCCCAAGTGTCAATGACATGAAGTAAAAGCTGAAATATCAAAACAATAAAACAAAAAGCCAAGCGAGCACCACTACCTAAAACGAACGCTAAAGCTACTATGCTCACTATTGACAGCAGCGTAAAGACGTTTTCTCTGTGAGAAACAGGAACTTGTGTGACACACGGGCTTCAACTACCGATCATGGCTAGTGAGAAGGAACTGAGGGAGGTCAGGGCAGCTCCTCTCTTCCTAAATCAGCTAGTGGCATGAGTGTGCAGAGGATGCATGTGCTGCCCTGGTGCGTACCTGACTTTGGTGTGCTGGACACACACACCCCTGAAGCAGAATGGACATGTGTGATCACTTGAAGAGGAAAAAGAAATACACAAAGGAAGAACAAACCCAGAGAAGAATGGAGGCCTGGAGGAAGGTCAGTCCTAGAGGTCACATCACACCTTGAGCCCTTCACTGCACCAAGGAATTATAGAAAAGAATATCCAGGTTAGAAGGGACCTCAGGAGATCATCTAGTCCAACCCCCTGCTCAAAGCAGGACTAATCCCCAGAGAGATTTTTGCCCCAGATCACTAAATGGCTCCTTCAAGGATTGAACTCCTAACTCTGCATTTAACAGGCCAATGCTCAAACCACTGAGCTAGCCCTCCCTCTGCCCACAAAGCCTTCCCTTCAGTCTCCCCCTAGGACTGCCAAGGGCAGTGGTTCTCTACTACTCACCCCCTGTTTTCCCACCAGGCCTAGCCACAGGTAGGACCACAAAAATTTCCTCCATGTTCAACTACATTCCCCATGATGTCTTGCCACAGACTGATATAATCTGTACATCACCGAAGGCTTTGAAGAGCTCCTGCCTTGGCTTAAAAGCTAGGGACAGGAGGCTGGGCTGCTATTTTAGCCCAGTCTGCTTCCTCAAGGCCATTCTCCCTCCATGCTAGTGCCCTGAAATCAGAGGTGCCACCAGAATTCTCCTCAGGAGAGGGCCCGAGGGGCAGTTCCCGGGTTACCTATCCAGTAGCAAAGGTCACAGCATGTGTTACGTCCCAACTTCCTCATCAGCGGAATCCTGCTGTGTGCATGCAATGCATTCTGGGAGGCGCACGCATGCACATGGCGTTCCCTTCCCCCCCTTTACGTTGCCAAGCAAGTCCTCGCCAAGCCACCATCTCTCCTTCTGGAGCAGGCCCAGAAGCACAAGAGGTGGAGGAAGTCGTATGAGAAGATGGCAGCCCAGGGTTCTGAGAAGCAGGGAGCCTGGCTGAAGACTTCTCCTGCCTGCCCTCCCCTCAGAGAGACTGGGACCGGCTGGGACCTCTCCCCACTCCCCTCTCACCATAGAGACGGGGACCAGCTGGGATCTCTCCCCACTCCCTTCCCACCAGAGAGACCAGGACTGGCTGAGACCTCTCCCCCATCCCCTCCTACCAGAGAGACGGGGACTGGCTGGGACCTCTCTCCACTTCCTTCCCACCACAGATACGGGGGTTGGCTGGGATCTCTCTCCCCTCCCCTCCCCTTCCCCAGAGAGACCGGGACAGTGAATTTGCAGTAGTGTTGGTCTATGGCCAAGGGAAAGCCTGGGACCCCTGTTGTTGCACTCCTGTCTGATTACAGATATACTCACACATGTGCACACAACGGCATGCATGCATGCTCAGACAAACATACGCCCACACACAACTCCGCTGATTTAGCTGAGCGTTGTGTTGCACCTGGCCCAGCTCCACAAGAAGGCAATTACAGGAGAATCTCGACTTTAGCATGGCCCACGCGCTTGCAGAGAAAAGCCCAAAGCGAGACCTGAGTGCAGTCGGAAGGGTCGGAATCAGACAGGCAAATAGGAAGGTCCCAACATTTCCACTGGAACATCCTTACACGTTTGTGGACCTGCCTGTGATTTTGGAACGCTTGGGGCAGGCAATGGTGTGGCACGCAGGAAGTCTGTTACACTCACAGGAAAAATGACACCCTAGGCACCTACCCACAGACACATGTACCAGCAGTGAGATGGGCGGTCATGTGTGCACCACAACCCACAAGGGCAAACACTCAGTAACACACAGCCACCAAAGGACACCCTGCACCTGAGAAAAGACTTTGCTGCTTCTTCTGTGCACAGCCCTATTCACCAGCGCACACTCCCATGTGTGCCCTGTGCAAGAACAACTGCTGTTCACCAACATATATACTACCACAGGTGCCCTGTGAAAGCATGGCCACAATTCATCAGCACAAGCACTCCCATGTGTGCCCTGTGAAAGCACAGCCCCTCCTCACCTGTGCACATATTCCCATGTGTGCGCTGTGAAGCAACTGCCTCTATTCACTAGTGCACACACACTCCTGTGTGTGCTGTGAAAGCACAGCCCTTATTCACTGGCACGCACACTACCATGTGTACCCGATAAAATCATAGCCCCATTCACCAATGCACATATTCCCACATGTACCCTGTTAATTCCCGGGCCCTATTTACCAGTACATGCGTGTATGTGCTATGAAAGCGTGGCCCCTACTCACCAGCGCATGCACTCCCACGTGTACCCCGTGAAAGTATAGCCCTTAGTCACCAACTCCCACCATGTGAAAGCACAACTCGTATTTCCCAGCATACGTACTCCCACATCTACCCTGTGCAAACATGTCCCCCATTCACCAACATAAGCACTCCCACATGCCCCCCCTCTGCTGGCACGCGCACTGCGAAAGCACAGCCTCTAGCCGCTTGTGCCCACACTCCCACATGTGCAAACACGATGGCTATTCCCTGGCACACACACCTGGGCACACATGCGCTCCCCGCTCTGTTCGTGCCCCTGTGTTTAATTAGTTCTGAAGGGCTCCCCACCCTCCTCCCATGCCCTGGCCGAGGAAACCCCACGCGTGGCTAGTTTGCCGAGTGGGCAGCGGGAGGATCCCGGTGCTCTGCCCGCGGGGCCAGCACAGCTCTTACCTTTGGAGCAGAGCCTGTTCACGGCACAGGGCTAGGATGGCAGGGCCCAAGTAACCATAGCAGCGCTAGCAGCCCGCCAGCGTGCGAGTGAGCCAGCGAGCCAGCGAGCGAGCGAGCGAGCAGTGCTGGGGGTGGGGGCGGAAGGGATTCGGGAGAGGAACAAGACAGAGACATTTCTCCTGCGAACTCAGCCCCCCTCACAGCCTGGGGAGCCAGTGTTAGTTTAAGGTGTTGTCATGGCAACCAGAGTATGTGTGAGGAGAGAGGGAGAAGGAAGGAAAGTTCAAAGCCAGCCGGGCGGGGCTGGGGGGGTGATTGCTGGATCTCCTGGGGGGTTCTCAGCAGGTGCCAGCCCCTCCCCAGCAGCCCTCAGAAACACTACCTCTGCCCTGGAGCTAGCTGCCTTTTGAGGGGACAGGAATCCTGGGCACAGCCAGCTGCCAGGTGCCCTTCCCTCTGAATCCCCCTCCCCGCTGGGAGCCAGCCCCACCTGGCCCAGCAGCTCCCCATTCGGCCCCCCAGCCCCACACCGCCGGACGAAAGCTGCCTCTGGCCAGGGAGGGTCACCTGCCTGGTGGGGGGGTGCACAGGGCAAGTCCTGGCTGTCCCCAGCCCGGGCCCACTGGGGCCTGCTCCCGTGGGGGGTGCGACCCTCTCACAAACGCTGGGCACCGTGCAGGGGGCTGGAGCAGGAGCACTGCCTGCGCCCCCTTGGCCAAAGCAGCCAGCTGTGGGTTTCTATGGAGGGGCCTGGGAACACGCAGGGGCACATCAGCCCAGGACACTGCCCGTCTGGTTCGCGCATACCCTCTGCGCACATGAGAGGGACCCGAGGCGGTGCCCGGCAGCCCCGAGCAGAGTGAGGGGCGACTCTGCATGGTGTTGTGACGCCTCCCAGAGTCAGAGGGGGCTCTAAACCTCTCCCATCAGGCCCTGCTTCCCCCAAAGCCCCTATGCATGGGTCAGCACAGCACACCTATGTGCACATCAGCACGGTGCACCCCTGAGTGCGAGTGGTGGGCACGGTACACCCGAGTGCACCCCTGTGCGTGGGCACCCCTGGTGCAGGCAGAGGGCACGGTATACCCCTGAATGTGGAGGGAAGGCACGGTACGCCCCTGAGTGCAGCCCCCGTGTGTGTGCAGTGGGCATGGTGCATCCCTGAGTTTGAGCAGTGGGCATGGTGCACCCGAGTGCGAGCAGTGGGCATGGTACAAACCTGAGTGCAGCCCCTGTGTGTGTGCAGTGGGCACAGTGCACCCTGAGTGCAGGCAGAGGGCACAGTACACCCCAGGGTCTGGACGGTGGGCATGGTACACTGTGTGCATGCAGGCATGGTACACCCCTGTGTGGAGGCAGCTCTGTGCTAAGCCACACCCTGCCCTTGTAGGGGGAAGCTCAGGGCTCTGCCCACGGCCACACTCTGCCCTGGGGGGGAGCTGGGGGCTCTGTCCACGGCCACACCCTGCCCTGGGGGGGAGCTGGGGGCTCTGACCATGGCCACGCCCTGCCCTGGGGGGAGGGGAGCTAGGGGGTCTGGTCATGGCCATGCCATGGGGGGGAGCTGGGGGCTCTGCCCAGGACCACATGCTGCCCTGGGGGAGGGGTGCAGGGGGCTGTGCCCACAGCCACGCCCTGCCCTGGGGCGAGGAGAGCCAGAGGGTGGGGGCTCTGCATGACCATGCCTTGGCCATGGTGGGTAGTTTGGTGCTCCACATGGGGTGCCTACAAGTCAGGAGCCTCTGCCCTATCCATCCCCTGCAGGCAGCACCCTCTACCCCAGGGAAACACCCATGTAAAATGCTGCCGGATAATGCAGGACGCAAGAACACAAATAGCAGTTGATGTTAATTACTGCCAGTTATGGTAGGATTACCATAGCCCCCTGAGCCCTCAACATAGACCTCCTGCCCCACAGCACCACATCTCTTAAACCTGCCCCCGCAACCCTACATCCACCCTGCCCCCACCACCACATCTCTTAGCCCTGCCCCCCCCCGGCCCTACATCTACCCTGCCCCCCCGGCCCCACATCTATCCTGCCCCCCCACACATCTCTTAGCCCTGTCCCCCCGGCCCCACATCCACCCTGCCCCCACCATTACATCCTTTACCCCTGCCCTCCTGGCCCCACATCCACCCTGCCCCCACCACTACATCGCTTAACCCTGCCCCCTCGGCCCCACATCTACCCTGCACCCCCGGCCCCACATCCACCCTGCCCCCACCACCACATCTATTAACCCTGCCCCCTCAGCCCACATCCACCCTGCCCCCCCACATCTCTTAACCCTGACCCTCCTAGTGGGGGGCAGTCCCTTGGCAAGCACCCAGCAATGGCCATCTCCAGGGGGGTGTCAGGGAGTATGTCCACAGAGCCTGGGGCAGCAAGCCTCCCAGCCCTGGTCAAGGCCCCCCTGCCCCCTCCCTAGGCTCCAGAGCCCCAGCCACCACTTCATAGTTCTGTCTACACAGCAGCGTGCGCACCCCAAGTCTGTGTTCCTGCCGTCATAGGCCAGGGCACCAATCAGCAGTGCTCCCCACCAGGCTCCCACAGGCCAGGGGATGCCCACATGCTGGCAGCTCTGGAGAAAGGCAGACCAAGAACTAATAGCTGGGAAATGAAGCCAGAGAAATTCAGACTGGAGCTGGTGCCAAGTTCAGGGAGGCTCAAGGAAGAGCACCTGGATTTAGCAGCCCAGAGTGTCCAGCTTCTCAGGACTCCAGCCCAGATCTTAGCCCCCACAGACCTGAGACTGAGGGATGAGGAGCTGAATACAGCTCCTGCTGCTGGAAGCAGCACATCAGACAGGCGTTTGCCACCAGATTCGTCTTCAGAAAAGGCCAATTTACACCAGGGCCCGTCACCAGGGCCGGTCACACAGGCTGTCAGAGGCGCAGCCCAACTCGCAGAATGCAACTGCAGCCAGCGCTAGACACAGCACCCGTCCCAGCATGCCCTGCTCTTCCTACTCCAGACACAGGCCCTCTGCTATGCTAGTGCTCCATTCAGTGCAGCTGGGGGGCAGGCTCAGTGGCTGCCGTAGGCCAGTCTGACCCTGCATATAACTGAAAGCAGCCCCAAGGCTGCTCTGAGTTCATCTGACTGGGACCAACCCCTAGGAGCAGTATCACCAGCCAGCCACAGTCCACTCTGGCCACGCTGCCTCCTGCCCCAGCATGTCCTCTGCACGCCTCCTACACCACGGAAGGGTGTGGGACACTCGCCTGTTCCAGTGGAGTCTCAGGTGCCCTTTAGGGGCTGGAGCGGGGGCCGTAAACATCACTTTTCTGACAAGTACAAAGGATTGCACAGCCCAGAGCGAGGTGTGTGTGGGTGTGGGGGGGGCTGGGTGTCTGTGTGCGTATGTGTCTCTGTGTGTATGTGAGGTGTGTGCGTATGCTATGTGGGGTGTGTTTGCATGTATGTGTGCGTATGTGGGGATGTGTTGATGTGGGTGTGGGTGTGTCTGTGTGTATGTGTGTGTATGTGGGTGGTTGTGCATCTGCATGTATGTGTACATGTGTGATGTCTGTGGATGTGGAGGTGCATGAATCTGCATGTACATGTGTGGGGGTGTGGATGTAGAGGGTGTGGGTTTGCGTGTATGTGTGTTTATGGGGGGCTGTATGTGTGGTGTGAGTAGTGGGGATGCATGCATCTGCGTGTACGTGTGTGGGGATTGGAGTGTGTGGGCTGGGGGAGGTAGAACTCGCTCTGAACAGTCGCTCTCCGCTCTCAATGACACGGGGAGCTCCAGGAATGCAGCTGATTGTACCTACACCCTTATTGCTTGGTGCCATTCGCTCTTTTAATCTCTCCTTATCAACCGACTTTCCACAACACAAAATTCAGTCTCCACAGTGCGAGTTAAAATGTTCTCAGCCCCCTCTTCCCATCTGTTCACTGCCCGTCCCCCTGCCACCTTCCTCGTGCCCCACCACTCCCCCCACCACGCACAAGTCTGCAGGCAGGATTCAGCTTGCTGGAGCAGCTAATGAAGGGGGAGGAGGCCAGTGCATGGCCCATCTCAGGGCGTGCAGGGGCGAGAGGCTGCAGCCACTTCCCTGCCGCACCCGGGAATTACCGCCGGAAGCTGAGCGTGCGGGACTGAGCTGTGCACGCCCCGAGGGAGCTCACCAGGAAGCTCTCTGAGCACAGCGCGAGCCCTGGCCACTAGCCTGGCCCAGGCGCTCTGCCCACCCGCCTCATGGCTCCTGCCACAGAGCCAGCCAGGTCCCTGCCCCTAAAGCTGGGCTTGACTCTGCTCCCCCTGGAGCCCAACAATGGGGCTTCGGCGGAGCCCAGGAGAGCATGGGGCCCCACCCTGTCGGGGCAGAGCAAACGGCAGAGCGCCCAGCACTCTCCAGCAGCGAGCACATGAGCTGGGCCCTGGCTGCTCTGCTGCCCCTTCCCCGTCATGCCCGCCCTGGCGTGGCAGCTCCTCAGGGCAGGGAATGAGTGGCTGTGCCGGGACAGCCATGCACAGTGGCCTCTGGAGGTGGGGCGGTGCCAGAGTCCCGGGAGGCCGGGCCCATAATGGGCAGTAGCCACCATTGCAAAGCAGGGGTCTGTCCTGGCCCCAGTGGCCCCCCCAACACGTCCAGGGAGACTCAGCTCCTAGCCAGTTCCCTCTGCCCAGAACTCACTGCCGACCCAGCCAGTGGCCTCCTTACCTCCACAGCGACTCCTGCTCCCAGCCTCGCTCATGGCCAGGGCCAAAAGGAAATCTACAGCCGCTGGCTCTGTCCCTTTCCTGCCAGGAAGAGGACGCCCCTTCGGGCTTTCACCTGCCCCCACTCCAGCCACAGGACAGAACCCGCCTCCCCAGGCAGAGACACCAAATGAGCCCTTTGGCCATCGGGGGAGAGAAGCCCACAGGCAGGGCAAAGTAGGGGTGCTGGGCGGAGATGGGCTGGGGGCTGGGTGTGTGCCTGGCTTGAGAGGGCTGTCTGTATGTATGTGTGTCGTGGGGTCTGTCCCGTGATGGAGGTGCTGTGTGTGTGTGTGTGTGTGTGCGCGCATGCACACACACTTCCCAGGGAATCTGGACACACACCAGGAGAGTCAGGATGTGCTTTCCACAGACTATCTGCACAGCCAGGAAGCACCTTGCCAGAGCAGTGATTTCCACTTCCTCCTGCTCTGCGCCCAGAGGAACCGCCTCCCACCCCCCAGACTATGATGGGGAGCAGCCTCCTCCCCTCGGACAGTCTGTCAGCCCCATAGGAATGCAGCAGGCACAGGGAGGGGCAGTTTGCATCCAGGCCTGGTGCACTCATTACATGAACCAGGGTCTGGACTGGCTGGGCAGGGGTGGGGACAGACTGAGAGGGTGGGGCAGGATGGAACCTGTGGGTCCAGGCAGGGAAAGGATGGAGTGTGTGGGGATGAGTGGGCAGGGGCAGAACAGAGCATGCAGAACTGGGCAAAGGTGCAGCTGGCCTCAAGGGGTGGGGCAGGATGGAATGTGTGGGGCTGGGCTGGGAAAGGACCGAGCCTGTGGAGCCAAGCCAGGAGAGGGTAGGATGGAGTGTGTAGCGCCGAGATGTGAGGGGGCAGGACAGAGTGTGTGGAGCTGGGCAGAGGCAGAGCCAGCCTCAGGGTGTGGGGCAGGATGGAATGTGTGTGGCTGGGCAGGGAAAGGACGGAGCGTGTGGGGAGCGTGTGGGGCTGAGTGAACAGGGGACAGGACGGCGCGTACAGAGCTGGGCAGTGGCAGGGACAGCCTGAGGGTGTGGGGCAGGATGAAATGTGTGGGGCTGAGCAGGGAAAGGACCGAGCCTGTGGGGCCAAACCAGGAGGGGGCAGGATGGAGCATGTAGGGCCGAGCCGAGAGGGGGCAGGACAGAGTGTGGAGCTGGGCAGAAGTGGGGCTGGCCTGGAAGTGTGGGGCAGGATGGAATGTGTAGGTCCAGGCAGGATGGTCATAGCTACTCAGGGAGTCCTTAAGGCAACTCCCCTAGCAGCACCGTGTCCTGAGGGCCCGCTCACACCAGTGGGGCTAGCAGTGACCCACAGGGACTGCGCCCCCTACTCAATCCCCAGCACTCCACCCTGGAGTCCCTCGGTGGCCTCTGGTGGCCTCCCATCCCACGGCCAGCCCTGCCCAGCTGGCCTGTCGCCTGTGAGAGGAGCACGGGATAGAGGCTGAGACTCGTGTCTGTGTCCCAGCAAAAAGAACTCAGACATGCTGCCCGTCAAGGGTTGTGCCATGTGAGTCATCAGTGCAGAGACCCTAACCAATCTGGTTGTACACCCGCCTGTGCCGGGTGTGTGCCAACAGCCCAACCCCCCAGGCCCCACCCCAAGGTGTCAGCCCAGTCCCACCCCGAGGGCAGGCCCAGACCTCCCCGCAAGGCGCCGGCCCAGTCCCCACCCTGAGATGCTGGCCCAGTGCTCACCCCGAGGTGCCGGCCCAGACCTCCCCGCAAGGTGCCAGCCCAGTCCCCACCCTGAGACGCCGGCCCAGACCTCCCCGCAAGGCGCCGACCCAGACCTCCCACCAAGGCACCAGCCCAGTCACTACACAGAGACACTGGCCCAGTCCCCTCCACCCTGAGGCGCCAGCCCAGACCTCCCCATAAGGTGCCAGCCCAGTCCCCACCCAGAGACACCAGCCCAGTCCCCACCCGGAGACACCGGCCCAGTCCCCCCGCTGAGGCAGCGGCCCAGACCTCCCCATAAGGCGCCAGCCCAGTCCTCCCCCCGATACGCCAGCCCAGACCTCACCCTGAGGCTGGGCCCAGCCAGCACAAACCTCTCCCTGGCTGACAATAGCCTCCCAGGGGCTCCAGGCACCTGTTCAGCATGAGTCAGCTGTTCCTACAATGGCCTCTACCAGTGGTAGTGGACTAGCCAGCACCAGGCTGTTCTGGCCCAGCACGAGGCCCCTGTGGGCTCTGATTAGGCCTGAAACCCCCACCCCCACCCCCATGTCCCCTTCTGCTGTAATCTTGGGAGGGCCCTGTTTGCTCCCCAGTGCTGAGGACAGCTGCAGTGCCTGAGTCCTCGTCCATCTCCACCCAGGACACGCAGGCCCAGTTCCTGTGCTCCCAGAGCAGCTGCAGTAACCAGGAGACGTTTGTTTCCTTGCTCATGCAGTACCACCAGCCCCACATGCTTGGGAACTGGGCACCAGGCCCTCCACATCTTGAGAGTTATTTAAAAACCAGGAGTTTTTTTAAACAATATGTTTTAGGGTTTCTTTGCCTTCTGAGCTTTGACATTAAGGGCCGTGTTTCCCAGCTTTGTTTTTCTTAAACAAAATCTGAGACTTTTCCCCCAATCCTAGGGCTCCAGGAGCTGAGACGTTAAGGGCTTGTCTACACTTGAAATGTTTTGACGGCACAGCTGTAGAGCTCACTACGGTGACGGGAGGCATGCTCCCATCAGCATACTCAAGAGGAGGTAGCTCAAGCGACGGAGGAATTCTGCCATCAACCTAGCACTGTCCAGGTACTAGGTCAGCTCAGGTGTGGATTTTCCACCTCTATGGGGAGGGTCCCAGAGCCCCAGCTCCAGACCAAGGCCAAACATCTACATGGCAGTTTTGCAGCCCAAGCCCTGCTAGCCCAAGTCAGCTGGCCTGGCCCAGCTGCGGGCGGCTAATTGCTGGGTAGACGTAACTAGCCTTTATGGCCACTGAAATCAATGGGAGTCTGGATCCCTCTGAGGAACTGGCCTTAGTGAAGGAGAGTTGGCTTTGTAACAGACAAGGCTGCTCTCCTTGAACATCTTCACCAAGGGCCTGAAAGGGGAGAAAGACTTTTCCAGATGCCACAAAGCTGGGGGCAACCCAGAGAAACCAAACAATGGGACCCGTGAGGGTGAGGGGAATGGAACAAAGAGACTCATCTGGAAAAGGGCAGCCATGCTGTCTGGGGGGAACCCTCCGGAGCCCAGAACCTTGGAGGGGCCAGAAGCTCAGGAGCAGCCCCATGGAGAGGGACTGAAGGGCAGCAGAGTGGGCAGGAGTTTGCCTGGGCTCACAGCTGCAGAGGAAGCCAATGCGACTTTGATCAGCATGCAGAGGCCTCATGCACTGTCCCTCTCGGTGCACACCTGGCCTCTCGGGCTCGACTCTGGGCTCCTCGTTAGCAGCAGGCTAGGGGAACGTGCCAGGAGCTGGAGCACAGACTGGCGGCTGCATGTCGGTGATGGAGACACCGCCAGGTCCCTGGCCCAGACAGGGCAGGTTAGAGCCAGTGGGAGTGAGCAAGGGCCGTGCTCCGGGGTGGGCAGGAACAGAGTTTAGAACTCTGGGTCAGAGCAGCTAAAGGCGTTATTGTCATGAGCAGTGATGGGGAGACGGGACCCAGCATGAGAAGGGGGCTGATGGGCAGCTGGGTGATGTCAGGAAGGGCCAGGAGCACAGGCCAGTCATGGGCAGACAAGGATGGGGATAAATCCACCCATGGCAGCTGCTCTGCTCCAGTAGTGCAGGTCACCCCATGGGTAAGGTCTGTGCCAGGGATTATGGGGACTGTCCTGGGGGGCTGCATGGGACAGCACATTTCCTGGGCCCATGCTGGGGAGAGTCAGGGGGCAGCTCATACGCTGGTTCAGATGCTGCACCGGGAAAGCTCAGACATGCCAGAGCTGAGCATGGAGCCGTCTCAGTGCACATGGGCAGCTTCCTGGAGACCAGCCAAATGGGAAATAGACCCAGAGCAAGCAGAGAGAGGAGACCTACAGCGCAGGAGAGCGGCACTGGGTACGTGGATTGGCTTATGTCACTGTGTGCAACTGTCAGCACAAGTGTGTGCAAGTGGGTGGGTGTGACTACATTAGCCTGCGCATGCACCTGCAGACTCTCTGTGTATGCATGTGACTCCATACAAGCACAAGTGCTTGTGGCCTAAGGGAGCCTGGTGTCCCAATGCCAGTGAAAGCCCAGGAGTGTTTGGTGCCAAGCTCCTGTCAGCCCCTGTATAAATCTGAGATTTACCTGAGTGCACCCTGGAGGAGTGTGTCCAACATGCATAGATGTGCATAAGTCTGTGCATAGATATGAATCTGTGGAGGTGCAGGTGTGCGTGCAAGTGTGCCCATACGTGTAACATACATGTGTGTCTGCACTACAGCGAGTGTGCAAATGTCTGGAGGAGCAGTTCTGCAGTGCCTCTCTCGTACCAAAACCTTTGGGCTCTCAGTTCTTGGGAGGGGTCAGCTGGGGATCACAGCCCGGGGATGGAGGAGGCTATGCAGGATTTGGGGGGTGCTGCATGGGGGATTAAACTGGGGGTATTACGTAGGGATTTTTGCACAGGGAGGGGTTGCACAGGGACAACGTGAAGTGCTGAGCTCCCTGGCATGTCTGGCTGTATTACTTGAATTGAAGGTCAGAGAATACGTAACAGGAGCCAAGCACAGCAAGTGGGAGGCAGCAGGAAATGGTGTCTCCTGGAACAGAAGGGGAGCATGGAGCCAGGCGGGGGAGGGTCCGTCTGGGAGCCCCAATCTGGTGCTCAGAGAGGCACCCAGAGACCAGGGATTGGGGGATGGTGGGGCTCGCTGGAGCCCCAGTTCCACAGTCTGGGAGCCTGCAGCCCCTGCAACATTTGAGCTCCCAGAGCAGAGCTTTGCTGCTTCACTCAGCCGCCCTGCTTGTGGCCTCCAGCCCTCAGAGACTCTTAGGAGCTTCCCGCTAGGCTGACGGTCCCCAAACTTTTTACATCATGTGATGAACTGGGAAAGTTCTTAATGTTTTCTCTGAATACTGTGTTGGTGCCTCAGTGTCCCCATGGCAGTTCTTAAGTATCTGGCAGAGCAAAGGGCCAGTGCACCTAAATGCCTGACACTCTGTCTCCTAGCAACTGATGGCCTGGGCCCCCCCTCTGCAAAGGTACCAGCTGAAGGTGTTGGAGACAAAGGGATCAGGTGACCTCCTGGCCCGGGAAAGGGGCTGAGGAGAGAGAAGGGGCTGGGAGGGGTTGTTAGTCTGGAGCTGGCTGAGGGCAGACGAGGGGGTCTGGCTCACTGCCCCCCAGAATGGACCCAGCCGAGGGGTCCGGTTCGCTGTATCTACAAGCTCTGTTTTAGACCCTGTTCCTGTCATCGAATAAACCTCTGTTTTACTGGCTGGCTGAGAGTCACGTCTGACTGCTAAGTGGGGGTGCAGAACCCGGTGGCTTCCCCAGGACCCCGCTGGGGCGGACTCGCTGTGGGAAGCGCACGGAGGGGCAGAGGATGCTGAATGCTCCAAGGAGAGACCCAGGAAGGTGAAGCTGTGTGAGCTTCTTGCCCTGAACAAGTCTGCTCCAAGGGAGAGGAGGCTCCCCAAAGTCCTGACTGGCTTGGTGGGGAGCAGTTCCAGAGCATCGCCCGGTGACTCCGTGACACATCAGGCCTCCCCTTACCTCTGTCCATCCCCCCCAAGGCCGGAGCAGGGAGCGGGGCCATGGCTGTGGGAACAGGGGATGCGGACTGGGGGCAAGGGGGTGGGGGTTGGGCCGGGAGCAGAGCTGGGTGGTGCTCCCTCCCTTCCACCTGTGGGGGCTGGCTTGGGCCCCAGCAATGCCCCCGAATGTTCCTCTGCACCCCCTCAGGGGGCACGCCCCAGTTTGGGGACCTCTGCACCAGGCCTGACAGCAGCACGGAGGTATAATCCCCTGTGGGGAGGATACTCCCTGAGTTGCGGGAAGCCATCTCCCATCTCTCCAGACCTCACCCCTTCCTGTCTCCAGCACCCAGGAGGAACCCTGGCAACAGTGCCCTGAGTCACTGTCCCGTTAAGGGAAGAGGCAGCTGAGTGCTCCCTTGGGACATGTGCTGCTCCCATGTACCCTTTGTACCCCAGCTTGTGGGTGAGATCAACACATGAATGGAGCAGGGACAGAGCCGGCCACCCTGGCTTGGGAGAGTGCCAGGCTGGAGCTGCTGCCACATGTCAGGTGGGCAGCACCGTGAAGCTGGGCAGCAGGCGTGCACGGCCAAGGGAAGTCTGGCTGAGTGACCGCACATCCCTCATGGAGCTCCAGTTCCGGGAAGCCTAGACCTGGCACAACCAGGAAAGGGACCTGAATGAGCTTTAGCAGCTCTGATGGATCATAGAGTCATAGAATATCAGAGACCTCAGGAGGTGTCTAGTCCAACCCCCTGCTCAAAGCAGGACCAACACCAACTAAATCATCCCAGCCAGAGTTTTGTCAAGCCTCACCTTAAAGACCTCTAAGGAAGGGGATTCGTGCATCCCTCCGCAGGTAACCCATTCCAGTGCTTCTCCACCCTCCCAGTGAAATAGTGTTTCCCAATATCCAACCTAAACCTCCCCTACTGCAACTTGAGACCATTGCTCCTTGTTCTGTCATCTGCTACCATGGAGAACAGTCTAGATCAGGGGTCGGCAACCGATGGCACGCAAGCCAATTTTTAATGGCACGCTGAGGCCTGCTGGGACCCCAGTATGCCATTAAAAATCCTGCCGACACAGCACGCTGCATGGTCTGCGCTCCAGGGCTGGAGCGCCGGGCCGAGTGCAGCAAGCCGCTGGCCCCTTCCCCACGAGCAATGCTGCCGCGTACAGCACTCTGGGGGCTGGGGCTGGGGCTGTGCGCTCCTGTGGGACAGCATTTGGCTCCATGGGGTGGGAGAGATGCTCCCCACTCATCCGGAGCCCCGCCGCCTCGCGCAGCCCCGTTCCTCCCCTCACAGCACTGCGCGCGTGGCAGCAGGGCTCCAGGTCAGCGGGGAACCTCATGGTAAGGGGTCCGGGCCCGGGGGGGGGGGGGGGGCTGGATAAGGGGTGGGAGCAGTCAGGGGACAGGGAGCAGGGTGGGTTGGATGGGGGGGTGGGATCCCGGGGTGGTGGTTAGGGGCAGGGGTCCCTGGAGGGGGCAGTCAGGGAGCGGGGGGGGGGGTTGGATGGGGCATGGGAGTCCCTAGGGTCTGTTAGGGGGTGTGAGGTGGATAGGGGTCAGGGCAGTCAGGGGACAGGGAGCAAGGAGGGTCCTGGGGAGGCAGTTGGGGGGGGTCTCTGGAGGGGATGGTCAAGGGACAAGAAGCTGGGGGGGTTGGGAGTTCGGAGGGGCAATCAAGAGGTAGGGGGTGTGGAGAGGGGTTGGGCAAGCAGGAAGCAGGAGGGTGTTGTATGGGTCCAGAGTTCTGGGGGTCCTGTCAGGGGGCGGGGAGCGGTTAGATAGGCATGGGAGTCCAGAGGGTTCTGTGTGCATGCGGGGGTGTGGATAAGGGTTGGGGCAGTCAGGGGACAGGTAGGGGGTAGGGTCCTAGGGGGGCAGTCAGGGGACAAGGGGCAGGGAGGCTTAGTTAGGGGGTGGGGTCCCAGGAGAAGGTAGTCGGGGCGAGGAGGGTTGGGGGTTCTGGGGTGGCAGTCACCCAGCCCTCTGCCCTGAGCCCTGCACCCCCACACATCCCCAGGCCCCTGCTGTGAGTCCTGTACCACCCAGCCCTCTGCTGACTCCTTCACCCCCTGCATGACCCCAGCCCTGACTCTTGCACCCCCCACATCCCCAGCCCCCCCCACATCCCATGCACCCCGCACATCCCCATCCCCACCCTGAGCACCAAACAGGAGCTCCTGCACCCCCACTCACATTCCCACCTGCACCCCTCACACCAAATGGGAGCTGCCCAGGTAAGTGTCCCCACACCCCAACCCTGAGCCCCCACCCTCATTCTAGCTCCTGGCCAGACCCTTCACCCCCAGCCCTGTGCTCGGTCCACTCCCACCCTCAGCTCAGTGCAAAGAGAGGAAGAGAATGGGCCAGAACCAGGAGAAGGTAGGTACCCACTGTATGTGGGCAGGGCCGGGACCCCAGACTGGCAGCGGGCTGAGCTGGTCCGGCAGCCGGGATCCCGGCTGGCAGGAGCCGGCGGATGGAACCCCTGAACAGCAGTGGGCTGAGCTGCTCTGCCAGTCTGGGGTCCCTGCTGCCGGCCCCGCACAGCCCGCTGCCAGTCTGGGGTTCTGGCTGCCAGACCCTTCCCAGCTGGGGTCCCGGCCGCAGGCCCCACTCAGCCCACTGCCGGCCTAGGTGAACAGAACCCCAGACCAGCAGCGGGCTGAGCGGGCCGGCTGCGTAAGATCAACATTTTAATTTAATTTTAAATGAAGCTTCTTTAACATTTTGAAAACCTTGTTTATTTTACAATACAACACTAGTTATATAATATATAGACTTGTGGAGAGAGACCTTCTAAAAAACGTTAAAATGTATTACTGGCCCACGAAACCTTAAATTAGAGGGAATAAATGAAGACTCGGCACACCACTTCTGAAAGGCTGCCGACCCCTGGTCTAGATCCATCCTCTCTGGAACCCCCCCTTCAGGTAGTTGAAGGCTGCTATCAAATCCCCCCTCATTCTTCTGTTCTGCAGACTAAATAACCCCAGTTCCCTCAGCCTCTCCTCATAAGTCATGTGCCCCAGACCCCTGATCATCTTTGTTGCCCTCCGCTGGACTCTTTCCAGTTTTTCCACAAGGAACTGAGAGGGAGAGGCTCTGCTGCTGGAGGACTAAGGAGTACAAGCGTTATCAGACATCAGGAGGAAGGTCCTGTGGTGAGGATAAGCAGGGCCGTCCTTAGGATTTATGGGGCCCTACGCAGTATTATTAAACTGGTGCCCCTATGCCGGATGGCAGCCCAAGCTCACAGCCTGGTGGGGGAGGGGGAGGAGGGACTTGACAGCAAAGGATAATGAGATGCCCAGCCTGCCTCATGGTGGCGAAGAGTCACAGTTCCCCGCAGAGACTTCCATGCACTCTCCCTCATGCAGAATGGACATGAAGAAAGTACCTAATTAAAAGCACTAAAATTTGGGAATAAAAAATGTCAGTCACAGGTTTTTTGATATGCCCTGAAGTTTGTCAGAGATTTATTTGCAAAAACTTCATAGTAAGGGTGAGTCAGCTGTCCTGCTGAATACAACATTACATATAATGGAATACATGATGCAGCTCTTCTCTGTTTTACATTTTCTTCATCAGTATTTCTAAGTTGAACTTATATTTTAAATGTACTCAAATCTTAAGCCAGCATTCCAGATTACTACATATTTAACTCACTGAAACAAAGACATTATTTTAAATTAATCAGAGAGGTTTAGTGTGTTCAGAACAATGTTCATTGCTTTTAGAAAAAGGGAACAGTAATTTACTTTGTGTGATCTCCATAACAAGAGACATGGTTATGAAATTTCACCAACTTTAAAAAAATATGTTTCCAAAGATTTCCAAAGATATAACAAGGATTTTGTCTTACTAAGGTACTGATTTTGCTGGAGGGTTCTTTTAAAACTAGTTTGTCGGATAGTCAGAAGTAAAGAAAGGGAACTCTTTGTCCAGCTATCTGGAAGGGAAGGACTGTTGTCCCTTTAAGGGCTCTCTTCAGTGGGGAGTGGGGGGAAAGGTGGTGAAGGGATGGACAGAAAGGACAGGAAGACTTGGAAGAACTTTTTTTTTAACTATAGTAATTAAAATGTGTATTTTAGATAAGGGAGGTCTTTTGAAGGATTTATTTAAAAAACTCTGTGTGAAGATCCACACATTTAAGGCTAAAGATGATTGTGCATCTAAAACTCTATGCAAGCATTTTTTAGAAATGTGATTTTATAATCTTCACCAGCTCACTAATGAAATATTTTTAAAGCAAATTTTAAACTAAGGTCCTGTAGACTGACATGTTCTGTGTAAATATTACATTAATGCACAACTGTTTTTGTCAGTAAAGTCAGAAACTGACAGTATAAACATTTATTTGGGCATAATCTTTCGTGGACATCTGATGAAATGGGTTCTAGTCCACAAAAGCTTATGCCCAAATAATTTGTTAGTCTTTGAGGTGACACAAGGACTCGTCCTTGTTTTTGCTGATACAGACTAACAGGACTACCACTCTGAAACCTGTCAGTATATACCTTGGGGTTGGCAAATGCCTGTTAAATGGCTTTATTACCCCTTGAATGTCTCTTTAACAGTTTCAATGTTGTGCTAATAGGTCTGGCAGGCTGGAGGTTTTTTCACTTTTAACTACTAGATTCCCTCCCAAGGAAGACTCACCAGGCTAGAGCAGCCATCTGTGGGAGCCTGCAGGAAGGGTCAGAACAGGGATAGGAAAACAAGAGGGTGGACGCTAAGACCCAGTGGTGCCCCAAATTTTCAGGTGCCCTACGCAGCTGCCTATGTTGCCTATGCCTAAGGACGGCCCTGAGGATAAGGAAGGTGTTTGGAGGAGGCCATGGGGAAGTAGCCCAGGGAGGTGTAGCTGTCATGCAGCTGTTACAGGAGGTACTATAGACAGCTGCAATCCACAGGGCCCTGGGCTGCAACCCAGAGTAGAGGGTGGGCCCGGGTTCCCCCCAAACCTCCCAACTCCTGATCAGACACAAGAGGAGTTGACCCAGACTGTGGGGAAGATCACTGAGGTGAGCAAATCTGCCAATAAGTGCAGGACCCACCAAGGTAGAGGAGGAACTTTGTCACACTAGGTATAAAATGAAACACACTTCCTAGAGACTCAAATATAATGTTAGCACATTATAATCTTTGCCTAAGCAATTTTCTTACTTACATCCAGTTTCCAGCATCCTTTGTCCTGCAGACTAGGGGATCCAACTTTCACAAGCTCACAGGGTTCTGTACCCTACATCTCCTCTGTAATGGGTAACTAAAAGGTGGTTTTGCTCCCTGTGTTACTCAAAGTCCATTGTCTCTGCCTCAAGGGCCAGGAAGGCTTCCTGGGGTGCAGATTCTGTCCCCTGGCGTGATTGTAACTGGATTTCTTCCCCGCCTATTTATCTTGATGGCTTTGTTTACCTTACATGAGATGTACTGCCATCATCCTCTGCCTGTAACCAGCCTGGTGAGACAGGTGAACACACATTCCTTTGTCTAGGGCAGGCTAGGTTCATGCTCTGTTTCCCTAACACATTTTAAGAACATATTTCTAGCACACATACATGGTTCTTGGTACACAATCTGTACATACATCACACTGTGATTTTGGGGACCAGCATGTCACCAGTTTACACTGGATGCCTTACATGACACCTTTGATCTCCATTTTATGACACCAGTGTGTTGGGACAATGTGTGTGTCAGGCCTGCTATGAGTTATAGTCTGGGGGGCCCTGTGCCAGTTGGTACTGAGGGGCTCCCAAGGTCACCCCTCTCCTATTACAATGCTGCAGGGGGTCAGACACTGGCTGAACTACAGGCAGTGAGTCATAACCATCTTTCCTGTGTAGGAGAAAACCTGTTTCTCCCTTTGTTTGGCCAGAGACTTTAAAGCAGAGTATCAGTGAGCAGCCATAACCTCTCACAGAGTGTTAATACAAACATTTCACAGTGATATTAATCGCCAGGATCACTGGCATGTTTAATAAGCTTTTATACAATCAGCTGATTCAATTGTTTATTCTTTGGGGTTCAGGCCTCCTCTTCTCCCCCTGAGGTCTTTAAATCAAGACTGGCTGTTCCTGAGGCTCTGGCTCAGCCAGAAAAGATAAGCGGGAAGCAGACGTCACTGGCTGAGATTCTCTGCCATATGTCTTGCAGGGGGTCAGACTAGATGAGCCTATTGGTCCCTCCTGGCTTTGACATCTATGGGGCAGTGGGGGGCTGTGCAAGGAGCTAAGCAGAGTCCACAGAGCAGGCTCTGCACTGTAAAGTCACGAATGGACTGGGGCCCGGTTATGGAACATACCCTGAGCAGCTGCAACTGGAGCCCTCAACCACAGGACAAGGCTGCGGGGCCCAGAGGAAGCTGGATCCCAGCTCTGGTCAGAGTTCTGGAGGGGGAGATGCAGTTCCGGGAGAGGACAAGCAAGTCAGGGGGTGAGCGGAGTCCCCAGGGCACTGGCTGGTGCCTGGCACAGAGGCATGGCTGCAGAACGGGTAGCTGCACTGGGCCAGGCCATCCCCAGCTCCTAGGATGCATCACTGGTCACGCGGCAGAGCAGACGTGGCAGGGACAGGCTTGGCAGTGCAGCTGCAGATGGTGCCTTCCCAGGGCTGTGAGTTACTGAATCAAAGGCATCTGCATGGAGCAGAGCACTAGCAGCAAGGCAAGCGCCCCAGGCCACTGGGAAGGGCATCTCCGCAAAGCCAGCTTCTCAGAGAGCACCAGGCCTGGTCCCAGTGTGTCATGGACCCAGGTTCTGAGCAGCGTGAAGCCATCCTAGGCCACCACTGGGGCCAACGCTCCACAAGGCAGGTGGCCCGTCCCAGCCTATACCAACCAGTCCACAGCTTCTGCCATGGGGCACAGCTCAGATGGCTACAAACAGCAAGCAACCGTCTCTGGGCCATGCACAAAGGAGGCTCCACCCATGGTCTGTAGTAAAGGCCAGGCCCCCCCGTCATTGCGACCCAGAGCCCTGGCCGCCCCTGCAAAGACATCCACACACCCCACACACACCTCAGGTTCTCCGGACAGCCTAGCTGGCACTTCAAGCAAGTCCTGCCCACAGGTATATCTGGGAGAGGGAGAGCGGCCCCTGACCCAGGCTGTAGGCTCTCTATGGAGAGGCCTAAAGCACTGAGGGGGCTCCAGGGCCAGAGCAGAGCCAGGTCTGCTCACACACTGCAGCCCCTTTGGGCCCCTCTGCTTCATTGTCCCACTCCCCCAGGCCAGGCTGGGTCAGACATAGGCTGTCATGCCCCTGAACAGGCCCAGGGGAGCAGACCCCCTCGCTCGGCTGGATTCTGATCCTCACCGAGCCCGCCACTGGGCGATTTCCCTGGGTCAGTGGCCATGGCTGGGCCCTGGGCAGCAACAGAGCCCTGGTTATTTCAGGCAAGCGGGGCTTTCTCCAGGTGGCGGCAGAGAGGCCTAAGAGGGGCTACCAAGAGTTGCAGTGAAGGCCCTGGTGGTACTGGCCCAACAGCCCCAGTGCCGGTACAGCTGGACATCCTGGCGCTGGCCACAACAGCCCTTGGGACAGGCCAAGGGCTGCAGAGCCGCAGAGTGCCCCTGTCTGACGTGGGGGCTGTGTGGGACAAGAAGGGTCCTAAAGACTGGGGCTTTCCTAGCAAGGGTGGGCAAATCGTGGCTTCCCAGGGGCACACAGGGCCATGCAGTGAGGGGGAACCAGAACGCACCCAGAGCCTGATTCTCTGGGAAGCCCCTGGGCCCGACTCATGGGCTGCAACAGGTGTAAGTCACGGCTGGGGGGCACATGACTTGTTGTCCTGGCAACAGCATCACATGGTCACACTAAAATCTGCAAAACTCAAGGTTTTCTGTGCTATTTCCATTTGTTTTCTGACAATCCCTGGCGAGATGCGCGAAGCTCAGCTGGTGACGCACGGCACGCGGGGGAGGCAGGGGAGGATGCTGGGGGTGGCAGGAAAGTGTGCAGTGAGGTGAATGCATGTATGAGCAAAGCGTGTGTGTGTGCACATCTGGGGGGGCAGCCTGTCCACCTGTGTGTGCACGCATGTCGGGGGGGGAGCCTGTCCAGCTGTGTGTGCACGGGGTGTGCGCACATGTCTGTAGGGGGCAGCCTGTCCAGTTGTGTGTGAATGGGGTGTGTGCACATCTGGGGGGGGCAGCCTGTCCACCTGTGTGTGCACGCACATTGGGGGGGGAACTGTCCAGCTGTGTGTGCACACATGTTGGGGGGGGAGCCTGTCCAGCTGTCTGTGCATGGGGTGTGCGCACACGTCTGTGGGTGGCAGCCTGTCCAGCTGTGTGTGCCTGGGATGTGTGCATATCTGGCGGGGGGGACACACAACCTGTACAGCTCTGTGCCCAGGGTGTGTGTGCAAGGGTGTGGGTCCTTGCAGTGTACCAGGGCGAGTGCACACGACTAGCGGGGCATAGGCAGGCAGCTGGCAGAGGGTGGAGTCAGTGCCTCCCCGCTGCTGTTTTTGCCGGCTGGGCAGCTGTGAAGGCCAGCGAGGCAGTCACTGAGTGGACGTGCCCAGCAGGAGGGCAGGCAGCCCGCGGAGGCAGAGCCAGTGGGTGATTCACCTCAGCAGCTGTCTGTGTAGGAGGCGCTCCCCCAACCTGGGGTGTCTACCACATGTCACCAGCTGTCCTGAGCTCCCCTGGGTCTTAGTGAGGTGAATCCAGACCCTCTCGCTGGCTGCACTAGAGAATCTGAGCCCGTCCTTTCCCCCCAGGGCCATCGGAGCCCCCACTTCCCTTCCCCCCTGGTCCATCAGAGCCCTCACTTCCCTTCCCCCTGGTCCATCAGAGCCTCCACTTCCCTTCCCCCCCAGGGCCATCGGAGCCCCCACTCCCCTTCCCCCCAGGGCCATCAGAGCCCCACTTCCCATCCCCCTGGTCCATCGGAGCCCCCACTTCCCTTCCCCCCAGAGCCATCAGAGCCCCACTTCCTTCCCCCCCAGGGCCATCAGAGCCCCCACTTCCCATCCCCCTGGTCCATCAGAGCCCCCACTTCCCTTCCCCCCAGGGCCATCAGAGCCCCACTTCCTTCCCCCCCAGGGCCATCAGAGCCCCCACTTCCCATCCCCCTGGTCCATCAGAGCCCCCACTCCCCTTCCCCCCAGGGCCATCAGAGCCCCACTTCCTTTCCCCCCAGGGCCATCGGAGCCCCCACTTCCCTTCCCCCCTGGTCCATCAGAGCCCCCACTTCCCTTCCCCCTGGTCCATCAGAGCCTCCACTTCCCTTCCCCCCCAGGGCCATCGGAGCCCCCACTCCCCTTCCCCCCAGGGCCATCAGAGCCCCACTTCCCCTCTCCCTGGCCCATCAGAGCCCCCACTTCCCTTCCCCCCCAGGGCCATTGGAGCCCCAACTTCCCCTTCCTCTGGCCCATCAGAGCCCCCACTTCCCCTCCCCCTGGCCCATCAGAGCCCTCACTTCCCTTCCCCCCAGGGCCATCGGAGCCCCCACTTCCCTTCCCCCCAGGGCCATTGCAGCCCCCACTCTATCCCTCCGAAGGGCCATTGCAGTCTCCACTTCCCCTCCCCCTGGCCCATCACAACCCCCACTTCCCTTCCCCCCAGGGCCATCAGAGCCCCACTTCCTTCCCCCTCCAGGGCCATCGGAGACCCCACTTCCTTCCCCCCCAGGGCCATCGGAGCCCCCACTTCCCTTCCCCCCAGGGCCATTGCAGCCCCCACTCTATCCCTCCGAAGGGCCATTGCAGTCTCCACTTCCCCTCCCCCTGGCCCATCACAACCCTCACTTCCCTTCCCTCCAGGGCCATCGGAGCCCCCACTTCCTCCAAAACAATGCTCTGGGGCTGGAGCACTCTCCTGCGGCCTTCACTAAGGCGACTTGGGGCCCCTGGGACAGGAGAGGCAGCCAGGGTGGACTTAGCTGCCCATGGAGTGGGGAGAGCGCTAAGGGGTTAGGCAGGGGCTATGCATGAGTGGGCAGGGGGATGTCCAGCTGGCAGACACATTTCCAGCTTTCTGTTTGCACTGGACAAGCTCAGACACCTTCGATCTCACACGTCTCACCAGCCCAGCCCAGCCCAGCCCAGAACCCAGCCAGCCCAGCAGCTTCTCCATGCTGAAATTGGGACTTAAAATAACATTGGAACCACCAGAGCAGATTGACCATGGCCTGCCCCAACCTGGGGTCCTGCTCTGTGGGCAGGCGAGCCAGCCTGGCCCCCAGGCCCACTGGCCCCTGGGCTTACCGGCCGAGACAGCCAGGGCCCAGGGCCCAGCAGCCCCAGGGCCCACTGGCCGAGTCAGCCCAGCCCCCGGGCCCACCAGCCCCAGGGCCCACTGGCCGAGCCAGCCCAGGCCCTACCCCGGCCCCAAGGCCCACCAGCCCCAGGGCCCACCGGCCGAGCCAGCCCAGCCCCCGGACCCACCGGCTGCGCCAGCCTAGGGCCTGCCCTTTGGGAGTTTCTACCCAGTGTACAACAACATGTTAGCGCCACAATTAATTATTTTGAGGGGGCCCTAGCACCTTGGGCCCTTCCCCCGACAGTCCCATACCTTCCCTTTAAAGGGTGGACCCTGCACTTCCCTGCAGTCACTCACAGGCATCTCTGGCCCATCACCTCAGAATCCCAGCGGCTTTTCCTGCTGCAGCTTTGTACACAGGCCATTTCTGTCAGTGAGAGGGGCCCAGCCTGTGTCCCACGTGCTCTGTCCTGGGTCAGGCTCGCATGGGCACTGAGCACAGCAGCCCTGGTCCCAAACCCTGCTGCTCAAACCCGCCCCACCCAGGCCATGCTCAGACCAGGGCCTGGAGCCAGCCCAGCCTGGGAATCCCACTGGGCTCCTGGGCGTTCCCTGAGCTAGCCCACGAGCAGACAGCTAGCTCAGCCTTGCCCTCCACCCCGCAGAGCTGCCTGCAGCAGGGCCCCGACGGGACACGCTCCTCTGGCGCTCCAGACTGAGACATGCGCTGCCTGCTCCACCCTACCACAGCTGCCTCTACAGAAATACCGGCGAGCAGGAGCGTCCCCAGAGCAAACCAGCCAGTTCCTGACACTCCCTGGGCATGGGGGAAAGCCTTGGGGTGGCCTGGGCTCTGGCTGGGTTTAGCCCTTTCCAGGCTCCCAGCCTGGGCCCACTGAGAGACTGCCAGCGAGGGGGAAGGAGAGACCCGAGAGCTGGCTGGGGAGCAGCCATGTAGCAGTCTGAGTGCAGCGTCGGGGCTTGGGGAACCTGGCTGCCCTCATGTTGCATCCTGGCAAAGCCTAGTGCAGGGAGAGGGAATCGAGGCCCTGGGGGAGCAGAAGGGTGTGCACAGAGCGCTCGCAGGGCATCTCCCAAGGACTGGAGCGGGCGCTGTGTTGGAGGGCCCAGTCCAGGATGCTGCAGCCCCGAACCGGATCAAGTCCAGCCCACTCCACACACACTGGGGGTGCTCAGAGGCGCTACCCCTCTGATTCCATAGTCAGGCCCAAAGTGCAGGACATCAACTTTGCGCAGACATTCCCATTAATCCCTTCAGCAAGTAGCCCAGTAACACTGACCTGGGCACCTGGAGCAGCCATGCAGCCCCACCTCCCCAGAAGAGCTAGGGCGGCCATTGCTGGCCCAGCGATTCACCTACCTGCCCCAGAGGGCCTCATGTTGCTGCTCCTGCCCAGTGGGGCTGGGCTGGGAAGACTCAGCTCTCGTAGGTTCCCCGATGGGGCTGGTGTCCTGCAGCTCTGAGTGTGACACCCCCTTGCAGAGCTCTCACCTGCGAGGAGAGATGAAACAGGCTGAACTGCTAATAGCACCAGAGATCATCCCCTCAGGGTCGGGGAGTAGATGAGACTGGGTCTGACCACACTGCGTCTGCAGAGGGAACCTGCCTCTGACCTCTGCTAGAGCGCTGAACCCCTCTGCGGGATGGGGTGATGTCATTTATCTGGCCTCACCAGAGGTCTTGGATGAGATCCCTCCTGAGCACGGTTCAGAACAGTCAGTCGGTCCTGAGGCAAGAGGGAAAAGTGCTCCATGGGCCTGCAGCCGGCTATGACAGAGCAGAGAGCAGGAACAGTCAGCTTTCACCCCGGCAGAAGGTCAGCAGCAGGGCCCAGGCAGCTGTACCAGGACTGGGGCAGGTTCTGGAAAGGGGGCTGTGCAGCAAGGGGCAGGTCTTGCAGCTGACACAGTCAGTTCCAGAGAAGACAGTGAGGCCGTCAGAGGGACCGGAGCCAGCTGGGCATGGGCAGCACGAAGGCAGATGGAAGTCAGTGCTGAGCGCTGCATGGTGGAAGGACTAACTGGACCAGCTCACGCCTTGCTGGGTTCTAACCTAACTGTAAATGGGCCTTCCTTGTTGGCCAGGATGTCACACCTTCTGTTGGGGATCAGCACTTTACACTAGGACCTTGTCTACACTAGAATTTACGTCGCTCAGGGGTGTGAATAATCCACCCGAGTGATGTAGTTACACCACCCTAAGGGCCAGCGTGGACAGCGCTATGTTGAGAGAAGAGTTTCTCCCACCAACACAGCTACTGCCTCTCCCAGGAGGTAGAGTGATTACAAAAGCTGTCTGCTGTTGGCTTAGAGCATCTCCACCAGAACGGCAGCAGCTGCCCCATCGTAGTGCTTCTAGCTAGCTGTAGCCTAGAATGTCTCTCTTCTGTCCAGTGATTTGCAGTTACTGAGCCTTATGATGCAAACATGCAAGCTTCACCTTAGAATGTAGGGTGCGGATGTTCCATAGAGTCTAAACAGTATACACGCCCTTGTAATTCTTATACCTGTTTTAACAACACACACCCTGGTGAGCCGGCCTGTCAGTGTTTAGTTGAGCCAAGGGGACCTTGGCCTGAGCTGGTACCTGGTCTACTAGCATCACAGGGGGTTCAGAGATGGGCAATGCCAATGATTAGGAGCCTGGAAAGACTACTGTAGTTTAGAGTGGAGATGAGTAAGGGGGGCTAGGACAGCAGGATATGGAATAATGAATGGGACAGCGAAGGTGGAATGGTTGCATCTCTTTGCCTCACTGGATTGGGTCAGGATCACACGGGTGTTTTCATGTTAATGCATTTGGCTGAATTACTAAAGTGAACTAGTCAAGAAAGCCCCACCATCTGCCTTATCTGAAATCAGCTGACCTGGTTAAATAAGATCCTTGGGTAGGGAGCCATGGTGCTGACACTAGCTAGTTAGCGAGATATTTAGACATTCGTAGCACTCAGATATGTGAGCACCTAATGATTTCATCATGTCACAGAGTCTAAGGCCAGAAGGGACCATCAAACCATCCAGTCCGCCCTCCTGCACACCACAGGCCGTTACATTTACAAGGATGGTGTCCCTAGCCTCTGTTTGCCAGAAGCTGGAAACGAGGAACAGGGGATAGATCACTGGATGATTCCCTGTTCTGTTCATTCCTTCTTGGGCACCTGGCATTGGCTACAGGAAGTTTAGACTTGAAATTAGACAAAGGTTTCTAACCATTAGAGGAGTGAAGTTCTGGAACAGCCTTCCAAGGGGAGCAGTGGAGACAAAAGACATATCTGGCTTCAAGACTAAGCTTGATAAGTTTACGGAGGGGATGGTATGATGGGATAGCCTAATTTTGGCAATTAATTGATCTTTGACTATTAGCGATAAATATCCCCAATGCCCTGTGATGGGATGTTAGATGGGGCGGGATCTGAGTTACTACAGGGCACACTGGCAGAGGCCCTGGGGTTTTTTCATCTTCCTCTGCAGCGTGGGGCACGGGTCACTTGCTGGAGGATTGTCTGCATCCTGAAGTCTTTAAACCATGATGTGAGGACTTCAGTGGCTCAGACATAGGTTAGGGGTTTGTTGTGGGAGTGGGTGGGTGAGATTCTGTGGCCTGCGTTGTGCAGGGGGTCAGACTAGACGATCATAAAGGTCCCTTCTGACCTTAAAGTCTATGACTCAATGAGTCACTGTCAGAAGACATGATACTGGCTAGCTGGACCGTCGAGCTGACCCAATATGGCCATTCTTACATTCTGATTTCCCACAGTTACCCCTGCCTGAGCCCACAGAATTGCCCCAGGCGCTGAGTGACAGTGTAGTTTGTGAGCTGTGACAGCCCCAGCATAAGACGAAGAGAATTCTTGTGACCCAGCTATTAATTCTGGGCCTCCATGTGCTGAGGGGTGAGGCCAAGCTACCAGCTGGTCATTGCATGTTCCCTGGAGCACGGGCGATGGAGAGTCCTGGGGAAGGGCTATGAGCACAGGGAACTGTCATGGTCAATCAAAAAGGACAAGTCCTGCCACGTTTCCCTGAGTAATAAACCTCTGCACAGGTGGGCGGCATGAGCCTCCTGATGTGTGAATTAGTCAGACAAACCCGACTAGGCATCCTCCGCAACTCAGATTCAAGCTGTGAGTTTGGGGACAGCTTGGCTGGCCAAGAGGAGGGCAGCAGTCTCGCCTTTCAGCTCCTGGGAACCAGCTCCTACCTCACTAGGTAAGCTGGTGGAATCCCCTGGGGCGGGGGTGGTGTGGTGGGGGATGTCAGTGACCCGCTGTGGGCAGGATCCTGGTGTGTGGGGGGGTAGTGACCTGCTCTTGGCAGGGCTAGGATACTAGTGGAAGGGGGCATGGACTTTTTCTGGGGTCCCCTTGCAGGGGCAGTCTCTGGGTGGGGCTGGGATCCCTTGGTGGGGAGAGTCAAGGACCTTCTCTGGGATCCCCTGTGGGGGGCAGTGACCTGCTCTGGTCAAGGCTGAGATTCCAGGGGGAGGGTTGCAGTGACCTGCTCTGGGTGGGGCTGGGATCCCCTGGGGGTGGGGGCAGTGGGGTGGAAGGTGGCAGTGGGGTCCACTATGACCCCCAGATCCCTTTCTGCAGGACTCCTTCCGGCACTGACCCAGGGGGTGTCTGTGCAGTGCCCGACACAGCCCCTGAGCTGGCGCTAACTTCGGGGTGATCTGCACAAACTGGAGAAATGATCTGAAATAAATAGGATGAAATTCAATAAGGACAAATGCAAAGTACCCCATTTAGGATGGAACAATCAGTTGCACACATATAAAATGGGAAATGACTGCCTAGGAAGGAGCACTGCGGAAAGGAATCTGGGGGTGATAGTGGACCACAGACTAAATGTGAGTCAACAGTGTAACACTGTTACAAAAAAAAAGCGAACATCATTCTGGGCTGTATTAGCAGGAGTATTGTAAACGAGACACAAGAAGTAATTCTTCCACTCTACTCCGCGTGGATGAGGCCTCAGCTGGAGAATTGTGTCCAGTTGTGGGAGCCACATTTCAGGAAAGATGTGGACCAAGTGGAGAAAGTCCAGAGAAGAGCAACAAAAATGATTAAAGGGAAGACTGAAAAAAATGCATTTGTACATAAAAGGTTGTTACAAGGAGGAGGGAGCTCAATTGTTCTCCTTAACTTCTGAGAATTGGACAAGAAGCAACGGGCTTAAACTGCAGCAAGGGAGGTTTAGGTTGGATAGTAGGAAAAACTTCCTGCGAGGGTAGACAAGCACTGGAATAAATTGCCCCAGGAGGTTGTGGGTTCTCTGTCATTGGACGTTTTGAAGAGCAGGTTAGACAATCTAGACAATCTAGATCCCTGCTTCTCAAACTTGGGCCGCCGCTTGTTCAGGGAAAGCCCCTGATGGTCCGGGCCAGTTTGTTTATCTGCCGCATCCGCATGTTCGGCCAATCGCAGCTCCCACTGGCCACGGTTCACCGCCTGGCCACCCTTCCTGCAGCCCCCATTGGCCTGGAGCAGTGAACCGTGGCCAGTGGGAGCCACAATCGGCCAAACCTGCGGATGCAGCAGGTAAACAAACTGGCCCGGCCCGCCGGGGCTTTCCCTGAACAAGTAGCAGCCTGACTTTGAGAAGCACTGCTCTAGATAATACTCAGTCCTGCCATAAGTGCAAGGGACTGGACTAGGTGTCCTCTCGAGGGCCCTTCCAGTTCTATGATTCTTGCAGGATGCTGCCCAGAGTGGCAGTGTGGGGTGTGCACAGCAGCTGTCCTGAACACAGCTAGACCTTGTGTGCAGGCTGCCCATTAGCGCTGGCTGTAGGGGGAGGAGGAATCAGAGGTTCAGGGGCTGGACTAGGACTCGGAAGAGCTGGATTCAGTTCCTGGCTTTGTCACAGACTCTCCATGTGACACTGGGAAAGTCCCTGCAGCTCTGTGCTTGGTTTCCCATGTGTCATACGGGGATAATAATCCTGCCTTGTCTAAGTAGACCAGGAGCTCCTGGGGCAGGGACTGTCTCTCACCAGGTGCCTGTACAGAGTCCAGCACCTCTACTGGGGCCTTCAAAATACAAGCAGTTCTTATGAACCATTCATAACTGACCAGGTGCTGGGTTCTGCCCCTACCTGCTCAGAGCTGTGACTCCCAGGTGGGCAACCCAGGAGAGGGTCTATCTGTGAAAAGCCCAGCACCCCCTAGACAGAGCTAATTAGCTAAATGCTAAGTACTGAGTATTATTCATTGCAGTGATTACACATTCAGATAAGCAGGAGCTGTGCCTTATTACAATGTGATTACAGCTCGCTCTGGGATTAATCAGAGAGCAGTTTCTTTTTAAAAATTCTGAAAGTCAGTTTAAAACAAATCTGTAAAATCATCATTAAAGTCAGGGCACAAGTGCTGAGAAGCCAGAGGGTGGGGATGCAGGCGCTGGCAGTCCACCCTGCTGCACCTGACTAATGCCCAAACTGAACTGCTTTGAGATGGAGGGAGGTCCCCTGCTGAAGAACAAGCAGAGTGAATCCTTGGAGTGAGTGGGCCAGTCTGTCTGTCTGTTTTTCTTGTAGCTTGTTTACAGTGTGGCCTCTTGGGGCCTGCGTGGCCTGGCCTTGCCGGAGGTTGAGGCTCCCAGTGACTATGGCAGCCACTTGCACCTGCTCACCCTGCTTCAGCCTTCAGGTCACTGGTGACAAAGGTGGCCCCTGGGCAGGAGGGAAGGTGCAACGTGGGGGAGCTGGCCAGGGGGCCCCATGTGCAGAGCACGGGGGGGCCACACCCTACAAGAGGCTTCAGAGGGTCTCAGGCCAGAAGGGACCTGTGATTCCTTAGTCTGAGCTGCTGTGTGAGGCAGGCCAGAGGATTTCCCTGAATCACGGAGATGCCAGGTGTTTTCACGGTCCCCTGCCACAGGGAGAAATGCCAGGAGAGGGTGTTCCATGCAGCACCCCATGCAGCAGAGCCTTGGCTGGTTCCTGGGAGGACCCATCTCCATGCCTCAGCCTTTCCTGCAAGTGCACATGAAGGGACTGGAGGGGAATCCTCTGACGGGACCTGGCTTGGTTACTGGGCTCCAAATTGATTTAAGTGGGAATGGGGAACAGTGGGAACCCCACAGCCAAGAGGGGCCAGGCCCTGGCCTCCAGATTCTCAGTGCTTACAACCAAACCCTCCTAGCTGGGAGTGCTGGTGGGTGCCCTATGGTCCTAGGCACTGGGAGAGGCCTCAGCAGAGACAAGCTGCAGGCCTAGAGCCCTGGCCAGGCATATGCACCAGCCACGCTGTGTCTGTCTCTGCTCAGAGATCCCGGGGCAGGATATGACTTCCTGGGGGAAAGCAGGACTGTGCCCACCACTTCTCTGAGTAACAGTAACAGTGCCTGATGTGCCAGACTTATCACAGAGCCAGAGAACCTGACCTCTCCTGTGACGAAGTGGGACTGTTCTTAATGTTTCCTCTGAATACTGTTTCCCCTATGCATTTCTTAAGTCTCAAGTGTGCATAAATGGCTGACACTCTGTATCCTGGCAACAAATGGCCAGAAAGGGAATAGCTAAAGGTGAACAAAGAGATCAGGTGACGTCCTGGCCTGAGAAAGAGACAAAGGCCAGAAAGGAAGGGCTGGAGGGGGTTTCAGTTTGAGGCTGGCTGGGGATGGGAAGTGAGTGCAGACGGGGTTGTCTGGCTCACTGGGCCCCAGAATGGACCCAGCTAAGGGGTCTGGTTCTCTGTACCTACAAGCTCTGTTTTAGACTGTGTTCCTGTCATCTAATAAACCTCTGTTTTACTGGCTGGCTGAGAGTCACGTCTGACTGTGAAGTGAATTGGGGGTGCGTGCAGGACCCTCTGGCTTCCCCAGGACCCTGCCTGGGTGGACTCGCTGTGGGAAGCGCACGGAGGGGCAGAGGATGCTGAATGCTCCAAGGTCAGACCCAGGAGGTGAAACCGTGTGAGCTTCTTGCCCTGCAGACAGTCTGCTCCAAGGGAGAGGAGGCTCCCCAAAGTCCTGACTGGCTTTGTGGGGAGCAGTTCCAAAGCATGGCCCAGGAACTCCATTTCCCACTGCACCACCTCAGAGTCTCCTTCTCATCCATGCGCACCCCGAGTCGAGGCACTCCTGGCCGGGGGGCTTCTGCACTGGACTGGGCCCTGGGCCGATAGGGGCCGGCTCTCCCTCCTGCCTCCCAGGCTGTTCCTGCAGTTCGGAGCAGGCTGGCACTGGAGTCTTTGCTACCTGGAGAGCTGCTGTTTCCAGTGCTAGCCAGCTCCGCTCCAGTCTGAGGCTGTTTGGGGTGCTCCCCCATGCCACCTCATTGATGCTGCATCTCACAGCCCAACCCTGGAGACGGCTATTTTTACCCTGCTTTGCTCAGAGAAGGCGGGAGAAGGCTAGCAATGGCACAGGCTGTATTTTTAGACTGTGCTGGAGTTTCTTGGGGAGACAATAGGGGCTGGATTAGATGGCCAGACTGCTTGGAGCCAGACGCTTGACCCAAGATGTAAGGGAGACACATTTCTGGGCTTGTCCCGGGTCTAACATGAGTGTTTGGATCCAGCTCCCCGCATGGGAGTTGGGGGAGCTGGGACACGCAGGGGCACCTGGCATCTTCATCCCCAGCCTGTGCACAGAGGAGGGTGCCACCACACCTGCCAACTTCTCTGGAGGCAGAAGCAGCAGGGCTCCCCCTGCTGGACAAAGGCCACAGCTCCTGCCCAGGACACTCAGGTGGGCCTAGCCCCTGAGAGTTCACACCTAGGGGTCACAACAGGGTTAACCCTGTGGGTGCCACAGTGCAGAGAAGGGGGAGATCTCCCAGGAGGGGCTGACACTGTGTGGAGGGTTGCCCCACTGCCCCTTGGGAAAGGGCTAGCACCAGGATCTCTGTCCTGCCCCAGACCCCTCTCAGCACCACTGGCTTCCCCCAGAGCTCTCCTAGCTCCCGCTCCCACTCCCACTCCCCTTTCCCCTTGAGCCTGGGAGCAAGGGCAGAGGCTGCCTGCTGAGGAGTTACTGGAGCAAAGAAAGTGGCATGGGGGGAAATGTCTCCCCAGACACAGACTAGTGGGACAATGGACACAGTGGGCTCCCCTGCCTCTTAGTATAGACACTCCCCAAGGGTGTGTAGTTTGTCTCTAGCCTGCCCATCCTCAGGTGTCGTTCATCCAGGGGGGACACAGCTGAGCACAGCTGTGTCTTATTCCTTAATCCTGCCCCCGCTGCCTTCTGCTGCACACATGCCTGCCTGGGTCCCAGGCCTGTTCCCAGGATACCTGCTGTCAGCTTCGGCTACCAGCCCTTGGGCACCTGGGGCTCCATGCCTGGCACCAGCGCAGAGAATACGGGACACAGAAGCCTGTCCTTGGTGCCATCACACAGTCTGGGATTGGCAGGGGGCACTGGGATTCCTCCTGGATACCACACACTCACACAGCAGTGTCTGGAGGGATACTTTACACCAGCTCCAGTCGCCTCGGAGACTCCCCCCATCACGGCACATGAGACCTGGCCTCAACTGTTCATGTTTTTGTCACCTCCTGGTTGGGCTACAACAACAGCACATCCAGCTAGTGCAGAATGATGCAGCATGTCACACCTGCTCCCCAGCCTGACACAGGTTTCCCAAAGACCCCATGTCAGATTCCTAGGCTCACTCCTTATCTCCCAGGGACGCCATGGCCTGGGCTCAGCGACCTAAAGCTCCGGGCTGAGGAGTGTGCTCAATAACTCCTCTCCTCTGACATGATGGAGCAGTCCACAGCAAGGGCAGAGCTCCTGTGTTAAGGAGATGGAGGTTTCTTGAGGACCAGCCCTGGAGCGTGGTGGACTGCACTCACTCCCACTGGAGGGACAGACGGTCCCAGACCTCCCCACCTTCTACTCCATGCCTGGTGCTCTGCTCTGACTGGCCTGCCTAACACACACACAGCAGCATGGCCATAAATAAAGAGAAACCCTTCACAGAGAAATCTTGCCAACTCAAAGCATGCCCAGCCCCCTGGGAAGAGGGTGAGAGAGCGAGCCACGTGTGCCAGTCACATTGCTCAGTGCACAACTGAAAGGAGCTCAGACACCACAGAGTAGGAGCCCATCTTGGACCAAACAGCCAGAGGTGCAGCTGACACAGGGCGTTCTGCAGAGCGAGCTCATCTTCATGTCACCAAGCCCTGGGTGCAAAGCCCACAGTGTGAAACCTGCACTGCACCAACCAAAGCACTGTCAGAGGTGAGTGCCTGGCCACACCTGCCCCACTGCCAGTATCACACCCCCCCTTCAGCCTTTTTTATCTCGCCTGCAGGGCCTTGATTGGCCTCTACCTGCTCCCAACCCTTCTAGCCACTGGAGGACCATGTCTCGCTGGTTCCACCAGCTGCTGTTCCTGGAAGGCCTCTCTAGGTAACCTCTGGAGGTCTGAATTTGCTGTTGTTCTCCTCCACAAGTGGTGCTTCTAAGAGTGTGCCAAGGCAGGGCACCTCCAGTAGGGGGGCAGCAAACGCCTGGTCCATCCCTGTCACGAACTCGGAACTGTTCCCCACAAAGCCAGTCACGTCTTTGGGGAGCCTCCTCTCCCTCAGAGCAGACTGTCTCCAAGGCAAGAAGCTCACACGGCTTCACCTCCTGGGTCTTTCCTTGGAGCTTTCAGCATCCTCTGCCCCTCCGTGTGCTTCCCACAGCGAGTCCACCCAGGCGTGGTCCTGGGGAAGCCACAGGGTCCTGCACCCCCACTTCGCAGTCAGACGTGACTCTTAGCCAGCCAGTAAAACAGAGGTTTATTTGATGACAGGAACATGGTCTAGACTCATAGACTCATAGACTCTAGGACTGGAAGGGACCTCGAGAGGTCATCGAGTCCAGTCCCCTGCCCTCATGGCAGGACCAAATACTGTCTAGACCATCCCTAATAGACATTCATCTAACCTGCTCTTAAATATCTCCAGAGATGGAGATTCCACGACTTCCCTAGGCAATCTATTCCAGTGTTTAACTACCCTGACAGTTAGGAACTTTTTCCCAATGTCCAACCTAAATCTCCCTTGCTGCAGTTTAAGCCCATTGCTTCTTGTTCTATCATTGGAGGCTAAAGTGAACAAGTTTTCTCCCTCCTCCTGATGACACCCTTTTAGATACCTGAAAACTGCTATCATGTCCCCTCTCAGTCTTCTCTTTTCCAAACTAAACAAACCCAATTCCTTCAGCCTTCCTTCATAGGTCACGTTCTCAAGACCTTTAATCATTCTTGTTGCTCTTCTCTGGACCCTCTCCAATTTCTCCACATCTTTCTTGAAATGCGGTGCCCAGAACTGGAAACAATACTCCAGTTGAGGCCTAACCAGCGCAGAGTAAAGCGGAAGAATGACTTCTCGTGTCTTGTTTACAACACACCTGTTAATGCATCCCAGAATCACGTTTGCTTTTTTACAACAGTATCACACTGTCGACTCATATTAAGCTTGTGGTCTACTATGACCCCTAGATCTCTTTCTGCCATACTCCTTCCTAGACAGTCTCTTCCCATTCTGTATGTGTGAAACTGATTGTTCCTTCCTAGGTGGAGCACTTTGCATTTATCTTTATTGAACTTCATCCTGTTTACCTCAGACCATTTCTCCAATTTGTCCAGATGATTTTGAATTTTGACCTTGTCCTCCAAAGCAGTTGCAATCCCTCCCAGTTTGGTATCATCTGCAAACTTAATAAGCGTACTTTCTATGCCAACATCTAAATCATTGATGAAGATATTGAACAGAGCCGGTCCCAAAACAGACTCCTGCGGAACCCCACTTGTTATGCCTTTCCAGCAGGATTGGGAGCCATTAATAACTACTCTCTGAGTACGGTTATCCATCCAGTTATGCACCCACCTTATAGTACACCCATCTAAATTGTACTTTTCTAGTTTATCTATAAGAATATCATGCGAGACCGTATCAAATGCCTTACTAAAGTCTAGGTATATCACATCCACCGCTTCTCCCTTATCCACAAGGCTCGTTATCCTATCAAAGAATGCTATCAGATTAGTTTGACACGATTTGTTCTTTACAAATCCGTGCTGGCTATTCCCTATCACCTTACCACCTTCCAAGTGTTTGCAGATGATTTCTTTAATTACCTGCTCCATTATCTTCCCTGGCACAGAAGTTAAACTAACTGGTCTGTAGTTTCCTGGGTTGTTTTTATTTCCCTTTTTATAGATGGACACTATATTTGCCCCCTTCCAGTCTTCTGGAATCTCCCCCGTCTCCCATGATTTCCCAAAGATAATAGCTAGAGGCTCAGAGACCTCCTCTATTAACTCCTTGAGTATTCTAGGATGCATTTCATCAGGCCCTGGTGACTTGCAGTCATCTAACTTTTCTAAGTGATTTTTTACTTGCTCTTTTTTTATTTTATCTTCTAAACCTACCCTCTTCCTGTAAGCATTCACTATACTAGACATTCCTTCAGACTTCTCAGTGAAGACCGAAACAAAGAAGTCAATTAAGCATCTCTGCCATTTCCAGGTCTCCCGTTACTGTTACCCCCTCCTCATTGAGCAGTGGGCCTACCCTGTCCTTAGTCTTCCTCTTGCTTCTAATGTATTGATAAAAAGTCTTCTTGTTTCCCTTTATTCCCATAGCTAGTTTGAGTTCATTTTGTGCCTTCGCTTTTCTAATCTTGCCTCTGCATTCCTGTGTTATTTGCCTATATTCATCCTTCGTGATCTGACCTAGTTTCCATTTTTTATATGACGCCTTTTTATTTTGTAGGTCACGCAAGATCTCAAGGGTAAGCCAAGGTGGTTTTTTGCCACATTTTCTATCTTTCCTAACCATCGGAATAGCTTGCTTTTGGGCCCTTAATAGCGTCCCTTTGAAAAACTGCCAACTCTCCTCAGTTGTTTTTCCCCTCAGTCTTGATTCCCATGGGACCTTACCTATCAGTTCTCTGAGCTTACCAAAATCCGCCATCCTGAAATCCATTGTCTCTATTTTGCTGTACTCCCTTCTACCCTTCCTTAGAATTGCAGACTCTATGATTTCATGATCACTTTCACCCAAGCTTCCTTCTACTTTCAAATTCTCAACGAGTTCCTCCCTATTTGTTAAAATCAAGTCTAGAACAGCTTCCCCCCTAGTAGCTTTTTCAACTTTCTGAAATAAAAAGTTGTCTGCAACGCAGTCCAGGAAGTTATTGGATAGTCTGTGCCGCGCGGTGTTATTTTCCCAACATATATCTGGATAGTTGAAGTCCCCCATCACCACCAAATCTTGGGCTTTGGATGATTTTGTTACTTGTTTGAAAAAAGCCTCATCCACCTCTTCCGCCTGATTAGGTGGCCTGTAGTAGACTCCCAGCACGACATCACCCGTGTTTTTTACCCCTTTTAGCCTAACCCAGAGACTCTCAACACTTCCATCTCCTATGTCCATCTCCACCTCAGTCCAAGTGTGTACATTTTTAATATATAAGGCAACACCTCCTCCCTTTTTCCCCTGTCTATCCTTCCTGAGCAAACTATACCCATCCACACCAACATTCCAGTCGTGGGTATTATCCCACCAAGTTTCAGTAATGCCAACAATGTCATAGTTGTATTTATTTATTAGCACTTCCAGTTCTTCCTGCTTATTACCCATACTTCTTGCATTTGTATATAGGCATCTAAGATACTCGTTTGATCTTGCCTCCCAGCTTTGCCCTGACCCTCCTTTCTCTCTGCCATTATAGCCCGTGCTCCCTCCTGTTTCCAACCCCTCTCCCAGGTCTTGTTCCCCACTTATCTGTGGGGTTTGCTCACCTGTCCCCATCAAACCTAGTTTAAAGCCCTCCTTACTAGATTAGCCAGTCTGTGCGCAAATAAGGCCTTTCCCCTTCTTGAAAGGTGAACGCCATCTGTGCCTAGCAGTCCTTCCTCGAATAGCATCCCGTGGTCGAGGAAGCCAAAGCCCTCCTGGCGACACCATCTTCGCAGCCAGGCATTCACCTCCACGATGCATCTGTCTCTGCCCAGGCTCTATCTAAACCGGAGCTTGTAGGTACCGAGACCAGGACCCCTCAGCTGGGTTCATTCTGGGGCCCAGCGAGCCAGACACACACGTCTGCCCTCACTTCCTGTCCCCAGCCAGCTCCAAACTGAAACCCCCTCCAGCCCCTCCTCTCTGGGCTCTGTCTCTTTCCCGGGCCAGCAGGTCACCTGATCTCTTTGTTCACCTTTAGCCATCCCCTTGCAGTGGGGAAGGGCCCCAGCCATTTGTTGCCAGGAGACAGGGTATCGGCCATTTATGCACACTGGAGACTTAAGAAATGCATAGAGGACACTGAGGCACCCACACAGTATTCAGAGGTGTGACGAAGTGGGACTGTTCTTAATGTTTCCTCTGAATACTGTATAGGTGCCTCAGTGTCCCCTATGCAGTTCTTAAGTCTCCAGGTGGTGGGATAAAGGCCACTGTATATAAATCGCTGATGCGCTGTCTCTCTGGCAACTAATGGCCAGGCCCTTCCCCCCTGCAAGGGGATGCTAAAGGTGTGGGAGAACAAAGAGGTCAAGTGACCTCCTGGCCCGAGAAAGGAACTCAGCAGAGAAGGAGGGTCTGGAGGATGTTTTTGCAGTTTGGGGCTGCCTGGGGATGAAGAGCAAGGGCAGACATGGGGGTATGCCTCACTGGGCCCCAGAATTGACCCGGCTGAGGGGTCCTGTTCTCTGTACCTACAAGCTCTGTTTTAGACCGTGTTCCGGTCATCTAATAAACCTCTGTTTTACTGGCTGGCTGAGAGTCATGTCTGATTGTGAAGTGGGGGTGCGGGACCCTCTGGCTTCCCCAGGAACCCGCCTGCGTGGACTTGCTGTGGGAAGTGCACGGAGGGGCAGAGGATGCTGAATGCTCCAAGGAAAGACCCAGGAGGTGAAGCCGTGTGAGCTTCTTGCCCTGGAGACAGTCTGCTCCAAGGGAGAGGAGGCTCCCCAAAGTCCTGACTGGCTTTGTGGGGAGCAGTTCCAGAGCATCACCCAGGAAATCTGTGACAAGAGGAAACATTAAGAACAGTCCCACTTTGTCACAATCCCACATATTGAAACCTCCAGAGACCAAAACCCATGAGATATAATAAAATCATGTGTTTCTGGCCTACCCGTTGTGATGATATGGGAATTTTTGTAGCATTTTTACATGACAGCGAGGCGTGCTTGAGTTTACCCTATGCATTGCATTGTTGCCAGTGAATGAAAAAGGACTGTTGCTCTCAGGACAGATGTGATGGGGTATACTTTCTCCACACTGATCAGGAAGGGGTTAAACCCTCCTTCTGGGAAGGGGAAGCCACACCCCTTCACCCCTCCTGAGCATGCTCCAGCTGCTGCACTAGTATAAGAGGGAGCAGTTCAGCTCAGTCTGGGCTGAGTGCTGAGGGGGAAGGATGCACATTGCATGCTCCAGCAGCACCTCCTCCTCATCTGATAGTGGAGGCCAAACACCCAATAGTACCTGTGGATGCTGGAGAGGGAATGGAGTTACTGGGAGCCGCATGTGCTGAAGAGCCCAGAAACCCCAGCAATGTCCTGACTGTTGCTCCAAGAGACATGATAGAAAGTGGCCTGGAGGGTACTAGCTGTAGTGCTGTGGGAAGTTGGGGTGTTTCACTTGGAGCCTCACTGATGGAACACTCTGTGGCCACTAGGACCCAGGTCTGGGACCTGGTGGAGCATGGTGGGCCTGGGTCCCCCTTCCCTGGCTGCCACCCCCTCTCCTGTGGGTGGCAGCCCATTGATGCTGGCTAATAGGCCACACAGCCCTGAAAGCAAGGGCAGCCATATTGATTCTGGCCACTAAGCCCCACAGTTCTGAGGGCAGGGACAACCATATAGACTTTGGCCACTAGGCCCCCTCCATTCAGGAGTGGAGGGTAGCCTGCCTCACTTGATTATGAGGTTATGACCCCCAGAACCCTGCTCCAAGAGGGGACAGGGTATAGTTTTCCCACGACAGCAGGCTAAGAGACCTAGGGAGCCAGCCCCACTGCAGCCGCTGGGGGCTCTTCACCCCCTTCTGCTCCTGCCAGGTGGGAGCTGGAGAGAAGGGGGGGGGTTAGACAGTGCCGTAGGAACAAAGAACATGGCCCCCTCCGAACATATGTCCGTGGCTCCTTACAATGCAGAAACTGGAATGTGGTATTTATTTTATACAATATACAGGGTTCATATTATGTATACATAGGCCTACAGTGTACATGTATTCCGTATTTACACAAAGCGCTTCTTTCGAGCCTTGTTCTCCGCAAATTGGTTAATCAATGCGTCATAGTCCAGAGATCTGGCAATCTTGTTTTCGATTGAGATAACTGCAAGCACAGAAAGCCTGTCATCTGTCATGGTTGAGCGCAGGATATTCTTGATCAGTTTCATTCTGCTGAAGCTCCCTTTCAGCACCAGTGACAGTAAGTGGTGTGGTCAGAAGAATTCTGATGCAAATGCAAAGATTTGGATATATCTCCTGAAGGCTGTTCTTGTACATGTACGTTAAAAAATTGTTTGCCGTGACAAGTCCTCTCTCTTTCTCGATGACATAAATAAAACAATTCAATTCCATTATGAGTTCGTTGGTATCAATGTCTCCCATTTTTCTTTCAAAATTTTTGTGGTGATTCTCCAGTTCATATTCTCTGTGACACTGCTTCAGGCTGTTAGCGTTGTACAGAAATCCAAACAACTTATACCACTCCACGAGTTGGTCAAATGGCGACGAAACAGAAGATATGGCCTGATCAGTGAGAACAAGAAAGAACTGCGATTTGAATTTTTCTTCGGCAGAAAGATGACTCGAATCATCAGCACATTCGTAATCAAACATTCTCTTCTTACGTCGCACCCTGGTTTCTGGAAACACCTGCTCAATACCCATATGCTCTGCTATTTCACGTGCATTTGTGACCACAGAGTTATATCCTGTATTTCGATAGTCTTCCAAAAACTTCATTGTAGCACCGACTTCTGCCTGCAGTACGTCAATTGACACATCTGGTGACTGAATTAATTTGCTGGTTTTATTGACATGAAATAGTATATCGTACCTGATGTAAACAGTCAGAACAGAAGGCCACGTAGTAACATGGTCTAAAAGCGCACCGGCTTCTGTTGCTGTATTGCCATCTTTCTCTTCGAGCGCATATTCTCACAAAGATGACAAAGCATTGCACAATTCTTCAAGGTGATAACGCAATGGCTTCACAGCATCAATTCTCGACTCCCAACGAGTGTCCGATAACCCTTTAACAGATATTGGCATATCTTCTTGAAGTATATCCCAACATGAAGGTGAAGAAGAAAAGATAACATATATTCTGTTAATCAGACCGAAAAAGTCAACGGCATATTTCAATGACTTTGCCGCATCTGAGATCACAAGATTCCAAGTGTGAGCTCCACATGGTACATACAACGCACGGTCATTTATTTCTTGCATGTAGGCTTGAACTCCTTTATTCTTTCCTCTCATATTTGCTCCGTTATCATAAGCTTGGCCTCTCACGTCAGCAATGTCTATTCCTAAGTTGTTTGCCTTTTCAAGAAACGCTTCCAATAAGCCCTCGCCAGTTGTATCATGAACATTAAGAAAACCAACAAACGCTTCACGAATATTGACACCATCTTCACCGTTGCATTCAACAAAGCGTAACACCACAGACATCTGTTCTTCATGTGACACGTCGGGAGTACAGTCCAAAATAACTGAATAATATTTTGCTTTTTTAAGCTGCGCTATGTTAGCCTCTTGAATGTTATTGGCAACAAGTTGAATCAGCTCGTTTTGGATCTGTGGACTGAGGTACTGAACATGTGTCTCTGCCTTCTTAATCTCTGTAAAAGTTCGCTGAGGACAGTATCATACTTTGCAAGCAATTCAAACAGTCCCAAAAAGTTGCCATTCGAAGGATCGCCGAGCTTTTCATTACTTCCTCTAAATGCCAAGTTTCTTTCGGACAAGAAAATAACGACATCAACCATGTGTTTGACAACATTTCTCCAGAAATCTCTTTCTTTCAGAAAAGCCTGCAATTCGAGTTGGTCAATAGATGTACGGTTTACTATGCCTGACTGAAGGTCAAACCATTTCACCATACAGTCTTGATGACCTTTGCCTGTTTCATACTGCTGAAGTCTTTTTGACAGTGCTTTCCAAGCAGATGTTCCACGACGTAGCGGTATGTCGCCAGTGCCAAATAATTTACAACAAAAACAAAAAATGGCATCTTTCTGAACTGAGTACATTAACCATGAACGTCTTATTTTCTCGCCATTTGCCATGGTTCGATAGAAATGAGTGCTTGTGAACCTCCGTCTTTCCTCGTTAAATGGAAATTCGTAATTTTCATTCTGCTGCGGTGGGCCACGTGCAACAATGTCACACACTTGCCTGTCCGATATTATAGACGGCCAATCTCCTGGGTCATCAGTCAGTGGTTCAGATTCAGATACTTCTTTCCTGGCAGCAGCTGGAATATCTGTCACAGTTTGTTTGGTAGAACAACTGGCTTCACCTTCGACCTCACTTGAAGCACTTCTGGATACTTCTGGATACGATTCGTCGCTGCTAGTGCTGTCCGTTTCATGTGCCTGTACCTGTACATTGGATTGCAGCGCAAAATACGTTGACCACTTTGGAATTTTCTCAAGTTCCTTCTCGGCATCTTTTGCTGCCTTTCCTTTACTAGCTCTGCTCTTATACATTCTCTTAGACATCACAAAGCACGCTTCTGCGTTGGAAACGATAAAAAACTAAACAACTAAATTAATAACATTTATCCACCGACCGCCATTATGAACGCAAATACACATTCTTTGAATGGGTCCAACTAAAATTCGAAACTGACCGACAGACAACTGATGTAGCCAATAGCATTATGATGTATCATAATGACTTCACGGTTTTGTCAGTAAAACCAACATGGATTGTGCAATAGCGTCAATAAATGTCACTTACCTAGTTATACCTTACTTTTTTTTGTCACTTTTAGGGGCCCCCTTCCTTGCGGGGCCCCCTCCGGTCGGAGGGTACGGAGGGCGCTTGCTACACCTCTGCTGGACGCTCCCTCTCTGGGCTGAGGGAGATGGCTCCTCTTCCTGGGGCAAAACACCAGGGCCCCAGCCAGCCAGCTGAGTCTGTGACCTTCCCCAGGGCTCACCCCACTCCCTGACTCAGGCAGCCAGCCAGCTGGGCTCCCCCAGATGAGGAGGGGCTTTCTATCCTGCCAGGCCCCATGGCTGAAAGGGGAGCCCTCCCCCATGACCCTGCCGGGGCAGCAGCCTGGACTCTCCTCAGCCTACTGCCCTGGGACTGCTGCTTGGGCTTGCGTCTGCCCCAAGCCTGAGAGTCAGGCAGCCTGGCCCCAAACCTTCCCTGCCTCCCCTAGAGGCCACATTTCTCCTCCCTGCCCTATGGGTGGGTGGGCAGGGCTGGTCCCATGTGCTGCCAACGCCGTTTCTCCATGCCCTGTGTGGGGAGAGGGATGGGAGAAGAGCTGGGCCAAGGGGCAGCAGGAGACATTAAGTGGGGATCTCTGCCCCCCACCCCCTGTCGTAACAGCCCCCTGGCTCAGCTCCCCCTCAAGCCATGATACTGGTGCCCCCCGCCTGGCTCAATGCCCAGGCCACGGCTCCCCATTGTGGCGCTGCTCCCTGCCCTGGTGCTCAGGGTGCATGTGGCGGGCATTGGGTTTCAGGTGTATCTTGTTCCCAGGATCTGTTCCGTCCCACAAGCGGATCAGGTCTCTGGCTCCCGGTCGGCTGGCTGGGCTCAGCTGCACAAGCTGGCTATGCCCTGGGGACTCCATATAATCAGAGCTCCCTTGGGCTTCACAGCCCCTGGCAGGACGGGGCCCTACAGCCCAGGGTATCTGTGGGGAGAGCTGCTGGTGTGGTGCTGCCTGGATGAGCTGAGCCTGCAGGGAATGAGAGGGGAGCCTGGGTCCTGGCCACGCTGGTCGCCCCTCGCTGGTCTGGGTACCAAAGTGGATTGGTTCTCAGGCGGGATGCACTATCTCCCAGCCCCACTGGAGCAGAAAACTCACCCCCAGTGGAGTCCAGCATCCATCACTTGCCTCCCTGGGACTGGGCAAGCTCGCTGTGTCCCGAGGACAGACTGCGTATGCCCTGATGGCACAGTGGTTTAGCTGCCAGGGTGGGCTGCAGGCAGGGGGCAGCTTGCAAATGTCTCCAGAAGCTGATTTCCCCCCAAGGGGTGAAGAGCAGCCACAGGCTTGGCTGGCAGCTGGAAAGGAGCAGGGAGGCTGCATGGTTCACCCTGACAACCCGCTGGCTGCTGACTTTAGGGCTGCCAGCCCCAGAGAGCAGGAGTCATGTCCCGGAAATCTGAGATTGACCCCGGAACTTGAGAGATTTTTGCCAAAGCGAATACTGTGTTTCTGGCCTGTCTCTTGTTTGTCGAACTGCTGCTTCCATCCATCCCTGACCCCATGCCTGTGAGACGCTCAGTCTTGCCCCCCCCACGCTTTCTGGCACTGGGCCTTGCGGTAGGAGTGCTCACCCCAACACCTGCCATTAATTCTGCCCCTCACCTCCCAGTCAAGCCTGTCCTGGCAGCAGTTCTGCCCAGCCCGCCCCTCAGTCCAGCGCCCCCATCTCCCTGCGGTGCAGCCCCCCAGCCGTTCCCAGGTGGGGGAGGAGGTGAAGAGCCCTGGAGCAGCAGAGGGGAGGGGGCTTGGGAGCTGCAGCAGGGTCCCCTCTGCCCTCCCTGTGCTGGGTCTAGGGAGGGCAGAGTCACCATCGTTCCTGGTGCTCATGGGGGGGAGGAGCTGCCCTGAGCTGCTGGGATCTTTCCTTCCCCCCAGTGTGAATGGGGAGCGGTGGGGCATGGCAGGAGAAGGCTCTCGGCCTGCAGCAGCTCTGATTGGTTGGTCAGCCTCAGGAGCAGGAGCAGGACCAGCTCCAGGCACCAGCACAGGAAGCAGGTGCTTGGGGCGGCCCCTGGAAAGGGACAGCACGTCCAGCTCTTCGGTGGCAATTCAGCGGCAGGTCCCTTGGTCCTTCTCGGAGCGAAGGACCCACTGAAGAATTGTCGCTGAAGAATGAAGCTGCCGTAGTGCCGCCGATCGCGGCTTTATCGGTTTTTTGTGTGTTTGTTTGTTTTTCTTTGCTGCTTGAGGGGGCAAAAAAGCTGGAGCTGGCCCTGCTCAGGAGGTGGGGAAAGTGGGACAGGCAGCCAATCAGAGTGCTCAAATTCACTAGGCTGTTTGTGTCACTGCCAGACTGGCTCCCTCCTGGCCAATCCCGTGGCTGCAGAAACACAGTGGGAGCTGGTCGTGCTGCACAGCGGCTCATCCCAGGGCCCAGCCAGGTGGGACCGAAGGGCTGGGCCAGTGGGGGGGTCTGTGCCCCTGGCTCCGGTGCATCAGAGACACTGAGCTCTGGGACGGCCCCAGAGCCCAAACCCCCTGTGACGAACTGGGAATGTTCTTGATGTTTCCCCTGAACACTGTGCTGGTGCCTCAGTGTCCCCTGTGCAGTTCTTAAGTATCTAGGTGGTGGGATAAGGGTGTGTGATTGCTGCAGAGCAAAGGGCCAGTGCCCCTAAATGCCTGACACTCTGTCTCCTGGCAACTGATGGCCTGGGCCCCTCCTCTGCAAAGGTGCCAGCTGAAGGTGTTGGAGACAAAGGGATCAGGTGACCTCCTGGCCCGGGAAAGGGACTGAGCAGAGAGGAGGGGTTGGAGGGGGTTTCAGTCTGGAGCTGGCTGGGGACGAGGAGTGAAGTGCAGACGTGGGGGTCTGGCTCACTGCCCCCCAGGATGGACCCGGCTGAGGGGTCCGGTTCGCGGTTGCTACAAGCTCTGTTTTAGACCCTGTTCCTGTCATCGAATAAACCTCTGTTTTACTGGCTGGCTGAGAGTCACGTCTGACTGCAAAGTGGGGGGGCAGGACCCTATGGCTTCCCCAGGACCCCGCTGGGGCAGACTCGCTGTGGGAAGCACACGGAGGGACATATGCTGAATGTTCCAAGGGAGAGGGGACTCCCCAAAGTCCTGACTGGCTTTGTGGGGAGCAGTTCCAGAGCATCACCCGGGGAAACCGTGACACCCTCCCACTGGCTCCCCAGGAACCCCACCTACACATGGAGCAGGGGCAGGGAGGACACAGGAGACAAGCAGGAGCCGTGTCTGTATCTGCCAGGGACCAGAGATGGGCCAGCAGCTCCCCGGGGACAAGGGGGTGGCTGGCTGCCAAGAGAGCACGGACTCCAGGGGGAGCCCCACATGGCCTCTGCCAGACCCACACTCAGGAAGGCTGAGGACCCCGGGCACCGCCAGAGCTGCTCCCACATTGTCCCCAAAGCGAGTGACCATTCGCTGGATCCCCTCACCAGAATGTGAGCTAGGGCCCGTTGTCCAAACTGCCAGTCCCAGACCAGAGCTCCCCCAGGCCTCTGACTCCAGCCAGAGGCCCTGGCCCAACCCACGTGGTGCTGGCTTCCAAGGGCCTGCACACAGAGAGACCCTGCACAGAGCCCCTCGGGCTGGCAGCTCTGGGGCACCCTGCTGTCATGGAGTTTGGGGGATTCAGGGCCCTGCAGCCCCAGCTTCTTGCAATCCACCATGACTCTCAGCCAGCCAGTAAAGCAGAAGGTTTATTTAAACAACAGGAACACAGTCCAAGACAGGCCTTGCAGGTACAGACAGCAGGACCCCCTTTAGTTAGGTTCATCTTAGGGGGCCAGGGGAGACCAGGACGTCTGTTTAGCCTCCCCACCATTTTTCCAGCCAGCTCCAGACTGAAACTCTCCAGCCCCTCCTCTGCCTTTGTCCCCTTCCCTGGCCAGGAGGTCACCTGATCTCTTTGTTCTCCAACACCTTCAGTTGGCACCTTTGCAGAGGAGGGGCCCAGGCCATCACTTGCCAGGAGACAGTGTGTCTGCCATTCTCTGTGCAGACAGCATCACACTGGTCCCCTAAGGCTCTGCAACAATCACACACACCTAGACACTTGAGAAATAAGGGAAACTGAGGCACCCACACAGTATTCAGAGAAAACATTAAGAACATTCCCACTTCGTCACATCTGTAAGAGCCTGGGCAGCTCTCTCAGCCAGCACACCTACCCCATCACCATGGGGTGGCATGGCTTAACTAGCTAACTCTGCCTACCCACACGCCATCTAGGCAGCCAGCCCATGAGCCCATCTCCTGCCCCCGAGGGCTGGGTCTGGGCCTGGACTCCCACGGCTGGCCGGTCAGCCCTGCCACCTCCCAAGGGTTTGGTCCCTCTCCCTGGCTCTTCCAGCCTCTCTGCTTTTGGCTAGGAAGTGCTAGAGCCTTTCTCCTGCCCGTGGCCCATGGGAGAGAGTTCAACGCCTTCCCGTTTGGCAAGAGTGGTCCAGGCCTGGCCCTGGCTGGTGAACTGCAGAGAGTGGGGCTTAGAGCAGCCCCTAGCAATCTGTGCCCTCTCCTGCTCCCTCCGTGCAGCTCCTCACTCGCTGTAGAACAAACCTGCTTCTTGGAGTGATGTGGAGACTCCTTTATTTAATGACCAGGCACAAGCTGCTTCTCTGGGAGCCCCAGCACAGTGTCTGTGATTCATGGCTAGAAAACTGCCTCAAGTGCACCTTCCCTGCTGCTCCTGTAACAGGGCCACTTCCTGGAGGCAGCGAGCTGCATTCTTGGAGCTGCTAGTGTAGTGGGGAGGCAGGACTGAAATAACGGAGGGGGACTGAGGGGCTGCGTGCGTGGGGAGACCAGAACAGGAATAATGGGAGGGAGGGCTGCAGGTCAGGATTGAGGTGCATCCACAGAGCTGGGGGGAGGTGGGGAGAGAGCCCAGGGCTGGGATAGCAGAGGGGCTGCGAGTTGGGAGTGAGGGGCAATGGCAGAGTGGGAGGGGGCAGGGCTGGGATAGCTGAGGGACTGCAGGTTGGGAGTGAGGGGCACTGGCAGAATGGGAGGGGGCAGGGCTGGGATAACAGAGGGGCTGCGGGTTGGGAGTGAGAGGCAACGGCAGGGTGGGAGGGGGCAGGGCTGGGATAGCAGAGGGGCTGTGGGTGAGGAGTGAGGGCTACTGACAAAGTGGGAGGGGGAAGGGCTGGGATAGCTGAGGGGCTGTGGGTTGGGAGCGAAGGGCAATGGCAGGGTGGGAGGGGGCAGGGCTGGGATAGCAGAGGGGCTGCGGGTCGGGAGTGAGGGCTACTGACAGAGTGGGAGGGGGAAGGGCTGGGATAGCAGAGTGGCTGTGGTTTGGGAGCGAAGGGCAATGGCAGGGCTGGGGGGGGCAGGGCTGGGATAGCAAAGGGGCTGCGGGTCGGGAGTGAGGGGCACTGGTAGGGCTGGGATAGCAGGGGGCTGCGAGTGGGGAGTGAGGGGCACTGACACCCTTGGGAGAGGGCAGGGCCAGGATAGCAGAGGGGCTGTGGGTGGGGAGTGAGGGCTACTGACAGAGTGGGAGGGGGCAGTGCTGGGATAGCTGAGGGGCTGTGAGTTGGGAGCGAAGGGCAATGGCAGGGCTGGGAGGGGGCAGGGCTGGGATAGCAAAGGGGCTGCGGGTCGGGAGTGAGGGGCACTGGTAGGGCTGGGATAGTAGGGGGCTGCGGGTGGGGAGTGAGGGGCAATGGCAGAGCAGGGGGGCAGGGCTGAGATAGCAGGGGGCTGTGGGTGGTGAGTGAGGGGCACAACCCCCTTGGGAGGGGGCAGGGCTGGGATAGCAGAGGGGCTGTGGGTGGGGAGTGAGGGGCACTGGCAGGGCTGGGAGGGGGCAGGGCTGGGATAGCAGAGGGGCTGCGGCTGGTGAGTGAGGGGCACTGGCCCCCTTGGGAGGGGGAAGGGCTGGGATAGCTGAGGGGCTGTGAGTTGGGAGCGAAGGGCAATGGCAGGGCTGGGAGGGGGCAGGGCTGGGATAGCAAAGGGGCTGCGGGTCGGGAGTGAGGGGCACTGGTAGGGCTGGGATAGCAGGGGGCTGCAGGGGGGGAGTGAGGGGCAATGGCAGAGCAGGGGGGCAGGGCTGGGATAGCAGGAAGCTGTGGGTGGTGAGTGAGGGGCCCTGACCTTCTTGGGAGGGGGCAGGGCTGGGATAGCAGAGGGGCTGTGGGTGGGGAGTGAGGGGCACTGACCCTCTTGGGAGGGGGCAGGGCTGGGATAGCAGAGGGGCTGTGGGTGGGGAGTGAGGGGCACTGACCCCCTTGGGAGGGGGCAGGGCTGGGATAGCAGAGGGGCTGTGGGTGGGGAGTGAGGGGCACTGGCAGAGTGGGAGGGGGCAGGGCTGGGACAGCAGAGGGGCTGTGGGTGGGGAGTGAGGGGCACTGGCAGGGCTGGGAGGGGGCAGGGCTGGGATAGCAGAGGGGCTGCGGGTGGTGAGTGAGGGGCACTGGCCCCCTTGGGAGGGGGCAGGGCTGGGATAGCAGAGGGGCTGTGGATGGGGACTATGGGGCACAGGCAGGGTTGTGATGGGGTGTTTATCCCACAAATGCCATAAGGGGATTAATCTGGGTCTGAGACCTAATTAAGCTTCCTGCTGGGACTGGGAGGGTGGGCCAGGGCTAATTAATGCTATTGCAGAGCTGCAGGAGAGGAGGGCTGGGGGAGATTCTGCTCTCTGAGAAGCAGCCTGACGGATGGCTATAGAGGTGAAAGGAGGAGAGCAGAGCAGTTTCTCTGGGGTGAGTGGAGCCTCCCTGAGCCCTGGGTAAGAGGAGGAGAGGCCACCCCAGACTGTGGGGCAGATGGAGGCACAGAAGGCCAGTCTAGAGCAGCAGAGTTACACGTGCGACGAGGGGTAGGTCAGCTGAGCCCAGCCGGGCTGAAGGTTTGTTTTTTATCCGTTACTTAAGGGCTTCAGTGAAGGCCTCTGTGACCCCAGAAGGGGTGAGGCTCTGGAAAGGGGTCTGGGTGGAAAGCCAGAACACTCCTATGGTTGGAGTAGGCCAAAGGATGGGGTGGGGGAAACTGAGGCATGGCTGCTGCAATGCCATACCTGGACACAAGGGGGTGTACTGAGGAGGCAGCTTACCACGAGGTGTTTCTTGCTGGGCCCATCCCATCTCCTGTGCCCTGCAGAGGCTCTGTTGCAGATCCCCCCAGACATTGAATAGTGCTAACAGGAAGGGTGTCATAAGAACAGCCATACTGAGTCAGACCAAAGGTCTCTCTAGCCCAGTATCCTGTCTACCGACAGTGGCCAATGCCAGCTGCGCCAGAGGGAATGAACAGAACCGGGAATCATCAAGTGATTCATCCCCTGTCACGCATTCCCAGTTTCTGGCAAACAGAGGCTAGGGACACCATCCCTGCCCATCCTGGCTAATAGCCATTGATGGACCTTCCTCCATGAACTTATCTAGTCCCTGCCTGCCCCACTCAGTGACCCAGGCATCTGGCTAGAGGGAGACAAAGGCCTAGCTAGATAGTAGGTACAATGTGTGTGGGGTGCCACTAGGTCACGCAGTTACAAGGGGTGCTAGGCACGATCTGCCGGCTCTGACTACCCAGGCAGTGTCTGCACCAGATGTGACTGGATCCCTGCGGCCCCTTGGCCGGGCTCTGCTGGGAGGGAGCTGGCTCCTGGTGCCATCGCAGAGGTGGCAGGAGGGTGTGGGAGAAGCAGGAGAAAGAGGCTGGCAGGTGGGAGGCGGGTTGCTGGGACAAGAAGACAGGGATGGGGCCTGAGGGGGAAGAGCGGAAAATGAGTCGCAGCCTAGAACCCCTCCCTTGGCCATCCCTGGGTGGCAGGGCTCGTACCCAAGACAGGCTCTTTCAAAATTTTCCAAGAAGGCCTCGGTGTCATCACCTGCCTTGTAGGTGGGAAATTTCCTGTGCTGTGGAGCAATAATTGGCGCCGGGTTGTTAGGGTTGGCTGGCACATGCAGCCCAGCTTTTGCCAACTCCAGTTCATGTTTTCTCTGTTTTTCCTTCTCTTCATTCTCTTTTTGCTGTTTTTCCATTTCTTTTTGGTGTTTTTCCATTTCTTTTTGGTGTTTTTCCATGTCTCGGCGGTGGGCCAACTCTTCTTCTGCTTGTTTCCTTCGGTAGGCCACCTCTTCTTCTTCTAGTTTTCTTTTGTGGGCTGCCTCTTTGGCTGCCTGTTCTCTTTGGAAGGCTGCCAGTTTGATGCTTTCTTCCTTTTCTTTCATCTCCATCTCTTTTTGTTTTATTTCCAGTTGTCGCCTGTGTTCAGCTTCTTTGAATTGGTCTTCGGCCTCCATTTTTGCCTTAGAAGTCATGATTCCTGTTTTCTTGTGTTGGGGTGCCCTCCGGTGTTTATCCTCTGAACTGCAGGTTCTCTGTTGCCTCCTGAAGTCTGCCTAGCAACAGTGACTTTAGCTAATCTTCAATGTTAAGTAAACCTGAAAAACCACTTTATTTGCATGTATACAGTGCTGGTAATGACTCCTAATGGGAGTGCTATTGCATGACAAAAGACCCTTAACAGTCTGGTAATGGCTTCTTGCTTAACATGCAAGCCACAAACTGCCAGAGAGAGCAGAAAAAAAAATTCTCTCTGGTTCCCTTTTAAAACCAAACTTTTCTCTCTGCTAAAAAGCCCTTAGCAGAGAAAAGAAAAATGTAATATTCCTACTGGCTTCTGGATTCTGTCTATATCCCACCACTGCTACACCATGTCATAACCTTAGTCCCAGATTTGGACCTTAGCGTCCAAAATATGGGCGTTAGCATGAAAGCCTCCAAGCTTAGTTACCAGCTTGGACCTGGTACTTGCTGCCACCACCCAAAAAATTAGAGTGTTTTGGGGCACTCTGGTCCCCCTGAAAAACCTTCCCTGGGGACCCCAAGACCCAAATCCCTTGAGTCTCACAACAAAGGGAAATAATCCTTTTTCCCTCCCCCCCCTCCAGGTGCTCCTGGAGAGATACACAGACACAAGCTCTGTGAATCCAAACAGAGTGACTCCCCCTCTCCGTTCCCAGTCCTGGAACAAAAAGGACTTTCCTCTTCACCCAGAGGGAATGCAAAATCAGGCTAGCCACTTCAACACACACAGATCTCCCCTGATTTCTTCCTCCCACCAATTCCCTGGTGAGTACAGACTCAATTTCCCTGAAGTAAAGAAAAACTCCAACAGGTCTTAAAAGAAAGCTTTATATAAAAAGAAAGAAAAAATACATACAAATGGTCTCTCTGTATTAAGGTGACACAACACAGGGTCGATTGCTTAAAAGAATATTGAATAAACAGCCTTATTCAAAAAGAATACAAATCAAAGCACTCCAGCACTTATATTCATGCAAATACCAAAGAAAAGAAACCCTAGAACTTACTATCTGATCTCTTTGTCCTTACACTTAGAAACAGAAGATTAGAAAACAGAACTACTTCTCCAAAGCTCAGAGAAAGCAGGCAGACAGCAAACAAAGACCTAGACACAAACTTCCCTCCACCCAAAGTTGAAAAAATCCGGTTTTCTGATTGGTCCTCTGGTCAGGTGCTTTAGGTGAAAGAGACATTAACCCTTAGCTATCTGTTTATGACACAGCGAGTCCCCGGGGGCTGACAGCAGGCGCCCTCCCAGCACTGGACTCGGGCTGCCAGCCCAGCTCAGTTAATACAGAGAGCCGGATAATGCGGAGAACCCGGGTTCTGCTGTATATGGTTTTGTTTTCTCACAGTGTAAAAAGTAAAAACTCCCTGTGACAATGCACCTTGGCGGTTTCCCGTGGTGAAGGGAGTTCCAGGATCCTGCCCATCAGCACACAGCAGAGCCTGGGAGGGGAACAGGCGGCTGCTCCGCCAGAGGGCCGCCTGCCCGCACTGATCGGCTGGGCTTGCACGCCCACCCCAGTGAGGGCAGAGTCAACCCCGCCCTCCCCCCGGCTAGGCCAGACCGCCGAGGAGTGGGGCAGGCAGTGCAGAGCACAGGGCCGTGTCCTTGGCTTGCCACCCCCAGTCCTCTGCTGCAGGGATCACACCAGCCCCGAGGGGGCTGCTGTGGGCAGGACCGAGTCAGGGCACCTGGCCCTGGGCAGTGGGCAGGAGGAATTTCACCTACCTGTCCTGTGGCAGCCTGGCGGGGGCAGCGGCAGGTCCGACAAACGCTCCCCGAGATGGAGCTGAGGTGCAATGTCCCAGGTCGCTCGGCAGGGGTCCTGCCCATGCCCGGAGAAGCCACAGGCAATAGGGGATGGGCTGCCATGTGCTGGGCACCACTCCCTAGCACGAGCCAGGGAGGGAGCAGGCTGAGCCCAGCCAGCAGCTCCTCTCCCGGCCTCAGCCTGTCTCCCAGGCACTGAAACCCAAGGTGGCTGCAGGGCTCGGTGCAGAGAAACCAGCCGCTGAGAGCCAGCCAGAGCAGAGCAGGAGGTAGGGAGCTCCCCTCCGCCCCCCTCCCCGCAGTGTAGCACGGCCCATTGGCAGCTGCCCCCGCACAGCAGCCTGGCCCTGACCGGCGGGACACAGCTTGCTCTCCACAGGCAGCTGTGCCTGGAATTCACCAGCCACACAAAGGCGGGGCAGAAGAAAGGAGCCGCTGAGCAGGGCTGCCAGGGCACAGACAGCCAGGCCCTGCCTTGTGCCCCCGGCTCATCCCCCATGTGCCCAGTCAGAGCCCCCTGCCAGAACAGGGCAGATCCCAGCCAGCGAAACCCTCTCTGCAGAGAGCCATAGTGAGTCACCCACACAGCCCGTCCCGCTTGCCCACCCCAGCGATGGCACTGCTAGTGCCCAGGGGTGCTGCTGGGGGTGGGGGTGGGGGGCTGCATAGATGGAGCTGGGTTTGGGAGAAGCTGCAGCAGGGGCTGGTTTGGTGTTGGGGCAGATGTCAATGCAGAGGGGTGCTGGACAGGGAGGGGGCACCAGGCTGGGCACACAGTATGGGGGGGAGATGCCAATGCAGAGGGGTGCTGGACAGGGAGGGGGCACCAGACTGGTCATTCCCCTGGGGGCGATTCCTGGCTGGATCCACCTCCTATCAGAGGGCGACAGGTCCTGGCCCTTCCTGGGGGGAGATTCCTGCCCGGATGCACCCCCTGTCAGGGAGCGATGGGCCCAGCCCTTCCCCCAGGGGCGATTCCTGGCTGGATCCACCCCCTGTCAGGGGGCGACAGGCCCTCGCTCTTCCCCCCAGGGGCAATTCCCGTCTGGATCCATGTGTCAGAGAGCGACAGGCCTGGCCTTTCCCCCCAGGGGCGATTCCCAGTTCCTGCGTCTCACTGTCAAGAAATTAGGGTGACCAGACAACAAATGTGAAAAATTGGAATGGGGGTGGGGGGTAATAGGAGCCTATATAAGAAAAAGACACAAAACCGGGACTGTCCCTATAATACCAGGATGTCTGGTCAGCCTACAAGGAATTGCCTGGGCTCCAGCCTCACTTTCTGTTTATTTCCCCATGATTCCTGTCCCAACCCCTACAAGTCACCGTTTATGGGGCAAAGCCTATGGGGCTCAGCTGCCCTGCCTGTCACTGCCGGGCATGCGAGGCTGGAGCCTCGGGCCGCCCGGGGCTGCCTGCCTGCCCCCTTCTCCCCCCGTTGGGTGCTGGGGCTGCCTGCAGTTCTGCCTTCAGCTCCTGAAGCCGCTATGGCTTAGGGTGATGGCTAGAGAGGCCACAGCCCCTTTCCTCTCCCACCTGCTGGCACCCAGTCTGCCATCCACAGCCCCAGCGCCAACTGTCATGCACCCCTAAACACCTGCATCCCATCTCCTCTGCACCCCTAAAAATCTGCTCCTGTCTCCTCTGCACCCTGTCTCCTCTGCACCCCTAAACACCTGCCCCCGTCTCCTCTGCATCCCTAAAAACCTCCTGTCTCCTCTGCACCCCGTCTCTGCACCCCTAAACACCTGCCCTGTCTCCTCTGCACCCCTTCTCCTCTGCACCGCTATACACCTGCCTCATCTCCTCTGCACCCCATCTCCTCTGAACCCCTAAACACCTGCCCCATGTCATCTGCATCCCATCTCCTCTGCACCCCTAAACACCTGCATCCCATCTCCTCTGCACCCCGTCTCCTCTGCACCCCAAACACCTGCATCCCATCTCCTCTGCACCCCTAAAAACCTGCTCCTGTCTCCTCTGCACCCTGTCTCCTCTGCACCCCTAAACACCTGCATCCCATCTCCTGTGCATCCCTAAAAACCTGCTCCTGTCTCCTCTGTACCCCGTCTCCTCTGCACCCCTAAACACCTGCCCTGTCTCCTCTGCACCCCATCTCCTCTGCACCACTATACACCTGCCTCATCTCCTCTGCACCTCGTTTCCTCTGCACCCCTAAACACCTGCCCCATGTCATCTGCATCTCATCTCCTTTGCACCCCTAAACACCTGCACTCCGTCTCCTCTGCACCCCTAAACACTTGCCCCCGTTTCCTCTTCACCCCTAAAACCTGCTCATCTCCTCTGCACCCCATCTCCTCTGCACCCCTAAACACCTGCCCTGTCTCCTCTGCACCCCATCTCTTCTGCACTGCTATACACCTGCCTCATCTCCTCTGCCCCCCGTCTCCTCTGCACCCCTACACACCTGCCCCCATCTCCTCTGCACCTCATCTCCTCTGCACCCCTAAACACCTGCCCTTCTCCTCTGCACCATCTCCTCTGCACCCCTAAACACCTGCTCCCATCTCCTCTGCACCCCGTCTCCTCTGCACCCCTAAACACCTGCACCCCATCTCCTCTGCACCCCTAAACACCTGCCCCCTTCTCCTCTGCACCCCTATACACCTGCCCCATCTCCTCTGCCCCCCGTCTCCTCTGCACCCCTAAACACCTGCCCCGTCTCCTCTGCACCCCGTCTCCTCTGCACCCCGTCTCCTCTGCACCCCATACACCTGCCCCCATCTCCTCTGCACCCCTAAACACCTGCCCCCTGTCTCCTCTGCCCCCCAGCTCCTCTACATTCCTATACACCTACCCCCCATCTCTGCACTCGGTCTCCTCTGCACCCCTATAAACCTGCCCCGTCTCCTCTGCACCCCTATACACCTGCCCCGTCTCCTCTGCCCCCTATCTCCTCTGCACCCCTATACACCTGCCCCGGTCTCTGCACCCCGTCTCCTCTGCACCACGTCTCCTCTGCACTGCTATACACCTGCCCCATCTCCTCTGCACCCCATCTCCTCTGCACCCCTACACACCTGCCCCATCTCCTCTGCATCCCATCTCTTCTAGGCAGGGGGGACACCCGAATTCTCTCCATGGGCGGCTCCCTGTGCCTGTGCCTCTCGCCGGGCCCTGGCTGGCAGCCCCTTGGCAGGGGCTTGTTGCTCATAGCGCTGCTTTCACCAGCTCCGTCTGTTAATTGTAATTAGTCCTGACTCCTCTGCCCATCACCCCCCTGGACAAGGAGGTCTCTGGGCTTTGTCTGCCCTGCGGCCCCCTCCTTCTCGGAGATGCACTGCCTCCCGAAATGCCACCCTGTCCCATTAGCATCTTCTAGGGGGAGCAGCCAAGGAGCGGGATCAGAGGCGGCTTTGTGCAGACGGGGAGCGTGGGTGAGCGGATGAAATGGCTGTCTGTACTGGACCAGCTCCCAGCCACCCAGAGCCGGCCCAGGGCCCAGCCCGACACCGGGAGCAGAAGCAGAAAGGCAGAGACGCCAAGTATGTTCCAGCCTCGGGGATCAGAGCCCTGACGCCAAGAACTGCCCAGCACGAATCACAGGGGCCTGCGCCCCAGGCCCCACGTCTGCCCCCAGCACATCTCCCTCCGCTGCTGGACCCTCACGCCCCTCCCTCTCTGCCTGGCCCCCTGCCTTCCCAGCCAACCCCCCTGCCTGTTCCCTGCCTTCTCCTACCCACACCCCTCCCTCTGCCTGGCCCCCGCCTTCTCCTACCGACACCCACCCGCTGCCCCCCCTGCCTTCTCCTACCGGCACTCCTCCCTCTACCTGGCCCCCGTCTTCTCCTATCGACACAGCCTGCCTACCCCCTCACCTTCTCCCACCCACACCCCTCCCTCTACCTGGCCCCCGCCTTCCCAGCCAACCCCCCTGCCTGTTCCCCTGCCTTCTCCCACCGACACCCACCCGCTGCCCCCCCTGCCTTCTCCTACCGACACCCACCTGCCTATTCCCCCACCTTCTCCCACCCACACCCCTCCCTCTGCCTGGCCCCCGCCTTCTCATACCGACAACCTCTGCCTACCCCCTCACCTTCTCCCACCCACACCCCTCCCTCTACCTGGCCCCCGCCTTCTCCTACCGACACCGCCCCACCTGCCCCCTGCCTTCTCCTACCGACACCCACCCGCTGCCCCCCTGCCTTCTCCTACCGACACCCCCCTGCCTATTCCCCCACCTTCTCCCACCCACACCCCTCCCTCTGCCTGGCCCCCGCCTTCTCCTACCGACACCCACCCGCTCCCCCCTCACCTTCTCCCACCCACACCCCTCCCTCTACCTGGCCCCCGCCTTCCCAGCCAACCCCCCTGTCTGTTCCCTGCCTTCTCCCACCGACACCCACCCGCTCCCCCCTGCCTTCTCCTACCGACACCCACCTGCCTATTCCCCCACCTTCTCCCACCCACACCCCTCCCTCTGCCTGGCCCCCGCCTTCTCATACCGACAACCTCTGCCTACCCCCTCACCTTCTCCCACCCACACCCCTCCCTCTACCTGGCCCCCGCCTTCCCAGCCAACCCCCCTGCCTGTTCCCCCTGCCTTCTCCTACCGACACCCACCCGCTGCCCCCCTGCCTTCTCCTACCGACACCCCCCTGCCTATTCCCCCACCTTCTCCCACCCACACCCCTCCCTCTGCCTGGCCCCCGCCTTCTCCTATCGACACCCTCTGCCTACCCCCTCACCTTCTCCCACCCACACCCCTCCCTCTGCCTGGCCCCCGCCTTCTCCTACCGACACTCCCCGCCTAGCCCCCCACCTTCTTCCACCCACACCCCTCCCTCTGCCTGGCCCCCGCCTTCTCCTACCGACACCCACCCGCTGCCCCCCCTGCCTTCTCCTACCCACACCCCTCCCTCTGCCTGGCCCCCGCCTTCTCCTATCGACACCCACCGCCTACCCTCCCACCTTCTCCCACCCACACCCCTCCCTCTGCCTGGCCCCCGCCTTCTCCTATCGACACCCCCCGCCTACCCCCTCACCTTCTCCCACCCACACCCCTCCCTCTGCCTGGCCACCCGCCTTCTCCTACCGACACCCACCCGCTGCCCCCCCTGCCTTCTCCTACCCACACCCCTCCCTCTGCCTGGCCCCCGCTTTCTCCTATCAACACCCCACCTTCCTATCCCCCCTGCCTTCTCCTACCAACCCCCCTGCCGGTCCCCCCGCCTTCTCCAACGACACCCACCCGCTGCCCCCCCTGCCTTCTCCTACCCACACCCCTCCCTCTGCCTGGCCCCCGCCTTCTCCTACCGACACCGCCCCACCTGCCCCCCCGTCTTCCCCTACCGACTCCCTCCGCCTGCCCCTCTGTTTTCTCCTACCTACACCCCTCCCCCTGCCTGGCCCCCCACCTTCTCCTATCGACACCCACCCGCTGCCTGGCCCCCGCCTTCTCCTACTGACACCCACCCGCTGCCCCCCCTGCCTTCTCCTACCCACACCCCTCCCTCTGCCTGGCCCCCGCCTTCTCCTATCGACACCCCCCGCCTAGCCCCCCACCATCTACCACCCACACCCCTCCCTCTACCTGGCCCCCACCTTCTCCTATCGACACCCCCCGCCTAGCCCCCCACCATCTACCACCCACACCCCTCCCTCTGCCTGGCCCCCGCCTTCTCCTATCGACACCCCCCGCCTACCCCCCCACCTTCTTCCACCCACACCCCTCCCTCTGCCTGGCCCCCGCCTTCTCCTACCGACACCCACCCGCTGCCCCCACTGCCTTCTTCTACCCACACCCACCCGCTCCCCCCCTGCCTTCTCCTACCGACACCCCCCTGCCTATTCCCCCACCTTCTCCCACCCACACCCCTCCCTCTGCCTGGCCCCCACCTTCTCCTACCGACACCCACCCGCTGCCCCCCCGCCTTCTCCCACCCACACCCCTCCCTCTGCCTGGCCCCCGCCTTCTCCTACCGACACCCCTCCCTCTGCCTGGCCCCCGCCTTCTCCTATCGACACCCACCCGCTGCCCCCCCTCCTTCTCCTACCGACACCCACCCGCTGCCCCCCCGCCTTCTCCCACGCACACCCCTCCCTCTGCCTGGCCCCCGCCTTCTCCTACCGACACCCCTCCCTCTGCCTGGCCCCCGCCTTCTCCCATCAACACCCCCCGCCTACCCTCCCACCTTCTCCTACCCACACCCGTCAGTCTACCTGGCCCCCGCCTTCTCCTATCGACACCCCCTGCCTATCCCCTCATCTTCTCCCACCCATACCCCTCCCTCTGCCTGTCCCCCCTGCCTTCTCCTACCGACACTCCCCGCCTAGCCCCCCACCATCTACCACCCACACCCCTCCCTCTGCCTGGCCCCCGCCTTCTCCTATCGACACCCTCCGCCTAGCCCCCCACCATCTACCACCCACACCCCTCCCTCTGCCTGTCCCCCCTGCCTTCTCCTACCGACACCCACCCGCTGCCCCCCCGCCTTCTCCTACCCACACCCCTCCCTCTGCCTGGCCCCCGCCTTCTCCTACCGACACCCACCCGCTGCCCCCCTGCCTTCTCCTACCCACACCCGTCACTCTACCTGGCCCCCGCCTTCTCCTACCGACACCGCCCCACCTGCCCCCCCCGTCTTCCGCTACCGACTCCCTCCGCCTGCCCCTCTGTTTTCTCCTACCTACACTCCTCCCTCTGCCTGGCCCCCGCCGTCTCCTATCGACACCCCCTGCCTATCCCCTCACCTTCTCCCACCCACACCCCTCCCTCTGCCTGGCCCCCGCCTTCTCCTACCGACACCCACCTGCTGCCCCCCCTGCCTTCCCAACCAACCTCCTGCCTGTTCTCCCCACCTTCTTCCACCTACACCCCTCCCTCTGCCTGGCTCCTGCCTTCTCCTATCGACACCCCTGCCGGTCCCCCCGCCTTCTCCTACCAACCCCCCTGCCGGTCCCCCCGCCTTCTCCTACCGACACCCACCCGCTGCCCCCCTGCCTTCTTCCACCCACACCCCTCCCTCTACCTGGTCCCCTGCCTTCTCCTACGAACACCCCACCTTCCTATCCGCCCTGCCTTCTCCCACCCACACCCCTCCCTCTCTGCCTGGCCCCCCTGCCTTCTCCTACCGACCCCCCTGCCTGGCCCCCCTGCCTCTCCAACCAATGCCCTCTCACCTGTCCCCCCTGACTTATTGCACCCCACCCCTGCCTGTCCCCCCTGCCCATGCCTCAGCTTCCTGCATCCTGCTCGCTGAGCCCCTCTGCCCCCATCCCTACCAGGCCCCATTCCCCCAGCCTCACGTTTTTTGGCCCCATGCCTCCCCCCTGCTGTCTATTTAACAGCCACAGCAGCTGTCTGATGAGAGTATTCGACTCAGGAGAGTCCCAGGGTGGCACTGGTGACTGTCATTGCTGGCTGAGCCAGGCATGCCACAGGCAGACCCTGTGCAAGGCCCCTCAGTCCTGACCCACAGCCCCATTATTCCAGCTCTGGGCTCTTCCCCCAGCTCTTCAGTCCACCCCCTGCTTTCCCCAGCTCTTCTCCATCGCTCCACCTCATCCCCACGTGCAGCCTTCTCTTATCTCAGCCCCACTCTGCCATGCCCCGGCCCAGTCCATACCCACTGCTGTTCTCCTCCCTTCACCCAGCATTCTGCAGGCACCACCCACAGCTGCCCTTACCTGCTGCTCCAGGCCGGGGCTCCCCCCCCACAGGGCTCTGTATGGGTCTGGTAAAGGTGTCAGATATAAAGAAGAAGCTGGTGTTTGTGCGTGTGGAGGGAGAGGCTGTTGATCCCACCATTTCAGAAAGACACCAGCACTGGTTAAAAATGGTGCAAATTCTCTGAGCTCAAAGTTCTGCACCTCACACAGCCTGTAAAGTGTTTCGGTTTCACTGCAAAACTCGGGGCTGTGACAGATCTAGCTCCAGTTATTTGCATTTATCTCATTAGTTCCCTTCTATTCCTGCCCCTGAACTGCTAGCTTCTCCAGGGAGATGCTCGGTGTGAGCACGGAGCAGGAGCTGGTGCATTTGGAGTCAGAAATGAGCAGATGGAAATGAGTGTCCCGGGAACAGCACCTTCACGTGGGCTTCCAGCAGGCACCAGGGATGAGCATGTAGCAGCTGCCACGGAGCGCAGTGGAGAATATTCTCCCCCACTCCCCTATGGAGCGCAATGGAGAAAACACACACACACACACACACACAGAGTGTGGAGCACCACAGAGACCAACTGCCCACCCCAAGGTGGAGCGCAATGGAGAACAGCCCTCCCATGGAGCACAGTGGAGAACAGCCCCCCCCACCCATGGAGCATAATGGAGAACAGCCCCCCCCCATGGAGCGCAATGGAGAACAGTCCCCCTCCCATGGAGCACACTGGAGAACAGCCCCCCCCATGGAGTGCACGGGAGAACAGCCTCCGCCATGGATCTCAATGGAGAACAGCCTTCCCCCCATAGATCTCAATGGAGAACAGCCCCCCCCCATGGAGTGTAATGAACAGCCTGCCCCCCACCCCCTCCATGGAGAATTCAGGGGCTGTTGGCTGCTGAACTCTTTAGAAATTCTCGCCCCAGGGGAGGGGACGGCCCAGTTTGCATGGCCATGGGGTGTCCTAAATCTACCCAAGCCTGTTGGGCCCACACATCAGTCCCTTCGCAGAGCCCCCTTCATGTTCACCAGGCCCTGGGCTTAGCTTCCAACAGCTCCAGGAGTGGGTCTTCGGGCTGCCTCCCTGCATGCGCTCAGCCAGGGCCCTGCCGCGAGTCCAGAGCTGTTCAGGCTCCTGCTGGCATCTGCTACCCCCACAGGAGCGATGCACGTGGTGAGCGTCTGCAGCAGTGCAGCGCAGCCTTCTCAAGCCAGCCTGTATTAGTCACCGGGAATCCAGCATGAGCGAGGCCTTAGCTCCGCATGGAAAAGCCACACGCCAAACAGAGCTGGCACTGGTCATGACTCCATGCCTTCCTGGGAGGCATGTAGTGCTGCCTGCCCATGTCAATTCATTGAACTCCCCCTCTCCCCCTCACACCTCTGTGACCGGTTCCCCCCAGGTGCCACCTGGAAATGGGGTACCACTGAGCCTTCTGACCCAGCAGCCTGGGCCCCCTCTCCCACTTTGCTGCTGTGACAAACTGCAAAACCCTCCAAGCGTATGCGTTCGCCAGCATTCACACAGGCAGGGACACACCCAGCTGCAGTCACATGCAGGCTCTGTAAGGACCAGCCACCCAGCCCAGAACCCAGAGCAGCACGTCCTGCCCTGGCCAAACCTGGCCAGTCTAGGGGTTTAACACCCAGCCCGCCTCTCCCTCCATCTGAAGAGGAACACACTTGTGGTAGCCAAGCAGAGATTTCGCCCAAGCACTCGTCAAAGCTCACTGGTTTGGATTAAAACATAAAAGAAGTTTATTAACTCCAGAAGATCTATTTTAAGTGGGGGATTAAGTGAGGTCGGTCCTGCTTTGAACAGGGGGTTGGACTCACGGGGCACCCAAACCTGAGCCTGGCACCCGCACCCCCCTCACATGCTGAACCCCTTGACCCCTGCCCTGAGCCCCCTCCGGCACCCAAACCTGAGCCTGGCACCCGCACCCCCCCCACATGTTGAACCCCTTGACCCCAGCCCTGAGCCCGCTCCCACACCCAAACCTGAGCCTGGCACCCACACCCCCCCACACACACTGAACCCCTTGACCCCTGCCCTGAGCCCCCTCCGGCACCCAAACCTGAGCCTGGCACCCACCCCCCCCCACATGCTGAACCCCTTGACCCCTGCCCTGAGCCCCCTCCCACACCCAAACCTGAGCCTGGCACCCACCCCCCCCCCCCACACACTGAACCCCTTGACCCCTGCCCTGAGCCCCCTCCCACACCCAAACCTGAGCCTGGCACCCACACCCCCCCACACACGCTGAACCCCTTGACCCCAGCCCTGAGCCCCCTCCGGCACCCAAACCTGAGCCTGGCACCCCCCCCCACATGCTGAACCCCTTGACCCCAGCCCTGAGCCCCCTCTGGCACCCAAACCTGAGCCTGGCACCCGCACTCCCCCCCCCACATGCTGAACCCCTTGACATCAGCCCTGAGCCCCCTCCGGCACCCAAACCTGAGACTGGCACCCGCACCCCCCACACATGCTGAACCCCTTGACCCGAGCCCTGAGCCCCCTCCGGCACCCAAACCTGAGCCCGGCACCCGCATTCCTCCCCCCCACATGCTGAACCCCTTGACCCCTGCCCTGAGCCCGCTCCCGCAACCAAACCTGAGCCTGGCACCCGCACCCTCCACACACGCTGAACCCCTTGACCCCAGCCCTGAGCCCCCTCCGGCACCCAAACCTGAGCCTGGCACTCGCACCCCCCTCACATGCTGAACCCCTTGACCCCAGCCCTGAGCCCCCTCCGGCACCCAAACCTGAGCCTGGCACTCGCACCCCCCTCACATGCTGAACCCCTTGACCCCTGCCCTGAGCCCCCTCTGGCACCCAAACCTGAGCCTGGCACCCGCCCCCCCACACATGCTGAACCCCTTGACCCCAGCCCTGAGCCCCCTCCGGAACCCAAACCTGGGACTGGCACCCGCACCCCCCCCACATGCTGAACCCCTTGACCCCAGCCCTGAGCCCCCTCCGGCACCCAAACCTGGGACTGGCACCCGCACCCCCCACACATGCTGAACCCCTTGACCCCAGCCCTGAGCCCGCTCCCGTACCCAAACCTGAGCCCGGCACCCGCATTCCCCCCCCACATGCTGAACCCCTTGACCCCTGCCTTGAGCCCCCTCCGGCACCCAAACCTGAGCCTGGCACCCGCACCTCCCCCACATGCTGAACCCCTTGACCCCAGCCCTGAGCCCCCTCCGGCACCCAAACCTGAGCCCGGCACCCGCACCCCCCCCCACATGCTGAACCCCTTGACCCCAGCCCTGAGCCCCCTCCGGCACCCAAACCTGAGCCCGGCACCCGCACCCCCCCCACATGCTGAACCCCTTGACCCCAGCCCTGAGCCCCCTCCGGCACCCAAACCTGAGCCTGGCACCCGCACCCCCCCACATGCTGAACCCCTTGACCCCAGCCCTGAGCCCCCTCTGGCACCCAAACCTGAGCCCGGCACCCGCACCCCCCCCCACATGCTGAACCCCTTGACCCCAGCCCTGAGCCACCTCCGGCACCCAGACCTGAGCCCGGCACCCGCACCCCCCCACATGTTGAACCCCTTGACTCCAGCTTGGAGCCCCCTCCGGCACCCAAACCTAAGCCTGGCACCCGCACCCCCCCCACATGCTGAACCCCTTGACCCCAGCCCTGAGACACCTCCGGCACCCAGACCTGAGCCCGGCACCTGCACCCCCCCCACATGCTGAACCCCTTGACCCCCAGCCCTGAGCCCCCTCCGGCACCCAAACCTGAGACTGGCACCTACACCCCCCCACATGCCGAACCCCTTGACCCCTGCCCTGAGTTCCCACCCACATCCTAAACTCGTCATCTTTGGCCCCACCCCAGAGCCCACACCCCCTCCCACACTCCAACCCCCCAGAGCCGTGAAAATGAGACAGTAGCCAGGGTGGGGGCGAGTGGGCAAAGGAGGGAGGGGGGATGGAGTGAGCAGGGGTGTGGCCTCGGGGCGGGGGGGGAAAGGGGTTCGGTTTTCTGCAAATAGGAAGTTGGCAATCCTAGCAAGCGGCCAGGCCAAGGGAGCCAGCGGGCGGGGGCGGGGGCGGTGTGTGGCTGGGGTGGCTAGTGGGGTGTCCTGGGAGCAGTGTAATCTAATGGCCAGAGGCCACTGAGAGCATCCCCTCCCCTCACAGTGCTCCCAGGGAGATGCCACACACCCACAGGGGCTGTGCTGTGTCCCAGCTGGTAACCCCTCCCTTGGGAGCACCCAGGGGGTCCCGCTGTTCCACAAGGCTAGGCCACCTGGCCTCCTAGCCTGAGTCTTGGACTCCAGCGCTCTCGGTACGTCTACATGGCAAGCAGAGCCCTTGGCAGCACCTCTCAGAGCCTGGCTCCCCATCGGTGGGCTGCGGGATTCGCGCTACGCTGCTAAAAGCAGCTGTGTAGACATGGGTGCGCAGGGTCTCAAGCCCTCTAGCTTCCCTAGGCCTGAGCACCCCACAGCTAGTCTCAGCTCCAAGGCCTGCCAGAGCCCCATACTGCGGGCTGGTGCTCCCCGAATGTTTTACATCCCGCCTTCCCTTATCCCAATGTAATCTGCCTCACCCGTGCCGGGAGTCAGTGCCGGGAGTGGGGGCGTGGCTGGGGCTAGGCGCTGGGCCGGAGCCAGACCGCCATTTGGGGCTGGAGCTGGGGCCAGGTGCCGGGGGCTTGGGTGAGGGCGGTGTGGAGGAGCGGAGTCAGGAGCCAGAGGCCGAGGCTGGGATTGGAGGTGGGGTCAGAGCAGAGCTGAGGGCAGAGCAGGACTGAGTGGTGCTCCCTCCCCACCCCCTGTGGGGCTGGCCCTGGCCCCGCTGTGCCCCTGAATGGCAGTTTGGGGACCTCTGCTGTAGACCCGGGCTTGGGGACTTGCTGCTGTGGATTTCGGCTTGCTGGGTAGATGTATCCCCAGTTTTCCCCGTGAGCGCTGTCCAGCAAGTCCAACTGTGAGCGATTCCTGGTCAAAGACTCTGGCTCCCTCAGGGGTCAATGCTCCTCTGCAGGTATCTGCAGTCACTCCGTGACCTGTTTCAAATCAGAGGTGCGGCCTAGTCACCTGGGACGCTGCGTGGGATGGTCTTCGGGCAGCGCAGCAAAGCAATGGTTCAGATACCGTCCAGACGAGCCGGCATCTGGCTCCTTTGGTTTTGCTGCTGTAGGATCCACCCCACCTTCCCCCCTCTAGCTGTTTGTTTGTCTTTGACCCAGGTAAGAGATTGGGGAGGCCAGTTCTCCGCATGTCTCCTGCCACCGCTGCCCATTGGCCTTGCTGCAAAACCGTGCTGAGGTCACACGTTCAGCCCGCTGGGAATCCCCCTTCACAGGCACCGATTGCTCAGCCTGTGGGTTTCCAGTGTCTCTTGGGTCTTCCACTGATACGGGCTGGGCCCAGCCACTCCTGAACCACCCATTCAGACCAGCCTAGAGAACTTACCTCCTGTCTCCTGCGCTGCCCCGGGGCAGCATGTAACCCTGGGTAGCAATACCACAGTGATTGGAACACAGGGCTCATAACTGTGTTACAGACAATTCCCTCTCCCAGCACAGGCCTAGCCCAGCTGTATGGGAATGGTCCTGTTTGTGCTGCAGTAACCTCGCCTTGGAGAGCCTGTTTCTTGTGCCTGGCCTGCCCTTACTCACTGAGTCCCTCTACCATGTCTGGAGTTTCCCTGTCACCCAGGCCTGACCATGCTACCCCTGACCCGCAGCCACTGGGAAACCCCCACCCAGAAATTCCAGCATTGGCCCCATCTCTAATGTGTCCTCCAAAGCTGGGCCCTGAGCTCTCCTGCCACCCCCGGGCAGGATCCCCTGCACGGCCCTTGTCCAAGGGGACAGGAGACTGCAGCAGAGTCAGGGGGAGATACCGCTGCTCCCTGAGTCCCTGCCTATTAATTTACTTGGAATGCAGGGGCCCAAAGTGTCAAAGGTGTTAACATAACCCTGAAACTGTTCAACATTAAACCGTGTTCAACGAGGTCCAGGGCTGGTGCACAGCAGCTCAGCCTGCTCAGTGCCAGGGCAAACACCCCACTACAAATCCTTTTAATCTTCTACCAGCGAGATAGAAAAGAAGGAAAAGCAGCTAAAGCGTTGGAAATCTCAGTACAAAGTGAGGCTTTTATTTCAACAACAGCCTTTGTTCCTTTCACTGGAGCGAGTTTTTAGAAGGAAAAGGCCCTGGTCTGACAGTCTCTTAGATGCTAATTGTCCCTGTGTGGAAAGGAGAAAATGGACTGTTGTTAACGGCAGATCCCACTGCCTAAGAAAACACAATGAGACACACACACAAGGAGAGGGAAACAAACAGCAAAGCAGGAAAATGCAGCTTCTGTCTCTGGCACCGACTCACACTTGGAACCTCATGGCAGGAGAAACACGGGCCCAGCACAGGGTGTGATCAGCCACTCTGAGACTTAGCAACCGTGCACCAGCATCGGACTGCCTTGCTGTCAGCTGTCTCTGGTCTCAGCCTCACGGCGCTCTTACAAAGCACGCCGTCTTGGGCAGCCAAGCCAGACGCTCATTAAACAGAAGGCAAGAGGAGAGCACTAAGAAAGAAAAGGAAAAAAAGAAATGGTGGGAAAGGAAATGGACAGAATGGAGTGGGGGTTACAAAGTCTCTGGCTGTGTCTACACTTAGAAGGCTACAGCGGCACAGTGCTGCAGCTGCACCTGCTGTTATGCGTCGGTGTAGACACTCACCACAGTGCCAGAAGGGGTTTTCTGGTCAGCACAAGTAATCCACCTCCCGAAGGTGGTAGCTACGTCAATGGAAAAATACATCCATCCCCCAAACTGCGCCTGTGCCAGGGGCTAGGGTGGCAGAGCTTCAGCCCTCAGGGTAAGGTTTTCAGACCCCGGAGAGACACAGCTATGCCAATGCGAGCTTTCGGTGCAGGCCAGCCCAGGTGGTGTCTGGGACTTAGCCAGGGGCGGTGTCCCTGGGTCCCTCTCTCTGGCCCGTCTGGTCAAGACAGGATGGCGAAGGCCCAGGGTCCCAGGAGACGGTGCGAGAGGCACCAGGAGGTGATGCTTGTTCCTTCCCTTTCCCCAGCCAACATTTTGGATCCGTCCATCCCCATTTTCCCCACAGTCTCTTTCTGAGGCTCCCCCGAAGGTGAGTGACAGGCCAAATAGCCCAGCCCCTCATTAGTTTGTCCACCAATAGCCCGAATTTCTGACACACCAATTTTGGTTTGTGGATTTTTGGTCCCACATGGCTCTTTATCCAGCGTGACCTGAACACAGTCCCTGAGTTACAGCACGAGGTCTTTTTATTTGGCTGATTCTCTCTGTGTCCTCTTTGCACCTTTTCCTAGCAATGTTCATTGGACTCCGATAGTGCAACATGCTAGGAACTTATGTGCACGTTTTATAGTTGTGCTCACAATTAGGGTAAACTTGTAGGCCCAATTATCACAACAGGCCTTAGCCACATACCCCCCAGCTGCTCTCGCTGACCTCAGAGTGATGTCTGCACTGCAAGACAAAGCCCACGGCACGGCTGCGGCTGGCCCAGGGAGGCAGACTCAGTCTCGTGGGGCTGTAAAATTGCAGCGTGCACATTTGGGCCTGGGCAGAAGCCTGGGCTCTGGGACCCCCAAGGGGGCCATGTGCCAGAGCCAGTGCTCCAACCCCAGCCCAAACGACCCCATTGCAGTTTTACAGCCCTGCAGCCCCAGCCTGGTGAGCTGACCTGGGGTCTGAGACTTGGTGCTGCTGTTCCTTTAATCACCGTGTAGATGTAGCCAGGGAGTGCAGCCCAGCTCTGAGGCTGGGCATGGAAAAGCCAAGGGGCTGTAGCCATCCCCTGGGGCTGCCAGCCCTCTCTGAGGCACGGCTCTGCGAGTGCCTGGGTCTGAAGGAGACTAATGAGCCTGGCCTGGGATGGTTTATGGCCTTTCCCTGTCTCTCTAGAATGGGCACTTCTCTTTCCAGCCCTCTCTGCTCCAGGAGCCTCCAGCTAAGGGAGTGTCATTTTTCCTAGCCAATCCCGTCAGCGCTTGGGGGCGAGTTCACTGAGTCGGTCCCCGCTGTACTCCACAAGTGGGGAACGTCCCAGCCAGCCCTTGTCTCTCCTGCTTCCCTTCCCTGGGACACCCAGCTAGCCCCAGGGCCTGGACCACTGGGGCCACCTGACATTGCCAGATAGGGCCATTCCTGCTCTCCGATTCTCAACCCCCAGGAGCAGTGAGGAACCCCTCAGGGCCCTGAGCCCGTCTGTGCATGAGGAGCACCCCCTTCCCCCTTGTTTCTGAGCTCCCCAGCATCCCTGGGCCCTCCAACAAAGCAGTCAGGGCAAGCGGCACCTATAGGGCTGCCAGGTGTCTGTTTTTTTACCAGAACGCTCGATCGAAAAGGGACCTGGCGGCTCTGGTCAGCACCGCTGACCAGGCTGTTAAAAGTTCGGTCAGCTGTGCAGCAGGACAAGGCAGGCTCCCTGCCTATTGTGGCTCCGCGCGGCTCCTGGATGCAGCGGCATGTCCCCCCTCTGGCTCCTAGGCATAGGGGCATTCGAAGGGCTCCGTGCACTGCCCCTGCTGCAAGCGCCAGCTCTGTAGCTCCCATTGGCTGGGAACCGCTGCCAATGGGAGCTGTGGGGGTGGCGCCTGCAGAAGGGGCAGTGTGCAGAGCCACCTGTCCATGCATCTGTGTAGGAGCTGGAGAAGGGACATGCTGCTGCTTCCAAGAACTGCTTGAGGTAAGCTCCATCCGGATCCTGCACCCCCTGAGCCCCTCCATGCGCCCCAACCCCCTGCCCCAGCCCAGAATCTCCTCCTGCCCTCCAAACCCCATATCCCCCCCTCAACCCCCTGCCCCAGCCCAGAGCCTCCTCCAGCCCTCCAAACCCTCAGCCCCAGCCTGAAGCCCCCTCCTGCACCCCAAATCCCTCAGCTCCAGCCCCACACCAGAGCCAGCACCCCCAGCTGGAGTGCTCCCCCCACCCCATACCTCAACCCCCTGCCCAAGCCTGGTGAAAATGAACAAGTGAGTGAGGATGGGGAGAGCACATAACAGAGGGAGGGGGGATGGAGTGAGCTGGGCCAGGTCTCAGAGAAGGGGTGGGGTGGGGGTGGGACCTTGGAGGAGGGCGGGGCAGGAGGCAGGCCAAGGGTGCTTGGTTTTGTGCAAGTAGGAGGTTGGCAACCCTAGGCACCTAGACCATGCTCCAGGCGAAGCCCACCATGGAGTCCAAGCAGCCCTGCTGGCATAGTCCCACGCAATGGCCCTGCTCTTCACCCCACAGCAGGGAGACTTACACCTGCCCCTCCTTGAGCCTCCCCCCCATGCCCCAGCATTGCTTTGACCTCTGGGCAACGTCTGGGACCAAGGGTGCAGGGAGGAACCCAGCAGAAGGTGTCTCCAGAGCCCTGCCTCCCACCCGTTCTGGCCTGCATGCCCCACTCAGCTGTCCCTTGCTCAGCAAAGAGTCAGCCCAGCTACCCCCACCCCAAGGTGCCAGGGGCCCAGGGACTCTCGCTGGCTCTGTTTAACCCTTTCAGAGCATCCAGTGCTGGGGGAGCTGTATAGCTGCCCCTGAGATGGGGGGGGGGCATTGCCAGGTCTCAGCACACCCCACGCCCGGTCTGGGGGCACCCAGGCCATTGTTCCAGGCAGGGCTTTGCTTCGCAGAACCATAGCAGCCCATTCCCCATGCAGCCCCTGAGCGATCACAGAGTGGGATGGTGGCCTGGGCTAGGTAGCAACCCCAGCTGAGGCTCCTGTTAATTGCCATTAACCCCAGTTTGATTCTGTGCTGCTCCTCGTGGGACTGGCAGGGGCCCTGGTAGGAGGGAGATGTGATGGGCCTGGCATGCAGCATGAACCCCAGTCAATATGGGCTCCTCTGCGCGGCAGTCACATGCCCCATATCACCATGGCGATGAGACAAGGAACGCCAACCCGTCCCCCCATCGCCCAGCCAATTCAGTCCTAGCTCGGGGAGGGCAGGATTTGCCCTGAGCCTGCACCCCTCAGCGCCCACCCACCAGGGAGGGGCATTCGGGCCAATGCCGGGTGGTTGATCAGTCCATTCCCAGCGCAGCTGGGAGCAGAAGGGCCCTGCCCACCCCACTGCGTGGGGGCCTCTCCCCTGGGGGAGTCAGTGCTCACAGTCTCAGCCTCTCCCCCCAGCACCGCTCTCCCGCCCCATTAACAGGGCCCTGCCCCAGCCAGTGTTGGGGCCCCTCCGCTGGGTTATTCAGTGCACACAGCCTCAGGCCACGCTCCCTGCCCTGGGGAGACCCCCCGGCTTGGCTGGCCGTGGCTGGCCGTGTGCTGCAGCCCCAGGCGAGGCAGGCTCTGCACGCGATGCCCAGCATGGGACTGAAAGGCCCTCGCTTGGGGCTTGGCTGGCTGGGTGCTAAGCCGCCGCACGCTCTCCCCTTTGCTGGCGCACTGCATGGACAGGGCCATCGATCAGGCGGCGCAGCGTCCTTGTCAGAAAACGGCACTAATTGGCTTCCCGCTGGCTGGGAACTAACAGGCTGGTCAGCGGCTTGACAGCCCAGCTGGGGAATTGCCACATGCCAGCCAGATGGCCAGTGTGGCTGCAGGCAGTGAGCTCTGGGGGTGGTGAGGCTAGTCCCACGGCCTGGCCATGCCTGGGGTTCACTGGGGTCCTGCGTGGTGCCTGTGGTGTGTGCCCCCTGCCCACTGGCCCAGGCAGAGTGTGTGTGGGGCATGACTGGGCCACTGGCCCTGGGGGGTTAGGCCTGGGGCTGGTGGGGGAGTGGGGATTAGTGGGGGAGGGGCTGTTGTCAGGGGTGGGGTGTACATGGTGCAGGGGATGGGGCTTGTGTTGGAGGGTGATGGGGAAGGGTTGTTGGTGGGGGACAGGTAGGGGAAGGGTTAGGGCTGGAGTTGGTGTCAGGGGTGCGGGGCTGGTGTGTGGGCAGGTGGAGGAGCAGCTGGGGCTGGTGTGGGGGTGGGAGATAGGTGGGGAAAGAGTTAGGGCTGGGGCTGGTGTTGGGGGCAGGTGGGGGAGCGGCTGGGGCTGGTGTGTGGTATTGGAGGCAGGTGCGGGAGGGGTTAGGGCAATGCCAATACTAGCTCATTGGGGGCACTGAGCAGGATTCCCCCCCACAAACACAGTAAAACAGCCAAGTTCTTATATAAAAAGCAAATAGTGGACCCCTTTGAGCGGCTCGGGGCCCTAAGCAATCGCTCCTTAGTCTGTTTATGGTGAGCGCTGGCTCTGGGGGCTCGTGTGGGGTGGGCTGGGAGGGGTGGGCTTGCAGCAGCCGCAGACCCCATCCAGTTGACAGGCGATGGGAGGGTGTCAGGCCCTTCATGCTAGTCAGCTGCTCCCCCTTGTGGCTGCTTGGACAAAAAATTCCCGAGTCAGCGCTGAGCCAGGTGGCTGCCAGGCCCTGCAAGCTCTGGGGCTGCTCCGCATTGCGTGAGCGTGGGGGTGGGGGTGGGGCTGATGCAGCTCAGAAGCAGGACATGCATCAGCACAGACACACAAGGCGAACACACACTCACATGTGCACACTTACATGCATGATGACAAGTTTCAGAGTGGTAGCCGGGTTAGTCTGTATCAGCAAAACCAGCCAGGAGTCCTTGTGGCACCTTAGAGACTAATAAATGTATTTAATAATTTTAATAGATGTGTTAGTCTCCAAGATGCCACAAGGACTCCTGGCTGTTTGCACACGTGTGTTTCCATGCCCATTCACACATGCACACGGAAGCAGGCTCTGAATGAGCTCTCCCCTGACATCTAGTGGTGAGCTGGGGGAGGAGACTTCAGGAGCCAACCTTGTTTGCATGGGCACGCCCACCCTGCCCAGGTGAGCTGCGCAGGGCCGGCTCGAGCCGTTTCGCCGCCCAAGCACGGCGGCACACCGTGGGAGGCGCTCTGCCACTTGCCGGTCCCATGGCTCTGGTGGACCTCCCGCAGGCGTCCCTGAGGAGGGTGCGCTGGTCCCGTGGCCCCGGTGGAGCATCCGCAGACATGCCTGCGGGAGGTCCACCATAGCTGCGGGAGCAGCGGTCCCTCCACAGGCACGCCTGGGGGAGGTCCACCATAGCTGCGGAAGCAGCGGACCCTCCACAGGCACACCTGCGGGAGGTCCACCATAGCTGCGGGACCAGCGGACCCTCCACAGGCACGCCTGCGGGAGGTCCACCCGAGGCACCTGCTGCCCTCCTGGTAACCGGCAGAGTGCCCTCCATGGCATGCTGCCCCAAGCACGCGCTTGGCGCGCTGGGGCCTGGAGTCGGCCCTGGAGCTGCGTGATGGGGCTGCTTTGCCTCACTGATCACTGTTGGCAGGTGCTGGATTGCAAGGCCCTTTGTTATTAGGTGCAGAGGTACTAAAGGTCATTGTCCTTGTTGTGTGAATCCAGGGCAGCAGAACTGTGCTTGTCATAACCTGATTGAGGGATCACTGTAAACTAAACAGCACTTGCTAGGCAGGGGATAGGGATGCCAGCAGCTAGTGGGGGGAAGGTGATGATATACAGTTGGGTGTGGAGGTGGAGAAGAAGAAGAGTCCTTTGTTGCAGGTCTTTGGGGCTGCAATCACTGATAACTAGGTGTAAATGTTAGACCTGCTTTAGGATAGTGTCTCTGATGGAAGAGATTATCCTATAACTGCTGAAATCAGTAAGGGCTTTGCTAAGTGGTAGCACCCTAAGACAGTGGTCCCCAACCTTTTTCAGCTGGTGGGTGCCAGACAATGAGCCACAGAAGACTGTGGTGGCAGACGAGCATCTGCCAAAAATTCCACTGACAAGTGGCAACATCAATAAGCGTTGCCCCAAAATGCCACTGAAAATCTGCAGCATCCTCCAGAGGTGTTGCCGCCGAAATGCCACTGAAAATCTGCAGCAACGCCTCTGGATGGCGCAGCTCGTCGGCAGCATTTTGGTAGCTGCTCATCCGCCGGCCAGTACGCCGGCACACATAGATGCCCAGGCGAGAGCCATGGTGCCCGCAGACACTGCGTTGGGGACCCCTGCCTTAAGATATCCCAGAGAGTGCAGAGAAGCCAGAGGAGCTGCTAGCAGGGCAGAATGGTGAGTGGTAGACTCGAGTGAGTACCTGGATAGTGGAGCAACCAAGGTGCCTTTCCCTCCACCCCTGCCAGAGTGGGAGTGAACTTATGAAGATACACCTCTGAACTCTTGGTCTTCATTGACCAAGAACATCATCAGTGAGTCGGATGCAGAGAAGGGAGGAGAGCATTAAAGGAACTTTTGGTTGTTGGGCTTAGGAACCTGAGGCAGAAGGATGCTGCCCAACAAGCTCTGGGGTCGGGGTTTGGCTCATGGTTTTATGTTTATGAATCCTGCTTGTGGCATTTTCCCAAATTAATGTCAGGTGACTTCCCTCCTTTCCTCATGTTTCTGTTCTGTGCTCAGACTCTGTGCTTGCGAGGGGGTAAGTATTGCCTCTTGGGGGTCCCAGGGGTGGTGTGTAATTGTCCCGGGTTACTGGGTGGGGCCTTGAGCTGGTTCTGTGCTGTATTGTTTAGAGGAACTCCTACATATTGAACGTGGCCCCTGTTGCTGCCAACTCCGCTAGCAGATGGTTACCACACTTGCTTGAGCTCCCCCCAGCTCAGCTCAGTTCGCCGAGGCTTGATGGGCAGTTCACGCTGTACAAGTGTTGCAAAGCGTCAGAGCGCAGGGTAGGGTCCTCGTCCCTCCCTCCTCAGGTGTGAGCCCCTGTCTGTCATTCCTGTCCATTCCTGTGACTATGCACTGCGGGGCCATCTCTGCGTCGCTGGCCATCTCAGAGTCAGGCCCAATTCATCCTCATCACTGTTCCCTCAGGCCTGGCTCACGATTCCTGGCAGTTCCGGGGAATATCTCACTCTCCCCCTCGCACTCCCTGGTGTTTGGGACAATGGCTGGGGGTATTTATGGCCCAGTTTCTGGTCTGGGCGGCTGGCTGGGCGGTGGCTTCTCTCTGAATTTGGATTGGCCTTTGTGCCTCCTGGTTTGCACTGCTAGCTTGGTGACGCACAGCATCTGCTGGGCCCCATGCGGTGCTCTCCCCAGCCCTCTCCTTATCCCCAGGCCACCCGTGGGCCCTGCCTTTTCTCTGGCTGGGGCGTGCTGGGAAAGGTCGAGCACTGGGCGCTGCCACTCACTCGCTCCGGACCCTGCTAGAGGGAGGCAGGAATTCTGCAGCAGCCTCATTCCTTATGCGGCAGCAACCCCCTGGCTCTGCCTCTTGGCCCTGAATAATTGATGACACAGCAAACAGTGCTAGCAGCAGCTGGATCCATTGTGTGCTGAGAGCCAGGCAGATAGACATGCAAGGGCCAAAGCCCTGCACCCAGAGCTGGGGACGAGTGCAGGGTGCGTGCAAGGGGCAGGTGGGACTGGCACAGGTGTGTGAGTGGAGCCAGGCCTTGCCCCTGTCCCCAGGGCAGGTTGATGAGGTAGGCACAGGCATGCAGGAGGGACACCAGCGTCCCACAGCAGTGGTATGGACGGTCAGCCTGGGCCTGGGTTCTAGGAACCAGAACAGCAGCTCAGGGCCTGGGGTCTCATGGAGAACCCCCTGCAGAGAGCCACCTGCTGGCAGGAACACTCTAGCATGGAGCTTCCAGGACTCAGGTCGCCCCCAGCCCCAGCCCTGCCCCAGGCTGTCTGGAGACCCTTTGCCAGGGCCAGCTCTAGCCATTTCGCCGCCCCAAGCATGGGGGCATGCCACGGGGGGCGCTCTGCCGCTCCTGCGGCTCCGGTGGACCTCCGGCAAGCGTCCCTGCGGAGGGTCTGCTGGTCCCGTGGCTCTGGTGGAGCATCCGCAGGCACGCCTGCGGGAGGTCCACCAGAGCCGCCTGCCGCCCTCTCGGCAAGCGGCAGAGCATGCCGCCCCAAGCATGCACTTGGCGCGCTGGGGCCTGGAGCCGGCCCTGCCCTTTGCATCACTGACAAGGGACTAAAACGCTCCATTCTGCCTTGCTAAACTGCCAGAGAAATTCCCCAGCCCAGCCCAGGAGCCACGAGCTCAATGTGAATGCAAAAGTGCACAAATACGCACTGTCCCCTCCCCCGCAGAGTTGGCTAGTCCCCACCCCCAACCGAGCACTCACTCATTCTCACACCTGCACTTCTGACACACGCGTTCTCATGCACATACACGCATGCTGCTCCTGGTTGGATCTTTCCTAGTCATTCGCCCCCTAATCCCCCCTCCCTTCAGTCGTGAATTCTCTCCCGCCGCAACCCAAACCCACCCGTGTCCACCTGCGCTGTCCTGCTCAGGGACTAACTGATGTGTGATAGTGTCCCACAGCAATGGTGTAGAGCACGGCCAGAAAACAGCCAGGTTGGGCTCCAGGCTGGCACAGGCAGGGCCTGTCTGAGCCGAGACCCTCCCAGTGTGACCTATGGTCTCTGGCGCACCCCGGGCTGTGATTCGTGGTGAGGGAGGAGCAAGGGTGTGTTTGGGACAGTGACTCCGGAGCTGAGGGTGCCAGCTGGCCATTTAGCAGCACTCAGCTGCATACAGGATTGTGCTGGGGTTTCTACTGGGGACATGTTAGAGCACGCTACAATTCATGCCTGGCAGCCCAGGCTGTGACGCCATGTTAGCACAAGGAAAGAAAAATGCTAAAATAACATGAAAATACTTGAGTTGTGTGTGTGTTTTCTGAATGCTAGGAGTCACTAGCTGTAGTCAGCACTAGGGGCCATCTTGTTCCTGTTGGTGCTGGGGGGTGGCCAGTTTAGTTGCTGGGGGATGCTCAGTGGCCAGGTTTTGCTGGTGGCAGGAGGGGAAAGGCTGTTTTTTGTTGGGGGCAGCTGCTCTGTGGGCTTGTCTACACTACAGTGCGGGGTCGATCTAAGATACGCAACATCAGCTACATGAATAGCGTAGCTGAAGTTGACATACTTAGACCTACTTACTGTGGTGTCGTCACTGTGGTAAGTCGACAGCTGACGCTCTACCACCGACTCCACTTGTGTTTCTCGTTCAGGTGGAGTACCGGAGTTGATGGGAGCTGTCAGCAGTCGATTTATCGCGTCTATACTAGATGCAATAAATTGACCCCTGCTGGATCCATTGCTGCCCGCCAATCCGGCAGGTAGTGTAGACAAGCCCTGTGTCTCCTCTCCAGGAGAACAACCACAGACAGACAAAAGGGGAGTCTTGTTTCACTTTTAAAAAGTTCTAGCCTTCCCATTGGCTCTTTTGGCCAGGTGCCCACTCATTTCCTTTTACCTATGCATAGCAGTGAGACTTTTTAACCTTTACAGGTAAATCAACTGGAGAACAGCTACAAGAGGGATTTTATAGCTAACTGGCTGGCTGGGTGTCCATAAAAGGGAGCTACCCCCCCTCCCTTAATTTATCACATACCCCCATCCCAACATTAAAGGACATTTATGCATGAAATTTTCTGTTGACTCAAAGAGCCACTTTTTGTAGAAAAAAGCGAGAGAACAAAGTTGGCCTAGCTGTTGCTGGGATGTTTCAGAGAAGTGGGCCTGGAGGGTGCTTTCTGAGAAGGGCAGGGGTTCTGGTCACAGCTCACGGGAACCTTTGTGTGGGGACTCTGAGGAACATGGGTGCTGGACTGCCTGGGGGTGAGGGGCAGGTGCTGGACTCCCGGGATTCTGACCAGCCCTTGGGGCATCAGATATGAACTCTCCCAACAGGTCCCCTTGCTCCCAGTCCAGCCTCTCTCCGTAGTCAATAAGAATTGGCCAGTATCCCTTGAAGTAGTTTGTGAGCACTCTAGTGCTGCTCTCTGTCTTCTCTGTTCCAACCCCTGCAGCAGAGAGGCAGGGCGGGATGTAGCCAGGCTGGCAGACAGGGTGATTTGAGCCCACTGTGCCCATGTTGTTTCTTCCACTTATATTTGCTGTGTAAAGAGCAACAGACCCAGCGTGCAGCTTGGCTAATTTCAGATCCACTGACTCTGAGTAGCACAAGCCATGAGTAGCAGAGCAAGTTAAACTGGCATAAGCAGCCCACCAGGCTGGAGGTGAGAGATCAAAACCAGCCTGACGCATGCAGCTAGGCACACAGGTTGTGGCTGCTCTGTCTGCAGTGCTGGAATGACAGATCTCTGCCTTGTCTATCCCACAGCTCCCTGGCAGGTGTCCGTGGCTTGGCGGAGCAGGTGCCTCACTGGGAATGAATCCAGCTGGGAATTAGCCCAAAGCCTGTGGCACCAGGCAGAGGACATTTAACCCACATGCTCGCCCCGGGGACTTGGCTGAACATCCCTGGAGAAGCAGCTGTTTATAGTGTTCTGTGAAAGTGAAGAGAAACCTGCCACCCAACTGGAGTCGCTCTGTATTCCCAGAGACCTGGAAGAAAACATAAAATCATCACTGATAAAGTTTACAACTGAGCCAAAGACTCAGAGCGTGGTGAATGATGAAGAGGACAGGTCATTGACCACAATCTGGGTCACATGGGCAACGGCGCACGCAAGTGAGGGTTTATTTTAACAATCTTTCTTGTTCCCGTTACCATTAGCTGGAGAGAGTCTTTCCAGGAAACCCCCCACGTCTGACAGTCTCTTCCATGATAAGCACTGGCCGCCTGGGGAGAAGAGAAGAAGTGAGTTGAGATGGGCTGGGGCTGCTGTTAAAATCCGGTCTCATTTCCTGAAGGCAAACAAGGTACAGACAAGGGGGAAGCAGCAAAGACTGGAAATGCGGCTTCTGCCTTTAGCTGTGACAAGTCTCATTTATAAGCTCACTGCTAAACCCAGGCCAGCACATGGTTTTATAAGCCAGTCTGAGACCTGGCAAACTTGTACAAGCATCGGGCTGTTTGGGGCACTGCTTTGAACTGCTGTTCTGGTCACCATGTTGCAAAATAGATGGCTCAGCCAGCCAGGACTAGAGTCTGATTAGACAGAAGGAAACAGGAGAGAGAGATGAAAGAAAAGGACACATGGGAGGGAGGACAAAGTGTGCTATCCCAGGTGATGACGGGGATTTAACCAGAGCTGGTGGAGGTGTGTCATGGAGCCACAGGCCCAGTGTTCTGGAGCAGCTCTGGAACAGTCCCTGGGAGACCCCCAGGGCCGGCTCCAGGCACCCACCCAGCAAGCAGGTGCTTGGGGTGGCCAAGTTGAAGGGGCGGCACGTCTGGGTCTTTGGCAGAAATTTGGCGGCGGGTCCCTCGGTCCCTCTAGGAGTGAAGAACCAACTGCCAAATTGGCGCCAAAGACTGAAGCGGTGGCGGTAGAGCTGCAGATTGTGATCGCGGCTTCTTATTCTTTTTTCTTTTTTTTGTGCTGCTTGGGGAAGCAAAAACCCTGGAGCCGGCCCTGGAGCCCCCTTCAGTATGCCAGCCCCTTTAGGTCTTGCTCCATCGCTAGGGGAAGCCACTTGGCTTCACTACCTCTTTAGGCCAACCCTTGGAGCCTTCGGAACCCTCCTTCACGTTGTGAGCTCCCTGCAGCAAGTCCTCTTGAGCTGGGCGCCAGAGAGAGACTCGTTCACTCAGAGGGAGCCATGCACCCACCTCCAGCACCTGCCGCGACTCTCAGCCAGTGAGCTAAAAGCAGTCGGGTTTGTTAGACGTCTGGAACACGGCATAGATGGTCCTTGCTTAGCACAGAGAACAGAAAGTTACAGCCTGGTCCATCTTGGGCAGCCCAGAGCCCTCTGATCCCTTTTCTGTCCTGGTTCAGGAGACTTCAGCTTCCAGTAGCCCGAACTTAACAACCCACCAGCAGGCCCCTCCTCAGTCCTTGTTCTTGTTCCTGGGCAAACACAGCTGGCTTCCTGCAAAGGGGGCGGCCCTCCATGGTCACTAGTTGCTAGGTACCAAATGTCCAGGCAATTGGAGTGGCCATTGTCCTCTCGGACTGTCCATGGACATGGGTCCCAGGCCCCGGATGGCCAGGCATCAGTCACACCGGGAACTCTGCAACCTTCCCCTCCCCCACTGCCAGTAAACCATGCAGCACACAGGGGAAACTAAGGCACACACAGTAATCATACAAAATATTACAGAGAATTCCCCCTCTGTCACAAGATGTCATTGTGATGCCTGTCTCTGGCCTGGCTTGGTCACGTCACCTCTCAGGATCAGGACGAAGAAGGGACTGTGTTGTCACAGTAGAACCCAGGGTCCCAGGAGAAGGTTGGAGTTGCAGCCATGATGGTGAAGCTCCCTCCTGCCCCTTTGTTTGTTTTTCAGCCAGCGTTTGCGGTAGCCAGCTTTCCGTCCAGAGGCTCTTTCTGAGGACCCCAAAAGGGAGTGACAGGCTGGCCAAATAGCCTGTCCCCCATGATGTTGTCCACCAGTTAGGACCAATATCTGATACAGCAATTTTGGTTCACCGATTTCTGGTCCCACATGTCTCCTGTCTACCAGGCATGATCTTAACACAGTCCTGGAGTTATATCAGTCGCCCTTGTTGTCTGGTCTACTTCCACCTTTCTGTCTCCTTGGGTCGCTCAAGGTTACTGTGACTCTGTCTGAACTTTCACTTCCTCTTCACAGTTTAGATCACATTACAGGCCTAATGATTACAACAGCCCCTCTTCCTTGCGCCCAGCCCTACCTAGGATCTAGGGGCCAAGCAGGTGCCTGGAGGAGCATAAGCTGCAGGGTGTTGTGCTCACAGTGCCTTGTTGGCATGCTCTGGTGTCCTGGCACTGGCATGCTCTGGCAGGTACCCAGCGTGCTGGCAGGGTCTGCACGGGGTGGCATGCTCTGGTGTCCTGGCATTGGCATGCTCTGGCAGGTGCCCAGCGTGCTGGCAGGGTCTGCATGGAGTGGCATGCTCTGGTGTCCTGGCATTGGCATGCTCTGGCAGGTACCCAGCGTGCTGGCAGGGTCTGCACGGGGTGGCATGCTCTGGTGTCCTGGCATTGGCATGCTCTGGCAGGTGCCCAGCGTGCTGGCAGGGTCTGCGTGGGGTGGCATGCTCTGGTGTCCTGGCATTGGCATGCTCTGGCAGGTGCCCAGCGTGCTGGCAGGGTCTGCACGGGGTGGCATGCTCTGGTGTCCTGGCATTGGCATGCTCTGGCAGGTGCCCAGCGTGCTGGCAGGGTCTGCATGGGGTGGCATGCTCTGGTGTCCTGGAATTGGCATACTCTGGCAGGTACCCAGCGTGCTGGCAGGGTCTGCATGGAGTGGCATGCTCTGGTGTCCTGGCATTGGCATGCTCTGGCAGGTACCCAGCGTGCTGGCAGGGTCTGCACGGGGTGGCATACTCTGGTGTCCTGGCATTGGCATGCTCTGGCAGGTGCCCAGTGTGCTGGCAGGGTCTGCACGGGGTGGCATGCTCTGGTGTCCTGGTATTGGCATGCTCTGGCAGGTGCCCAGAGTGTTGGCAGGGTCTGAACGGGGTGGCATGCTCTGGTGTCCTGGCATTGGCATGCTCTGGCAGGTGCCCAGCGTGCTGGCAGGGTCTGCACGGGGTGGCATGCTCTGGTGTCCTGGCATTGGCATGCTCTGGCAGGTACCCAGCGTGCTGGCAGGGTCTGCACGGGGTGGCATGCTCTGGTGTCCTGGCATTGGCACGCTCTGGCAGGTGCCCAGCATGCTGGCAGGGTCTGCACGGGGGCGGCATGCTGTGTTGGGCTGGCACTGGCATGCTCTGGTGTCCTGGCATTGGCATGCTCTGGCAGGTACCTCGTGTGTTGGCAGGGTCTGCACGGGGTGGCATGCTCTGGTGTCCTGGCATTGGCATGCTCTGGCAGGTGCCCAGCGTGCTGGCAGGGTCTGCACGGGGTGGCATGCTCTGGTGTCCTGGCATTGGCATGCTCTGGCAGGTACCCAGCGTGCTGGCAGGGTCTGCACGGGGTGGCATGCTCTGGTGTCCTGGCATTGGCACGCTCTGGCAGGTGCCCAGCATGCTGGCAGGGTCTGCACGGGGGCGGTATGCTGTGTTGGGCTGGCACTGGCATGCTCTGGTGTCCTGGCATTGGCATGCTCTGGCAGGTACCTCGTGTGTTGGCAGGGTCTGCACGGGGTGGCATGCTCTGGTGTCCTGGCATTGGCATGCTCTGGCAGGTGCCCAGCGTGCTGGCAGGGTCTGCACGGGGTGGCATGCTCTGGTGTCCTGGCATTGGCATGCTCTGGCAGGTACCTCGTGTGTTGGCAGGGTCTGCACGGGGTGGCATGCTCTGGTGTCCTGGCATTGGCACGCTCTGGCAGGCGCCCAGCATGCTGGCAGGGTCTGCACGGGGGCGGCATGCTGTGTTGGGCTGGCACTGGCATGCTCTGGTGTCCTGGCATTGGCATGCTCTGGCAGGTACCTCGTGTGTTGGCAGGGTCTGCACGGGGTGGCATGCTCTGGTGTCCTGGCATTGGCATGCTCTGGCAGGTGCCCAGCGTGCTGGCAGGGTCTGCACGGGGTGGCATGCTCTGGTGTCCTGGCATTGGCATGCTCTGGCAGGTACCTCGTGTGTTGGCAGGGTCTGCACGGGGTGGCATGCTCTGGTGTCCTGGCATTGGCATGCTCTGGCAGGTACCTCGTGTGTTGGCAGGGTCTGCACGGGGTGGCATGCTCTGGTGTCCTGGCATTGGCATGCTCTGGCAGGTGCCCAGCGTGCTGGCAGGGTCTGCGTGGGGCGGCTGGAGTGCTCCAGTGTACAGCGCTGTGCAGTCACCACGGCCTGGGTGGCGAATCCAGGGCCCAGCCCCCACGGAAATTTCACCTGCTGTGCCCTGGGACAGTGCTGGCCAGTGTGTTCTGTGCAGGGGTCACGGGCCCTGGAGTCTGGATGCTGCACGTGATGGCAAATGGTCAATCTGCAGCCGGCCTTGGTGGGGCCGTGTCTGCCAGTCGCACGCTGCAATGCACACATGTGATTCACAAGTACACGTGTGATGTGTGAGCCTGCTTGGCGGGGTGATGCCCCCAAACTCCGTGCCCCATCCCAGGCCGTGCCCCACCCCCGAGCCCAGGGACCCCGCCCCTCCCCGCGCAGCCCCCGCCCCTGCCCCTCGCACGCGCGGCCCCTTTAAGGGAGACCAGCCCTGGCGACTACAGCTCCCAGAATGCCTCGGGCACACGTGACCGGCTCAGCTGAGCGCGGAGCCGTGTCCGCCGGGGAGAGCCCGGTCTCGGTAAGGGCGGCCCGGTCCCTCTGCGTGCCCCGCCCCGTACTCCGCAGAGCCGGGCTCGGAGGCTGCCGGGAGGGGCCGGGCGGCGCAGAGCGAGATCCCGGGAAGGGCCGGCGGGGAGAGCCCGGTCTCGGTAAGGGCGGCCCGGTGCCCCTGCCCGCTCCGGGGCTCCCCGCCCCGTACTCCGCAGAGCCGGGCTCGGAGGCTGCCGGGAGGGGCCGGGCGGCGCAGAGCGAGATCCCGGGAAGGGCCGGCGGGGAGAGCCCGGTCTCGGTAAGGGCGGCCCGGTCCCTCTGCCCGCTCCGGGGCTCCCCGCCCCGTACTCCGCAGAGCCGGGCTCGGAGGGGCCGGGCGGCGCAGAGCGAGATCCCGGGAAGGGCCGGCGGGGGGGGGATCCGGCCTGCACGTTGAAGCTCCCAGGGAAGGAGTGAGACCGATTCAAACTCCCCCCTTCCTTTGCAGCGAGCACGGAGCGCCGGTGTGCAGGCCAGAGTGCCCGCCTGCTTTGCCCTGGATCCCGCCCCCTGCTCCGGGAGCGTCCATAGCCCTTCCTGGCAGCCGGTGGGGCAGGGGCCCCTAGCTCTGCTGCTGCCTGCTCTGCAGAAAGGGGCTGGAGAGCCCTTGTGCCTCAGTCTCCCCGAACACCCTGGGGCTGCTGGGACTGGGATTGGCAGCTAAAAGTAGTTAGCTAATGTAGTGCAGACTGTGCTGTGTGCTAAACTCTGGTTTCTCTGGCAGGTCGTGGGTGGAGAGGCCCTGCCCGGGCCAGTGGGCCGCTGGGGATATCTGGATGGCCAGAGGAGGGCCTGCTGAGAGAGTCCTGTCCATGCTCGGGGGCCTCTGGGGACATGAGGTGGGCGTGTATCTGGCTCCTCTGTCCCCTGGGCCCACTGGTCTTGCTCTCTGCACCCACAAACCCTCCCAACATCCTGTTAATCTTTGCGGATGACCTGGGGTTTGGAGATTTGGGAAGCTATGGGCACCCCACCTCAGCCACGCCAAACCTGGACAAGATGGCGGCCAGGGGCCTAAGATTCACCGACTTCTATGCCAGCTGTCCACTCTGCAGCCCCTCGCGGTAGGTCCAGCTTCATCCCAGTCTGCAACCCCTCCCAGGACAGAGCAGTAAACTGGCTGGTGGTCTCTGAAGGCAGGGCACTGAGAAACAGCAGAGAACTGAATGGGGGCCACAGGGAGCTGTCTAATGTCCTCCCTACTGAACTGCAGGAGGGGGATAAATGGCTTGATAGTAATGTCTGTGGGTGATTTTGCTGCCAGCAGGGGCAGAGACAGGATCAGGGTGAGCCGTGCTGGTGGCAGCAGCTGTGTGACCGAATGGCCCTGCGGCTAGCCCTGAGATAGTGAAATTGTTTAAAAGGTTAAATCGTCTCACCTCCTCCCCCGTCGTGTGTGAGACAGGTAGAATTGTAGGGAACGGCAGCTATGGAGCTTTCTGCAGGAGCTCTAACTCGAGGACCCAGCCAAGATCGGGGCTCCCTTGTTCCGGGCACTGTATGGAGGCAGACAGTCCCTGCCTGGAGACTTCACAGTGCAGTGCAAGGAATGGGGTGTGGGTGTGAGAGACGTGGGAGCCAGGACTCCACCTACACCCCTTAGACGGGAGCTGCTGTGAATTCCTGCGGGGCTGGATTCATGCTGGTGCGCTCCAGCTGGGAGTCTCTGCAGCTCATGAGCAAACCCAAGGCAGCCAGGCCCCAGTGGTGCTAATTTCACACCTGGGGGAATGAGGCTGTTTTGGGGAAGCAAAAGTGTTACAATCTGAAGCATGTCCAGGCAGCGTGTTCTCTTTCTGCACATAGTGTCTCTGTCTGTCCCAGCCTGTTCTTAAAGGAGTAGCTCCCATTAACCACGTCTAATAGTGTGTCAGTAAAACAAGTATTAGCACAAGACCCAAATTCCCTTCTAAGGACACACGGTTCAGCAGTGTCTACGCACCGAGGGTGCTGGTGCTAACTTGCATACCAAGGTAAGTATTTTTACCAAGCCTGAGTTCATAGTCTTCTGATTTACAGTGCAGACTTCTTCCTCCTGTGAGGTGGGACACCAAGCTCTTACCCTCAGTGGGGATCAGCCCCTGCAGGAGACACAGCACACACTGCCAGCGGGTTACACGAGAATGGCAGGCCGCAGCAGAGCGTCAGGTCTTGAGATTAATTGTGTCCATTTCAGGAGCAGAGCAGGATCAAGTGGTTACAGGCAGCGCAGCCCAGGGGAACGACACCCCATTTGGGTTATTGGGGCATGAGTTGGGAAATGGACCTGCAAGCTTTGACTGGAAAACCTGGAGCGCTAGGGAGCAAGCCAGCCCCCTCCCAGCAAAGTAGCAGTGTCATGAATCGCTCTCTGTAGTGGCAGCAAAGAATCCTGTGGCACCTTATAGACCAACAGACGTTTTGGAGCATGAGCTTTCGTGGGTGAATACCCACTTCTTCAGATGCACCCACGAAAGCTCATGCTCCAAAACGTTTGTTAGTCTATAAGGTGCCACAGGATTCTTTGCTGCTTTTACAGATCCAGACTAACACGGCTACCCTCTGATACTATCTCTGTAGTGGGTGACTGAGCCGCAGGGCACTAGCGCTGGTTACATTAGCACCTAATTTGCTCATGACAGACAGTGTGGCCACATGTCTGAGCCTTGTGACTGTGCTGCATGAGTGATGGGGAGTCTAGCCCAGCTCAGCCTGAAGGAACCTTGTGAAGGGTGGTCCTAGTAGGGTGCAGGAGAGCTGGGTTCCATTCCTGACTGCCACTGGCCTGCTGGGTGACCTTGGGCAAGTCCCTTCCCTGCTCTGTGTTTCAGCTTCCCTGTCTCACATGGAGCTCCCACCTCCTTTGTAAAATGCTGGGAGATCTGCTGGCTGACATGCCAAGGGGGGAATGAGTTACCCCAGAGTATGGTACCTTGGCTCGCACAAAGGGACAGAAATGTTCACATCCATCTGGGGAAGAGCGAGAACTAGAGCTTGTGGAGTCTGAGCTTGGTGTTTTTAGGGCACTTTCCCCATGGCTGCCGGAAAGGGTGAGGAGAAGATGCTTGTGGTGATCCCTTCTGGTACTGTCTGGACCGGTGATCTGCTAGGTTACCCCAATCCTTGACTCCGGAGCCAGCCTGACCCTGCTCTGCTGTGAGAACCCCAACTCCTGGACTGTTTACGCACAGCCTGTGGCATGTAAGCTGCTCCTTGGACTGTGCAGCCGAGTGACACTAGCCAATATCTCCAGTCCCAGACACAACCCTAGGAACCTCTGTCTTGCAGTGTCCAGTTATGGCCGCTGGATGCTGCAAGCTTATATGAGATCATCAATTTAACAAAGAAATTGATATGTACCAGGCTTGTTATCCCAAGGAGAGTCTATGACGGGCTTCAAACCAAACACACTGCTTCAGGTAGAACAAACAAACAAATCTATTAACTATGAAAGCTTGACTTATAATCACTTAAAATCTAAGCATAATGAGTTGTATTTGGTCAAATGAAACTAGAGCAAAACGCATTCTAAACTGATCTTAACACTTTCAGTGCCCTTACAAACTGAGATGCTTCTCACCACAGGCTGGCTGGTTGCCCTTCAGCCAGGCTCTCCCCTTTGATCAGTGCTTCAGTCGCTTGGTGGTAGTGTCTGTAGATGGAGGTGGAAGAGAGGAAGAACATGTCAAACATCTCTCCCTTTTATTATGTCCTTTCTTCCCTCTTTGTTTTGCACCCCCCCTTCAGAGTCAGCATTACCTCATCACAGTCCCAGACAGCCCAAAGGAAGGGGCGTGACTCACTCAAGAGTCCAACAGATCCTTTCTTGCTGCCTAGGCCAGCATCCTTTGCTCCTGTGAGGTTGGGCTGGGTTTGTCCCATACAGGCCTTGATAAGGTGTGAGCTGCCTCTCTGCTCTTAGAGAGTTTTTACGTGGGCTTATTTTAAGCCATGAGGATACATTTTCAGCCTCAAACTATGTACATGAAATTATAACCTATAACACGGGTAGGCAACCTATGGCATGTGTGCCGCCTTCGGCACGCGAGCTGATTTTCAATGGCACTCACACTGCCCAGGTTCTGGCCACCGGTCCGGGGGGCTCTGCATTTTAATTTAATTTTAAATGAAGTTTCTTAAACATTTTAAAAACCTTATTTACTTTACATACAACAATAGTTAATTATATATTAGACTTACAGAAAGAGACCTTCTAAAAACATTGAAATGTAGTGAATGAATGAAGACTCAGCACACCACTTCTGAAAGGTTGCCGACTCCTGACCTATAACATTACTGTCACATTGCTGTAACAATGATTACTGTAACAACAATGCTGAGTGCATCATGAGCCTTCCAAAGACACCTGACAGGACAAACTTTGCATTGGACACTATACAGTCATTTTATAGAGATTAACATGGGGGTGTAGGGTGTTCCCACAAGGTACCGAATGTCACAACGCTGTCTTGGGTTTTGCTTTCCCAGCATTGTGTGAAGGCTGGAACCTTCTGAGCCATGGTGAGACGACCTAGAGAGGGGCCTAAACTATTTGATTGTGAGAGTTTCCAGTGCCGATGCAGAGGGAGAGATGGGACGTGGGCAGCGTGTGGTGCATGGTGGTGTGGAGCTGGTGCAGAGGGAGAGATAGGGTGTGCACAGTGTGATGCATGGTGGTGTGGAGCCAGCAGAAAGTTTGTGGCAACAGTGGAGAGGGAGAGATGGGACGTGCAGTGTGTGGGGTACATCTCTGGGGAGCCAGTAGGGAGTTTGTGGCCCTGGTGCAGAGGGAGAGATGGGGCGTGCGCAGCGTGTGGTGCACGGCGGTGTGGAACTGGTGGGGAGTTTGTGGCCCTGGTGCAGAGGGAGAGATGGGGCGTGCGCAGCATGTGGTGCACGACGGTGTGGAACTGGTGGGGAGTTTGTGGCACTGGTGCAGAGGGAGAGATGGGGCATGCGCAGCATGTGGTGCATGGCGGTGTGGAACTGGTGGGGAGTTTGTGGCACTGGTGCAGAGGGAGAGATGGGGCATGCGCAGCATGTGGTGCACGGCGGTGTGGAACTGGTGGGGAGTTTGTGGCACTGGGGCAGAGGGAGAGATGGGGCGTGCGCAGCATGTGGTGCACGGTGGTGTGGAACTGGTGGGGAGTTTGTGGCACTGGTGCAGAGGGAGAGATGGGGCGTGCGCAGCATGTGGTGCACGGCGGTGTGGAGCCGGCCGGGGAGTTTGCGGTGCTGGTGCAGACGGAGAGATGAGGCATGCGTAGTGTGTGGTGCATGGCAGTGTGGAACTGGTGGGGAGTTTGTGGCGACAGTGGGGAGGGAGAGATGGGACTTGCCAGTGTGTGGTGCACGGTGGTGTGGAGCCGGCCGGGGAGTTTGCGGTGCTGGTGCAGAGGGAGAGATGGGGCGTGTGCATCCTCTGAGGAATGATAGTATGGAACTGGCAGGGTGAGGGCTTGGGAGCAGGAGCAGGCTGCAGGAAGCCGGGCTGGAGCTGGAAAGGCAATGCAGGGAAGATATTGTAAGGTGGGAATAGTTCTGCAGGGGAGAAGGCGGCACATAGTCGCAAATCGTGGGATGGCCTGTGGGCTGCAGCGCAGCTGTTTGTGATCCCTGGTAAGGATGGTCCAGTTGTGTATTTGCCATTCAGCAGCGGGTTCAGTACCATGGCCAGTGACATCAGTGCTGGCCTAAAGCAGGGAGAGACGTGATCCCTGGGACTCTAACATGGCCACGGGTAATGTGGTATGATTCCAGAGCAGGTGGGTGACTCAATGGTCTGCACCAACTCTTTGGTGATGTGGATGGCCTGGCTGTCACACGAGGACAGGTGAAGTGGCACAAAGGGGATTGGAGATTTCACAGAAGTGGCAAGAAAAAGGCTTTTAGGTCAGTGATGGTAAAACCAAATGTCTGGCTGGAAGTAGACGATAAGCTCTTGGCTGAGTGTACCTAGTAGTTCAGAACCATAGATAACAAGTCATAGAATATCAGGGTTGGAAGGGAACTCAGGAGGTATCTAGTCCAACCCCCTGCTCAAAGCAGGACCAATTCCCAACTAAATCATCCAGCCAGGGCTTTGTCAAGCCTGACCTTAAAAACCTCTAAGGAAGGAGATTCCACCACATCCCTAGGGAACCCATTCCAGTGCTTCACCACCCTCCTAGTGAAAAAGGGTTTTCCTAATATCCAGCCTAAACTTCTCCCACTACAACTTGAGACCATCACTCCTTGTTCTGACATCTGGTACCACTGAGAACAGCCGAGCTCCATCCTCTTTGTAACCCCCTTTCAGATAGTTGAAAGCAGTTATCAAATCCCCCCATATTCTTTTCTTCTGCAGACTAAACAATCCCAGTTCCCTCAGTCTCTCCTCATAAGTTATGTGCTCCAGCTCCCTAATCATTTTTGTTGCCCTCCCCTGGACTCTCTCCAATTTTTCCACATTCTTTTTGTAGCGTGAGGCCCAAAACTGAACACAGTACTCCAGATGAGACCTCACCAATGTCAAATAGAGGGGAATGATCATGTCCCTCGATCTGCTGGCAATGCTCCTACTTATACAGCCCCAAATGCTGTTAGCCTTCTTGGCAACAAGGGCACACTGTCAATTCATATCCAGCTTCTTGTCCACTGTAACCCCTAGGTCCTTTTCTGCAGACCTGCTGCCTAGCCAATTGGTCCCCAGCCTGTAGCGGTGCATGGGATTCTTCCGTCCTAAGTGCAGGACTCTGCACTTGTCCTTGTTGAACCTCATCAGATTTCTTTTGGCCCAATATTCTAATTGCCTATGTCCCTCTGTATCCTAGCGCTACCCTCCAGTGTATCTGCCACTCCTCCCAGTTTAGTGTCATCTGCAAACTTGCTGAGGGTGCAGTCCACGCCATCCTCCAGATCATTAAAGAAGATATTGAACAAAACCGGCCCCAGGACCGACCCTTGGGGCACTCCACTTGATACCAGCTGCCAACTAGACATGGAGCCATTGATCGCTACCCCTTGAGCGTGACGAACTAGCCAGCTTTCTATCCACCTTATAGTCCATTCATCCAGCCCAGACTTCTTTAACTTGTTGGCAAGAACACTGTGGGAGACCGTATCAAAAGCTTTGCTAAAGTCGAGGAATAACATCCATTGCTTTCCCCTCATCCACAGAGCCAGTTATCTCCTCATAGAAGGCAATTAGGTTAGTCAGGCATGACTTGCCCTTGGTGAACCCATGCTGACTGTTCCTGATCACTTTCCTCTCCTCTAAGTGCTTCAGAATTGATTCCTTGAGGACCTGCTCCATGATTTTTCTAAAAGCAGCAAAGAGTCCTGTGGCACCTTATAGACTAACAGACGTTTTGGAGCATGAGCTTTTGTGGGTGAATACCCATTTCATCAGGGCTCAGGGCAGGGAGGGCTCGAGGTAGGGGTTTGGGATGCGGGGTGAAGGAGGAATTTGGGGTGCAGGCTCCAGCCCGGCTCTCCTTACCTTACGTGACTCTGGGATGGCAGTGGGGCTAAGGCAGGCTCCCTGCCTGACCTGGCCCCATGCCGCTCCCAGAAGCGGCCAACACCACGTAACTGCAGCCACGGGAGGGGATGGGGAGCAGAGGGCTCCGTGCGCTGCCCTCGCATCTGACGAAGTGGGTATTCACCCATGAAAGCTCATGCTCCAAAACGTCTGTTAGTCTATAAGGTGCCACAGGATTCTTTGCTGCTTTTACAGATCCAGACTAACACGGCTACCCCTTTGATACATGATTTTTCTAGAGACTGGCATAAAGCTGACCGGCCTTCCCTTGCCATGGGGTGTTGGTACCATTGAACAAAACACCTCCCTCCAGGGCAGGGGTGGGTAAACTATGGTTCGTTGGCCGGATCCAGCCTGCGGGATTGCCCTAGGCAGCTCCTATTGGCCATGAACGGGAATCATGGCCAATGGGAGCTTTGGAGGAGGTACCGCAGGCGAGGGCAGCGCGTGGAGCCCTCTGCTCCCCATCCCCTCCCGTGGCTGCAGTTACGTGGTGCTGGCCGCTTCTGGGAGTGGCACGGGGCCAGGGCATGCAGGGAGCCTGCCTTAGCCCCACTGCCATCCCAGAGTCGCTTAAGGTAAGTGGCTCTGGGCTGGAGCCTGCACCCCAAACCCCTACCTTGAGCCCTCCCTTCCCTGAGCCCCATGCCACAGCCCATGCCTGCATCCCAAACCCCTGCCCTGAGCCCCCTCCTGCACTCCGTGCCCCTCTTGTGCCCCAACCCCTTGTCCTGAGCCCCTTCCTGCACACTGCACCCCCTCCTGCACCCCACCCCCCTGCCCCAGCCCTACATTAATGACCCTGCATGCAATTTCCCCACCCAGATGTGGCCCTTGAGACAAAAAGTTTGCACACACGCACACCCCCCCCGCTCCAGGGGCTCAACTAGGCTCCTTCCCCTCGGGCTGGGCCGGGAGCTTGGCAGCCCCTTTGGGCGTGGGCACAGGACTTCTCCGGCTGCTCCAGCTTTTCTGGGCTCCTCTCATCCTCAGGGCGGCCCTGCTGACGGGTCGGTACCAGACACGCTCTGGGGTCTACCCTGGCGTGTTCTACCCTGGCTCCCGGGGAGGCCTCCCGCTGTCCGAAGTCACCATCGCGGAGGTGCTGAAGGCTCGAGGCTATGCCACAGCCATGGTCGGCAAATGGCACCTGGGACTGGGGGCCAATGGCTCCTTCCTGCCCATCCACCAGGGCTTTGACCACTTCCTGGGGGTGCCGTACTCCCATGACCAGGTGAGTGTCTGGCGTCCTGGGGCACAGGCCTGGGGGGTGTCCTGGCCTCCTGGCAGTGCTGGGAGCATGTCTAGGGGCCAGGAAGGGATCGGTACAGTGCCTGGGGCAACAGGAGGCTGGGGGCTGATTTGGGATGGTGCCTGAGGGAGCTGGGTCAGAAGGCTGATGGTGGCTGGGAGGGGATGCAGGCTCTGCCATGGGGGCAAGAGGGGGAGCTGAATGGGGCGCTGGTGGCGTGGCTGGGCTGGTAGGAGGCTGGACCATGCTGGGTCTGGATCTCTCTGAAATGGGGGCTGAGTGAGGTAGTCTGTGTCTGGGGGATGCAGGGGCTGGGTGGATAGGGGTTGGGAGGGATTGTTGGGTCAGTGACTGGGGGCAGGTGAGTGGCTGGAGGAGGGTATGGGCTGCATTGATATGGGGCTGGGAGGGGCACATTGGGTCAGTTTCTTGAGGCATATGCTAAGTGAATGGGGGTTGGGAGGGTTGGTTGGGTCAGTGTCTTGGGGGATGGGTGAGGTAGGCTGGATCTGTCTTTGGGGGGCACAGTCTGGGTGAATGGGGAGCAGGGTGGGTGAGAGACTGGAGGTGGGCATGGGCTGGGTGAAGGGGATTGGGAGGGATGGCTGGGTCAGTGTCTGGAGGGCAGTTGGATGTGAGGCTGGGTGGGGCAGGCTGGGCTCCCCCTTTCCTGGTGGGGTCAGTGTATGCCAATAACCCAGAAGTGTTTACATTTCTGGGGGGAGCGGGGAGATGCCTGGCCAGTCCCTAGCGTGCTGCACAAGGAAATAATGGGCCCTCGTCCCTGTGAGGTGTCGGAGGGGGAGAGACAGTGCCTGGGTTAGTGGGGATCTAGTCCTGGGGCTCCTGAGGAAGGGTTGGGTTTGGGCTGCTGTGGGGGAGGGGGGAATTCAGGTTGCTGTAGGGTGGGATGGGGTCCAGGCCCCTGGAAAGGATTGGGTTTGGGGTTGTCAAAGCGAGACAGGACTTTGGGGAGCCTCCTCTCCTTCGGAGCAGACTTGTTCAGGGCAAGAAGCTCACACGGCTTCACCTCCTGGGTCTCTCCTTGGAGCATTCAGCATCCTCTACCCCTCCGTGCGCTTCCCACAGCGAGTCCACCCCAGCGGGGTCCTGGGGAAGCCAGAGGGTCCTGCACGCACCCCCAATTGACTTCACAGTCAGACGTGACTCTCAGCCAGCCAGTAACACAGAGGTTTATTAGATGACAGGAACACGGTCTAAAACAGAGCTTGTAGGTACAGAGAATGGGACCCCTCAGCCGGGTCCATTCTGGGGGGCAGTGAGCCGAACAACCCCGTCTGCACTCACTTCCCATCCCCAGCCAGCCTCAAACTGAAACCCCCTCCAGCCCTTCCTTTCTGGACTTTGTCTCTTTCCCGGGCCAGGAGGTTACCTAATCTTTGTTCTCCCACACCTTTAGTATCCCCTTGCAGGGGGGAAGGGCCCAGGCCATTAGTTGCCAGGTGACAGAGTGTCAACCAGAAACTGAGGCACCCACACAGTATTCAGAGGAAACATTAAGAACATCCCCTGTGACAAACTGGGATGCTGTGGGGAAGGGGTTGCTGTAGGGGAAATGGGGTCCTGCCCCCTGGGGAAGGGTTGGGTTGTGGGGTGCTGTGGGGAAGGAGTTCCTATGGGGCAGGATGGGGTCCGGGCCACGCGGGGAGACATGAGGACTGCCACTCTCCAGAGTGATTTGCGGGGTATGAACTGGTAATTGGGTGGGAGTTGAGCCTTGTCCTTGGGGCACTGGGCTGTGGCCTGGTCCTGGGGCGTGGGAAGGGAAGGAGCCTGCCTCTCAGGGGTTGGAGCTCAGGTGTGGGGCTGGTACCGTGCTGGCCACCAGGCGGGGATACAGAGCAGAGCGTCTCTCCTCTCACTCCAGGGCCCCTGCCAGAATCTCACCTGCTTCCCCCCAGACACCAAGTGCTTTGGGACATGCGACCAGGGCGTGGTGCCCGTCCCACTGCTCCTAAACCAGAGCATCCTGCAGCAGCCGCTTGCCTTCCCCCAGCTGGTGCCGCTCTACAACAAGTTCTCTCGCGACTTCATTGCTGACTGCGCCCGCCGGGACCGCCCCTTCTTTCTCTACTATGCCTCCCATGTAGGTGCTGGGGCAGGTGGCCTGGGGTGGGCATGGGACCTGGGGGTTGGCCAGGATAGAGGGTAGTTGTGGACACTTGGATGTGCTGGGGAGGCTGGGCGTGGCCTGGGGTGGTGGTGGGTAGGCCTAGAGATACTGGGGGGCAGGGCAAGGGGGGGCACCTTTACCCCCTGTCCTGCAGCACAGAGCATTGGCCATGATGGATGGCCCCTGCTTGGTTCCCAGAGGAAGGGAAAAGCCCCCCCAGCTTCCTCTCCAGTCTGGCAGCCCCAGGCTCTGCTGGGAGAGGTGGCTGGTCCCGGCTTTGCCGTCTGCTGCAGGGATCCCCTCTCACTGGCTGCTCCTTTGCCCAGCACACCCACTACCCCCAGTTTGGGAGCCAGGAGTATGTGGGCCAGTCGCTGCGGGGCCCCTTTGGGGATGCCCTCATGGAGTTTGACGGCTCAGTGGGGCTCCTGCTCCAGGCACTGCAGGAGAATGGCCTGGAGGGGAACACGCTGGTCTTCTTCACTGCGGACAATGGGTGAGTGTGAGCGAGCTGGGGAGCCCCCCCTCCTGCCAGGGACGGGAGGCTGTGGGGCTGAGCGTGGTGTCCAGGGTGGGAGTGGGACTCCCAGGGATATGGGGATGCTGGGGGGTGGGGTGGGATGAGGCAGGGGGATTTGGGAGGTGCTGGGGAGGTTGTGGGTAGGTAGGGATAGAACAAGGAGGTTTTGGGGGTGTTTGGAGCAGGGGGATTTGGGGTGCTCGAGGGCTGAGGTTTCAGGGTGCTGTGGGGTTGGGGCAGGTGGGGATTGGGTGCTTGGGGAAGGGGGTGACACGGACCCTCGGTGGGGACATTTGGAATGACATGAAATCAGATCAACGCCATAACTTGCAAGTTGTTGGGCTGCTCAGGGTGCTCCCCACCTCCACAGCTCCCTGCACGCTCTCGGGGCAGTGCGGGGGGAGGGGAGCACTAGGGTGGGGAAGGCTCCACCCACACCCCCACTTCCCAGGCGAGGGACATCCCCAGCCTGGTGCTGGAACATGAATGTCCCTCCAGGCTCCCGCTGGCCTGTCCTGCCTGTGGGACCCGAGAGCCAAGGGTCTTTACCAGCCCGGTGGTGCCCTTCCCTACAGATACTCAGTGAGGCTGTGGTGCCCACAGGGAGCTGGCTGGGAAGGGGCCGCGTGGCAGGACAGTGTTAACCTGTGTGCTTGCTGATGGGCGCTCTCCTCAACCCCGCAGCCCTGAGACCATGCGAATGGCCCGTGGGGGCAGCTCGGGCCTCCTGAAGTGCGGAAAGGGAACGACATACGAGGGTGGGATGCGGGAGCCTGCGGTGGCTTATTGGCCAGGCCGGATCTCCCCGGGTAAGCCTGGCATTGCTACAAACTACAGCTCGGGGGGCGGGGGCTCCCCACACCCCTGCTTGGCGTGCGGGGGAGATGACCAGGGAGTGTGCAGGGCTGGCAGGGTGGAGGATCCAAAGGCCTCACCCCTGTGGAGGGGGAACAATGTGTGCCTATGGCTGGGTGGTGTCTGTAGGCCTGGCACCCCAAATTCTGAGCATAGGAGGCTGTCGCCCCAGGCCCCCTCAGCCCTTCTGCTCTAGGCCCCAGGGCGGTGCTTGGGGGCAGTGGGTGAGGGAGGGGCCAGAGGGGTTGCGGGAAGCCATTGGACGAGGGGGAGGAGGGTACCAGCCTGCTCTTGGGATGGCGGGGGATATTGCTGGTGTGAGGGAGGGGACTAATGGCTCCTGAGCCTTTTTCCTTGTGCCTGTGGCTGGATACCAGGTGTGACCCACGAGATGGCCAGCACCCTGGATGTCCTGCCAACCCTGGCTGCCCTGGCTAAGGTGCCTCTCCCCACTGTCCCGTTGGACGGCTACGACCTGAGCCCGGTGCTCTTTGGAGGTGGGAAGGTGAGTGCCCCAGGCCAGTGCTGCCGCGGTCACGCTGTGAGGATGGGGGTTTAGGGGGCACCAGTGTCTGACAGGCTGCCCTTGCCCGTGGGTGCTCCGCACGCTGCTTGGGAGAGGGGTGGGCTAGGGGCATCCGTGACTCGGGCTGTCTTCACTGCAATAACAAATGCAGCACCGAGTCTGAGCCCTGTTCAGCTGGTGCGGGCTCTGGGGCTTGGGCTGCGGAGCTCTGAAACTGCAGTCTCGGCATTCAGCCTTGGGCTAGAGCCTGGGCTCTGAGATCCCTGCCCAGTCTGGCCCCTTCCCTGTCCGTGGCCACTGGCCCGGCCCCGCCCGGCCCGGCTCCTCTGCTATCTCCTTTCCCCTGTCCATGGCCACTGGCCCGGCCCATCTCCTTCCCTGTTTGTGTCCGCTGGCCCGGCCATGGCTTAGTCACTGCCCTTTCCTCCCCATACGTGGCTCGGCCACTGCCCTGCATGACGCTGCTTCTGGTTGCTTGCACAGAGTCCCCGGCAGATGATGTTCTATTACCCGCCCAGCCCCAGCGAGCTGCTTGGCGTTTTTGCCGTCAGATACGGGAAGCACAAGGCCCATTTCTTCACACAAGGTAGCTACCTCTATGTGAGTGGAATGGGCAGGCCCACGGTCCCTGCATCCTTGTCAGGGTTCTGGTTGTGGTTCCAGCCGAGCCCTGGGGATCCCGGCTGAGTGAAGGTGGCTTCAGCTGCTGTTTGCATTTGTCTCCCAGGTGCCTTCCACAGTGGGACGACCCCCGACCCGGACTGCCATGGGCTGACGCCCCTGACGCCCCACGAGCCCCCACTGCTCTTTGACCTGGAGACTGACCCTGCAGAGAACTATAACCTGCTGCAGGGTGGTGCCGTGGGGCTGGAGGTGCTGTGGGTGCTGAAGGAGATCAAGCTGCAAAAGGCGCTCTTCGACCAGCGCATGGAGTTTGGGGAAAGCCAGATAGGGAAGGGCACTGACCTTGCCCTCCAGCCCTGCTGTGCCCCCCACTGCACCCCCAAGCCCTCCTGTTGCCACTGCTCCTAATCTGCCTGCTGTATTGCACCCTCTAATTCTCCTCTCGCCACTGCCTGGAACCCCCCTGGTCGTTGAAAGCCTCCTGCTGCTGTGCCCATCTCTCTGCTACCACTCTAAAGTCCCTGCGCTGGCCTCCCCGCTGCTCTCCCCAAACCTGCCTGCAGCTGGGTGTGCTGCATTGGGGTGCTTCCCTGGCCATTGGAGCTGCCCCCAGACTCCCGCTCCTCAGGCCTGACGCAGAGGCACCTATGTGCTGGCTGCATGGGGGTGGGGGGGATGGGGCACTCATGCAGGTTCCTGGGGAGTGGGATGTTTTACCTCTGCACTGGGAGCCTTTGGCTATTTGACACAAACCGCAGCTCTCTCCTGGGCGCACTGGGCTCTGGAACAAAGGAAAGGGCACGCCCTCAGAGCCTAGCGCCCCAATGCAGCCAGCTGGGGGCCCGGCAGTACCAGCCGGCTGGAGCAGGACGGCCAGGGAGTGGAGCATGGCTAGCTCTGGGGGACTGGCAGCTGTCCCTGGACCCTGGCACAGCAGTGAGGGCCAAGCCGTATCAATACTGGCGCAGAGATGGAGTGTAGGGTGCGACGCTAGGATCAGGGCCAGTAGCAGCAGCTGGGGTGCTTGGCCCGGAGCCTGTGGATGGGGGACTGACAAATGACTCTGCAGTCAGGAGAGTAGCTGTGCAGAGCTCCGGGGCAGGTCCCTTCAGCTGCGTGGATGCATCCACCTGTGGCTCTGGGAGACGACTTGTGCTTGTTTAAAGGGTGAAATGAGGAAAAACGAGTCCATGGCGTGGCTGCCCTCCAGGCTCAGCTGGTGTTTGCAGTCCCTGGGCAGGTGTGACCAGGGCTGTGTGCACCGGCAGGCCAAGGAGCCAGGGTTCCCAGCCCAGAGCTGGTCCTGAGCCCCTTTGGCAGTGCTCCTGCCCGGGGAGTGAGAGTTGTGAGAAGAGCAGGATAGGTCCAGCCAAGGAGGGCCTAAGCAGCTGCTTGGGATACCCAGGGAAGGAGGAAGCTGCTGGCATCCTGCAGAGAAGGGCCAGGTACAAGCTGTGACACGCATGCCCAGACAGGCATGTTATCCCTCCGGCTTTACCAGCTTCTCCGTGCTTTACCGAAGGGGGCGGGTCATGTGTGGTCACTGCTGAGCTAAGCTAGCTGATTGCCATGGGTCTTGCAGGACATTTGTACTGGAAATTTTCTTAGATGTAAAGTTCCACAGCTACTGGGGCAGAAGCACACCGTCTGTGGTGGGATGGGTCTTGGCAAACTCAAGATTGAGACCAGTCAGTGCTTTCCGACCCAGCTCAGAGCTGTATGTACAGTCTGGACTGGATCCAGGCCACAGCATTGACAGACGAAAGAACCCCAAGGAGAGAGACTGCCACGGGGACCCTCAGGGCTGAGCTGCTGATCATGAAGAGAGACCAAGTCGGGGGATGTATAGGAGAAGAAGAAAGGGCACAAGATGTTATCCATTACGGAGGGCTCTCTGTCAGGGGAGCGTCCCCTGAAAAGTGGATCCTTGCTCTCTGAACTGGACACACTGATTACAGGATGACAAATGGCTGCTTAGACAGGAAAGGGACTCGCTAACAAGTACAGACTCTAGGTTACATTTTATGTTTTTCTTCTACCTGTAACCTCATGTTTCCAAACTCTCTTCCTTGCTTTTATTCAAATCTGTAACCCGAGCTCTGTTAAATAAACTGAAATCTGGTTTTACTGTAGACATGTCCAGGTGCCTTGTGTTGAACTGAAGCAATGCCAGTAAACGGGAAGCAGCTAATAGGTGTCCATTGTGCATGTGCAGAAGATAAGGGACTGGGCGGTGGGGTGTGTAAATTGTAGCCCACAGAGGGGAAGAGTGGGGCTTTCAGTAGCCCAGGTAGTCTTGCTGGATCCGTAGGCATAATTAGCAGTGTGAACAAAGGCTGTGAACCAGCGCAGGCCTGGCCTGAATAACAACACACTAGGTGGAATTCTTCTTTCGTGTGGTGATAGTGAATCAGTAAATGCAACGGCTGGATCGTAAGGGCTCTTATCCTATCCAGAGCTGAGGGGGTAGCCATGTGAAGGGCTCTGCTGCCTCCAGGATGAGCATAGATTGGACAGTCATCTGTGATTTGTCTGACAGTTTGCACCCCGCCACAGGTGCGGTTCTGCGATTCTCTCAATTCCATCTCTGGTGTAAGTATGTGTGTAGTGATGCAGTGTGCTCTCCCTCCGACCCAGAGAGAAAGGAATGACTGAGCCACCACTACAGTGTGCATCTTCCATGTCTGGTGTGGACACGGTTTGGAGCTGGCCAGATGTGCTGCAGGGAGCAGAAATCTGACACTTGCCCAGTCGCGTCGTCAACTAGAGTTTTCGTTTGGTGCGTTGCAGCTTGGAAAAGGGATGGCTGGGGGATACGATTGAGGTCTATAAAATCATGACCGGCATAGAGAAAGTGGACAAGGAAGTGTTGTTTACTACGTCTCATAGCATAAGAACTAGGGGTCACCAAATGAAATCAATAGGCAGCAGATTTAAAACAAATGAAGTTCTTCACACAGTGCACAGTCAACCTGTGGAACTCCTTGCCAGCGGATGTTGTGAAGGCCAAGACTATAACAGGATTCAAAAAGAACTAGCTAAGTTCATGGAGGACAGGTCCATCAATGGCTATTAGCCAGGAGGGGCAGGGATGGTGTCCCTAGCCTCTGTTTGTCATAAGCTGGGAATGAGCAACAGGGATGGATCACTTGATGATTCCCGGTTCTGTTCATTCCCTCTGAAGCACCTGGCATTGACCACTGTTGGAAGACACGATCCTGGGCTAGGTGGATCTTTGGTCTGACCCAGTATGGCTGTTCTTATGTGGTGTTAGCTAACACCAAGTCAGCACCTTCCAGACTGGCACAGGAATGCACTGACCCCTTGTAAGATAAGGAGGGAATGGCAGGATAATGGAGAAGGGACTAGCAGGTACACGGAGAAGGCTGGTAACACAACATCTGGAGTGTGATATGTACCTTGTTTATATCAATGTATAAAAGGAGAAGTCATAGGAGGGGCACCTTTATGCCAGAATCCTGGTGTCCTGACTGAGCCAATGCCACTGGCATGGGCCTACACTTTAGTGTACCTGTCACCATCAGGCCGGGGCGCTAGGACCATGCTTCATTGACAATAAACCTGGCCAAGCACTGTCGCCACCAAACCGAGCCTTTGGTCTTTCCTTATGACAACATCATGGTCTGCTGAATAGGCGAGCTGCATTCCCTGCTAGTGCCTCTGGCGTTAGCATTCCAGGAGCAGAAACGCCGCCACACTCACAGCCCAGCATAGAGAACTTGTGTAACCTGCCCCTGGTAGCTTTGGGAGCACGTCCCTGGTGGGCACGGATAGGACTCCCTCATGCTGTAACAGGGTAGCGATTCACCCCAGGCACCTTGGGGAACCCCCTCAGTTGTCACACAGGCAGCTAGACCCTGGCCAAGTGAGAACAGAGGCCACTAGTGTTGGGTGATGCGCTGTGGGGTTTGGGTGTGTCTGTGCCTAGGCGTTGTGCTCCGGGGATCAGTGCCATGTGGGTACCTGAGCTGGATGGATGGGGATCTATATGGGGAGGGAGGGAAGGGCTTTACCCCATGACTCCTCCTGATGCACAACCTTCCCTAAACAGGCTCTGTCTGTCTGTCTGGGTTTGAACTGTGTCCTTGGGGCAGGGACAAACCATATTGGAGTGTTTAGAAAGTGCCTGGCTGTTATAACCTTATTCCCAGATTTGGACCTTAGCGTCCAAAATATGGGGGTTAGCATGAAAGCCTCCAAGCTTAGTTACCAGCTTGGACCTGGTACTTGCTGCCACCACCCAAAAAATTAGAGTGTTTTGGGGCACTCTGGTCCCCCTGAAAAACCTTCCCTGGGGACCCCAAGACCCAAATCCCTAGAGTCTCACAACAAAGGGAAATAATCCTTTTTCCCTTCCCCCCTCCAGGTGCTCCTGGAGAGATACACAGACACAAACTCTGTGAAACTACCCTCTCCGTTCCCAATCCTGGAAACAAAAATGACTTTCCTATTCCCCCAGAGGGAATGCAAAATCAGGCTAGCCACTTCAACACACACAGATCTCCCCTGATTTCTTCCTCCCACCAATTCCCTGGTGAGTACAGACTCAATTTCCCTGAAGTAAAGAAAAACTCCAACAGGTCTTAAAAGAAAGCTTTATATAAAAAAAAGAAAGAAAAATACATACAAATAGTCTCTCTGTATTAAGATGACACAATACAGGGCAATTTCTTAAAAGAATATTGAATAAACAGCCTTATTCAAAAAGAATACAAATCAAAGCACTCCAGCACTTATATTCATGCAAATACCAAAGAAAAGAAACCATATAACTTACTATCTGATCTCTTTGTCCTTACACTTAGAAACAGAAGATTAGAAAACAGAACTACTTCTCCAAAGCTCAGAGACAGCAGGCAGCCAGAAAACAAAGACCTCAGACACACAATTCCCTCCACCCAAAGTTGAAAAATCCGGTTTCCTGATTGGTCCTCTGGTCAGGTGCTCCAGGTGAAAGAGACATTAACCCTTAGCTATCTGTTTATGACCCTGGCACCTCGTAAATAATGGTTAAAACATGGTGTTACTGAATCCATTGCTTATCATTGCGGGAGGAGACTCCTGAACCCGAAATCCTTCCCACCCTTGGGTGCCCATGGCATCCTGCGGCCGCGTGCGTGTGAGAGAGGGACAGTCGGCTCCTTGGGCAGAGCCCAGCACAGAGCTGGTGCGCAGGGAAGGACTATTAAGAGGCTGAGTCAGCATTAGTGTTAATTACTGAAACACTTGACTCCTTAGCAGAAGGTGGCTGGATGCTGGGTAGGAAAGGCGGTGAGAACTGTGCTCCAAATGCAGGCGCTGTAGGGCCGGAGCCTTGCAAACGGAGATGTGGGTGGAAGCTCAAGCTCCATGCCAGGCCTGGGAGCTGGGACAAGGCACTTGCTCCTGGGTTAATTTCCTAGTGCTCTTCTCACATTTTGTACCATTCTTCTGACAGCAGATGCCGTGTGGAGCTCTGATGCGTTTTCAGAGAGCACCAGGAGCTGTACTGGCATGGGCAGCACTTATTAATGTCAGTGTGAAGCTACAATGTGAGCAGGACATTGTGCAGCTCTCCACAGAACAGGCGGTGCTGGGTCCAACAGGAACTCATCAGGGGCTGGGGCTGGAGCCAAGCTGTGGGCTTTGAATGGATGCAGATTACACCAGTGCAACCCCCTGTGTTACACTAATTGGATCTCACTCTGGTTTATACTGAGGTATCTGAAACTGATTCAAGCCAGGCTTGAATTGAATTAGCAGTGTCCACGCAGGCGTTTGTGAAACTTACAATCAATATAAAACAGTTTTAGTGAAACTAGTGCAGCTTGTGGGTGGAGACCAGCCAAAAAGGGTCCCCAAGACGGTAGCGCTGATGGGATGGAAGGGAGTGAATTTGCTCACGCTACTGTGGCTTCAGCTGGAGACGTGACGAGGGCTCTGTCGAGAAAGGTGCATCCCTTTCATGGAGGATTCAATCAACATGGGTTTAGGGTAGATGGATCCTGTCAAACTAACTTGCTAATTTTTCTGGATGCGATTACTAGTTTGGTAAAGGTAATGTAGTGATGATGAATATATTCGACTTCTGGAAGCCATTGGACTTGGATCACATGACATTTTAAATAAAAATTAGAACAATATGAAATTAACATGGCACACATTAAATGGATTAAAAACTGGCTAACTGATAGGTCACAACATTTACTTGTAAATAGGGAATTGACAGGTTGTGTTTCCAATAGGGGCTTGCAGGGATTGGTTCTTGGCCCTGTGCTGTTTAGCATTTGTATCAGTGACCTGGAAGCAAACATAAAATCATCACTGATAAAGTTTGCAGATGACACAACAATTGGGGGAGTGGTAAATAAGGAAGAGGCCCTGTCACTGGTACAGAGCGATTTGGAGCACTCAGTAAATGAGGTGCAAGCAAACAATATGTGTTCCAGTGTATAAATCCAGGACAAAGAAAAGGCCCAATTAGAGGATGTGGGAGTCTATCGTGGGAAAGAGTGATTGAAAAAGATTTGGGGGTCGTGATGGATAATCAACTAAACATGAGCTCCCAGTGTGAGGCTGGGCCAAAAGGGCTAATACTATCCTGGGATGCATGATTAGAGGAATCTCGACTAGGAGCACAGAGGTTATTTTACCTCTGCATTGAGGACTGGTGCGACCACTGCTGGAATCCTGTGTCCCGTTCTGGTGTCCACAGTTCAGAAAGGATGATGGTAAGTTGGAGAGGGCTCAGAGAAGAGCCATAAAAATGAGTAAAGGATTAGAAACCTGCCTTGTTGGGGTGGACTCAAGGAGCTCAATCTGTTTAGTTTAACAAATGGAAGGTTAGGCGGTGACTTGATCACAGTCTTTAAGTACTGACATGGAGAAGAAATATTTAAAATGGGCCCTTCAATCTAGCAAAGGACGATCATAAGAATGGCCAGACTGGGTCAGACCAAAGGTCCATCTAGCCCAGTATCTTGTGCTCTGACAGTGGCCAGTTCCAAGTGCCCCAGAGGGAATGAACAGACAGGTAACTATCAAGTGATCCATCCCCTGTCGCCCATTCCCAGCTTCCGGCAAACAGAGGCTAGGGACACCATCTCTGCCCCTCCTGGCTAATAGCCATTGATGGACCTATCTGCCATGAATTTATCTAGTTCTTTTTTTACCTGTTATGGTTGTTGCCTTCGCAACATCTTCTGGCAAGGAGTTACTCAGGTTTACTGTGTGTTGTGTGAAGAAATACTTCCTTTTCTTTGGGCATGGCTACACTGGAGAGTTGCAGCGCTGGTGATGGGGTTACAGCACTGCAACTCACTCTGTGTCCACACTTGCAAAGCACGGCCCGTGCTGCAACTCCCTGGTTGCAGCGCTGGCTGTACACCTGGTTTGCCTGGGGTGTAACGATTGCAGCGCTGGTGATGCAGCGCTGGTCATCAAGTGTAGCCACCAAAAGCGCTGTTATTGGCCTCCAGGGTATTAGGAGGTATCCCAGAATTCCTGTCCACAACAAACCGGAAGAATGGCTGAACTCCATCTCCCTGTAGCTACTTAGCTAAAAAACAAACACAGTTGCTCTTTGCTCCAGCGAGCGAGCGGAGGCAGGGGAATTGCTTTGGAATGTTCACAGCTGTTTGCTTGGGGGGGGGAGTCCATGTTGAGCAGCTGCTTATATGGTCTAAAGACTATTTAGGAGTGCATAATTTGCATTTAGTGAATAAGAGACAGGTGGGGGAAAGGTCAAAACTTTTAAAATGATTGAAGGTTGGTGCTGTGTATCTTCCAGTCCTTAGAACTTGCAAGGCAGGGAGCTGAGAACAGTGTCAGCTCCAAAAATCCATTCTCTCTGTCTCCCCCACGCTCCCTGTCACACTCCACCCCACCCCCCTCTTTTGAAAAGGACATTGCAGCCACTTGAACGCTGGGATAGCTGCCCACAATGCACCACTCCCAACAGCGCTGCAAATGTGGCCACACTGCAGCTCTGATAGCTGTCAGTGTGGCCACCCTGCAGCGCTTTCCCTCCACAGCTGTACAAACACAGCTGTAACTCCCAGCGCTGCACATCTCCAAGTGTAGCCATAGCCTAAGACTGGGACTTTTAAGCTTGGAATAGAGACTGGGGGAGGAGGGGAGAATATGACTGAGGCCATGGCTACACTCACACTTTACAGCGCTGCAACTTTCGCTCTCAGGGGTGTGAAAAAACACCCCCCTGAGCGCTGCAAGATACAGCGCTGTAAAGCGTCAGTGTAATCAGGGCAGCAGCGCTGGGAGCGTGACTCCCAGCGCTGCACGCTACACCCGTAAGGGATATGGTTTACATGCAGCGCTGGGAGAGCTCTCTCCCAGCGCTGCCGCTTCGACTACACTCACACTTCAAAGTGCTGCCGCGGCAGTGCTCCCGCAGTGCTGCTGGGGCAGCGCTTTGAAATTCCAAATGTAGCCATACCCTTATTAATCTCTCCTCATAAGGAAGGCGTTCCATACCCTTAATCATTTTTGTTGCCCTTTTCTGAGCCTTTTCCAATTCCAATATGTCCTTTTTGAGATGGGGCGACCACATCTGCACACAGTATTCAAGAAGTGGGCGTACTATGGATTTATATAGAGGCAACATGATATTTTCTGTACTATTACCTATCCCTTTCTTAATCATGCCCGGCATTCTGTTTGCTTTTTTGACTGCCGCTGCACATTGAGTGGATGTTTTCAGAGAACTATCCACAATGACTCCAAGATCTCTTTCCTGAGTGGTAACAGCTAATTTAGACCCCATCATTTTATATGTATAGTTGGGATGACATTTTCCAATGTGCATTACTTTGCATTTATCAACATTGAATTTTATCTCCCATTTTGTTGTCCAGTTACTCAGTTTTGAGAGATCCTTTTGTAGCTCTTCACAGTCTGTCTGGCTCTTAACTATCTTGAGTAATTTTGTATCATCTGCAAATTTTGCCACCTCACTGTTTACCCCCTTTTCCCAGATAATTTATGAATATGTTGAATAGGACTGGGCCCAGTACAGACCCCTGGGGAACACCACTATTTACCTGTCTCCATTCTGAAAACTGAACATTTATTCCTATCCTTTATTTCCTGTCTTTTAACCAGTTACCAACCCATGAGAGAACCTTCCCTCTTATCCACTGGCAGAGAGACAAAGAGACACAGTCACCCCCCAACAGGATCTCCCAGCCGATGTCCTGGAGAACCCCAATGACCAGCCAGCCCAACCCGTCCTGGATCTGCACAGGGATCCGGGCCATAGGCAGGGCGAGGGGCTTCACCCCAGGGACCTTCACCCAGGTCCCACAGCCCCTCAGCATCTGCGGCTGCACCACCACAGTTCTCTCTGTCCCAGGGTCTCGCCCCTGCTGGCGTGTTTCCCCACTGACCCCTGGGCAGCCCCCTATGTCTCTCTGCTCCACCATCACCAGTCCACGCTGCTGCTGCTTCTCCTGCAGCTTTTCCTCGGGCTCTTGCTCTCTCTCACAGTCCTCTCGCTCTCTCGGGCTCTGCTCCCATGCCATCTGTCTCCAATCTCCTGATGGGGAACCCAGTCGTGAAGACCCTCATCTGACTGGGGACCAGACTCCCAGGGATGCCTGGCTGATGCTCCAGCTGCTCTCAGATCCTCTTGTAGCCCCATCTGGGCCAGGAATCTGCTCCTCAGAGCGGTGCTTCTCCTCCAACTGCACGATTAACTGTGCCTTGATGAACGTCCCCATGCGTAACCCTCTCTTTGTGCACAGGATCACAATGTCCTTCTCAAGGAGATGGTGATAGGCCATCACTTCACCGTTCCCAAGTGGCTCTGAACTCACAGGCCTGTGTGCTCTTGGCTCCCCTATGGTTTCCAGGAAGAACCCCGGGTGTGCCAGCCCTTCTCGTGATCACCACCTCTTTGCCAGGGTCGAGCTGCAGACTCCTCTGCCCCTGGGACTACTCCTGCAATCCCCAGGGGAACCCAGCTACTGCAAAAATCCTTCTTTCTCCCAGTGTCGAGTGGCAAGTTCCTCCGTCCCTGAGACTGCTGGTTGCAGTCCTCAGGGGGACCCCATTACTCCCACAGTCTTTCTTGCTGGTCACACACTCCCAGAGGTTAACTGCCCCCTAAAACCATCCCTCTCTGAGCCTTCAGCATGCCTGGTTCTCATTATCCCCTCTTTGTTTTACTGCTCCCCAGTCACTTACTGCAAGCAGCACCATTCATGGGGTGCATTACATCCCACCGCTCCCACCAGTTGTCACAGAGTCCCTGGGCAATGCTCTGGAACTGCTTCCCACAAAGCCAGTCAGGATTTTGGGGAGCCTCCTCTCCCTTGGAGCAGACTGTTTCAGGGCAAGAAGCTCACATGTCTTCACCTCCTGGGTTTCTCCTTGGAGCATTCAGCATCCTCTGCCCCTCCGTGCGCTTCCCACAGCGAGCCCACCCAGGCAGGGTCCTGGGGAAGCCACAGGGTCCTGCACCCCCACTTTGCAGTCAGACGTGACTCTCAGCCAGCCAGTAACACAGAGGTTTATTAGATAACAGGAACAGGGTCTAAAACAGAGCTTGGTACAGTGAACCGGACCCCTTGGCTGGGTCCGTTCTGGGGGGCAGTGAGTCAGACCCCCACATCTGCACTTTACTCCTCCTCTCCAGCCAGCTCCAGACTCAAAACCCCTCCAGGACCCCCCCTCCCCTTTTCTGCTCAGTTCCTTTCCCGGGCCAGGAGGTCACCTGATCTCTTTGTCTCCAACACCTTCAGCTGGCACCTTTGCAGAGGAGAGGCCCAGGCCATCAGTTGCTAGGAGACAGAGTGTCAGGCATTTAGGTGCACTGGCCCTTTGCTCTGCCAGATACTTAAGAACTGCCATGGGGACACTGAGGCACCAACACAGTATTCAGAGAAAACATTAAGAACATTCCCAGTTTGTCACAATGGGCACTACATTAGCCTTTTTCCAGTCATCCGGGACCTCCCCCGTTCGCCATGAGTTTTCAAAGATAATGGCCAATGGCTCTGCAATCACATCTGTCACCTCCTTTAGCACCCTCGGATGCATCCAGCCCCATGGACTTGTGCTCGTCCAGCTTTTCTAAATAGTCCCGAACCACTTCTTTCTCCACAGAGGGCTGGTCACCTCCTCCCCATGCTGTGCTGCCCCGTGCAGCAGTAGATTGGTGAGGTGCAATTTCTCTTTACTAAAACCATGTTGACTCTTCCCCAACAAATTATGTTCATCTGTTTCTGACAATATTGTTTTTTATTATAGTTTCAACCAGTTTGCTTGGTACTGAAGTCAGGCTTACAGGCCTGTGATTGCCAGGATCACCTTTGGAGCCCTGTTTAAAAATTGGCATCACATTAGCTATCCTCCAGTCATTTGATACAGAAGCTGATTTAAATGATAAGTTGCAGACTACAGTTAGTAGTTCTGCAATTTCACATTTGAGTTCCTTCAGAACTCTTGGGTGAATACCACCTGGTCCTGGTGACTTATTACTGTTTAGTTTATGAATTTGTTCCAAAACCTCCTCTAATGACACCTCAATCTGGGACAGTTCCTCAGATTTGTCACCTAAAAAGAATGGCTCAGGTTTGGGAATCTCCCTCACATTCTCAACTGTGAAGACCGACGCAAAGAATTCATTTAGTTTCTCTGCAGTGGCAGAAACGGAAATGGGAAATAAGGGGTACATTTTTGCTGGTGACAGTAATTGCCCCTTGGAACAATTTACCAAGGGTCGTGGTGGATTCCCCATCACTAACAATTTTAAAGTCCAGACTGGATGTTTGTCTAACAGATCTGCTCTAGGAATTATTGTGGGGCAGGGAGTCAGACTAGATGGTCACAATGGTCCCTGCTGGCCTTGAAGCTGTGAATTTAGATATTTTGCAATGTGGCTTTGTTCTTATTTGGAGGAGACCTCGGAATCTCTGGGCAGCATCTCAGCTAATGCTGGGAGGGGGTCCACAGCCCTGATTTCAGCTGTGGGGTTATGCCCCTCTTCAGGGTGCATGTGGCCTCAGCCAAATAACTGTCCACTCTGCCCCTTTGGCTTGCCTGTCCCCTAGCTCACGGTGCCCAGCCTTGCCAATCCCAAGCACTTCAGAACTCGCGCGTCAGCCCATCCCCCCAGTCATGTGATGTTTAAAGATAAACTATTTGGCTTCTTTCCTATACTGGCGTTGGCGCCTTTGGCTGCACTTGGCTCACGATTTCCAGCTTTCCTCCCCAAGCAGGAAGGCCAGAACCTGCCTTGCTTCCGATCAGAAGGAGAGTCTTTTGTAATTCTAGGACATTAGGCGCTGGGACTTTAAATACTGCCCAAGCTGGCCCCTGGGTGTCTTTGGCTGTGAGTTCCAGGGGCAGATCCCTGGCTTTGGCTTGCTTGGTAAAGAGCGTGGTGCCCCTCAGGGGATGGGATCATACCAATAAACACTGTGATGTGTAACGAGTCTTCTGTGAGCATTCCCATGTCCCTCAAGGAAGGGCACGTTGGGATAGTTGGGCCTACAAGTGGCCAAATGAAAATGACCTGCTGAAATCATGCTTTGTATAAACAGACCCTGTGGAAGCCAGAAGTTACAGGACCGAAATCGGTGTGACAGATATTAAGCCTAGTTGGTGGACAAAATAAGGTGGAGGATGAACTATTCAGCCACTTTCCCTCTTTTGTGGTTTACTTAAAAAAGGACATTGGAAAAAAACATTTTCATCTCTCGTCTTGTCTTTCATCCTAGCTCAGCCCAGCTCTGACCCTGAACTAGAGGGTGCAGACCAGCCAGAATAACTTTCTCTGAGGAGGATGGCAGCTGGCCTTGGTCTGGTTTAAGGAGCTGTATTTTCATCATGCATGCTGAAAATCATCATGACATCTGCCCTCCGCCAGCTTACAGAAACATGTAAGTTCTTGGTTTGCCACCCTTCCCTGTTGTGTAACTTTCTGCTCCACTGTTTCTTTCCTCTTCTTCTCTCTCTCTCTCTCTCAGCATTTGATCAAATTCTAAGAACCAACCCTCTGATTCTTGACACCATGCAGGGCACTGCATTTAGCCGTATGGAGTGGAAATCCATCAACCTCATGAAGAAATTTGCACAAATACAGACAGATATCATCTTCCTTTCCAAATGCAAATGGATGGACATCATACCAAATGGACTAAAGGTAAAAAATCCACTGCTATCTACATACTACACAGACCACAGTGAGAGATTATGTCATACTCTATCAAAGAAACTGAGGAACCACCTGATCAGCATCTTATACAGCAAACAGGAAAACATCAAAAAAGAGCTCTCCAACCTGGAGACTCTCATTAATAACCAAACTTCCATACAAACGGACTTCACTAAAATAAGACAGGAGATCTACATTACTCACTTCACATCTCTATAAAGGAAAAAGGACGGTAAGCTGTCTAAACTCCTACCTGCCACATGGGGCCACAACAGTGGTACCCCTAACCCACCCAGCAATATCGTCAATCTATCCAACTACACACTCAGCCCAGAAGAAAAGTCTGTCCTATCTCGTGGACTCTCTTTCTGCCCTGCCACCCCCACCAACATGATACACTTCTGCGGCGATCTGGAAGCCTACTTTCGCCGTCTCCGACTCAAAGAATACTTCCAGGACAACTCTGAACAGTGCACTGATACACAGGTACCCTCCCACCAACAGCACAAGAAGAAGAACTCCACATGGACTCCTCCTGAGGGTTGAAATGACAGTCTGGACCTCTACATTGAATGCTTCCGTCGGCGTGCACAGGCAGAAATTGTGGAACAACAACATTGCTTGCCTCATAACCTAAGTTGTGCAGAACGCAATGCCATCCACAGCCTCAGAAACCACCCTGACATTATCATCAAAGAGGCTGATACAGGAGGTGCTGTTGTCATCATGAACAGGTCTGACTACCAAAAGGAGGCCGCCAGACAACTCTCCAACACCAAATTCTACAGGCCACTTCCCTCAGATCCCACTGAGGAATACACTAAGGAACTGCAACATCTACTCAGGACACTCCCTACACTAACACCGGAACAAATCAACATACCCTTAGAGCCCCGACCAGGGTTATTCTATCTACTACCCAAGATCCACAAACCCGGAAATCCTGGACGCCCCATCATCTAGGGCATTGGCACTCTCACTGAAGGACTGTCTGGATATATGGACTCTCTACTCAGACCCTATGCCACCAGCACTCCCAGCTATCTCCGCGACACCACTGATTTCCTGAGGAAACTACAATGCATTGGTGACCTTCCAGAAAACACTATCCTAGTCACCATGGATACAGAGGCTCTCTACGCGAACATCCCACACACAGATGGAATACAAGCTGTCAGGAATAGTATCCCTGATGATGCCACAGCACAACTGGTTGCTGAGCTCTGTGCCTTTATCCTCACACACAACTATTTCAAATTTGATGACAATATATATCTCCAGATCAGTGGCACCGCTATGGGCACCCACATGGCCCCACAATATACCAATATTTTTATGGCTAACTTGGAACAACGCTTCCTCGGCTCTCGTCCACTCACACCCCTTCTCTATCTACGCTACATTGATGACATCTTCATCATCTGGACCCATGGGAAGGAGACTCTGGAACAATTCCACCACGATTTCAACAGCTTCCACCCCACCATCAACCTCAGCCTGGACCAATCTACACGGGAGGTCCACTTCCTGGACACCACAGTGGAAATAAGTGATGGTTACATGAACGCCACCCAATACTGAAAACTCACTGACCACTATGCCTACCTTCATGCCTCCAGCTTCCATCCCGGGCACATCACACTATCCATTATCTACAGCCAAGCACTGAGGTACAATCGCATCTGCTCTAACCCCTCAGACAGAGACCAACACCTACAAAATCTCCACCAAGCATTTTCAAAACTACAATTCCCGCTCGAGGAAATAAGGAAACAGATCAACAGAGCCAGACGTGTACCCAGAAGTCTCCTACTGCAAAACAAACCCAAGAAAGAAACCAACAAGACTCCACTGGCCATCACACACAGTCCCCAGCTAAAACCCCTCCAATGCATCATCAGGGATCTACAACCCGTCCTGGACAATGATCCCACACTTTCACAGGCCTTGGGTGGCAGGCCAGTCCTCACCCACAGGCAACCTGCCAACCTGAAACATATTCTCACCAGTAACTGCACACCGCACCATAATAACTCTAGCTCAGGAACCAATCCATGCAACAAACCTCGATGCCAACTCTGCCCACATATCTACACCAGTGACACCATCACAGGACCTAACCAGATCAGCCACACAATCACCGGTTCATTCACCTGCACGTCCACCAATGTAATATACGCCATCATGTGCCAGCAATGCCCCTCTGCAATGTACATCGGCCAAACTGGACAGTCTCTATGGAAAAGGATAAACGGACACAAATCAGATATTAGGAATGGCAATATACAAAAACCTGTAGGAGAACACTTCAACCTCCCTGGCCACACTATAGCAGACCTTAAGGTGGCCATCCTGCAGCAAAAAAACTTCAGGACCAGACTTCAAAGAGAAACTGCTGAGCTTCAGTTCATCTGCAAATTTGACACCATCAGCTCAGGATTAAATGAAGACTGTGAATGGCTTGCCAACTACAAAACCAGCTTCTCCTCCCTTGGTTTTCACACCTCCACTGCTGTAAGAGAGCCTCATCCTCCCTGATTGAACTAACCTTGTTATCTCTAGCCCATTTCTTGCTTGCATATGTATACCTGCCCCTGGAAATTTCCACTACATGCATCTGACGAAGTAGGTATTCACCCGCGAAAGATCATGCTCCAAAACGTCTGTTAGTCTATAAGGTGCCACAGGATTCTTTGCTGCTTTTAAAAACCAACTGAACGGCTTTCACCCCAGTCCACACTGTCTGAGGAGAAAGAACCCAACCAGGTGACCTCCCTGACTGGAAAGTGACCCCACGTCGAAGCAATAGGAGCTGCGTTTGGCGTGCCAGCCAAAGCATCTGTTCATGTCTGACCAGGCATCCAGTGTTCCAAAGACATCGACAAAAGTTGTACTTCTCCCACCTTTTCTATCTTCTCTCTCCTCCACCTTGTGTCTGGCTGGCTGGCTGCTAGAAACAGAGGTGAATATCCTTCACACACCAGCATGGAAAGTAAAATTAATCCTTCCATTTCAACAAAGAAAGGGTGTTTTGAAAATAAGAGACTGATATTTTGCCTCCCAAAGGAGAGAGACTGTAAAGGTTTTAATTGTTTGCATAATTTCTCAATTTCAGTTTCAATACAAATGCTTGTTTTAATTTCTTGTTTGATCAACACAGGTTCAGCTTTGGAGTGACTCTGCTTATGGGCATTTTCCAAGAAACGAGTAAACCAGCGTCTATATAGAAAACCCTCAGACCTGTTTGTATCATGCTGGGCCGTGAAAGAATTTATCCACCTTTAATGCCTCTGAGCCTTGGAATGAATACATCCGTCAGTCGACAGGATAGACTGTTTACACAGCTGTGCTGGAAAGTGTTGGAGTAATTCAGGGCACACCTTTCGCAGCCTGGGCATATGCGAGACCTGCCCTACCTCCCCCACAGGCAGTGCCCTGTCATAAACAGATAGCTAAGGGTTAATGTCTCTTCCACCTGAAGCACCTGACCAGAGGACCAATCAGGAAACCGGATTTTTTCAACTCTGGGTGGAGGGAAGTTTGTGTCTGAGTCTTTGTTTTCTGTCTGCCTGCTTTCTCTGAGCTTTGGAGAAGTAGTTCTGTTTTCTAATCTTCTGTTTCTAAGTGTAAGGACAAAGAGATCAGATAGTAAGTTACATGGTTTCTTTTCTTTGGTATTTGCATGAATATAAGTGCTGGAGTGCTTTGATTTGTATTCTTTTTGAATAAGGCTGTTTATTCAATATTCTTTTAAGCAATTGACCCTGTATTGTGTCACCTTAATACAGAGAGACCATTTGTATGTATTTTTCTTTCTTTTTATATAAAGCTTTCTTTTAAGACCTGTTGAAGTTTTCTTTACTGGGAAATTTCAGGAAAATTGAGTCTGTACTCACCAGGGAATTGGTGGGAGGAAGAAATCAGGGGAGATCTGTGTGTGTTGAATTTGCTAGCCTGATTTTGCATTTCCTCTGGGTGAAGAGGAAAGTCCTTTTTGTTTCCAGGAATGGGAACGGAGAGGGGGAGTCACTCTGTTTGGATTCACAGAGCTTGTGTCTGTGTATCTCTCCAGGAGCACCTGGAGGGGGGAAGGGAAAAAGGATTATTTCCCTTTGTTGTGAGACTCAAGGGATTTGGGTCTTGGGGTCCCCAGGGAAGGTTTTTCAGGGGGACCAGAGTGCCCCAAAACACTCTAATTTTTTGGGTGGTGGCAGCAAGTACCAGGTCCAAGCTGGTAGCTAAGCTTGGAGGTTTTCATGCTAACCCCCATATTTTGGACGCTAAGGTCCAAATCTGGGACTAAGGTTATGACACGCCCCCTGCAGGAAATGGGAGCCACTTGCCAAATACGTAATTTCCCTTGGGAGCCCTCTGCACGAGATAGCCCAGCTATCGGCCCGTGCGTCTATTGTTACAAGTGACTCCACACGCTTGGTCAGGCTGAGTCGTAGCGTGTTTCACTGCCCCAAACCTTGGGGCTGGATCCACAAAGGGGACCTGGGTAGTGCAACGCGTCCCAGGTAGGTCTTGGACTGCCTGGAGGGACTCACAGCCCCAAGTTAGGCACCTCGGAATAATACTCAGAAACCAGCCTATTGAGTGGGGAGCTGCCCAAGCCAGCCAGGCTGGAAATGCTGGGAAGGGGTGGGGGGGAGGCTTAGGTGCTTAGCTCACAGCTCTGTGACCCACCAGGCAGGGGTTGAGGATGGAGAGTCAGCCCCACCCCTTGGTGCTCACAGGGGGCTATTGGACCCACAAGGTGCAACACCTACCCCCAGGGCTCCTGTGAGTAAAGGGGGCAAAATAACCAGGATGGGGGAGATTTCCATAGTCGCCTCCCTGTAGGAACTCAAAGCAGAGCTGAGCCCCCTCCCCTGCTCCATGTAGTACAGCAAGCCCCTGTGCTGCACTATCAGCGGACCGCACCCCTCCTGTGCCCCCACCCTAGTGCTGCATTGGGGCCATGCTGCAGGTGAGGGGTGAGTACCCCCTCCCCTGCCACAGAAGGCACATGGGCAGCTCCCTGGTTCACTGCCCAGCTGTGTCCCTGTTGCTCTCTACTTAGACCTTTTTACCCCAGAGCAATGAAATTTCCTCCTTTTAAACAATAATGAATGGGGTTAAGCCTTGGGCTTGGCTGCTCCACGGGGCTCTTTCATGCCCCAACACGACACCTATGGAATCTTGCCAGGCTTAGGTGCTTCGCTCGTGCCCCTTACCGGCATGTGAACACCCCCATGCACTGAGCAATGTAACTAGCCCGGACAATAAGGGTTTTAAAAATAAACAGGGAGCAAACAAAATGCCACCACGGTCTAGGGCCGCAATTGGAGCAGCCCAGGAAAATGGTCCATCCTGATGCACAAAAGGCAAATGTGCTCAAGAAATAATCCTCTCTGAGACAAACTCCCAGCTTACCGTACAAATGAAATCCCTTCAATTCTAACTAACTTCGTTAAACAGCAAGTGCTAAAACTAACGCTTCCTAAGTCTGTGGTACCTGGTAACTTGCATACAAGCATTTTAAAAGAAATTGCTGGGGTGCTCGCTGAGCCATTGTTGATTCTTAACAAATATTGGAACACTGGGCCTGTCCCAGAAGACTTGGGAAAAAATGTCAATATTTAAAAACGTTAAATGAAATGACCTAGATAACAACAGACCACTTGACTTGGATCCTGGATAAAATCATGGAAAGACTGACACTGGATGCAATCAAAGAGTTAAAGGATGTCAACATAGTTAGTGCTAAGCAAACATCAGTTAATGGAAAATAGGTCTTGTCAAACCAATTTGACAGTGTTTTTTTCACAAGCTTACAAGTTTGATTTAGTATCACGTGCTATTCTGCTTAAATTTAGCGCTATACAAAATCAGTGCAGCCTACATTAAACAGATTATGAATTGGCTGATAGATCTCAAAAAGTGATGGTAAGTGAGGACTTCTCAGCCATTGGAGGTATTTCTAGTGGGATCCCGCAGGTATCTGTTCTTAGCGCAATGCTAGTCAGAACCTTTACTAATGCTGTGTAGGAAATATAAAATCCTTTGTGGTAAAGTTTGCAGATGACGAACAAATGGGCTGTGTGATAAATAAGGATGAGACAAGTCAGTTACACAGTGTCAGATGGATTGCACACTCTGCGCTCAGCTGAACAAATGCAGCTAACTGGAAGGGGACACCCAGAGTATAGGTCACAGTTACAGGATGGTGGACAGTACTTTGGAAAACCGAGACTCTGAAAAACCATAGGTGTAGTTTGACTTCTCTATTTCATGGGTGTGGCTCCACTCAGGCCAATGGGGCCAAGCGTGGGGGGAGGGGTTGCAGATTCCATGCTTGCCCACAGAGGTGCCATTTCATAAATTTTTAGGGTGTGGGAGGCAATTGTAACCATGATTCCAGGGGCTACTTATGCCCCGAACACTCTAGGTTTGGTTGTTGTTTTTTTTTTGCTGATAATAACTTAAAAAATTATCAGCAGGAGCATTGTATCTAATTCCTATATCAAGAAAGAAATAAATATTAGACCCACTCAGCTCTAATAGTAACACGTTCTGACATCTTGTGGCAAGTCATGTATGGGACACTGGTGTAACCCTTCTGCCCCTCTGAGTTGGCAGCAACAAGGGCCGGGTTCGGTATCCAGAGGTTCCGTTTCAATAACACAATACATAACCAGCTCGAGCCCACACCCAGTGACCTGAGACACTTACATACACCCCCCGGGTGCCTCTAGGAAGCAATACTTCCCCTCTTGCAAGCACGGAGTCTGAGTGTAGCAAAATCCTTTTAATAAAGGAAGGAAACAATGCGGCATCACACTGGAGAAACACCACAAACAGGATTATAACACAAACCATAAACAAAAAACCCACCTCCAAGTACGTTTGGCAAAGTCCTTTCCCTCTTAGGGTCTTAAGTCCAATCAGCCCAAAGTCCAACAACCCAAAAGTCTCTGGTCAGTGCCACCCCAGAGTTCAAAAGTTTATCTGCAGAGTTTTACCCCCCTCAGCCTGGGTGGAAATGAGGGGGGGGCCACACAGGGTGGTGGGTCCCACACAGGGTGGTAAGAGGCACCTTACATAGGCCAAGGCCAACTGCTCCACCTCTCCATGGAGTTCTGCTGCAGCCTTCACCACAACTAGCTCCACTACACCAGCTGTGCCACTCCTCCAGCCAACCCGTGAGCCACTCCAGCCATCCCTGCAAACCGCTCCACTCCGCTCACTGTTCCATGGGCTGCTCCAACATGCTGCAAACTGCTCCACTCTGCCAGCCGCTTAGCGATATGTCTTCAGGCTCCCCCACTAGTTAACACAGCACTCAGTGATCTCAGCTTGTAGTAGGGGAGCCCCGTGCTGGTGCACCATTGGCCCAACATGAATTCAGCTCAGCAGCCTTTAGATGGACTCCTAATAGAATCAAAATAAGCTCTACTCTTTAACAGTGGAGAGAGGCGGATGTGCAACTGGTGTTCCAGGCCCTCAAAAGGGGCCCATACCATCAGACACACACACACCAGTCCCCAACCTCTCTCAATTCACTGGGGTTTGGAACCCATGTCCCTTGTCTAACAAGTACTACTGAATTGAGGTTGAATCATCTCTGTCATAAAGCAGTCTCATAGTTCCTCATTCACATAATCAGAGTGACAACACTTTATTCCTCCTGCCCCAATAACAAAGAAATTGGGGATCCCAGCGCTGTCAAAATAACCATCCCAGGCTGCCGTGGGCTATGCTAGGTGAGGTGGGTGTGCCAATGCAAATACCTGAAATTCCTTTCCGCACTCCCCATAATTCACCACCAGATGTCAGGGTAGAGCTCATCCTGACTCTGCTTACACTGGTTAGGTTTAACATTGTAATGTATATTCTCACTCAGATACTCTTCCTAGTGTCCAAAGGGATCATCATGCTCATCTAGTCTGACCTTCTGCACATCGCAGGATATAGAACCTCACCCACCCACTGCTGGAATAGACCTCTAACCTCTGGCTGAGTCACTGAAGCCCTCAAATCATGGTTTAAAGACTTCAGGTTACAGAGAACACACCACTGACACTAATTTAGACCAGCAAGTGCTTCACACTGCAGAGGAAGACAAAAAATCCCCAGGGTCTCTACCAATCTGATATAGGGGAAAATTCCTTCCTGACCTCAAATGTGGTGACCAGTTAGACCCTGAGCATGTGGGCAAGACCCCACCCCCCCCCCCGAGCCAGACACCTGGGAAAACCCTGCCCATCGAATGTCCTGTCTCTGGCCATTCAGGATTTTTGTTACAGGCTGGTGCTGTTGGGCCACACACCATTGCAGGCAGTCCTGTCATACCATCCTCTCCATAAACTTATCAAGCTCAGTCTTGAAGCCAGTTATGTATTTTGCCCCCACTGCTCCCCTTGGGAGGCTGTTCCAGAACTTTACTCTTCCGATGGTTAGAAACTTTCCTTTACTTTCAAGCCTAAACTTGTTGATGGCCAGTTTATATCCATTTGTTGTGGAGACCACATTAGCGCTTAACTTAAATAACTCCTCTCCCTCCCTGGTATTTATCCCTCTCATGTATTTATACAGAGCAAACAGATCTCCCCTCAGCCTTCATTTGATAAGGCTAAGCAAGCCAAGCTCTTTGAGTCTCCTCAAGGTAGATTCTATATTCCTTGGGTCATCCTAATAGCCCTTCTCTGCATCTGTTCCAGTTTGAATTACTCTTTCTTGAACATGGGAAACTAGAAATGCTCACAGTATTCCATATGAGGTCTCACCAGTGCCTTGTTTAATTATTCTAACACATCCCTGTCTCTAATGGAAATACCTTGCCTGATGCACCCTGGATTGCATTAGCCTTTTTCACGGCCATATCACATTGATGTCTCATAGTCATCCTGTGATCAATCAATATGCCTCGGTCTTTCTCCTCCTCTGTCACTTCCAACTGATAAGTCCCCAACTTATAGCAAAAATTTGTGTTGTTAGTCCCTAAATCCATGACCATGCACTTTGCACTATTAAATATCATCCTATTTCTATTACTCCAGTTTATAAGGTCATCCAGATTTTCTTGTATGATATTCCGGTCCTGCTCCGTGTTGGCAATACTTCCCAACTTTGCGTCATCTGCAAATTTTGTCATCACACTCCCACTTTTTATGCCAAGCTCGTGAATGGAAATGTTAAATAAGATTGGTCTCAAGAATGATCCCTAAGGAACTCCACTAGTAGCCTCCCTCCAGCCTGACAGTTCACCTTTCAGTGTGACGGGTTGTGGTCTGCCCTTTAACCAGATCCTTATCCACCTTTCAATTCACTCATTAATCCTCATCTTCGCCAATTTAACTAGTAATTTCTCATGTAGAACTGTATCAAATGCTGTACTGAAATCCAGGTAAATTAGATATACTGCATTTCTTTTGTCTAATAAATCAGTTATCGTCTCAAAGCTTCAGTTCATCTGCAAATTTGACACCATCAGCTCAGGACTGAACAAAGACTGTGAATGGCTTGCCAATTACAGAACCAGTTTCTCCTCTCTTGGTTTTCACACCTCAACTGCTAGAACAGGGCCTCATCCTCCCTGATTGAACTGACCTCGTTATCTCTAGCTTGCTTGCTAGCACACATATATATACCTGCCCCTGGATATTTCCATTACATGCATCTGAGGAAGTGGGTATTCACCCACGAAAGCTCATGCTCCAAAACGTCTGTTAGTCTATAAGGTGCCACAGGATTCTTTGCTGCTTTTACAGATCCAGACTAACACGGCTACCCTCTGATATTAGTATCTTTGTTACTACCTCTTGAATACAACTGAAACTATTGTAGAAAAATCTACAATAACTTTCTATCATCTAGGCTATTTCTTTTTTGCAGTTTACCAGGCTTGGAACAGATCGTTTAACTTTAGGAAACATCCTAACAGCCCTTTCTTATCTTAATCACCGCTTAATTCCTCTGTTTATAAACAAAATTCTGACTCCCTGCCTGAGAGGCACAAGCTGGGAGCAGCACAACTCCTGTCTCCTCTGCAGAACTCATTACACTGCACACTGTCTGCCCGAGACTTGCAGGTTGGGGGGCACAGGACGCCCCCCCCATTTCCCCCATCTCCACCCACGTGAAAAGGACTTAGGGGCTCCAGGTGGAAACCAAGTGAGCATGTGCTCACCGTGTGATCCGGTGGCTAAGAGAGCAGAGGTGATCCTTTCCGGTACAAGCAGGATCCTACCGCCTAGGAGCAGAAAGATGCGAGTACCGCTGTATATGGCATCACTGCAGCCTGTGTGCTGAGCTGGTGTCCCCACTTGAAAAAGGATGTTGATAAACTGGAGAAGAATAAGATCCAGAAAAGACAAGAACAAGATGAGTTCTGGAAAATCTGTAAAAGCAGCAGAGGAAGTGGGTATTCACCCACGAAAGCTCATGCTCCAAAACGTCTGTTAGTCTATAAGGTGCCACAGGATTCTTTGCTGCTTTTACAGATCCAGACTAACACGGCTACCCCTCTGATTCTGGAAAATCTGTCTCCCAGAAAGCACCTCAGTCTGTTTAGCTTGTCAAAGAGATGGGTAAGAGGTGCCTTGATCACAGCTGATTAGCAGGGGAGAAGATGTCTGATAGCAGAGGGCTCTTCGGTACAGCAGACAAAGGCAGCACAAGATCCAGCGGCTGGACCCTGCCGTGAAACACAGTCTGCTAGAAATAACATGCAATTTTTCTTTACAGTGAGAGGAGATAACTGACCTGGGACACAATGGATTTGCTGTCATGTGGCATCTTTAAATCAGGATTGGCCATCTGTCTACAAGTCACTCCATAGTTCAGCCAGCAGGGATGGGCTGGCGGCTGGACTCACTGGGGGAGGGTCTCTGCCCTGTGTAATGCACCAGGTGAGCACAGGGGTACCTTCTGCCCTTGAGCTAGACGAATTTGAATTTAGATGAATATAAATAAAAGAGAACTGGATAAATTCATGGAGGAGAAGTCCATAAATGGCTATTAGCTAGAATGGGTAAGGAATGGTGTCCCTAGCCTCTGTTTGTCAGAGGATGGAGATGGATGGCAGGAGAGAGATCACTTGATCATTGTCTATCAGGGTCACTCCCTCTGGGGCACCTGGCATTGGCCACTGTCGGTGGACAGATACTGGGCTAGATGGACCTTTGGTCTGACCCAGTACAGCCGTTCTTATGGGCCCAGAGAAGAGCAGTGTCTTGTCCAAGGGTGCCCGGCAGTAGGGTTGCCAACCTTCTAATCGCACAAAACTGAATATCCCTGCTCCGCCTCCTTCCTCACGCCTTCCCCAGGGCCCTGCTCCTGCTTTCTCTATCTCCCTTCCCTCCATCACTCACTCTCCCTCACACTCACTTTCACTGGGCTGGGGCGGGAGGTTAGGGTGTGTGTGGGGGGTGAGGGCTCTGCGGTTGGGGTGGGGGGTATGGGAGAGGCTCTTGTCTAGGGTAGGGGTGGGGGTGAGGGCTCCAGGCAGTGTGTGAGGGGTGTTCCGGGTGGGGCCAGCAATGAGGGACAGGGCTCTGGGATGGGGCAGGGGATTCAGGTGTGTGGGCGGGGTGAGGGCTCCAGCTGGGGTTATGAGCTCTGGGGTGGGGCAAGGATGAAGGGTCTGGGGTGCAGGACAGGGCAGAGGGCTGGGATGTGGGGCCTTCAGGGCTCTGGCTGGGGATGTGGGCTCTAAGGTCGGACGGGGATGAGGAGTCAGGGGTGCAGAAGGGGGACTCTGGGCTGGGGCAGGGGGTGGGATGTGGGAGGGGGCTTGGGGTGTGGGTTTCCCGGTGGCACTTACTGAGGCTCCCAGGAAGCGACGCCAGGTCCCTGCAGCCTCCTAGGTGCATGGGCGGCCAGGGAGGTTCTGCATGCTGCCCGCAGACACTGACCCACAGCTCCCATTGTTCGCAGTTCCTGACCACTTGGGGCTGGGGCAGCACATGGAGCTTCCACCCATGTGCCTAGGGGTTGTAGGGACCTGGCATCTGTTTCCAGGAGCCACGTGGAGCCAGGGCAGGCAAGGAGCCTGCCTTAGCCCCACTGTGCTGCCGACCAGACCTTTAACAGCCCGGTCAGCAGTGCTGACTGGAGCCACCAGAGTCCCTTTTTGTCCAGACATTCTGGTCAAAACCCGGATATCTGGCAACCCTACGTGGCAGAACTGGGATCTGAGCCTGGGAATCCTGACACAAGCCCAGGGTTAGCTGAGCATTAATAAGCTGTTCATGCAGAACCAGACCCACAACACACCGCTCCCTTCCCCTCTACCCCCAGACCCAGCCCTCTTACCAATACCCTCCCTGCATGGTGCTTTGCACAGGGACCGAATGATGTCATTACCATTATTGAATATATATGAGCTGCACCAGGCTGCTGAGGATGGGTCCAAATAAGGATGTAGGTGGGCAGACAGCTTGGCACCTGTCCTTTCCCTCTCCAGGCCTTCTTGGCCCCTGCCCCATCCCCACTGCAGACCTGCTCAGCTCTCTGCCTGCTGCCCCGCTCCAGGCCCACTTGGCTCTCTGCCCGGCCCTGGGGCTTGTGAAGAAGCAGCACAGAAGATACTCAGTGAGACATCTACCAAGGAACTGTCCTCCAGAGGAACTGAGCAGAAAGCTACAGGAGATGTACCCAATGGGTGTCCTTGGGATATGAAGCAAGCAGCTACCAAGAGCCATTCTTCACCCATCCCTTGAAGGCAAAAATCACCATTATGACTCCATAGTAAGAAGAGTGGAGAGAGAATTCAGCATGGGATGCAAGGACAGCAGGACTGGGTGCTGTCTCCCGGGAGTGAAGACACAAGATGTAAGTGCAAGATTGGACAGGACTGTGAAGCCAGCTGCAAGTTTCCACTGGTGACGATGCATTGTGGAACCACAGGGATGGCATCAGGTGGAACTACACAGATTATTGAAGACTTCAGGGATCTAGGAATGGAGCTGAAGAAAAGGCAGGTCCATGTGATCTCCTCAGAGATCCTTCCAGTCCCACGAGCAAGAGAAAGCAGAAAGCAGAAAATACTGGAGTTAAACTAATGTACCCCCAAGGAGATTACATAGATTCCTGGGGCTCTGTCTGCTGTCAGCTCAGGGAGGGGGAGCCAAAGCAAACTCAGAGTCTGCCTGCCAAACAACAGGGAGTGAGATGCCCCTCCACGGGGAGAAGCCATTTTTGGAGAGGCTGGAGCCAGCCAGGGCAAGGGCAGGACTGGCTGTGTGGGGAGCTGGGGAGTCCCAGGCCTGCAGGCAGGGTTCTTCCTGAGAACTGGCCTCTAGGGACCTGACAGCAGATCCCCCAGCTGGGTTTTCCTTCCCCATGGATGATTCCCAATTGTTATGTTTGCTGAGAAATTTCCCCAGCCAGGCTGGGTTCACCTCCAGCTCCCCTGGTGAGACTAGTCCCGCATGGTCAGCTCTGCTAGTCCAGGGAAGCTGCCTGCTGAGTGTGTGACTGGAGGCTGGACTAGGAGACGACAGTTTGGATGTGAGGGTAGTTGTTTAACCTGCCCCTTGAACCCTGCACCCCTTTGTGATGAGGGGAGATCCTGGGACCGATGCAGCCTGGCTCCTGCCTGAGGAGAATCCTTGACAGTAGACAGCAGCCCCTCTGCAGTGACTGAGGAGTCCAGCATCATCTTCAAACCTGAAGATCATTCATGGAGTTCGTGAGTGCACCAGATTTTAGTCAGTCAGTCAGGGAATTTGTTTTGGGGACCCCCCCCCACAACTCCCTGAACGGTGTCCTCAAGCCAGGGAGTGAGGGTTTGAGGATTTTATAACCTGCTGCTTATTACACCTGTGGAGGGATTCACCACCCCCTCCCACTTGTTAGTCCTTGAGGCTGTACTGAACCCAGTCAGCCACACTGCTAAACCACCACAGAGAATTTTATAGGTCATCAAGGGCCCCAGCAAAGTACGTGTACCAACAGGACACTAATTTTACACTTTTTACATCAAGCCACGGGTATTTTAAGTGTGGGCACTGGTGACCCTAAAAATAATGTTTCACCCTGTTATTTTGTATTTGTTGCCTGTTTAATATAAATATTGTGTTGAATATATTTTTAGGTGTTGTGTTATTTCTTGGAAGTCTCCAACTATCTGGCAAGTAAGTGGGGATTACTCTGTAGTTAGAATTTTCCACCCAAGCTGCCCTGGTGACCCTGCCAGGAAGGAGCGAGGGGGGTGGAGGCACCGCCAAATAATTTCATAGCAAAAAAGAAAAAAGATTCACCCTGCTGAGTGGGTGGTGGGATCCAAAAGAACCCAGACCTGTCCCTCAAAACCTGTAAGCGGATTGCCATTAAAGGAGGTAACCAGGTAGAGAGGGGCTCTACACTAAGAATGCAAGAGAGGGCGCTTAATTCACACTCTGTGTCATGAACAAATTGAACTGAAGTGGCAAAGGACGAGACAGGAATACATTTGTCAGTTGTTTATATACCAAAGCTAGGGGCTAGGGTAATAAGCAAGCAGAACTAGTCATTCTCACATCTGAGAAGAAATTGGATGTAACTGACATTGCTGAAACCTGGAAGGACAATTCCTGAGTGGAATGTTAAACTCTCCGGTCCTATAGGAAGGGCAGACTGCGTAAAAGGGCTGGGGAAGGTGACTTTCTACATTAAAGACACCATTACCTGCTTTAGGATTATTGATAAGTCAAACCATGGGCTCTCTAATACATATGGATCAAGGTTCTCACTAAGAGTGACCTGGTGGGGGTCTGTTACAGATGACTGAATCACAGCAGAAAACAGGATGAGTCTCTCCTCAGGCACCTGTCTGTAATGCGTGGAAAAAAACACTGTGATGTTATGGGGGCCTGCAGTTTGAGAGACAGGCTGGATGTCTTGTGCAGCCAGTAGTAACACAGCATTGGAGTCTCTAAACGTTAAAGATACAATTTTCTAATACTAAAAGTGTAGCACCGGCCGTGAGGAAGTTCTGCTTCGGACCTCACTGTGACATGTACAGATGAATTAATCTCTGGCCTGGAAGCAGGTGGTTGCCTTTGGACCAGTGATCATAGAATCATAGAGTATCAGGGTTGCAAGGGACCTCAGGAGGTCATCTAGTCCAACCCCCTGCTCAAAGCAGGACCAACCCCAACTAAATCATCCCAGCCAGGGCTTTGTCAAGCCGGGCCTCAAAAACCTCTAAGGAAGGAGATTCCACCACCTCCCTAGGGAACCCATTCCAGTGCTTCACCACCCTCCTAGTGAAAAAGCTTTTCCTAATATCCAACCTAAATCTCCCCCACTGCAACTTGAGATCATTACTCCTTGTTCTGTCAGCTGCCACCACTGAGAACAGTCTAGATCCATCCTCTTTGGAACCCCCTTTCAGGTAGTTGAAAACAGCTATCAAATCCCCCCTCATCCTTCTCTTCTGCAGACCAAACAATCCCAGTTCCCTCAGCCTCTCCTCATAAGTTATGTGCTCCAATACCCTAATCATTTTTGTTGCCCTTTGCTGGACTCTTTCCAATTTTTCCACATCTTTTTTGTAGTGTGGGGCGCAAAACTGGACACAGTACTCCAGATGAGGCCTCACCAATGTTGAATAGAGGGGAATGATCACGTCCCTCGATCTGTTGGCAATGCCCCTACTTATACAGCTCAAAATGCTGTTAGCCTTCTTGGCAACAAGGGCACACTATTGACTCATATCCAGCTTCTCGTCCACTGTAACCCCTAGGTCCTTTTCTGCAGAACTGCTGCCTAGCCACTCAGTCCCTAGTCTGTAACAGTGAATGGGATTCTTCCATTCTAAGTGCAGGACTCTTTCTTTTTTATAATTGGAGATATACCTATCTTGTAGAACTGGAAGGGACCTTGAAAGGTCATCGAGTCCAGCCCCTTGCCTTCACAAGCAGGACCAAGTACTGATTTTTGCCCTAGATCCCTAAGTGGCTCCCTCAAGGGTTGAACTCTCAACCCTGGGTTTAGCAGGCCAATGCTCAAACCACTGAGCTATCCCTCCCCATCTGCCCTTGTCCTTGTTGAACCTCATCAGGTTTCTTTTGGCCCAATCCTCTAATTTGTCTAGGTCCCTCTCAGGGCCGGTGCAACCATTTGGGAGACCTAGGTGGTCACCTAGGGTGCTGAGATTTGGTGGGGGTGCCATTTTATTTGGCAGCGACTGGATCTTCAGCTGCCCCAGTCGCCTCCTGCATTTAGGGGGAGGAGCTGGGGCAGAGGAGCGCAGGGAGGGCCGCCTGCAGCAAGTGTGTGGGGGGGAAGGCATTCAAGGGAACTCCTCGCCCCAGTTCACCCCTGCCCCTCCTCCTCCCCGAGCACGCCGTGGCTGCTTCACTTCTCCTGCCTCCCAGGCTTGCGGCGCCTAAGCTGATTGGCATCGCAAGCCTGGGAGGTGAGAGAAGTGAAGCAGCGATGGCGTGCTCGGGGAGGAGGAGGAGAAGGAGGAGGAGAAGGAGCAGGGGTGAGCTGCTTCACTTATCCTGCCTCCCAAGCTTGCGGTGCCAATCAACTTAGACGCTGCAAGCCTGAGAGGCAGGAGAAGTGAAGCAGCCATGGCGTTCTCGGGGTGCTTGTGCGCAGAGCAGGGGTGAGCTGAGGCGGGCTCAGGAGCTGCCGCAAGGGGGGCGCCTCAGGAAGGGGGCACGGGAGGCACAAGGTGGCAGTTTTGCCTAGGGCACAAAACATCCTTGCATTGGCCCTGGTCCCTCTGTATCCTGTCCCTATCCTACAGCATATCTACCACTCCTCCCAGTTTAGTGTCATCTGTAAACTTGCTGAGAGTGCTGTCCATCCCATCCGCCAGATCATTAATGAAGATATTGAAGAAAACCGGCCCCAGGACAGACCCTTGGGGCACTCCGCTTGATACCAGCTGCCAACTAGACATGGAGCCGTTGATCGCTACCCCTTGAGCCCGAAGATATAGCCAGCTTTCTATCCACCTTATAGTCCATTCATACTTTAATTTGCCGGCAAGAATACTGTGGGAGACCATATCAAAAGCTTTGCTAAAGTCAAGGAATAACACATCCACTGCTTTCCCCTCATCCACAGAGCCAGTTATCTCCTCATAGAAGGCAATTAGGTTAGTCAGGCATGACTTGCCCTTGGTGAACCCATGCTGACTGTTCCTGATCACTTTCCTCTCCTCTAAGTGCTTCAGAATTGATTCCTTCAGGACCTGCTCCATGATTTTTCCAGGGACTGAGGTGAGGTTGACTGGCCTGTAGTTCCCCGGATCCTCCTCCTTCCCTTTTTTAAAGATGGGCTCTACATTAGCCTTTTTCCAGTCATCCGGGACCTCCCCCGTTCGCCATGAGTTTTCAAAGATAATGGCCAATGTCTCTGCAATCACATTCGCCAATTCCTTTAGCACCCTTGATGCAGAGCATCCAGCCCCATGGATTTGTGCTCGTCCAGCTTTTCTAAAAGAGTCCTGCACTTAGGACAGAAGAATCCCATTCACTGTTACAGATTAGGAACCGACTGGCTAGGAAGCAGTTCTGCAGAAAAGGACCCAGGGGTTACAGTGGACGAGAAGCTGGATATGAGTCAGCAGTGTGCCCTTGTTGCCAAGAAGGCTAACGGCATTTTGGGCTGCATTAGTAGGAGCATTGCCAGCGGATCGAAGGAAGTGATTGTTCCCCTCTATTCGGCACTGGTGAGGCCTCACCTGGAGTAATGCATCCAGTTTTGGGCTGCCCATTACAGAAAGGATGTGGACAGATTGGAGAGAGTCCAGCAGAGGAAAATTATCAGGGTGCTGGTGCACATGACTTATGAGGAGAGGCTGAGGGAATTGGGCTTGTTTAGTCTGCAGAAGAGAAGAGTGAGGGGGGATTTGACAGCAGTCTTCAACTACCTGAACGGGGTTTCCAACGAAGATGGAGCTCGGCTGGTCTCAGTGGTGACAGATGACAGAACAAGGAGCAATGGTCTCAAGTTGCAGTGTGGGAGGTCTAGGTTGGACATTAGGAAACACTATTTCACTAGGAGTGTGGTGAAGCACTGGAATGGGTTCCCTAGGGAGGTGGTGGAATCTCCTTCCTTAGAGGTTTTTAAGGCCTGGTTTGACAAAGCCCTGGCTGGGATGATTTAGTTAGTGTTGGTCCTGCTTTGAGCAGGGGGTTGGACTAGATGACCTCCTGAGGTCTCTTCTAGCCCTAATATTCTATGATTCTATGATCAGCCAGGGTGAGAATTTGCTAATTCATATCTTTCTAGTGTCTTTGGCTTAGTTTTCAGTTTTGTTTATTTACTAGGTGATCTGCTTTGAGCTGTTTGCTGTCACTTATAATCACTTAAAATCTATCCTTTTGTAGTTAATAAACTGGTTTATGTTTTAATTCAAACCAGTGTGACTTTGACTGAAGTGTCTGGAGAAAATCTCAGCGTGGTTTAACACAAGCGCATTGTGCTTATTCCTCTCCATGTTGAGGGGGGGGGAGACATATTAATGAGCTTACACTGTATAAATCCCTGTGCAGTGCACAATGGTGTAATTTGGGGTTTACACTCCAGAAGGGGGGTGCATGCTTGGGAAACTGGCTGGTGTCTGCTGTTGGCACTCAGGTAGCCCAGTTTGGGTGAGTGGCACCACCTGCTGCCGTGTTGGGTGATAGCAGGGCCTGGGTGAGGCTGGCTGTGTCCCCAGCCCAGCTGTGTGTCTTAGAGAGACACAGCAATTCTCATGGCTCCCAGACTGCACCCCGGGGATAGCAACCCATCACAGGCATAAGCAAAAGTCCCCACTGCTTAGCCTGGGTTAGCCCTAAAGGACATGTAGAGTTTGCTTATCATTGAAACATCTATTACTTTTTGGAAACTTAAGATTGTAACTCATTTGTATGCATATGTCTACCTGCTTTAACCTTGTAAATAACTCTCTGGTTTCCTTTGCCTGTTAATAAATCTTTAGATAGTTTATTATACAGTTGGTTACACTGGTGTTGTCTGGGGTGTGAGATCTGAAGTGTACTGGACCTGGGGTGAGTGATCAATCTTTTGGGATAGAGTAGCCTGAATATTGCTCTGATATTTGGCACAAGGGGCCACCTATCACCAAGGGCTAGTCAACACTGGCAACGCTAAAATGCTGCCGTGGCAGCACTTTAATGTGGCTTGTGTCATCACGGCAGAGCACTGGGGGGGAGCTCTTCCAGTGATCTAAACAAACCAGCTGCATGAGAGGCGTAGCTCCCAGCGCTGGGGCACTGTTTACACTACCAGTTTACAGTGCTGAAACTTGCTGCTCTCGGGGGCTGTTTTTTCACACCCCTGAGTGAGAAAGTTGCAGCGCTGTAAATTGCCAGTGTAGACAAGCCCTAGGGTAGGCTCAGGTGGGTAGCAGGCAGATCGGCATACCGAGGGGACTGTTGCTTACTCCGTTACAGCTGTTATGGTGTCTGAGCAGTTTACACTGGATAATTGGTTGGTGAAATCAAAATCTAGCGCTCACAGCCAGTCTGGGATTGTGCCCTAGTTCCTAGCAGCCTGCCCCGAGGTTGGGATTCATGCTTTTGAGCTGACACCAATGCCTTTCTGGAAGATGCTTTAGCCAAACGCATCGAGAGAGGGTTTCACAGTTCCACAGGCTCAGTGCTACGCCCCAGCTTCAGAACAGACTCTTGGAGGAACCCCCACAGGGTGAGCCACACAGCCTCACCCCCCCTAGACTAAACTTCTGGGTCTTCAGACCTCCTGCTTCACACCGTGAGCTCTGGCCAGCTACTCCAGCTGAGACAGACTTCAGCAGAGACTTCAGGGATGAATGCAGCCTAGCAGATATTTGCAGTGACACACAAGCAGCATTTTCAAAACAGTGGGGTTTATTAGTCAGCGGGAATGTAGCATTGGAAGTCCTTAGGTCAGCACAGAGACAGGCAAAGTAAAGCATAGTCCATTCTGATCAGCCCAGAGCAGTTCAGCAGCCAAGCTGCAGCACGCTCCATTTTCAGACTCTGGTGCTCTCTCTGACTTCCTTCCTTTCACTCAGTTCCCAGGTGAAAGCGCCAAAGTCCTTCAGGGGCAGGCCTGATTACAGTTTAGTTCACATCCCGCTTGCCAGGGTTTCCTGCTCTTACATGTTGATTGTTCAGTCACTTGGAGGGGTGTGTGTGTGTGTCTCTTTGTCTTACTGTATCCTCTGGAGGTCTGGGTCAGGTTCAACCAGTTCCTTAAAAACCCAGTCATTCCACCCGGACTGCTAGGGGACACACACTCATCTCCTGTCCCTGTGCTGTTCCAGGAGCAGGTAGCACAGGGAAACTGAGGCATGCCTTGAATTAATGAAAATATTAGAGAAAATTCCCACTTCATCATACGGGGTAATGGGTAACAGAGGCTGGCCTGGGTCCTGCAGGAGGTCAGACAAGATGATCTAATGGTCCCTTTTGGCCTTAAAAAATCTATGACCCTGCCCTCCAGCCTGCTTAGCTCCCCCATCCCAGGCTGGCTTGTACCCCCGGCCTCTTCTCCAGGCTGGTTCAGCTTGGCCCAGCCCCTTGGGGAGGCAAAGTCCAGCTGTGGGCTCAGCTCATTACAACCATCTCCTAGCATAACGTGGGAGAATGTGGCTCCTCCAGCCCAAGGCAAGGCCTGGTGATGTCACAATGGTGCCCAGGAGCCGGGCTTGGCGATGGGGTCCCTGGCCTGGCTGTCCGTGGGGCTTCTGCCCCTGCTGCTCCTGGCAACGCAGGGATACAGCTCGAAGTGTGAGCGGGATGTGGGGCCAGGGGCGCTGGAACAATTTGTATAATGGGGGTGCTGAGAGCCAATGAACCAAATTGTGAATCCTGTATGTAATGGAAACCACTTCAACGCAGGGGCTGCTGGACCACCCCCAGCACCTTAGTTCCAGCACTTATGTGTGAGGGGCTCCCATGGAGGTGGCCGGGGCTCCTGCCCCCACTCATGCCATGAGCACAGCCGCATGGTGGGGCCTGCCCATGCACCAATGTCCAGACACACTCCTTGGGGGAGCCCCAGCCCCTCCCGTGCTCCAAGCAGGAGAGGAGGCAGTGAGGCCAAGCCCTTCCTTTACAGGGGAAAGGGGAGGAGAGCAGAGAGGGAGGTGTTGAGGGGCTGAGGCCTTTGCCCATAGTGAGATGGAGAAGGCCGCAGGGTAGAGAGGGTTTAGGTGGCTCCGGTTAAGTATCCAGCAGCCCCAGCCCCAGAAGTGAGAAATACGTGGGAACTCAGAGATCGTTTCCAACTGGCGACAAGGGGACGCCGTTGCCTCCCACTAATTCATCTGAGCAGCTTTAACTCCCGCGAGGCCCTTGTGCCAGAGGTGGGGAGCCCAGGGCAGGGGTGGCAGGGGGCTGTGGGTTGGATTGAAAGGTGTTGGCAGAGCTGGGGCAGGGGGATGGGTCTGAGGGCAGGAGTGGCAGGGGGCTGTGGGTTGGATTGAGGGGTGTTGGCAGAGCTGGGGCAGGGGGATGGGTCTGAGGGAAGGGGTGGCAGGGGGCTGTGGGTTGGATTGAGGGGTGTTGGCAGAGCTGGGGCAGGGGGATGGGTCTGAGGGAAGGGGTGGCAGGGGGCTGTGGGTTGGATTGAGGGGTGTTGGCAGAGCTGGGGCAGGGGGATGGGTCTGAGGGCAGGGGTGGCAGGGGGCTGTGGGTTGGATTGAGGGGTGTTGGCAGAGCTGGGGCAGGGGGATGGGTCTGAGGGCAGGGATGGCAGGGGGCTGTAGGTTGGATTGAGGGGTGTTGGCAGAGCTGGGGCAGGGGGATGGGTCTGAGGGCAGGGGTGGCAGGGGACTGTGGGTTGGATTGAGGGGTGTTGGCAGAGCTGGGGCAGGGGGATGGGGCTGAGGGCAGGGGTAGCTGTGGGCTGGGGGTTGGGTTTAAGGGGCATTGGCAGAGCTGGGGGGGCAGGAGGGATGGATCCCAGGCCTGGGAAATTAAGGAGCTGCAGGTTGGCAGAACTCGGGTGTGGAGGCACCTCTGATCTTGGGTTCTTTGTTGACTGAATCTCTGCTGTCCGGGGAGTGGAAATGGCTCTAGAGAACTGCTTGGGGGTGTATATTTCCTTCATGCCCTTGATGGGTCCCTTCAGGCTCACACAGCCCAGCAATTCCTTTTCACACACAGACCCTGTCTTTGATCTTCTCCACAGCCTGTGGGCGCCGCCCCCTGATGTCTGGCTACAGCGGGATGCGGATCGTGGGTGGCGTAGATGCTCTTCCGGGGGCCTGGCCTTGGCTCGTCAGCATCCAGATCCCCACCCGAATGGGCCCCCGGCATTCATGTGGTGGGTCCCTCATCAGCACTCGCTGGGTCCTCACAGCAGCTCACTGCTTCAAAGCCAAGAGAAGGTGAGACAGGGGCAGTCTGTGCCAGGATCTTAGGGAGACAGTGCGGGGGAGGCTGGAAGACACTTGGGGAGCATGAGCAGCTGATCCATAGAATGTAAGGACAGTAGGGACCATTAGAACCTCTAGTCTGACCCCCTGTATTAAGCCCAATAACTTGGGTTCGGCTAAAACATTTTCCAGAAGCATCAGATGTTTTTGTGGGGGGAAGGATAGCTCAGTGATTTGAGCCTTAGGCTGTTAATCCCAGAGTTGTGAGTTCAGTCTTTGAGGGGGCCATTTAGGGATCTGGGGCAAAATCAGTATTTGGTCCTGCTAGCAAAGGCAGGGGGCTGGACTCAATGACCTTTCAAGGTCCCTTCCAGTTTTGTGAGTTAGGCATATCTCCATATATTATTATTAGTCTGGATCTGGAGACACCATGAGATGGAGAATCCACCACTGCCCTTTGGAGTTTGTTCCAGTTCTTAGTCACCTTCATTGTTGACTGTTTGGGCCTAATTTCTCATTTGAATTTGTCTGGCTTCTGCTTCCAGCAACTAGTTTTTGTTCTGCCATTCTCTGCTAAATTGAATAGGTGTCATTGCGGGGTCCTTTCTCTCCCTGAAGGCCTATATGCACTGTACTTGAGTCACTTCTCAATCTAGGCTGAGCATAGAGCTCTGTCTGTCTCTCACTGTCAGGCATTTTCTACAGCCCTTGAATCACTTCTGTGGCTCTTGTCTGCACCCTCTCCAATTTTTCAACATTCTTTTTAAAATGCGGACACTAGAACTGAATGCAGTGTTCAGCATGAGACTCACCAATGCTGCAAACAGAAGTAAAATCTGCTCCCAGCTCCTACTCACTTCTCCCCAGTTTATACATCCAAAGATCACAGTAGCCCTTTTGTCACAGCATCACACTGGGAGCACATGTTCAATTACTTGTCCACTATGACCCCTAAATCCTGTTCAGTGTCACAGGCCCCCATTCTGTAGCTATGGTCTGCAGTTCTTGTTCCTAGGTGCATAACTTTCCATTTGGCTGTATTAAAATGTATGTTGTTTGAATGGGCCCAGTTGACCAAATGATCCTGATTGCTCTGTATGGCTCCCCTTGCCTCATCATTATTTACCACTCCACCCATCTGTGGGGCATCCCTAAGTTGTACCAGCAGCGATTTGATATTCACTACCAGAGCACTGCTGAAAATGGTGAACGGCATCAGGCCCAGTACTGGGGGAAGGCCTGGGTGCATTGGCGAGTGAGACGGGGAAGAGCTCCTCACTCACCTTTACTGTAGATCTGACGCTGTGCTAGCTGTGGGCTGCTGGCTATCTCATAGACTCATAGACTGTAGGACTGGAAGGGACCTCGAGAGGTCATCGAGTCCAGTCCCCTGCCCTCATGGCAGGACCAAATACTGTCTAGACCATCCCTGATAGACATTTATCTAACCTACTCTTAAATATCTCCAGCGATGGAGATTCCACAACTTCCTCAGGCAATCTATTCCAGTGTTTAACTACCCTGACAGTTAGGAACTTTTTCCTAATGTCCAACCTAAATCTCCCTTGCTGCAGTTTAAGTCCATTGCTTTTTGTTCTACCATTGGAGGCCAAGGTGAACAAGTTTTCTCCCTCCTCCTGATGACACCCTTTTAGATACCTGAAAACTGCTATCAGGTCCCCTCTCAGTCTTCTCTTTTCCAAACTAAACAAACCCAATTCCTTCAGCCTTCCTTCATAGGTCATGTTCTTAAGACCTTTAATCATTCTTGTTGCTCTTCTCTGGACCCTCTCCAATTTCTCCACATCTTTCTTGAAATGCGGTGCCCAGAACTGGACACAATACTCCAGTTGAGGCCTAACCAGCGCAGAGTAAAGCGGAAGAATGACTTCTCGTGTCTTGTTTACAACACACCTGTTAATGCATCCCAGAATCATGTTTGCTTTTTTTGCAACAGTATCACACTGTTCACTCATATTAAGCTTGTGGTCCACTATGACCCCTAGATCTCTTTCTTCCATACTCCTTCCTAGACAGTCTCTTCCCATTCTGTATGTGTGAAACTGATTGTTCCTTCCTAAGTGGAGCACTTTGCATTTATCTTTATTGAACTTCATCCTGTTTACCTCAGACCATTTCTCCAATTTGTCCAGATCATTTTGAATTTTGACCCTGTCCTCCAGAGCAGTTGCAATCCCTCCCAGTTTGGTATCATCCGCAAACTTAATAAGCGTACTTTCTATGCCAACATCTAAATCGTTGATGAAGATATTGAACAGAACCGGTCCCAAAACAGACCCCTGCGGAACCCCACTTGTTATACCTTTCCAGCAGGATTGGGAGCCATTAACAACTACTCTCTGAGTACGGTTATCCAGCCAGTTATGCACCCACCTTATAGTAGCCCCATCTAAATTGTACTTTCCTAGCTTATCTATAAGAATATCATGCGAAACTGTATCAAATGCCTTACTAAAGTCTAGGTATATCACATCCACCGCTTCTCCCTTATCCACAAGGCTCGTTATCCTATCAAAGAACGCTATCAGATTAGTTTGACATGATTTGTACTTTACAAATCCATGCTGGCTATTCCCTATCACCTTACCACCTTCCAAGTGTTTGCAGATGATTTCTTTGATTACCTGCTCCATTATCTTCCCTGGCACAGAAGTTAAACTAACTGGTCTGTAGTTTCCTGGGTTGTTTTTATTTCCCTTTTTATAGATGGGCACTATATTTGCCCCCTTCCAGTCTTCTGGAATCTCCCCCGTCTCCCATGATTTCCCAAAGATAATAGCTAGAGGCTCAGATACCTCCTCTATTAACTCCTTGAGTATTCTAGGATGCATTTCATCAGGCCCTGGTGACTTGCAGGCATCTAACTTTTCTAAGTGATTTTTTACTTGCTCTTTCCTTATTTTCTCTTCTAAACCTACCCTCTTCCCGTAAGCATTCACTATACTAGACATTCCTTCAGACTTCTCAGTGAAGACCGAAACAAAGAAGTCATTAAGCATCTCTGCCATTTCCAAGTCTCCCGTTACTGTTACCCCCTCCTCATTGAGCAGTGGGCCTACCCTGTCCTTAGTCTTCCTCTTGCTTCTAATGTATTGATAAAAAGTCTTCTTGTTTCCCTTTATTCCCATAGCTAGTTTGAGTTCATTTTGTGCCTTTGCTTTTCTAATCTTGCCTCTGCATTCCTGTGTTATTTGCCTATATTCATCCTTCGTGATCTGACCTAGTTTCCATTTTTTATATGACGCCTTTTTATTTTGTAGGTCACGCAAGATCTCAAGGGTAAGCCAAGGTGGTCTTTTGCCACATTTTCTCTCTTTCCTAACCATCGGAATAACTTGCTTTTGGGCCCTTAATAGCGTCCCTTTGAAAAACTGCCAACTTTCCTCAGTTGTTTTTCCCCTCATTCTTAATTCCAATGGGACCTTGCCTATCAGCTCTCTGAGCTTACCAAAATCCGCCTTCCTGAAATCCATTGTCTCTATTCTGCTGTACTCCTTTCTACCCTTCCTTAGAATTGCAAATTCTATGATTTCATGATCACTTTCACCCAAGCTTCCTTCTACTTTTAAATTCTCAACAAGTTCCTCCCTATTGGTTAAAATTAAGTCTAGAACAGCTTCCCCCCTAGTAGCTTTTTCAACTTTCTGAAATAAAAAGTTGTCTGCAATGCAGTCCAGGAACTTATTGGATAGTCTGTGCCCCGCGGTGTTATTTTCCCAACATATATCTGGATAGTTGAAGTCCCCCATCACCACCAAATCTTGGGCTTTGGATGATTTTGTTAGTTGTTTGAAAAAAGCCTCATCCACCTCTTCCGCCTGATTAGGTGGCCTGTAGTAGACTCCCAGCACGACATCACCTGTGTTTTTTACCCCTTTTAGCCTAACCCAGAGACTCTCCACCCTTCCGTCTCCTATGTCCATCTCCACCTCAGTCCAAGTGTGTACATTTTTAATATATAAGGCAACACCTCCTCCCTTTTTCCCCTGTCTATCCTTCCTGAGCAAACTATACCCATCCACACCAACATTCCAGTCGTGTGTATTATCCCACCAAGTTTCAGTAATGCCAATAATGTCATAGTTGTATTTATTTATTAGCACTTCCAGTTCTTCCTGCTTATTACCCATACTTCTTGCATTTGTATAAAGGCATCTAAGATACTGGTTTGATCTCGCCTCCCAGCTTTGCCCTGACCCTCCTTCCTCTCTGCTATTATAGCCCGTGCTCCCTCCTGTTTCCAACCCATCTCCCAGATCTTGTTCCCCACTTACCTGTGGGCTTTGCTCACCTGTCCCCGTCGAACCTAGTTTAAAGCCCTCCTTACTAGGTTAGCCAGTCTGTGCGCAAATAAGGCCTTTCCCCGCTTCGAAAGGTGAACGCCATCTGTTCCTAGCAGTCCTTCCTCAAATAGCATCCCGTGGTCGAGGAAGCCAAAGCCCTCCTGGCGACACCATCTTCACAGCCAGGCATTCACCTCCACGATGCATCTGTTTCTGCCCGGTCCCCTACCTTCAACAGGAAGAATCGAAGAGAATACCACCTGCGCTCCAAACTCCTTAACCCGTACTCCCAGAGCCCTGTAGTCACTCTTGATCTGCTCAGCGTCACACCTCGCAGTATCATTCGTGCCCACATGGATGAGTAGCATGGGATAGTAGTCAGAAGGCCGGATAATCCTCGACAAAGCCTCTGTAACATCTCGGATACGGGCCCCTGGCAGGCAGCATACCTCCCGGGATGAACGGTCAGGGCGACAGATGGGTGTCTCCGTCCCCCTCAGCAGAGAGTCTCCAACCACCACTACCCTACGTTTCTTATCAGTGGTGGCAGCAGACCTCCCAGCCTTAGGGGTACGAGGCTTCACCTCCTTAACTGTTGGGGGTGATTTCTTCTCTCCTGTATCAAGAAGAGCATAATGGTTATCTTTTACCACAGCAGGAGGGTTCGCAGCAGCGGTGGAGCACTGCCTGCTGCTAGAAGTAACCAGCTGGCTGTGTCCACCCTGAGCCTCCTCCTCCACTGGTGTGTCAGACACACCCTGAGGCATCTCCTCCTCCACTGGTGTGTCAGTAGTCCTGTCAACTGGGACAGCACCGTCAGCTGTCTCCACATGGATACTGTCCAGGAATTGCTCATGGACATAGATGTTCCTCAGCCTGGCCACCTCCTCCTGTAGCTCTCCCACCTGCTGCCTGAGAGATTCCACCAGTAGGCACCTTTCACATTGGATGCCACCCCCAGCCTGGATATCAGTAAGTGAAAATTGCAAATTACAGTCTTTGCAAGCCCACACCAGAATCTGGGTAAAAGCATCCATGCTTTGGTGATCTGTCTGGCTACAGGCGCAGGTGGAGGAGACAGAAGCAGTGCTGGCACAGGTGTTGCGGGTCCTCCTCACCATTGTAAGCCTCCCTCTGTCAAACACTCTCAAATTCCTGTCTACAGCTCCCTATCCGCTCCTCTCTGCTGTAAACAGAAAGGTTTTCGATGTGGCTCAGGTTATGGGTTCAGGGGACCAATGGGTCACAGATGAGACTGACAAGGGACCCCCCCCTTCCTACTCCCCTTCCAAACTCCCTTGCAAAACTCCCTGTTAGCAGCTCCTGTTCGCTCCCCTCAAGCCTGCATAAAGAGGGTGAGAGGAAGGGTGTGGATCTGGGGGGGACCCCTTTCCCTGGTTGCTGCACCTCATTCACTGTTCACATGAGATGTGCTGCCAAGCGCTGCGGTTCTGCACACAGGCCATGCCTGCCTTGGGAAAGTGGATCATTTTAGAAAGGGGTGCCCCAGATTAGCCACAACCAGCTATGAAGCTTTCACTGTCGCCCACCTCGGTCTACACTGGAGGCTAAGTCATGACAACACATTTTCTGAATGACACACTCCACTCATGCAGACATGGCCTCAGTGAGGGTCAGAACTGTGGGCTGAGGGGCACTTGGATAAAGCGGACTCCTGGAAAGTGTATTTGGAAATTGCTAGCACCACATAGCTGTTTGGCACTAGTGCTGCAGATGGACAGGGCCTGCCCCTATGCCCTGGATTGTCAGCGCTCCCTTGGGAGAACGCTTTCAGTGTGCCAGACCCCCGGGAGGTCACACCTTTCCATAGGGGTAGGCCATGCAGCCTCAGCGCCTGCCAGACCATGTCTCCAGGCTGCAGCACTCCTGCTCCTCCCTGTGAACTCTGCCAGGAGAGTCTGCCTGAAGCAGACTCCTGTTCAGAGACTTTTATCCTAGTCAGGGATTCATAGCTTCCAAAGCCAGAAGGGTCCCTGGGAGAATCTAGTCTGACTTCCTGTGTAAACAGGCCAGAGACCTGCCCCTAAATTAATTCCTAGAGCAGTAAAAGCAGCAAAGAATCCTGTGGCACCTTATAGACTAACAGACTAGAGCAGAGCTTTCAGACAATCTTCCAATCTTGATTTAAAAATTGTCACTGACGGAGAAACCACCGTGACCCTTAGTAAATTTTTCCAATGGGTAATTACTGTCACCGTGAACAATTTACACTTATTTCCACTCTGAATTTGTCTAGCTTCAACTTCCAACCACTGGATCACGTTAGACCATCGTTTGCTAGATCGAAGAGCCTGTTATTAAATATTTGTTCCCCCATAGGTACTTATAGAGTGTGATCAAGTCACCCCTGAACCTTCTCTTTGTTACGCTAATGATTGAGCTCCTTGGGTCTATTGCTATCAGCAGGTTTTCTAGTCCCTTGATCATTCTTGTGGCTCTTCTCTGAGCCCTGTCCAATTTATCAGCATCCCTCTTGACTTGTGGCCAGCACAGCTGGACACAGGATGACAGCAGTGGTCACATCAGTGCCCAATAGAGAGGTAAAATAATCTCTCTGCTCATATTTGAGATGCCCCTGTTTATGCAGCCTAGGATCCCATTAGCTGTCTTGGGCACAGTGTCACATTGGGAGCTCCTGTTCAGCTGATTGTCCCCCTCTGCCCCCAAATCTTTGTCAGTCACTGCTTCCCAGGAGAGCATCCCCCAGCCTGTACATCTGGTCGACATTCTTTGTTCCCTGATGTGTATTTAGCCACATTATGCATATGGTTTGCTTGAACCCAGTTTACCAAGCAAACTAGATTGCTCTGGATCAGTGACCTGCCTTTTCACTATTGACCACTCCCCACATCTATGTCATTTGCAAACTTGATCACTGATGATTTTGTGCTTTCTTATGTTTATTGCTTGACATTAATTATATTGCCCTCCCTTTATTTCTTTATTAATCGGATTGTATCAGGCATGCCATTTTCTTGCCTGGGATCGATGTCTGGCTGACAGGCCTGTAATTATCGGAGCCACCCCATTTATCTTTTTTAAATCTTGGCACAACATTAACTTTCTTCCAGTCTTCCTGATCAAGGCACCTTAGCAGGTATCTGCCGCAACTCCACGCAGCCTTTTCAAAACAGTCGGGTTTATTAGTCAGCTGGGCACAGCATTGGGAAGCCATTAGGTTAACAGAGAGGCAAAGGATAAGAAGAGTTCAGACTGGCCAAGGCTAGGGCTCCCTTGAGCCAAGCTGCTGTAGGAACCACCTTTGCTTTCTCTCTGTTCCTTGTGTCTCAGTTCCAGGTAAGAGACCCACGTCTTTGTGAGCACACCTCTTTATGGCCCCTTCCTGTCACCTTCCCCCATTGTTCTCCTGCTGCAATGCTGGGCTAAATTCACATGTTCAGCCCACTGGAGCATCCCACAGACATGTGTCAGTTGTTCAGCCCTTGGGGTTCCCATTGTCTCTGTAGGGTCTTCCACTGATATAGAATCATAGGACTGGAAAGGACTTTGAGAGGTCATCTAGTCCGGTCCCCTGCACTCATTGCAGAACTCAGGATTATCTAGACCATCCTTGACAGGTGTTTCATAGACTCATAGACTTTAAGGTCAGAAGGGACCATTATGATCGTCTAGTCTGACCCCCTGCACAGTGCAGGCCACAGAATCTTACCCACCCACTCCTGTATCAAACCTATGTCTGAGCCACTGAAGTCCTCAAATCATGGTTTAAAGACCTCAAGGTGCAGAGAATCCTCCAGCAACTGATCCGTGCCCCACGCAGCAGAGGAAGGCAAAAAACCCCCAGGGCCTCTGCCAATCTGCCCCGGAAGAAAAGTATGGAGATCAGTTAAACCCTAAGCATGTGGGGAAAACTCACCAGCCAGCACCCAGGAAAGAATTCTCTGTAGTAACTCAGATCCTGCCCCATCTAACATCCCATCACAGGGCACTGGGGATATTTATCGCTAATAGTCAAAGATCAATTAATTGCCAAAATTAGGCTATCCCATCATACCATCCCCTCCGTAAACTTATCAAGCTTAGTCTTGAAGCCAGATATGTCTTTTGCCCCCACTGCTTCCCTTGGAAGACTGTTCCAGAACTTCACTCCTCTAACGGTTAGAAACCTTTGTCTAATTTCAAGTCTAAACTTCCTGATGGTTAGTTGATATCCGTTTGTTCTTGTGTCAACATTGGTACTGAACTTAAATAAATCCTCTCCCTCTCTGGTATTTATCCCTCTAATCTATTTATATAGAGCAATCATATCTCCCCTCAGCCTTCTTTTGGTTAGGCTAAACAAGCCAAGCTCTTTGAGTCTCCTTTCATAAGACAGATTTTTCATTCCTCGGATCATCCTAGTAGCCCGTCTCTGTACCTGTTCCAGTTTGCCTTGTATAAAGGTACTAACACCTCCTTATCTCTACTGGAAATACCTCTTTTGATGCATTCCAAGACCACATTAGCTTTTTTTCACAGCCGTATCACATTGGCTGCTCATAGTCAGCCTGTGATCAACCAATACTCCAAGGTCCTTCTCCTCCTCTGTTCCTTCCAACTGATGCCTCCCTAGCTTATAACAATAGTTCTTGTTATTAATCTCTAAATGCATGACCTTGCACTTTTCACTATTAAATTTCATCCTATTACTGTTATTCCAGTTTACAAGGTCATCAGATCTTCCTGTATGATATCCTGGTCCTTCTCTGTATTGGCAATATCTCCCAGCTTTGTGTTATCCGCAAACTTTATTAGCACATTCCCACTTTTTGTGCCAAGGTCAGTAATAAAAAGATTAAAAAAGATTGGTCCCAAAACTGATCCCTGAGGAACTCCACTCGTAACCTCCCTCCAGCCTGACAGTTCACCTTTCAGTATGACCCGTTGTAGTTTCCCCTTTAACCAGGTTCTTATCCACCTTTCAATTTTCATATTGATCCCCATCTTTTCTAATTTAGCTAATAATTCCCCTGTGGAACCGTATCAAATGCCTTACTGAAATCGAGGTAAATTAGATCCACTGCTTACCTTTGTCTAGAAAATCTGTTACCTTCTCAAAGAAGGAGATGAGGATGGTTTGGCACTATCTACCTTTTGTAAAACCATGTTGTGTTTTGTCCCAATTAACATTGACCTCTTCTACCTCGGATGTGGTAATATCTACCTCCATATCCTCATTCCCATTTGTCATCCTTCCATTATCCCTAAGCTCCTCACTAGCCTCATTAAAGTATTTGTTTAGATATTGGGCCATGCCTAGATTATCCTTAACCTCCACTCCATCTTCAGTGTTTAGCGGTCCCACTTCTTCTTTCTTTGTTTTCTTCTTATTTATATGGCTGTAGAACCTTTTACTATTGGTTTAATTCCCTTTGTAAGGTCCAACTTGTCATAAACAGATAGCTAAGGGTTAATGTCTCTTTCACCTGGAAAAAAAGTAACCTGAAGCACCTGACCAGAGGACCAATCAGGAAACAGGATTTTTTTCAACTCTGGGTGGAGGGAAGTTTGTGTCTGAGTTCTTTGTCTTCTGCCTGAATCTCTCTCAGCTAGAGAAGGATTTTTCTATTTCCTGCTTTCTAATCTTCTGTTTCCCAGTTGTAAGTACCAAAGATCAGATAGGGAATTTTTATGTTCTTTTGTATTTACATGTCTATAGTTGCTGGAGTGCTTTGAATTGTATTCTTTTTGAATAAGGCTGTTTGTTCATATTTCTTTTAAGCAATTGACCCTGTATTTGTCACCTTAATACAGAGAGACTATTTGTATGTATTTTTCTTTCTTTTTTATATAAAGCTTTCTTTTAAGACCTGTTGGAGTTTTTCTTTAGTGAGGAACTTCAGGGAAATTGAGTCTGTACTCACCAGGGAATTGGTGGGAGGAAGAAGTCAGAGGGAAATCTGTGTGTGTTAGATTTACTAGCCTGGCTTTGCATTCCCTCTGGGTGAAGAGAGAAGTGCTTTTTGTTCCAGGACTGGAATTAGAGAGGGCAGCTGTGTGTGTGACGTATGGTGGGTGTTAGGGGTTTGTTGTGTCTGGGTCTGTGCACTAACCAGCTGTGTGCGTGTGATGTACGGTGGGTGTTAGGGGTTTGTTGTGTCCGGGTCTATGCACTAACCCAGCTGTGTGTGTGAGACGTACGATGGGTGTTAGGAATCCATAGGCCTGGGTCTGTGTACTAACCAGCTGTGTGTGTGAGACGTACGGTGGGTGTTAGAAGTTAGTGGTGCCCGGGTCTGTGCACTAACCTAGCTGTGTATGTGTGTGTGTGTGTGTGTGTGACGTATGGTGGGTGTTAGGAGTTTGTGGTGCTCGGGTCTGTGCACTAACTCAGCTGTGTGTGTGTGCTGTATGGTGAGTGTTAGGGGTTTGCAGTGCCATGGTCTGTGCACTCACCATCTGTGTGTGTGTGTGTGATGTAGGGTGGGTGTTAGGAATCCATAGGCCTGGCTCTGTGCACTAACCAGCTGTCTGTGTGATGTACGGTGGGTGTTAGGAATCCATAGGTCTGGGTCTGTGCACTAACCAAGTGTGTGTGTGACATAACGGTGGGTGTTAGGAATCCATAGGTCTGGGTCTGTGCACTAACCCAGCTGTGTGTGTGACGTACGGTGGGTGTTAGGAATCCACAGGCCTCGGTCTATGCACTAACCCAGCTGTGTGTGGGTGTGACGTACGGTGGTTGTTACAGGTTTGCGGTGCCCTGGTCTGTGCACTAATCCAGCTGTGTGCCTGTGACGTACGTTGGGTGTTAGGCGTTTGCAGTGCCTGGGTCTGTGTGCTAACCAGCTGTGTGCTTGTGATGTACGGTGGGTGTTAGGGGTTTGGCGTGTCCGGGTCTGTGTGCTAACCAGCTGTGTGCGTGTGACGTAGGTGGACGTTAAGAGTTTGTGGTGACCGAGTCTGTGCACTAACCCAGATGTATGTGTGTGAGACGTACGGTGGGTGTTAGGCATTTGCGGTGCCCGGATCTGTGCACTAACCAGCTGTGTGTGTGTGTGTGATGGACAGTGGGTATTAGGAGTTTGTGGTGCCCGAGTCCGTGCGCTAACCAGCTGTGTGCGTGTGACGTACGGTGGGTGTTAGGAGTTTGTGATGCCCAGGTCTGTGCACTAACCCAGATATGTGTGTGTGATGTACGGTGGGTGTTAGGAGTTTGTGGTGCCTGGGTCTGTGTACTAACCAGCTGTGTGTGTGTGATGGACAGTGGGTGTTAGGAATCCATAGGCCTGGGTCTATGCACTAACCAGCTGTGTGTGTGTGAGACATACGGTGGGTGTTAGGTGTTTGTGGTGCCCGGGTCTGTGCACTAACCTAGCTGTGCATGTGTGTGTGTGACGTATGGTGGGTGTTAGGAGTTTGTGGTGCCCGGGTCTGTGCACTAACCAGCTGTGTGTGTGACGTATGGTGGGTGTTAGGGGTTTGTTGTGTCTGGGTCTATGCACTAACCCAGCTGTGTGTGTGTGAGACGTACGATGGGTGTTAGGAGTTTGTGGTGTACGGGTCTATGCACTAACCAGCTGTGTGTGTGACGTACGATGGGTGTTAGGAATCCATAGGCCTCGGTCTATGCACTAACCCAGCTGTGTGTGTGACGTACGGTGGGTGTTAGGAGTTTGTGGTGCCTGGGTCTGTGCACTAGCCTAGCTGTGTGTGTGTGTGTATGTGACGTATAGTGGATGTTAGGAGTTTGTGGTGCCTGGGTCTGTGCACTAACCCAGCTCTGTGTTTGTGACATATGGTGGGTGTTAGGAGTTTGTGGTGCCCGGGTCTGTGCACTAACCCAGCTCTGTGTGTGTGACGTATGGTGGGTGTTAGGAGTTTGTGGTGCCCGGGTCTGTGAACTAACCCAGATATGTGTGTGTGACGTACAGTGGGTGTTAGGAATCCATAGGCCTGGGTCTGTGCACTAACCAGCAGTGTGTGTGACGTACGATGGGTGTTAGGAGTTTGCAGTGCCTGGGTCTGTGTGCTAACCAGCTGTGTGCTTGTGATGTACGGTGGGTGTTAGGGGTTTGGCGTGTCCGGGTCTGAGCGCTAACCAGCTGTGTGCGTGTGACGTAGGTGGGCGTTAAAAGTTTGTGGTGACCGAGTCTGTGCACTAACCCAGAGGTATGTGTGTGAGACGTACGGTGGGTGTTAGGCATTTGTGGTGCCTGGGTCTGTGCACTAACCAGCTATGTGTGTGTGTGATGGACAGTGGGTATTAGGAGTCTGTGGTGCCCGGGTCCGTGCGCTAACCAGCTGTGTGCGTGTGACGTACGGTGGGTGTTAGGAGTTTGTGGTGCCCGAGTCTGTGCACTAACCCAGATATGTGTGTGTGATGTACGGTGGGTGTTAGGAGTTTGTGGTGCCTGGGTCTGTGCACTAACCAGCCGTGTGTATGTGACGTGCGGTGGGTGTTAGGTGTTTGTGGTGCCCAGGTCTGTGCACTAACCAGCTGTGTGTGTGTGATGGACAGTGGGTGTTAGGAATCCATAGGCCTGGGTCTATGCACTAACCAGCTGTGTGTGTGTGAGACATACGGTGGGTGTTAGGAGTTTTTGGTGCCCGGGTCTGTGCACTAACTCAGTTATGCGTGTGTGACGTACGGTGCGTGTTAGGAGTTTGTGGTGCCCGGGTCTGTGCACTCACCAGCTGTGTGTGTGAGACGTATGGTGGGTGTTAGGGGTTTGTTGTGTCTGGGTCTGTGCACTAACCAGCTTTGTGCATGTGACGTACGGTGGGTGTTAGGGGTTTGTTGTGTCCGGGTCTATGCACTAACCCAGCTGTGTGTGTGTGAGACGTACGATGGGTGTTAGGAGTTTGTGGTGCCCGGGTCTATGCACTAACCAGCTATGTGTGTGACGTACGATGGGTGTTAGGAATCCATAGGCCTCGGTCTATGCACTAACCAGCTGTGTGTGTGAGACGTACGGTGGGTGTTAGAAGTTAGTGGTGCCCGGGTCTGTGCACTAACCTAGCTGTGTATGTGTGTTTGACGTATGGTGGGTGTTAGGAGTTTGTGGTGCCCGGGTCTGTGCACTAACCTAGCTGTGTGTTTGTGTGTGTGTGACATATGGTGGGTGTTAGGAGTTTGTGGTGCCCGGGTCTGTGCACTAACCCAGCTCTTTGTGTGTGACGTATGGTGGGTGTTAGCAGTTTGTGGTGCCCGGGTCTGTGAACTAACCCAGCTGTGTGTGTGTGACGTACGATGGGTGTTAGGAGTTTGTGGTGCCCGGGTCTATGCACTAACCAGCTATGTGTGTGACGTACGATGGGTGTTAGGAATCCATAGGCCTCGGTCTATGCACTAACCAGCTGTGTGTGAGACGTACGGTGGGTGTTAGAAGTTAGTGGTGCCCGGGTCTGTGCACTAACCTAGCCGTGTATGTGTGTTTGACGTATGGTGGGTGTTAGGAGTTTGTGGTGCCCGGGTCTGTGCACTAACCTAGCTGTGTGTTTGTGTGTGTGTGACATATGGTGGGTGTTAGGAGTTTGTGGTGCCCGGGTCTGTGCACTAACCCAGCTCTTTGTGTGTGACGTATGGTGGGTGTTAGCAGTTTGTGGTGCCCGGGTCTGTGAACTAACCCAGATATGTGTGTGTGACGTACGATGGGTGTTAGGAGTTTGTGGTGCCCGGGTCTGTGCACTAGCTCAGCTGTGTGTATGACATACGGTGGGTGTTAGGAATCCATAGGCCTGGGTCTGTGCACTAACCAGATGTCTCTGTGATGTACGGTGGGTGTTAGGAATCCATAGGCCTGGGTCTGTGCACTAACCCAGCTCTGGGTGTGTGTGATGTTATTGATATAAACTGGGACCATATAGAAAAGACGGTTACTCACCTTTGTAACTGTTGTTCTTCGAGATGTGTTGCTCACATCCATTCCAGTTAGGTGTGCGCGCCGCGCGTGCACGTTCGTCGGAAACTTTTTACCCTAGCAACTCCAGTGGGCCGGCAGGTCGCCCCCTGGAGTGGCGCCGCCATGGCGCCCAATATATATCCCTGCCGGCCCGCCCGCTCCTCAGTTCCTTCTTGCCGGCTACTCCGACAGTGGGGAAGGAGGGCGGGTGTGGAATGGATGTGAGCAACACATCTCGAAGAACAACAGTTACAAAGGTGAGTAACCGTCTTTTCTTCTTCGAGTGATTGCTCACATCCATTCCAGTTAGGTGACTCCCAAGCCATACCTAGGTGGTGGGGTCGGAGTGAGAAGTCGCGGCACGGAGCACTGCAGTTCCGAAGGCCGCATCCTCCCTTGACGGCTGGACCAGGGCGTAGTGGGAAGCAAAGGTGTGGACCGATGACCAGGTCGCTGCCCGACAGATTTCCTGGATGGGCACACGGGCGAGGAAAGCCAGCGACGACGCCTGCGCCCTGGTAGAATGCGCAGTCACACGGCCCGTAGGGACATGGGCCAAGTCATAACAGGTCCTGATACAGGACGTAACCCAAGAGGATACCCTCTGGGAGGAGATAGGAAGCCCTTTCATACGGTCCGCTACCGCCACGAAAAGCTGGGGGGATTTTCGGAAGGGTTTGGTCCTCTCTATGTAGAACGCGAGAGCCCTACGGACATCCAGCGAGTGGAGCTGCTGCTCCCTGCCTGAGGAGTGAGGTTTTGGGAAAAAAACCGGGAGGAAAATCTCTTGGTTGATGTGGAAGGCTGAGACCATCTTGGGCAGAAATGCAGGGTGTGGTCTCAGCTGCACCTTGTCTTTGTGGAAGACCGTATATGGGGGGTCTACCACAAGAGCTCGGAGTTCCGACACCCGTCTAGCTGAGGTGATAGCTACTAGAAAGGCAGTCTTCCAAGAGAGGTAGAGCAGGGAGCAAGTAGCTAACGGCTCAAAGGGGGGCCCCATGAGCCGGGACAACACCAGGTTAAGATCCCAGGTCGGAGCAGGGGGACGGACGTTAGGGAATAAACGTTCCAGCCCTTTAAGGAATCTCGACACCGTCGGGTGAGAAAAAACGGAGCGACCGTCCGCACCCGGGTGAAAGGTGGAGATAGCTGCTAGGTGGACTCGCAACGACGATAAGGCCAGACCTTGCCCTTTGAGGGACCAAACATAGTCTAAGATTTCGGTCACCGAAACTTCCATAGGGCGGAGATTTCTCTCTACGCACCAACAGGAGAAGCGTTTCCATTTCGCCGAATATGTGGCTCTTGTGGACGGTTTCCTGCTGCTCAAGAGCACCTCCCTCACAGGCGTGGAGCAGCGCAGCTCGGAACCAGTCAGCCATGCAGGAGCCACGCCGCCAGGTGCAGTGACTGCAGGTCTGGGTGACAGAGGGTCCCGTGGTCCTGGGTAATCAGGTCCGGATGAAGGGGCAGGGGAACTGGGTCGGCTACGGCCAAGTCCAGCAGCATGGTGTACCAGTGCTGCCTGGGCCATGCCGGGGCCACCATGATCACGAGAGCCCTGTCCCTGCGCACCTTCAGGAGGACCTTGTGGACCAGAGGGAATGGGGGAAACGCATAGTACAGGTGGGTCGACCACTGGATGAGGAAGGCATCCGCTATCGACCCCGGCTCCCTGCCCTGAAAGGAGCAGAACGCTTGGCACTTCCTGTTCCCCTTGGACGCGAAGAGGTCCACCCGGGGATAACCCCACCTCCGGAAAATGGAGAGAGCGACGTCCGGGCGAAGGGACCACTCGTGTGACAGGAAGGATCTGCTCAATCGATCCGCCAGCGTGTTCCGTACTCCAGGGAGGAAAGAAGCCCTGAGGTGAATGGAGTGGGCTACGCAAAAGTCCCAGAGTCGTATCGCCTCGTGGCACAGGGAGGAGGACCTGGTGCTGCCCTGCTTGTTGATATAGTACATGGTCGTCGTGTTGTCCGTGAACACGGCGACACAACGACCCTGAAGCTGATGACAGAACGCTTGACAAGCAAGGCGGACCGCTCTCAACTCCCGCATGTTGATGTGTAGCCCCACCTCCTCCTGAGACCACAGGCCCTGTGTCCGCAGGGTCCCTAGATGGGCCCCCCAGCCTAGATCTGAGGCATCCGTCGTCAGGGATACCGAGGGCTGAGAGGGGCGGAAGGGAAGACCCGCACATAATACGGACTGGTCTAGCCACCAGCCGAGAGAATCTAAGACCTTCTGGGGGATTGTGACTAACATGTCTAACGGTTGCCTTGCCGGCCTGTAATGACTGATAAGCCACAGCTGGAGAGGCCTCATGCGGAGCCGAGCGTAATCGGTCACAAAGGTGCAAGCCGCCATGTGGCCTAACAGGGTTAGACATGTCCTCACTGACGTCAATGGGGCTGACCGCAAACGTTGAACGATCGCCGCCATGGTCTGGAACTGTTGCAGAGGCAGCAAGGCCCTGCCCACAGTGGCGTCCAGGACGGCCCCGATAAATTCCACCTTCTGAGTGGGCCTCAGGGTGGACTTGTCTGTGTTTATCAAGAGGCCCAGACTTGCAAACATGCCGGTGATCACGCGGACATGGCTGTTGACTTGTTGTTCCGACGTGCCCCGAATCAACCAATCGTCCAGATAAGGGAACACGTGGACACGGTTGCGTCGAAGATGCGCCACGACAACTGCCATGCATTTTGTAAACACCCTCGGGGCCGTGGACAGGCCAAATGGGAGGACTGCAAATTGATAATGAAGAGCCCCCACCACGAAGCGGAGGAAGCGTCTGTGGCGCGGCCAAATGGCAATGTGGAAATACGCGTCCTGCATGTCGAGGGCAGCGTACCAGTCTCCCGGATCCAGGGATGGAATAATGGTCCCCAGGGATACCATGCGGAACTTCAACTTCACCAGGTATTTGTTGAGCTCTCGCAGGTCGAGGATAGGCCTGAGGCCCCCCTTGGCCTTGGGGATCAGAAAGTAGCGGGAATAAAACCCCTTGCCTTTCTCGCTTTCCGGAACCGCCTCTATAGCTCCTTTGCTGAGGAGCGTCTGCACCTCCTGCCAAAGGAATTGCTCGTGAGAGGGGTCCCTGAAGAGGGACGAGGAAGGAGGGCGGGAAGGAGGAAATGAAACAAACTGCAGGCGGTATCCCGTCCGCACCATGCTTAAGACCCAGCGGTCCGATGTTATTTGGGACCACGCCGGGAGGAAAAACGAAAGGCGGTTGGAAAATGGGGGGGAAGGATCCATAGGGGAAACTGTTACTGCGCCCTCGGGCGCACCTTCAAAATGAAGGCTTAGGTCCAGGCGGGGGTTTTGAGGAGCCTTGGTTCTGCCCCCCTTGGTTCCCCGAATGCCTGCGCCTTCCGTTCCTGCCGCGGCGCCTGTTAAGGTCCTGCCGCTGGCGGAACTGGGAAAACGGCCTGCGCTGTTGTTGTTGCTGCGACCTGAAGGGTCTACGCTGCGTCACGGGGGTGTGCATCCCGAGGGACCGCATAATGACCCGGTTGTCTTTCAGACTCTTGAGTCTGGGGTCTGTCTTGTCGGAGAACAAGCCCTGGCCTTCGAAAGGAAGGTCCTGTATAGTATGCTGGAGTTCCGGCGGAAGGCCGGAAACCTGCAGCCAGGAGATGCGACGCATCGTAACTCCCGACGCGAGGGTACGGGCAGCCGAGTCCGCAGCGTCCAAGGAGGCTTGCAAGGCCGTGCGTGCGACCTTCTTGCCTTCGTCCAAGATGGCCGCAAGATCTTGGCGAGCATCCTGTGGCAGCAGCTCCTTAAATTTGTCCACTGCCACCCAGGAATTAAAGGCATATCTGCTCAGCAGGGCCTGCTGGTTGGAGACCCTGAGCTGCAGCGCCCCAGCCGAATACACCTTACGGCCAAGGAGGTCCATCCGCCTGGCTTCTCTGGATTTGGGGGCTGGAGCCTCCTGGCCATGACGCTCCCTATCGTTCACTGATTGCACCACCAGTGAACCCGGAGTCGGGTGTACATGGAGATATTCGTATCCCCTAGAAGGGGCCATGTACTTCCTCTCGACGCCTTTCGCTGTCGGAGGGATGGAGGCCGGAGACTGCCAGATGGTGTTGGCGTTGGCCTGGATGGTTCGTATGAAGGGCAGGGCGACCCTGGTGGGAGCATCAGAAGAGAGGATGGTCACAATTGGATCCTCTATCTCCGAGACCTCCTCTGCCTGCAGACTCAAATTTTGAGCCAAACGCCTGAGGAGGTCTTGGTGCGCCCTGAGATCCAGCGGGGGGGGACTGTTGGAGGAGGTACCCGCCACCGCCTCATCCGGGGAGGAGGATGAGGAGACCCCAGGCACGAGAGTGTCTAACTGAGGGTCTTCCTCAGCCCTCGCCTCTGCCTCAGGAGCCACAGCGGAGTCTTGCTGCTTGGACCCTTCCTCCCCTTCCGGGGAGGGAGGGGGGCGAGACAACGAGGCTTCAGGAGCCCTACGCTCCGCAGTCGCCGGCCTAGCAGGGAGCTGCTGGGGGCCCTGGGCCTGATGGTACGCCCAGGGTGTCCAGAATCCCCACTGTTGTGGGCCTTGGTCTTGCAGCGGCGGATCCCCGAACAGCGCCGCCTGCCGGTCGGTGCCCAGCGCATACCCGCTGTCCGTCTGGGAGGATACGGACGGCTGTCTAGAGGGCCATGGAGGGGCCGACCCTGGATGGTAAGGGTCTGCGCGGGTCGGCACGGAGGATCGTCTCGGTGCCGGGGACCGGTGCCGGGAGTCATATCGGTGCCGGGATCGGGATCGGGACCGGGTTCTGTCACGGTGCCGGGATCCTGATCGGTACCGGGCGCCGCTTCGGTGCCGGGACCTGCCACCAGCTCGGTGCCGGGAGGTCGACCGGTGCGGCGAGTAGCGTCGGGACCTGCTCCTGGAATCGCGGTGCCGGTCTCGGCGACTGGAACCTGACCGCGATCGTCTCGATGTCGACCGGTGCCGCGAGTGCGACCGGTACCACTGAGGGGAGCGGTGCCGGGACTGCGAGCGGCGGCGGGACCTGGAGCGCCCAAGACGTCGGGACCTGGATCGTGAACGAGAGTTTCTGGGCGGTGCCGACATCATGGGCTTGCCTCTGGACACAACCCGCACCGGAGGTACCGGGGGTGGCAGCCGAGTGGGCTCAGTCAGGGCTATGAGGTCCCGAGCCGAGGCGAAGGTCTCCGGTGTGGATGGGACCACTACCTCAACCCCAGATCTCATGGGGGAGCTCGGCGGTACCGGACTCGACGGACCCGCCGGGCCCGGAGTCGACGGTGTCGGCGGCGCCGCGGCCGATGTCGAGGCCGGGCGCTCTAGCCGGGTTTGCCTGGCCGGAGTATTGGACTTCGACGGCCTTGGTTCTGATTCCGGTGCCGGAGAGGGTCGGTGCCGGGGAGTCTTCTCTGTGCCGGCGCGATCCGGTGCCGGCGCCGAGATCACGGCCTGCGAAGCCGTCGGGTCAAGTGCCGCCTCCATGAGGAGAGTCCGGAGCCTTTGATCCCTCTCCTTCTTTGTCCTTGGCTTAAAAGCCTTACAGATGCGGCACTTGTCGGATAAGACGGTTACTCACCTTTGTAACTGTTGTTCTTCGAGATGTGTTGCTCATATCCATTCCAGTCATATCCATTCCAGTTAGGTGTGTGCGCCGCGCGTGCACATTCGTCGGAAAACTTTTACCCTAGCAACTCAGTGGGCCAGCAGGTCGCCCCCTAGAGTGGCGCCACCATGGCGCTTGATATATACCCCTGCCGGCCCGCCCGCTCCTCAGTTCCTTCTTGCCGGCTACTCCGACAGTGGGGAAGGAGGGCGGGTGTGGAATGGATATGAGCAACACATCTCGAAGAACAACAGTTACAAAGGTGAGTAACCGTCTTTTCTTCTTCGAGTGATTGCTCATATCCATTCCAGTTAGGTGAATCCCAAGCCTTACAAAGGCGGTGGGGTCGGAGTGAAATGTGGCAGAATGAAAACTGCTGAGCCAGAGGCTACAGCCTCTCTTGACTGTTGAACCAGGGCATACTGCGAAGCAAAGGTATGGACCGAGGACCAATGGAGCTTCGCGACAGATCTCGTGGGTAGAAACACGAGCCAGCAAGGCGGCAGATGAAGCCTGAGCCCTGGTAGAATGCACGGTGATGTGGCTTGGGGAATATGAACCAAATCATAACAAGTGGGGATGTCCGCCATCACCCAAGATGAGATCCTCTGAGAGGAAAACAAGCAAGCCCTCCCTGTGGCCCGCTACTGGGACAGAGCTGGGGCACCTTAGGAAATGGTTCTGTCAGCACAATATAATGCGAGCACTCCACAGATGTCCAAGGAGTGCAATGGTTGAGCCCATTGCGTTGAGCTGTGGGTAACATGAAAGGCCGAAACCACCTTAGGGAGGAAAGCCGGGTGCGGTCATAACTGCACCATGTCTTTGTGAAACCTAATGTACGGTGGAACCACCGTAAGAGCTCTGAGCTCGGAGACCCGTCTGGCCAAGACTAGGTTGAGGTCCCAGGTTGGGGCTGGGCGGCGCACCCGAGGGTGCAAGCGCTCCAAGCCCTTGAGGGGCCTCGAACCCATAGAGCGTGAGTACACGGAACGTCCACCTTAGCCTGCTGGAAGGTAGAGATGGCTGCTGAGCGTATCCTCAGCGATGATACCGCCAGGTCCTGCCGCTGAAGGCCAGAGGCAGGCCAAATAGAGGGGGATCGAGACCTCAGCAGAAGCAAGATCGAGCGTATTGCAGCTGTAGAAGAAACGCTTCCACCTGGCCCGGTACATTGCGCAGGTGGAAGGCTGCCTGTTACCCCCGACTCAGGTACGCAGCAGCCACCGTGAGGCGAAGAGGCTGCAGGTCCGAGTGACGAAGCCTGTCGTTGCCGTGAATGATGAGGTCTGGGTGGGGTGGAAGGGTAATTGGGTCTGTTACTAACAGGCCGAGCAACGTGGTATATCAGTGTTGCCTGGACCACTCTGTAGTGATCATGATGATGCGCGCTCTGCCCCTGCGGAGTTTGAGCAGGACCCGATGAACCAGTGGGAACAGTGGGAAGGCATAATGCAGTCGGCCTTTCCATGGCATCAGGAACGCCTCCAAGATCGATTCCGAGGAGAGACCCTGGAAGGAGCAGAACACCTGGCATTTCCTGCTCTCGCGGTGAGCGTGGGAGAAAGGACGTCGCCAGGTCCATCGAGTGTGCCATGCAAAAGACCCGGAAATGGATGGCCTCCTGACAAAAAAGGGGGGGAGGACTATGTCCCTCCCTGGATATTTATGAAGCACATGGCCGTTGCGTTGGCTGTAAACACCGAGATACAACGGCCTCGCAGCTGCCGCTGGAACCCCTGGCACGCCAGGCGGACTACTCTCATTTTTGGGGCATTGATGAGGAATGCCAGCTCCCTAGAAGACCAAAGGCCTTAAGCTCGGAGGTGACCATGAGCACTCGAGCAGAGAGATGATGCGTCCGTCGTCAAGGGCAGTGAGGGCTGGGGCGGATGAAACCGCATCCCTGTCCACACCAAGGAGGGAGTTAGCCACCACTCTAGGGAGCCTAAGGTGTTTGAGGGAACGGTGACTACCATGACCATTGGCTCCCTGTCCGGGCGGTACGCCGAGGTGGGCCGGACTTGGAGAGGACGGAGGCGGAGCTTGGCGTGTTTGGTTACAAACTTGCGGGCAAGACAAGAATGAGACAAGAACGAGCCGAGGTCGTCGGGAAAGCCTTCAGACCTCAGTGATTGTTGCCATCGCCTAAAACCGCAGTTGTGATAAGCAGGCTCCGGCTAGGTAGGAGACCAGAATAGCCCCTAGGAAGCCCAACCTCTGCGTGGGAACCAGAGTGGATTGCTCTATAGTAATCATCAGGCCTTGACCTGTGAATAAGACCGTGACGATGCCCACGCGCTGAGTGGTTTGTCTCTCGGAGTCTCCTCAGATAAGCGAATCGTCCAGATACGGAAAAACGCATATCCGACATCAGCGAAGGTAGGCGGCGACTATGGCCGTAAACCGGGAGTATTGACAGTCGGCTATAGAGCGGAGGCATCTCCTGTGCGGAGGGAAGATGGCATTGCGAAAGCACGCATCCCTCATATCCAGGGCGGCATAGTAGCCCCCAGGAGGCAAGGATGGAATAATGGTTCCCAGGGATACCGTGCGGAACTTCAACCTTATCCTAAACCGGTTGAGTCCGTGCAGGACCAGGAAGGTCTGGGACCTGCGTTCGAGTGGGGGACTAGGGCATAACGGGAGTAAAACCCCTTGCCCCTTTCGTCCGCTGAAGGGGGACAGGGTTGGAGCAAATTAAAGGTGGTACCTATGCTCCATCGTGCGCAGGACCCAGCGATCTGAAAGTAACTGGGGCCACGCCAGGAGAAAGCGGGATCGGGATCCCGGCCTGCGACTGGTACACCGCCCTCAGGCGAACCTTGGAAGGTTCGTCTTCGGTCCCAGTGGTAATTGCGAGGGACCTTGACTTTGGCTCTTTAGGGGTCCTGACGTTCGTCTGCGACCACCTTGGCCTTGCCGTTTGCCAGAGTTCTGCCTCTGGCTAGGTACAGAGTATGGCGGCTGGGGCCAGAAAGGCCTGCGTTTGGTCGCTGGTGTATGCATGCTGAGAGAGCGCATTAGGACCCTATTGTCCATCAGGCTTCGCAGCCTGGGGCTGTCTCTGCCGCAAAGAGGCCTTTACCAGCAAAGGGTAAATCCTGAATGGCATACTGCAGCTCCGGCCGGAGGTATGAAACCTGAAGCCATGAAATGCACCTCATGGCGACACCCAAGGCCAGAGTCCTGGCCGCAGAGTCTGCTGCGCCCAACGAGGCCTGGAGGGACGCTCTGGGAACCTTCTTTTCCCCCGTCCTCCAAGACGGCAGCGAACTCCTGGTGGGAGTTTTGAGGGAGAAACTCCTTCACCCAGATGCTATAATTATCGCAGCTAAGCAAGGCTTGTTGCTTTGCTACCCAGAGCTGCAGGGCCCCTGCAGAGTACACCTGGCGGCCAAGCAGGTTCATTCGCCAAGCCTCTTTCTGCTTCGGGGCTGGCGCCCGCTGGCCATCATATCAGAATCATGGTCCTGAGCATAAAATCTGCGCATATGGGATGACACGGATGCGTGTCCGGACGGCCATGGAGGTACTAAAAGAAGGCACAGGCAGAATCTCTGACTCATTCGGACCTTGCCCAACTCGGCACCGGGGACCGGCACCGGGAGGCGTATCGGTACCTGGAACGAGATCCAGACCCGCAACCAGAACGGTGCCAGGAGGTCGACCGAGTTCTCGAGGCTCGGGGAGAGGCTACAGGAGCCAAGGCACCTGCCGCGGTGCCGGGAGTCGGAACGGTGCCGATAGCAGGTCGGCGAACGGGATACCGACCGGTGCAGCGAGTGCGACCAGTACCGATGAGGAAAACAGCACCGGGACTGCCAGTGGTGTCTGGCGTGCCGACAGGACTTGGAGTGTCTGCGGGACCGTGATCATGAACGGTGCCGCTCTGCTGTGCTGACAGAGGACAGTCACCTGAAGAGACTGTATTACCCGCATCGGCGGTGTCGGGGTCATGCAGCATCTACTCTGTCATGGCACTGAGAGCCCTCGCCGTTGGTAACGTCTCCAGCGTGGAGGGAACAGCAGGCTCAACCACAGTGCATACTGGGGAGCTGTCAGGCACCGGATTCGACGGCCCTCGTGGGACCGGGATCAACGGTACCGAGGTCGTCAGAGCTTCGGTAGGTGTCGGTGCCGGGCGGTCCGAGTTAGATAAGCTGTCTGGCTGTGGTGCCGTCAGCACGGAAGCAGCAGGAGCAATAAGCTCAACCACGGCGCGTGCCGGGGAGCCGTCGGGCACCGGATTCGATAGCCCTTGTGGGACTGGAATCGACGGTGCCGACGTTGTCGGTGCCTCAGAGGCGTCGGTGCCGGGCAACCCGACTTAGACTAGCCCTCTGGCTGCGGTGCCGTTGGCACGGAAGCAGCAGGAGCAGTCGCTCAACCACGGCGTGTGCCGGGGAGCCGTCAGGCACCGGATTCTACGGCCCTTGTGGGACCGGGATCGACGGTGCCGACGTCGTCGGTGCCGCAGCAGGTGTCGGTGCCGGGCGATCCGACTTAGATGAGCCCTCTGGCTGCAGTGTCGCTGGCACGGAAGCAGTAGGAGCAGTAGCTCAACCACGGTGCGTGCCGGGGAGCCGTCAGGCACCGGATTCTACGGCCCTTGTGGGACCGGGATCGACGGTGCCGACGTCATCGGTGCCGTAGCAGGTGTCGGTGCCGGGCGATCCGACTTAGACGAGCTCTCTGGCTGTGGTGCCGCTGGCACGGAAGCAGCAGGAGCAGTAGCTCAAACACGGCGCGTGCTGGGGAGCCGTCAGGCACCGGATTCTACGGCCCTCGTGGGACCGGGATCGACGGTGCCGACATCGTCGGTGCCGGGCGATCCGTCTTAGACGAGCGCTCTGGCTGCGGTGCAGTTGGCACGGAAGCAGCAGGAGCAGTAAGCTCTACCACGGCGCGTGCCGGGGAGCTGCCAGGCACCGGATTCAGTGGCCCTGAGGGACTGGAATCGACAGTGCCGATGTCATCGGTGCCTCTGCAGGTGTCGGTGCCGGGTAATCCAACTTAGACGAGCTCTCTGGCTGCGATGCAGGTGGCACGGAAGCAGCAGGAGCAGGGGGCTCAACCACGGCGCGTGCCGGGGAGCCATCAGGCACCAGCAGAAATCGTAGGCTTTCTCGACCTCGGAAGAAGGGAGCGGTGCCGAGTCGACATCGGTGCCGAAAGGCCTTGGTAGTACCGGCGGGGTCCGGTGCCGAGGAGGCGCTTCTGTCCACCGCTTGAACATCGATCGGAGGGGTAAGTGAAAGTCCCGCACCTTTTTGTTCTCGGCTTAAAAGCCTTGCAAATGGGGCACTTAGCTATCAAGTGTGATTCCCTGAGGCACTTCAAACAGGAGTCGTGTAGATCTCCCTTCGGCCGCAGCTTCTGGCAGGCCGGGCCCATTTTAAAACCCGGTGAGCCATGCATGGGCTCCGGCACCGGGATCATGGAAGGGGCTACTTCCTGAACCCCGCTAACTAAACTAACCATGTTACCAAAGAAAACACGTATAACTATACAATATATATATATAAAAGGGTTATAACTGCATAACTATATACAAGAAATATGAGTAGCTAGGGAAGTGGAGGTCAGCTAAGCCGCGCTCCACTTTTCCAACGACCGACACGGGCGGTAAGAAGGAACTGAGGAGCGGGTGGGCCGGCAGGGGTATATATCTGGTGCCATACTGGCGCCACTCTAGGGGGCGACCTGCCGGCCCACTGAGTTGCTAGGGTAAAAGTTTTCCGACGAATGTGCACGCGCGGCGCACACACCTAACTGGAATGGATATGACTGGAATGGATATGAGCAATCACTCGAAGAAGAACTGTGCGATTCCCCGAGGGACTTCAGGCACGCTTCGTGGGGATCGCTGGTAGGCATGGGCTTCTTGCAGGCCGCACACTGTTTGAAGCCCAGCGAAACAGGCATGAGCCTGGCGCCGGGTGCCGGGAAGGGCTAAGCCCCCGGCGAAGAACTACTTAACAACTATTTAACTTAACTATCTACTTAACCAACTAATTAACAACTATAATGGACTAGAGATGAACGATAGATAAACGATAGATAACTAGGAGAGCTAGGGACGTGGAGGACAGCTATGCCGCGCTCCACAGTTCCAACGACCGACACGGCGGTAAGAAGGAACTGAGGAGCGGGCGGGCCGGCAGGGATATATATTGGGCGCCATGGCGGCGCCACTCCAGGGGGCGACCTGCCGGCCCACTGGAGTTGCTAGGGTAAAAAGTTTCCGACGAACGTGCACGCGCGGCGCGCACACCTAACTGGAATGGATGTGAGCAATCACTCGAAGAAGAACATGGGTTGCAACCAAGGTCCTGTAGTGGCACCAGATCCTATGTAAAGGGGGTCATATAAGGTGTCTAAGACCAGGTTATGGGTTACAGGTTATGATTATGCTGTCTGTATCATTATGTAGTTGAAGTTATAAGTATTGGCTGTATACTGTCTGTATTTCAAATTGGTGCTGCAGTTCTGGGAAACACCCTAGACAAGTTGGTGTTACCTCTGCTTAGCCGGCTTGATGGCCCAATAAGAACCATCAGCTACACAGTTGACCCATTGAGAGGAGGCAGATACGCCTTGTGACTCAGCAAAGTATGCAGGGACTTGCCCATGTGACTCCAAACTCCATTTTGCTGTAATTTTCCACAGTAAGAACAAAGAAGTGTTCTTACACCTGGAAGTGCCTATATAAGGCTGATGCCTCATCTCCATCTTGTCTTCAATCCTGCTTCCTATCTCTGGAGGGACTCTGCTACAAACGGAAGCTCTACACAAAGGACTGATGACCTATCCCAGTGGGGGATGTACTCCAGAGACTTGATTTGAACCTGCAGTTTACTCCATCACTGCTACAAGCCTGAACTAAGAACTTTGCCATCACTGTATGGAATTGATTCCATTTAACCAATTCTAGCTCTCCTCTCTATTTTTTCCCCTTTATGAATAAACCTTTAGATTTTAGATTCTAAAGGATTGGCAACAGCGTGATTTGTGGGTAAGATCTGATGTGTATATTGACCTGGGTCTGGGGCTTGGTCCTTTGGGATCGAGAGAACCTTTTTCTTTTACTGGGGTGTTGGTTTTCATAACCGTTCATCCCTAGGACGGGTGGCACTGGTGGTCATACTGGGAAACTGGAGTGTCTAAGGAAATTGCTTGTGTGACTTGTGGTTAGCTAGTGGGGTGAAACCAAAGTCCTTTTTGTCTGGCTGGTTTGGTTTGCCTTAGAGGTGGAAAAACCCCAGCCTAGGGCTGTGACTGCCCTGTTTAAGCAATTGATCCTGAATTGGCACTCTCAGTTGGGTTCCACCAGAACCACATCATCACAGTGGCGTAGTCAGCAGGATCCACAGAACCAGGTCAATTAAGCTTTGGGGCAGAACCCCACTCTATCCAAATTTGAAATTCGGGATTGAGAGTTTGATTGGTCGAAGAGCAGTTGCAATGGGTGAGCAAAGAGCATATGAGGGTCTTAACAAAAAAGCCCTGGAAGATTTGTGTTCAGAAAAGGGGATAAGCTTTAGAAAGAAAGCTACAAATCAAGAACTGAGAGATCTGTTAATGGCCAGTGATCAGGAGGCAGGAGCACAGCCCTTACCTGATACTACAGAGACTGCAGAAGCAATTCGAATGAAAGAGGCAGCGAATAAACTGCAGTTCGAGCATGAACAGAAACTAGCAGACCTGCGATTGCTGGAAAGGCAGAAAATAGCTGAATTAGAAAGAGAAGCTGCTGAAAGACAGAAAGAAGCTGCTGAACGAAAGAAGGAGGCTGATGAGAGAGAAGAAAAAGCTCGTAAGGGGCGTCTGGAATTACTGGCTGCTGAGGAGAGAGCTTGACAGAGGCAACAGGAGACTCAAAAGATGGAACAGGAGACGGCCAGACTGCAGCTCCGAGTAATGGAAGAGCGGAGAAAGTCATCGCCACCTGGTACTCCACATACCCACCGCCAGGAGAAGATCTGGGAATAGATGTGTCCCATTTACAATGATACGGAGGATATAGAGGAGTTTTTGTCCACCTTTGAGCACCTCTGCAATCTGTACCAGATCCCTGATGATCAGCGAATGCCTGTCCTGCTTACCAGACTGACTGGAAAAGCCAGGGAGGTATTTAATGATTTGGGAGAACAAGAAGCCTTGGATTACGGGCGGTTTAAAGATTCAGTGTTAAGGTGGTTCAAATTGACTCTTGATTCTTACAGGGTTAAGTTTAGAAAGTTTAAGATGTCTAATGATTGTACTTTTGTAGAATGTGCTCATAAGCTGATGGGTTTTGTTAAAAAGTGGGTAATGGGAGCAAAGGCGCATGGGAGTTTTGAAAAGCTGCTGGATTTAATAACTTTGGAACAGTTCTTAAACGTTGTGCCTGACCACGTGAGAGCAGCTGTGTGTGATAGGGACCCTGAGTTAGTCCTACGGGCTGCAGAGATTGCGGATGCCCATACCCGAAACAGGGCTCGGGAAGGGTATAAACCCCAAGGGAAAAGCAGTCACCATTCTCCCCAGTTTAAGAGGAGGGAACGATTTAAAGGTAAACCTGGCCCTGACTCTTGTAAGGTGGCTCACGGGGGCGCAGAGGGTGGGAACTCTCACCCCAAACATAAACAGGTTACATGCTATCACTGTGGGATGCTTGGCCACATAAGACCAGATTGCCCAACCCTAAAGGGCAGCCCAAAACCAGCAACCCCAAAAGCCACAGTAGATTCCAATTCCATTACCCTGAGCACCCAGGCTGAGCCAAGCCACAACAGCACCACCTGAAGTCCAGGGGCAAGCAGAGCAGTGGCTAATGCCAACCCTCTCGTCTCCAGTGTTCTGGGAGGAGGGGATCAGCTCACCAGCTATGTCAGAACTGAGGCTTGGCAAGGAAGTGAGAGGTTTATTATGGAGGCAAAGGTCAATGGTGTTGAATGCATGGGATGGCGAGACACTGGCTCGGGTGTAACTATAGTCAAGGGACATCTGGTGAAGCCAGAGGACATGTTGCCTGGGGAATATGTAATGGTAGTGGCACTATCTGAGTACTCTGTGGGCCTGCCGATGGCTAGAATCCACCTTGAGTGGGACGGCTTTAAAGGGGACATGAAGGCTGCAGTCCGAGATTTAATTCCGGCTGATGTTTTGGTAGGAAATAACATACTGGGGGTGCCTGGCCAAGTGAATGTGGTGACCAGGTCACAGAGGAAGTTTGGGTCTGTGGCAGATGCCCTGACTGATGGCAGTGAGGGGGACGGCGAACAGACAGAGAGTGTCTCTCAAGATGAATCAGGTGAAGGTTTGTCTGAAATGCCTGAGGAGGGTTGCTCCAAAGGTTTGTCTGTGCAAGAAAGCAGTGTGTCTGTGAATGGAGTTTCTGAATGTCTGTCTAATGTCTCAGAAGTGAATCTGGAGTTAGATCAAGAGCAAAAAGATCTCATTGGGGAGGAAAATGTTTCTCAGGAGCAGATTCAAGTAAATGGTCAGGTGGAAGCCCTAACTGAGGAAGGAAAGGGTAGATTTGCGATGGGTGATGAATTGGTGGCTAGTACAGCTTGTAAAAGTGAACCTGAAATGGGTAACTGTTGTTTGCTGGAAGTAGCTCAGTGTAGTGAAAAAAGCAGCAGCTTATCTGTTGGGTGTGGCAATGTGCCTTGGAGGAAAAGTTTGGAGAAGCCTAGGTAGCCTTGTGAGCTAATGGCTTTGTCTAGTCAGCAGTGTGGGAAGACAAGGATAGCGGAAGATGAGTGTCCCTATCCCTTACCTGTTTCCTGTGTGGAGAAATGTGACAGAGAAGGGAATGTGCCTGTGTCTGTCAGGGGTATTGACTTGCCTATGGAGGAAGCTACCTCGGTCTCCAAGCAGTTGTCTGTGAACAGCCCTGTGTGCTGGGACAAGGGAAATAAGATCCCGAGCTGTGTGTCTGGTGAAGGAGAATGTGTCTCCGGCTCTTCTGTGTCTGTGGAGCAGACAGAAGGTGCCTCTCAGTCTGTGATGGTTGAGAATAGTGCAGTTGTCTCAGAGTTGGTTGTAAATACAGCAAAAGCCCAGGAAGGGAATGGTCCTAAGTTTGTGTCTGCTGGGGAGAATGGCACTGTAACTAGGTTGCATCCAGTTAGTGTCTTAGCAAAATCCCAGAGATCAGACAAATCTGGTGCTTGTAGTTTGCCAGTTGCTAATGTGTGGTTGGAAAAGGGTGTAGCAGCTCTGTCTAATCAGGGTGATACCCTAGCCAGGACGCAAGGAGAGCAAAAAGGTGATTTAATTGTGTTACCCACTGACAGTTTAACAACTGGTAACAAGGAGGAAATGATTCCTAAACTTCTTCCTGGCCAAGGGAAGGAGAATGCTTCTAACCTGTTATCTAGAAAGTTTATAAGTTTTCCTAAAAAGGAATTGTGTAGGAATCTGCCTGATGGGCCTGAGGTGATTCTAAATGTAAGGGAGGCCCAAAAAGAGCCTGTGGTTGCTCAGGAAAGTGTTCCTTTAGAGCAAGCCCTAGGTGAAGAGAGTAAGGACAAAAGTTCTGAGAGAGATGAATTGCTGCTTAGAAAAGCTCCTGGGGAAAGGAATCCTCAGGGTAATCTGTGCGAACAGTTTACTGCAACTGAAGGGTGTAAAAGTGATTTAATCAAGGAAGTTTCAGTTCCTAACAGCCAGAACTTTTCTGTTGTGAATGGATCCACTGACTTTCCTTTTGAAAGATCCAGTGGGGGTAGCTTTGAAAAGATCTCAGATGGAGTAGAAGCTGTTAAGAAAGTTGAGCAGCCCTATAACCGCGTGGCTGTGTGTAGCCAGCTTGTTGGGATGACAATGGTGTTGGAACAGGAATGTCTCCATGCTAATTCTGTAAGTGAGCAGTCTGTGCTTCAGGATCTGAGAACAGATTGGGTTACTGGTGTTTCAGAGCAGAATAGTTTTATGGATAAAGGCTTGAGGATGCAGGGAAGAGCAAGCAAACTCTCACTCTCAGACCCTTTGGATTTGTGTGGTATCTCTGTAAGACAGAGTCCAGCCTTGGAATTGGTAGCAGCTAAGAAATTAAAAGCTGGGGTTTGTGTTAATGCAAATTACCTGGCTGGCAGGGAGAAAAAAGACTTGCTAATAGCTGTTAGCATAGAGAGCCCACCCCATCAGCCAGTAAATGTGGTTAAGCAAGAGGAATCAGGGTTTGATCCTGCAGGACAAGGAGAAAAAAGAAAACTGAATTTTGCAAAGAGAAGCCAAAAGTTAACTCTAAAATTCCCAAACTCCAATGGTATTGAGCCAAAAGTCTGGCATAACAAACATAATTGTAAATGGACACTTGCAATGAATTTGTTGTTATTGCTAATGGTGATTTTTGTAATTAATGTGTTGCTATTACCAAGAATTGTAAGAATGTACAATGTGCCCAGTCCTTTGGAAAGTCCCTTGAACGTGTTGAAAGCAGTACATGAGAACATACGTTATGTTAAAAGGCCTTGTTATACTGATGTTTCACTGCTAGTGCCTGTAAACAGTCTTGGAACTTTTCACAGAAGAAAAGACATTCCAGACCGGATGTGCTGTATGAAAAGGGAAACTGAGGCACACTACCATATTGCATTCATGGCTAAATGCCAAGATTCCTACACTATAAACAACATTAATATCTATGTTAATTTGATGTTAATTTGGTTCCAAACATTTGCCAGAGCTTGTATAGATAAAATAGCTAGTTTCTTTAGCTCTTGGGAAGATCATATGAGACATACAGGAATCCTGCTGCAAAAGCAGATCCAATCCACTATTGTTCTAACCAAGTTTTACCTTAAGTTTGTAAAGAGATTCAATCATGTTATTGAACATGAGTTTGGTAAAGCATTTCTGTTATACATTGATATAGCTTCTAACCCATCCCTTCCTGCATCAATTTTGCGTTGGGGGTGTGATGTTATTGATATAAACTGGGACCATATAGAACATGGGTTGCAACCAAGGTCCTGTAGTGGCACCAGATCCTATGTAAAGGGGGTCATATAAGGTGTCTAAGACCAGGTTATGGGTTACTGGTTATTATTATGCTGTCTGTATCATTATGTAGTTGAAGTTATAAGTATTGGCTCTATACTGTCTGTATTTCAAATTGGTGCTGCAGTTCTGGGAAACACCCCAGACAAGTTGGTGTTACCTCTGCTTAGCCAGCTTGATGGCCCAATAAGGACCATCAGCTACACAATTGACCCATTGAGAGGAGACAGATACGCCTTGTGACTCAGCAAAGTATGCAGGGACTTGTCCATGTGACTCCAAACTCCATTTTGCTGTAATTTTCCACAGTAAGAACAAAGAAGTGTTCTTACACCTGGAAGTGCCTATATAAGGCTGATGCCTCATCTCCATCTTGTCTTCAATCCTGCTTTCTACCTCTGGAGGGACTTTGCTACAAACGGAAGCTCTACACAAAGGACTGATGACCTATCCCAGTGGGGGATGTACTCCAGAGACTTGATTTGAACCTGCAGTTTACTCCATCACTGCTACAAGCCTGAACTAAGAACTTTGCCATCACTGTATGGAATTGATTCCATTTAACCAACTCTAGCTCTCATCTCTATCTTTTTCATTTTATGAATAAACCTTTAGATTTTAGATTCTAGAGGATTGGCAACAGCGTGATTTGTGGGTAAGATCTGATGTGTATATTGACCTGGGTCTGGGGCTTGGTCCTTTGGGATCGAGAGAACCTTTTTCTTTTACTGGGGTGTTGGTTTTCATAACCGTTCATCCCTAGGACGAGTGGCACTGGTGGTCATACTGGGAAACTGGAGTGTCTAACGAAATTGCTTGTGTGACTTGTGGTTAGCCAGTGGGGTGAAATCAAAGTCCTCTCTGTCTGGCTGATTTGGTTTGCCTTAGAGGTGGAAAAACCCCAGCCTAGGGCTGTAACTGCAATTGGTCCTGAATTGGCACTCTCAGTTGGGTCCCACCAGAACCGCATTGTCACAGTGTGTATGATGTACGATGGGTGTTAGGAATCCATAGGCCTGGGTCTGTGTACTAACCAGCTGTGTGTGTGAGACGTACGGTGGGTGTTAGAAGATAGTGGTGCCCAGGTCTGTGCACTAACCTAGCTGTGTATGTGTGTGTGACGTATGGTGGGTGTTAGGAGTTTGTGGTGCCCGGGTCTGTGCACTAACCCAGCTCTGTGTGTGTGACATATGGTGGGTGTTAGGAGTTTGTGGTGCCTGGGTCTGTGAACTAAGCCAGATATGTGTGTGTGACGTACGATGGGTGTTAGGAATCCATAGGCCTGGTCTATGCACTAACCAGCTGTGTGTGTGACGTACGCTGGGTGTTAGTAATCCATAGGCCTGGGTCTGTGCACTAACCAGCAGCGTGTGTGACGTACGATGGGTGTTAGGAGTTTGTGGTGCCCGGGTCTGTGCACTAACCAGCTGTGTGTGAGACGTACGATGGGTGTTAGGAGTTTGTGGTGCCCGGGTCTGTGCACTAACCAGCTATGTGTGTGACGTACGATGGGTGTTAGGAATCCATAGGCCTGGGTCTGTGCACTAACCAGCAGTGTGTGTGACGTACGATGGGTGTTAGGAGTTTGTGGTGCACGGGTCTGTGCACTAGTTCAGCTGTGTGTATGACGTACGGTGGGTGTTAGGAATCCATAGGCCTGGGTCTATGCACTAACCAGCTGTGTGTGTGTGTGATGTACGATGGATGTTAGGAGTTTGTGGTGCCCAGGTCTGTGCACTAACCCAGCTGTGTGTGTGATGTACAGCGCGTGTTAGGAGTTTGTGGTGCCCAGGTCTATGCACTAACCAGCTGTGTGTGTGTGATGTACAGCGCGTTAGGAGTTTGTGGTGCCCAGGTCTGTGCACTAACCAGCTGTGTGTGTGATGTACAGCGCGTGTTAGGAGTTTGTGGTGCCCAGGTCTGTGCACTAACCCAGCTGTGTGTGTGTGATGTACGGCGCGTGTTAGGAGTTTGTGGTGCCTAGGTCTGTGCACTAACCAGCTGTGTGAGTGATGTACGGCGCGTGTTAGGAGTTTGTGGTGCCCAGGTCTGTGCACTAACCCAGCTGTGTGTGTGTGATGTACGATGGGTGTTAGGAGTTTGTGGTGCCCAGGTCTGTGCACTAACCCAGCTGTGTGTGTGTGATGTACGATGGGTGTTAGGAGTTTGTGGTGCCCAGGTCTGTGCACTAACCAGCTGTGTGTGTGATGTACAGCGCGTGTTAGGAGTTTGTGGTGCCCAGGTCTGTGCACTAACCCAGCTGTGTGTGTGTGTGATGTACAGCGCCTGTTAGGAGTTTGTGGTGCCCAGGTCTATGCACTAACCAGCTGTGTGTGTGATGTACGGTGGGTGTTAGGAGTTTGTGGTGCCCAGGTCTATGCACTAACCAGCTGTGCGTGTGTGATGTACAGCGCGTGTTAGGAGTTTGTGGTGCCCAGGTCTGTGCACTACCCAGCTGTGTGTGTGTGATGTACAGCGTGTGTTAGGAGTTTGTGGTGCCCAGGTCTGTGCACTAACCCAGCTGTGTGTGTGTGATGTACGATGGGTGTTAGGAGTTTGTGGTGCCCAGGTCTGTGCACTAACTAGCTGTATGTGTGATGTACGGTGGGTGTTAGGAGTTTGTGGTGCCCAGGTCTGTGCACTAACCAGCTGTGTGTGTGATGTACAGCGCGTGTTAGGAGTTTGTGGTGCCCAGGTCTGTGCACTAACCCAGCTGTGTGTGTGTGATGTACGGCGCGTGTTAGGAGTTTGTGGTGCCTAGGTCTGTGCACTAACCAGCTGTGTGAGTGATGTACGGCGCGTGTTAGGAGTTTGTGGTGCCCAGGTCTGTGCACTAACCAGCTGTGTGTGTGATGTACAGCGCGTGTTAGGAGTTTGTGGTGCCCAGGTCTATGCACTAACCAGCTGTGTGTGTGTGATGTACAGCGTGTGTTAGGAGTTTGTGGTGCCCAGGTCTGTGCACTAACCCAGCTGTGTGTGTGTGTGATGTACAGCGCGTGTTAGGAGTTTGTGGTGCCCAGGTCTATGCACTAACCAGCTGTGTGTGTGATGTACGGTGGGTGTTAGGAGTTTGTGGTGCCCAGGTCTATGCACTAATCAGCTGTGTGTGTGTGATGTACAGCGCCTGTTAGGAGTTTGTGGTGCCCAGGTCTGTGCACTAACCCAGCTGTATGTGTGATGTACAGCGCGTGTTAGGAGTTTGTGGTGCCCAGGTCTATGCACTAATCAGCTGTGTGTGTGTGATGTACAGCGCGTATTAGGAGTTTGTGGTGCCCAGGTCTATGCACTAACCCAGCTGTGTGTGTGTGATGTACAGCGCGTGTTAGGAGTTTGTGGTGCCCAGGTCTATGCACTAACCAGCTGTGTGTGTGTGTGATGTACAGCGCCTGTTAGGAGTTTGTGGTGCCCAGGTCTGTGCACTAACCCAGCTGTGTGTGTGATGTACAGCGCGTGTTAGGAGTTTGTGGTGCCCAGGTCTATGCACTAATCAGCTGTGTGTGTGTGTGATGTACAGCGCGTGTTAGGAGTTTGTGGTGCCCAGGTCTGTGCACTAACCCAGCTGTATGTGTGATGTATGGTGGGTGTTAGGAGTTTGTGGTGCCCAGGTCTGTGCACTAACCCAGCTGTGTGTGTGTGATGTACAGCGCCTGTTAGGAGTTTGTGGTGCCCAGGTCTGTGCACTAACCCAGCTGTGTGTGTGTGATGTACGATGGGTGTTAGGAGTTTGTGGTGCCCAGGTCTATGCACTAACCAGCTGTGTGTGTGTGTGATGTACAGCGCGTGTTAGGAGTTTGTGGTGCCCAGGTCTGTGCACTAACCCAGCTGTATGTGTGATGTACAGCGCGTGTTAGGAGTTTGTGGTGCCCAGGTCTATGCACTAATCAGCTGTGTGTGTGTGATGTACAGCGCGTGTTAGGAGTTTGTGGTGCCCAGGTCTGTGCACTAACCCAGCTGTGTGTGTGATGTACAGCGCGTGTTAGGAGTTTGTGGTGCCCAGGTCTGTGCACTAACCCAGCTGTATGTGTGATGTATGGTGGGTGTTAGGAGTTTGTGGTGCCCAGGTCTGTGCACTAACCCAGCTGTGTGTGTGTGATGTACAGCGCCTGTTAGGAGTTTGTGGTGCCCAGGTCTGTGCACTAACCCAGCTGTATGTGTGATGTATGGTGGGTGTTAGGAGTTTGTGGCGCCCAGGTCTGTGCACTAACCCAGCTGTATGTGTGTGTGATGTACAGCGCCTGTTAGGAGTTTGTGGTGCCCAGGTCTATGCACTAACCAGCTGTGTGTGTGTGATGTACAGCGCGTGTTAGGAGTTTGTGATGCCCAGGTCTGTGCACTAACCCAGCTGTATGTGTGTGTGATGTACAGCGCCTGTTAGGAGTTTGTGGTGCCCAGGTCTGTGCACTAACCCAGCTGTGTGTGTGTGATGTACGATGGGTGTTAGGAGTTTGTGGTGCCCAGGTCTATGCACTAATCAGCTGTGTGTGTGTGATGTACAGCGCGTGTTAGGAGTTTGTGGTGCCCAGGTCTGTGCACTAACCCAGCTGTATGTGTGATGTATGGTGGGTGTTAGGAGTTTGTGGTGCCCAGGTCTGTGCACTAACCCAGCTGTATGTGCATGTCTAGGCTTCTGGCTCGGTGGAGGATTGTGATTGGCATCTCAGAGCTCTCCCACCTGTCAGCCTTAGCGCAGATCCGTTCAGTGCACAGGGCTGTGCTGCACCAGGAGTACAATCCACGCAAGGAGACAAATGACATCGCCCTCATCCAGCTTGACCGTCCTGTGACCTTTGATGACCTCACACAGCCGGCTTGCCTGCCCAGCGCACACATGGCTGTCACCACCTTCTCCCCCTGCTACGTCAGTGGTTGGGGCACCACCACCCAGAACAGTGAGGGGCTGTATGCGCGGGTGCCACCTTCTTACCTCGGGGGGGGGTCTAGGAGTGAGACAGACCCAGCCCTTACTGCTGGGCTGCCCTAGATCAGCCACACACGGGGACACGTACACTCAGCTAGTTGCATGGGGATGCACATGCAAATACATGTGCGGGCACCACACATGCAGATACCCTCATGGCCACATGCATGCATTGCAGTTATGAATGGGGGCACACACAGGGGTTGGAAAATGCATTGCATGTCCCTCCTGCCCCATACTGCCAGTAGCCCCTTGGATGAGGCTCACTTACTCCTCTTGTGTGGACAGAGAGACAGGTGCTGCCTGGCACGGTACCTGAGCTGTTGCTGGCCAGCTACCCCAGTGGTGCGAATGGTGAATGCTGGGCTGAGAATACTTGTCACCTGCTCTGCACAGGTGTAGGTGACACAGTGCTGGGCAGTGGCATGCAGCTGCAGCCGTTATTGGTGGGGGGTGTTATCGTTCATGGTCAATTTATCCATCAGGGTGAATTTGCATGGCAGTGACACCAGGGGGTTCCTGTACCATACCATCCTGCAGTACCAAATCCTACTGAGCCTCTAACACGCCAGGAGTCAGACAAGCTGCTGGCTGGTCAGGAGTCTGCACTGGGCACAGTCATCTGCCAAGGGACGCCAGCAGGTGCTGTTAGCGTCTTAACAGGCCGCACAAAGAACCTATATGAAAGGAGCTGGGCTGTGACTGTGGTTGGGGTGGCCAGAGTTAGAAAATCCCTTTTCTACCCCCTTGTCTGTCAGGGGTGTCCCACTGCTCAGGGAGGAGCTGGCTGGAGAGGATAGTGTTGGTCAGTTGGGGGCCAGGTTAAACAGCCTGTCTGGGAACAAGAAGCTCAGGCAGGCAGAGCCATCTCTTGGATAGGGCAAATCGGGGCGACCGCTCTGGGTCCCACGCTTTGTGGGGCCCTGTGGGCTGGTGCGATTGGCCACCATGGTCGGTCCCAGAAAGATGAATCGATCACTTCTGCCTCGGGCCCCACAACGCCGAGAGACGGCCCTGCAGGCAGGGAATGTGCCAAAGGACAGAATGGCCCAATGGAGCCATGGCGAAGGGCTACTGGAACCTGTGAGAAACCCGAGGCAGAGGGTTTGGAGAAGAGATTTGGGGTTGTTGTTTCTGAGCTACTGTCCACATGGTGACTGGAGCCCTCTCCAATGGTGACTTTTGGGAACTTGGTCCCATGTGAGAGAGCAGTTCTGTCGGCACTGCTCAGTGGCCTTTGCAGGCTGGAGCAGAATTAGCCAGTGGACTGACTGAACACGTGACAGCTCCTTCTAAGGGAGCCTGAAGAAAAGCTAGCAGGGTGCTGCTCTTCACAAAGCGAGCACCGAGTGATGTGCCAGTTACGGGTGTAACTTCTGTCCCTGTTGTGTGTGTTGTGGTAGGCTGCGGGGGAGCGGGAAGCAGGGGACGGGGTCTGGCTGCTGGAGGCCCCGATCCAAGCGACTCAATCCGGCCAGGCCGCCCTGTCAGCTGCGCCGCGCTCTGCATTGGGAGGGAAATCCCAGAGCTTTTTAGATTTTTACAAAGTCCTCCCGGATGGCTATTTAAACCCCCCAAATCCGGACATGTCTGGGATAATCCGGACGTAAGGTAACCCTAAAACCATGTGGCTGGCAGACAGACACTAGGGTGGCCAACTTTCTAATAGATAAAACACAGACACTCCAGCAGTAGTGCCGGAAGCTCTGTCCCTTCCCCTGAGGCCCCACTCCAGCCCTGCCTTGTCCCCCCTAAGACCCACCCCTGCCCTGCAGTTCCTCCCAGGTCTCACCTTGCCCTGTCTCGTCCCCCAAGGTCTCGCCCCACCCCGCCCCTTCCTCCTGAGTCTTCACCCCGTTCACTCCTCTCCTCCTCTCCCTGTCACTGGCTGCTCTTCCCCTCCCCCTCCCTTCTACACTAGTATTTGCAACTGCTTCCAGTGCAGGTGAAGGCCTGGCCCTATTGGAGTCCGTGGGAATTGAGTATCTTCTGCCTAGTTCTTGAAGTTCATGTTTGCTTCCCTGCTGTAGGTCATTACTGAAATTGCCATATAGGACCTGACCTAAGCTACTCCCCGTAGTCCCACTTCTCATCTACTGACCAGACACCACAAGTCTGTTTACTAGGGGTGGGGAAGGTGAGGAGGCACTGTGCCATCCTCTGCACCAGTCCCTACCCAGCCAGGGCTGCCTCCTCCCTGCATCTGGCAGCTGCAGCTCCAACCCCTGGCTCTTCAGTGGCATTAACCTGCCCATAGAGCATTAGCTGCTTTCCCCAGTGTCTCTGCTTTCTCGCCTGCAGGTTCTACATAGCAAAGCGCACCTCTCCAGGCTATTAACATGCTTTCTGTGTGACACTAAAATAATGGATAATGAGGAACCAGCTGATTTCTTTGGACTTTCCAGAGGCCTTTGATGGGGTCCTCTGGAAAGAGTGTTAGGGAAAGTCAGCCAGTCCTGGGGGGAGAGGCTGAGTGCTGTCTTGGATGAGAAACTGGCTAAGAGACAAGCACAACTAAATGGTCATCTTTCATCCTGGCTGAAGGCGAGCAGCAGGGAGCTGTACCAGGACTGGGGCAGGTTCTGGAAAGGGGGCTGTGCAGCAAGGGACAGGTCTTGCCGCTGACACAGTCAGTTCCAGAGAAGATGGTGAGGCCCATCAGAGGGACCGGAGCCAGCTGGGCATGGGCAGCACGAAGGCAGATGGAAGTCAGTGCTGGTCGCTGCATGGTGGAAGGGCTAACTGGACCAGCTCACGCCTTGCTGGGTTCTAACCTAACTGTAACCACAGAGCCCTGCAGCCCAGTGAAACTTCTGCTCAATGTGCAGCAGCCACCGCAGCCACAAAGGGGCTGTTTGGGTGCATAAGGTATGGGATAGCACGTAACTGGACTGTTAGTGCCCTCCTCCTGGAACTGTGCTATACTGGTCACTGGGTTGGGAGGGAGGGAAATTCAGAGACGGGCCAAGAACTAGCAGATCTGTGAAGAGAGACTGGGACTGTCTCTTGCCTTAGAGGGGAGACATATAAGTCATGGAGGGATTCAGAAGAATGACTGGGACAGAGAAACCTGTCAGCCAGCAGAGGATAGGTTGTTGGGAGGCTGACCTGCCAGGAGTACTGCTTAGTGTGAAACACAATTGTTACCTTCTCTAGTTCCCCTTTTCCCTTCAACCCTCCTGCCCTGCCAGTTGACAGCAGATCAAATCTCTCTTCTGCCAGGAGGCCTGCAAACCCTCAGCATCAGCTAGGCAGCGGGGGAGCTGGCCCCTTGGCTCGTCCTGCTGACCAGCGTTGTCTCACTGCTCTCCCTGAAGCCACCTGTTGTCTTTTGGTCTTAGAGGGGGAGCTCCTGGGGCAGGGACTGGCTCATTGGTCTGCATTTGAACAGCACCTGGCAGCGCCACCCGGGTCTGGCATGCATAGGCACTCCCACCGTTCACATAAATAGCAATAACAGCGTTAAACTCCTGAGGCAGGGACTTTCTGTCTTTTCTGCTTAATGGCTGCATGGCCCATGGCCCAGTGAGGCCCTACCTGCAGTGGACACAGTGCCGGGAGCACTGGTGGATGGCCGCCTCCTGCTCAGACAGCACTTTCGGCTTCATCTGCCAATGGGATTTAACACCTGGACCATGGCCCATTGACCTGCCTTGGAGACCTAGCAGGGGGTGATGGAAAGTCAGAGAATAGCTCCGCTGCTGCCGGTGAGCACACTCACAAACAGTGGTGATGAGTAACTGTCCTGCTGCCCTGGCGCTGTCCCATAAAGCTCTGTACCCACATTCACAACAACCCCTGTCCAGGCCAGAGAGCAACAGAGAGGAGGCTGAAGCCAGAGCTGGGCAAAGCAGGGCCAAGCTGGCAGGCAGAGGGCTTGGAGCCCTCCATGGATGGGAGCTACTCACACAGCATCACAGTAGCCAGCATCCTTTGTCCGCCTCATTCAGTCTGGACACAAGGCCAGCCGTGGCCACAAACATGCTCCAATTCAGCTACACCAAACCAACCTGGCTGTGGTGCTCCAGGCTCTGTGAGCCAGGCTGGGCTCTCACCACTCGTTGTACAGAGCTACACGCACTCAGCCTCAGTCCAGCATGCATCAGGCACCATGCACGTATGCACACACCTCTGCCTCATGCTATGCTCACGGCATGGCTACCTTGGTGGGCCCAGCCCATCTCATGGTCTCAGGGTTAATCTTCAAGGTCCTCCATAGAACTGGTGCCGGATACCACCGAGAGCACGTGTCCATGACTCCTATGCGCTGTCAGCCACACGGAGAAAGCCTGTGAAGCAGAAGCCAGGCTTTCTGGGCAGCTGGGATGAGGTGTTGTGGCCCATTAGTGAGGAGAGGCAAATGAGCACAGATCTCACAGCAGCCTCAAGAGTTAGAGTCACGTCTTCGCCTCACCCCAACTGCCGTGGGGAGAAAGAGATGGAAACAATCACTAAAATCCCCAGGTGCCCTGTGTGGGTCTTGGTGGCCAGTCGGCTCTGGCCTTGTTGGGTGCCGTGGCTGGGAGGCGTGCCATCCCTGGGGTGACCGACTAGTGATGACTTGACAGTTACTCATGGCAATGGGAGGGGGAATAGGACAGTGGTTGAGAGGGGCCTAGGCTGCCACCCCTTCCCCCGCAGCCATTGCCTTTGGACCCTAATGTAGTTCCCATCTTTAAAAAAAGGGAAGAAGGAGGATCTGGGGAACTACAGGCCAGTCAGCCTCACCTCAGTCCGTGGAAAAATCATGGAGCAGGTCCTCAAGGAATCAATTCTGAAGCACTTAGAGGAGAGGAAAGTGATCAGGAACAGTCAGCATGGATCCACCAAGGGCAAGTCATGCCTGACCAACCTGATCGCCTTCTATGAGGAGATAACTGGGTCTGTGGATGAGGGGAAAGCAGTGGATGTGTTATTCCTTAACTTTAGCAAAGCTTTTGATACGGTCTCCCACAGTATTCTTGCTGGCAAGTTAAAGAAGTATGGGCTGGATGAATGGACTATAAAGTGGATAGAAAGATGGCTAGATCGTCGGGCTCAACAGGCAGTGATCAACGGCTCCATGTCTAGTTGGCAGCTGGAATCAAGCAGAGTGCCCCAGGGGTTGGTCCTGGGGCTGGTTTTGTTCAACATCTTCATTAATGATCTGGAGGATGGAGTGGACTGCACCCTCAGCAAGTTTGCAGATGACACTAAACTGGGAGGAGTGGTAGATACACTGGAGGGTAGCGCTAGGATACAGAGGGACCTAGACAAATTAGAGGATTGGGCCAAAAGAAACCTGATGAGGTTCAACAAGGACAAGTGCAGAGTCCTGCACTTAGGATGGAAGAATCCCATTCACTGTTACAGACTAGGGACCGAATGGCTAGGAAGCAGTTCTGCAGAAAAGGACCCAGGGGTTACAGTGGACGAGAAGCTGGATATGAGTCGACAGTGTGCGCTTGTTGCCAAGAAGGCCAATGGCATTTTGGGTTGTATAAGTAGCAGCATTGCCGGCAGATCAAGGGACGTGATCATTCTCCGTTATTTGAGATTAGTGAGGCCTCATCTGGAGTACTGTGTCCAGTTTTTGGATGCACAAGACAAGAAGGATGTGGAAAAATTGGAGAGAGTCCAGGGGAGGGCAACAAAAATGATTAGGGGTCTGGGGCACATGACTTATGACGAGAGGCTGAGGGAACTGGGATTGTTTAGTCTGCAGAAGAGAAGAATGAGGGGGGATTTGATAGCTGCTTTCAACTACTTGAAAGGGGGTTCCAAAGAGGATGGATCTAGACTGTTCTCAGTGGTGGCAGATGACAGAACAAGGAGTGATGGTCTCAAGTTGCAGTAGGGGAGGTCTAGGTTGGATATTAGGAAACACTATTTCACTAGGAGTGTGGTGAAGCACTGGAATGGGTTCCCTAGGGAGGTGGTGGAATCTCCTTCCTTAGAGGTTTTTAAGATCTGGCTTGACAAAGCCCTGGCTGGGATGATTTAGTTGGGAATTGGTCCTGCTTTGAGCAGGGGTTGGACTAGATGACCTCCTGAGATCCCTTCCAACCCTGATTTTCTGTGGTTCCATGCTGGAACAGGAGTCAGAATGACAGTTCCTGGGGCCCATGGGGAGAACTCCTGGAGCCAGAACTGGCCTGTGCCGGGGCATTGAGACACGACGCCAGGGAGGGGAGGGGGTGCAAGGGCACACAAGGGAGGGGCAGAGCTGAGAGCGGGATCCGGGCTGGATGAACAGGGACAGAGCTGAAACCTTCTTCTCTGTAGCTGTGGAGACAGCTGACATCTTGCAGGAGGCCAAGGTGCAGCTCATTGACATCACAACCTGTAACAGCAGCCGCTGGTACAACGGGGCCATCGCCAGCAACAACCTGTGTGCAGGGTACGAGCAAGGAGGCGTCGACAGCTGCCAGGTATGCAGGCTGGAGCCCTCTCACTGCACAGCCCCCACCCCAGCTCTAGCCCCTCTCCCCCTGCCCTTCTTGGGCATCACCAGCCTGTCCCCAGCCAGCAACCGCTGCCAGGTACACAGGCCCTGCCCCCCAAGTAACACCCACTCCCCCAGAAATGAGCACGGGGCCGGGGGAGAGCTGAGCTCTGTAGATATCAGGGCTGCGTGGGCTTGAGGGGCTGCAGCTGGTCCTAAGGAGTTGGAGAAGGTCACAAGCCCTCAGTAACACTCCTTTCCTCTTTCTGCAGGGGGACAGTGGGGGACCATTAATGTGCAAAGATGAGGTCACATCCCGATATTACGTGATTGGCATCACCAGCTGGGGCCAAGACTGTGCCCAGGCCTACAAGCTGGGCCTATACACCTCTACCCAGCCCTTTCTGGAGTGGATCCTGGCAAACACTGGGTTCCTGGAGCCTGAGGAGAAGACGACGCCTGAAGAGATACTGCCACCACAGATCGTGCCCCTCCAGTCTCCTGCTGCTGCCACCAAACTTGCACCTGTCCTTCTCCCTGTCCTGCAAGAGCCAGTCGCCCCCCTGGAGCCACCCTACATACCTTCAGAGCCACCCTATGTACCCCCCGAGCCAGTCGTCCCCCTGCAGCCACCCTACATACCCCCTGAGTTAGTTGCCCCCCTGAAGCCACCCTACATACCTCCAGAGCCACCCTACATACCCCCTGAGCCAGTTGCCCCCTTGGAGCCACCTTACATACCCCCTGAACCACCCTACGAACCCCCAGAGACACCCTACATCTCCCCAAAGCCAGCCATTCTCCCAGAACCAGTGAGCCCACACAGACCATCCCTCACCCACAAAGCCATTTATCCCCCACAAATTAATCTCCCCAAAGCCAGTTATCCCCACAGACCAGTAATTGTTCTGAAACTACTGATCCCCCCAAAGATATACACCCACACCCATCACAAAAAGAGCAGCCCCTCCCCACCAGCTGTCTCGGCCCTGTCTGCACCCCAGAGGCCTGGAATTGCCTAGGACTTAAAGAATGACTGAGACAAACTGGGAAGAAGAGTCTTGACTCCACCTCTGGGTGGGGGGAGAATGTAGTGGCTGGAGGGGACCAGCAGCGCCTGTGCCCTGAGGGACAGTGATCTGAGTGACCCAGACCACGTATGCATTACATGTGTTGAATTTCCCTCTGGCTGTCCTTCTGGTCTGTTTAGCCTGGGGCCCTTGGAAGGCACCAGTGTCCCGGCTTCTCCCCAGGAACTGAGGCATGTGCCTAGATGTCTCAGCACTGCTCAGGCAGCAGGCCCACGTCACACACATGGAGGCCCTGTAGAGGCTGTTCATAGGGGCCCATCTGTATGTTCATCCATCCCCCACTGCATGCACCTTCCTCAAATAATCTGCAACCCCACAGAGGTGGCGACTGAAAGGACAAGGATGGTGAGGAGAGCATGCAGTGTCCTGCTCTCCTGCGGATCCCTTTCAGCCCCTGGTTTCCTGCGACCACAGTTCTGCAGCCAAGATCGATGTGAGGCGTGGGGAGAGGAGTGATGGTAGACAGACTGGCTCCTGTGTTGCCATGGGTAACTGAGGCACACAGGACATCTGTGGCAGAGCCAGAATTGAATCCAGAGCTCCTGAGTGGCAGCCCTTTGCTTCAGCTACCTGGGCTCTTTCCGGTCATTAGCCCCTTGGTGTTTCTCAAAAGCCTCACGCCCAGGGAGGCTGGGCCTGCCTGCAGCGCTTCAGTTACGTTGTATGTGGGACCAAATGTATCTGCAAGGGCCTCATCCCTTTGTGACATGGAGGGGTGAGGCCAGTTCAGTCGCTCCCAAGTGGTACAAATGAATCGGACTGTACCTCAGTTGTTCTCACCTGGCTGCTGTTCAGCCACCTGGGGAGATCAGTGCACACTAAGCTAGGGCCAAAGCCTCCACATTGGCTCCCTCACTGATGTACACAAAGCCACACTTTGCAGTGCTACACCCCCCTTACGCAGTGCGACTCTCTCAAGCTGATGCCCAAGGCACAGGTGCTTTGTAGCTAGTGCTCCTAGAGGCCCAAGACTGCTTGCCCATTGCCCAGCATGGGAATCTATGGGACAGTTCTCAAAGAATAAAAATGATTCCTCACCGGAGTAATTATGACCCTGCTCCCTTCCCCCCGAGTCTTGGGGAAGCATTCGCAGAGTAGGAGGGCATATAGGATGTTTGGGGTCCGTTTGTGTGTTTGAAAGCCTGGATGAGTGGCCCCAAAGGATGCTGTTTTTAGGGATTCTGACCTTGCCTGTTGTGCGAGCGTTCACCCTGACTGTGTGGATCCACATGGACAATTGCCTTGAAGAGCCAGTCCGATGGGAAAGAATGAGTCTGGGGAGCTGGGAGAGAGGGAGGTAAAAGCAAAATCACGGCCCAGTCCCCTCCCACACTGCCATCAGCTGCAGAGCTGGAAACAAAGAATGGAGGTCACACGTACCAGCGGGGGACTGGAAAGCAGGGCCTCTGACAAGGACTTACGGGTCATGGTAGAAACCCGCTGAAATGAACTCCCAGGGCAATGCTGTGCTAGGAGAGTACATGTGATCCTTGGCTGTGTTAGCAAGGGGATATCAGGCAGGACTATATATTACCTATATATACAGGTTTCGTGAGACCATTGCTGGATACTGTATCCAGTTCTGGGCCTGCACTTCCATAAGGATACTGATAAATTGGCAAGTATTAGGCAAAGAGCTATGAGAACCTTTCAAGGTCTGGGAAACATGCCTTAGAGTGAGAGACAGGTTGAGCAGTGACTTGACCACGGTCTATAAGTACTTACATGGGGAGGAGATTTCTGATAGCACAGGCCTCTTTACCCTAGCAGACAAAGGCAGAACAAATCTCAGGGCTGGAAGCTGGAGCAAGACACATTCAGAGTAGGAATAAAGCACAATTTAATGATTATGTTCTCTTCTGATGTTAAAATCTTCCAGTGCACCTTGCTCTCCTATGGCTACTTGGGCACTCAGGCTCCCTGGCATTCCCCACCACTGAAGAACGCTGATACCAGCCACAGGGAGTTTATGAGCCTCAGACAGGCACCCCCTATTCCTCATTCAAATCCACTGTGCCCACAGGAAGTGACTATATTAGAATTACACGGGAGGAGAATTGTTTTCAAAGGCCTCACCCTTTGCAGCAGGCTGACTTCTCTGGCAAGGTGTCCCCATCGCCGTCACACTCAGAGGGAGGCTCTTGTCTGGATGGCTTTAGAACTTAGAAAGCTTTTCCTTGCTGGTGGATGGCCCAGGTCTGATGGATAGGTCCTGCAGATAGACGGGGGTGTGCAGCTGGAAAGGCTAAGCTCTCGGACAATGCTGGCCGGCTGGCTTCCTCCTACGTGCACCTGTGGCGTATTGACTGCCCCGGCAGCACTAGTGAAATGAGCAATGATACTGACTTCTTAGTTGCTGGTTTGCAAAGCACAGTTTAAATACTCACTAAATACATCTCTGCTGTCATACACAGAGCCAGTCTGTGCAGTCCATGCTGCAGGTGTTAGCTGCGCTGCCCCAGTGCAAACTGTCAGCAGGGCCTCTTGGTAGATCCTGGCCAAACTTTACCCCTCGTCCTCCAGTGACACACCCCACCACACTGGGCACAGCTTCTTACTCACAACCGTGCACCATGTGGGGACAAGTGTCTGCCCACGTTCAGTGTAGATACATGCAAAGTAATGCACATTGGAGGGGAACATCAGAACTACTCATACACTCTACAGGGCTCTACCAGCTCAGAAAGTGACCCAGGTGCCGGTGCAGCAGCTCAGTGTGCAGCTGCAGTCAAAACAGCAAACCAGGTGCTGGGACGCATAAGGCATGGACTGGAGTCTAATGCCTTTATATATTCCAGGGTGCAGCCTCACCTGGATATGGCAGAATTTGAAGGAGTGTAGAGAAAGGCATTGGGAATACTCAAGAGGCCTGGGGAAACTATCATATGAAGAGAGATTGAAAAGATTGGGATTATTACTTTAGAGAAGAGATGAATAAAAGGGGACATGATACAAATCTATAAAGTAATTAATGATCTAGTGAAGTTGGATCAGGAGCTTCTGTTCTCCCTTTCTCACAGCACAAGGACAAGGGGTCATTTGAGTAAATCAAAAGGTGGCAAATTCAAAAACCAGTAAAGAAAATACTGTCCATCAAAACACATAGTCTGTGGAACTCCTTGCCACTGGAAATCATTAAGGACAAAAATTTAGCAAAAATCCAAAAAGGACTGGACATTTAGATGGATAATGAGACTATCCAGATTTATAAGAGTTAATGCAAAAAGAGATATTGGGAGGAATATAACACATTGGATTAAATCCTGAAGCACAATCTCCAACAATTAAAGGTTAGAATCTAACCTTTGTGGGGAGGGAGAGGAACAGATTACCCTTCATCTACTGCTTTGGGGTTCTTACACTTTCCTCTGGAGCACCTGGTTTTGGACAGTTGGGCACAGGACACTGGACTAGCAGGATCTTGGAGCTTGCCGAGTCTGGCCAGTACTATGTTTCTTGTTTTAGTGTATGTATCAGTGCACTCTGGGAGAATGTATGCAGCTACTCCATGATGCCTCAGCAGGGCACAGAGTGCCTAGAGAACAGGCTCACACAACCTACACTGTGTGCGGTAATACACCCAGAGTGCCCTACTATAGCTAGAGCAGGATGGGAGGAGAGCTGGCCAAGCCAGATACACTGTTCAGGGAGATTTCCCTCTGTGCTGTAAGCAGAAGCCAGTAGCCTACCTGTTCCTACCTGCCCCAGAGGTATCTCCATCGTCTATGGAAGTCACCGTCCATGTCACCCTCTCAGTGTTCACAGCCTCCATCAGCACCTTCTCAGCTCTTCTTGCTCGTCACAAAGAAAGGAGGAAACCAGAGACCTATGTGATGTCATATTGGCCAGACACTGATTGGACGGAGGCCCAGAACTTGGTTTATGATGTCACGAGTGGTGAGGCAAGTCTCCGTAGATGCAGGCATCTGGTGCTCCGGTGGAAGATGCTGCTGCTCTCCCTCCTCCTGTTCCACACCCTGGTCTGGCCCATGCACAGCATGAATGGCAGCTGTGAGTAAGTGACACCTGGGCCATAAGAGGAAATACTGAGAGTGGCCCTGATGGGGCACTTCCCAAGCACCAAAGGGCATTGGCTTCTCCCCAACATGAGGCTGTCCTGAATGACAGGGATTCCTGCCCCCTTCTCAGGGTCACACCCAGGTTCAGGTGACGTCTGTGCCTCTTCGGTTAGAAATAAGGCCCTGGCATATAAATCCCATGGGCCATCTCACATGGGGTGGGTAACACACAGGGCTCCTAGGCCCTGCTGCTGCCCACGTGCTCTGTCCAGGGAGAAGCATTTGGCATGACACAGAAGATGCATGGCAAGACCTGGGGAGTGAGACAGAAACAGGCTGGGGCAAAGGTCAGCTGAGGGGAAGTGTCAAATCCCTACTGCCTTCAGTCAGGCCACAGGCAGCAGGGCAGTAACGCACCTGTCTCCAGTGCAGTTTGTGGGCGCCGCCCCCTGATGTCTGGCTACGGCGGGATGCGGATCGTGGGTGGTGTAGATGCTCTGCCAGGGGCCTGGCCCTGGCTCGTCAGCGTCCAGATCCCCACCCGAATGGGACCCCGGCATTCATGTGGTGGGTCCCTCATCAGCACTCGCTGGGTCCTCACAGCAGCTCACTGCTTCAAAGCCAAGAGAAGGTGAGACGGGTGACCTTGGGGGTGGGGGGCCCTCACAGGCCAGGCAGGGGGCCATCAGCTCAGGCCACCCACCCACTGTTCAATGTACTCCCAGCACTTGCAAGCCAGAAGGGCATCTGGGCAATGCCATGAAACTGGCCAGGCCATGGGGCTGATCCTTATGGGGAGAGATAGCTGGGCACCATGGCCTATCCCACAGCCTGGCACCGCTCCCTGGCCAGGCATCAACACAGCCTCGGCTGAGCCCCTGGTGTGCATGAGCACTGACTGACAGCTTGTCCCCAGGTGAGAGCAGGCTGGAGAACACACTGTCAGAGCAGCTGGCCATTGTTTTCTGTACCTGGCTCCCTGCTACTGCTCTCTCTCCTGTACCTCAGACAATAGGGCAGTGCAATGCACCCAGAAACAGTTCATCTCTCTGGGGCCCTGCACTGGCCGGGAGAGGAGCCACTCTATCCCCTCCCACCTCCTCCCCGTGACTGACTCCCACTCTGGTCTCCAGGCTGCTCTCGCAGTGGCGTGTTGTGATAGGTGCATCCCAGCTATCCCAGCGTGGCCCTGAGGCCCAGGTGCGCTCCATCAAACAAGTGGTGCAGCACGAGCACTACGAGCCGCGCATGGAGAGCAACGACATCGCTCTACTGGAGCTCGACCAGCCAATCGAGTGCAATGACTACGCACAGCCCGCTTGCCTGCCCGATGCCATGGTGGAGGTGTCGAACCTGTCCCACTGCTACATCAGCGGCTGGGGAGTCACGCAAGAGACATGTGAGAGCCCCAGGCTCCCTGATCAGTCTAACTGGGCACCTGTCCCAGCAGAGACACAGTGACCTCAGCTGGGACGACTGGGATCTGGCTAGCCTGAAGGTCTAGGCCTCTGCTGCTGGGAAAAGACAGCAGCTGCCCCTCCTGACAGTGCCAGTGCCCTCACAGCTCACCTCACTGAGCCAAGGGCATGTGCCCACCGAGGGCTGGATCCAAACCACCCGCCCAGGCAAGGGAAGAGGAGGAGGGGATGCATTAGCAGAACCAGCTCCCACAAACCTGACGGAGTGAAGGTTGGGCACTGGGGGAGGGGCACACCCATGTGGCGCATTGGGAAACGGGAGATAGGGCTAAGAGCTGTGCAGTAAATATTCTTCATGTCTCTGCAGCCCAGGAAACAGCCGACATCCTGCAGGAAGCCAAGGTGCATCTCCTTGACATCACAACCTGTAACAGCAGCCGCTGGTACAACGGGGCCATCGCCAGCAACAACCTGTGTGCAGGGTACGAGCAAGGAGGTGTCGACAGCTGCCAGGTACGTAGGACAGAGCCCTCTCACTGCAGATTCCTCCCCAGCTCCACTCAAATGCTCATGCTGTGACCTCACAATCCCTCTTCTGGGATCCCTGCCTAGAACTCTCACTTTCCCCTGCTCTGCTGGAATCCTCACCTGAGACCCTGCCTCCTCTTCCTCAATATCCCTACCCAGGGCTCTGCTTCCCTCTCCTTTCCCACCAGATCCTCCCCCATCTCCTCCAACCTGAACAGTTTTGGCACCCTTGGCTATGGTCTCCTTTAGTCCCAGATGATGCTGTTTCTGGCATACAAAAGGAAGTGCAACCCCATCATTCCTCCTCGCCCACCCCCAAGCTCCTCCACTGGTGCCCAGTCCCTTCCAAACTGTCCCACCCCATTTTAAAACCCATGCCCCGGTCCTTCTGCTTGTTCAGCAGCACTGGCCTCTCTCTACCTGGTGGTATGGGAATCTTCTCCTCTGTCTGCCTGCTACCAGAACTCCTTCCATTTGCCCATCTCCTGGGTAATCTCAGCTGGAAACCTCTGCTTTTCTCTCTGTCACTGTATTAGGGGTGTAAAGCCCCAGGGAGGCTATGCAAAAGGAGGGGGATTGTAGAGCCCACAATGAGCTGCGTTGGGCTGTGGCAATCTCCCAAAGGAAGCGGGAAGAGTCCCATTTAAGTGTCCTCAGCAATGGAACCGGCCAGAACACTAAGGAACAGGCCACAGGAAACCTTACAGGAATGGACAAGAGGGGCACAATAGACGGTTTTTATCTTTAATGTCAATGACTCAGAGACCCAATTTGGGTCAGGCGCTCTTGGGATTAAGAGCGCAGCTACTGCTCAGGGCCAGTGAGGCAGACACTCTGCCCATGGTACACAGAGTTGGGAGGAAGGCCCCGTGCCACAGCGCCGCTGCATAGAGGCGGCGTTCAGAGGTGTGGTACCCAAGAGGGCTCTGTATGGGAGCAGGAAGGGGAGGGAGCTGACTGCTCAGCTATGAGCTAACACCGAAATGCAGCTGACTCCTGATTGGGGAAGCCCTGGCTGCAGCCCCTAGACAGTCCATTCCCAGGGGTGGGGGGCACTGCAAGATTGTCCCCATTTGGAACATGTGCTAGGGCTTTGCCAACGCTAGCCAGGCCTTGGGAGTGAGCCCCTTCCTCTGAGCTCTAGCTGACAAATGTCTCCCAGTGGCTGATGCCATAGGGGTTGTGGGTCCTTAATCCTCTTTCAAGGAGTCACCCCTACTGCCAAGCCTGATGCACCGTGAGGAGCTGGCTTTGCCTCAGACCTCTCTCCCCTGCTGCAGGGCGACAGCGGAGGCCCCCTCATGTGCGCAGAGGAAAGGTCAAAGCGCTTCTGGGTTATTGGAGTCACCAGTTGGGGGCTGGGCTGCGCCAAGGCACAGAGGCCAGGAGTCTACAGTTCCACTCTGCACTTTCATGACTGGATCTTGGGGAAAGTCAGGCCCAGGCCCAGGCCCAGGCCAGGCCTCTGCCTGTCAATCCACAGCAGTCTGTCTGACTTCTTCAGGAAGCTGAACGAGTTCCTACAGGGCCTGAAGGGAAAGGGGACTTGAGAAGGGAGGGGAGCAGAGCACAGCGGAGGCTGAGATGGACAGTGGCCATTTCTGATGCTTTGCCCACTGCGCTAGAGGACTCTGTACCAGCATGCAGCTCCCATCCTTCCCGTTGTCCTTGTGGATGGAGACTGAGCACTTACCTCACCGCAGAAGTAAAACAGTGCCCACAACAGAACCAGCTCTGCCTCTGTTCTATTCAGCCTTTTATGCCATGCCCAGAACCACACAGGAGCAGGGGCTGCACACAGCCAGCTGGGCTAGAGTGGTGGACCGAGGAAGGGGGGGATGGCTCGTAGTGGGCTGGGACAGTGTGGGTGGAGAAGGGTGGTACACAGAGCCAGCTGGGCTGGAACAGTGGGCACGAGGAAGGGTGGCGCACACAGAGCCAGAGAAGCATTGGGGTGGAATGGAAGGGCTGGTATGGTGGTGGGGTTAGGGAGGGTTGAGAGGTAGAGCTGACTGGGTTGAAACAGCAGTGGGAAGGGCTGCTATTCAAACATGGTTTGGGTGCAGGAAGGACCCAGGCTCAACGCTTTGTAAAACAATCCTTTAGTGTTGGTTTTCTCAATCTGGGCTCTGCTTATAGACACCTGGGCAGGACCCTTCCCTGCAGGGCAGGCAGTGGCCCAACACCTCAGCAAATGCCCTCCTTCCCTCCCACAGGGGCAGGCAGCAGTCACATGTATTCTTGTTCCTTCTGTGTCCCGGATGCGCAGGAGGATGGGGTCCAGGCCAGGAAGATCAGGCCCAAACAGTCTCCCTCCCAGGGAGGGATGGTCCCAGCCATAGGCTCCCAGCACGGCCAGTGCATTAGAAATCTGCTCTCCCCTGACAGAGAGTGATGGTTCTGACCAACCATGAAGAAGCTGGGCGATAGGGGGCAGCACAAGGTTGGTCTGAGGCCTGGGCTCAGGTGGATGGGGGCTTCGCCTCAGGGTAGTTCTCCTCTTTATCCAAGTCCTCTCCCTTTTTCTGCAGTTCAAAGTTCTGGAAGGGAGCAGGACGGGGGAATGGTGAGAAGCAAATGGGAACCAGCCATTCCCCACCCCACCATAGCACTCCCAGCACAGCACCTCATCCCCTCACCCCTAATCTGGAACTGTCTGTACAGGATCCCCACAACGCTCCCAACACAGGGCCTGCCTCACCCACTCTGAGCTGGGACTGGGGGCTTTTTCCTAGTGAGGGAAGGTGTGTGGTGCTGGCAACCACTAAGAAGAGGGAGGCGAGCTTTAGGCAGGGCTCTCTTACCTCCAGCTCCCGCATGACCTCATCCATAAAATCCCCTGAATTCTGTTTGTACGCAATGGCCAGTTTGATAGCATCACTGAAGAGCTGAGGAGAAAGAGGGGCACTTGTCACTCTGGGAATGGGAGAGGCGTCTGAGATGCCCAACCCCAGGTAAATGCACAAGACTTTCCCCCCAACCCTAAAGCACTCTAGAGAAACCAGCCATGAGACAACCCCCCAGCAATGGGACCCCCCACCCCTGTGAGGCAGCCAGTGAAACATCCTGTCTCAGAAAGAACCCCTGCTCCTTCTCATGTCCCCATGCAACTTGGCACCAGTCCCACCTAACATAGCCAAGATATACCTTCACTACGTTGGTGCCATCTGCAGCTGAGACAAAATAGAAGGGCAGATTGAACTTCCGGGCAAAGTTGAAGCTTTTCTGAGTCACTTTCATATCCGCTGAAGGAGCAAAGGAGAAGCAGTTGTTGAGCCATCACTGCTGGTAGCAGGCCAAGCATGCCCTGGGACAGCATAGAGAAGGAATCCATGCAACCTGCATGAGGGCATCTCGCTGGCAAGGCCCCCTTCATACACCGCATAGTTTGGATGGTGCCTCCTGACAACGAGAGGTCCCTGCAAAGGGTGGCAGGCTAAGCTAACAATTAGCAAGGAAGTACAGGATGGAAAAGGACCTTTTTGTTGCTGGTCAAGGCTTTCCACAGAGAGACCGACAGGGACTCTCACCTCACTGAGGGACATCTGGTGCAGTGTAAACAATGGAGCATTACTTGTCATCTGTCCCAGCTCCCAGGCCTGCATGGCTGTCTGTGCTAGGGATGTCTTTCAAACGTTTCACACTATTGCTAACAGTGGTTCACCTCCTAGGACACTTGCAGCATACCAGTGTTGGCATAGAACCATCACCTTTGCCCTCCCTCCACTGCTTTTCCACAGTTTGTCACACTCACTTGTTGATTCTTGTCCCAAAGCAGACTGCAATCTCTTTGGGGCAGGGACAGTCTCATCCTATGCACAAAGGGGCCTGATCTGGATAGGGCCTCTGGGTCCTTCCACAATACAGACTATGAACAGCAGCCAGGTCAGGGAACCTGGTGAGCTAAGAGGGCTGTGCCAGCTGGCCAGTGTGGTGCAAGTTGCTGTTAGGGGAGGGGGTAGGAAGGTTACTGGGGGATATCAGGGCAGAGCTCAGCTAACTGTGCTATATATTTACGTCTGTGCTGAAAACAAATGTGTGTTTTCAGTTTCTTTTTCTGAGCAAAACAAAGTCAAGAGGCAAAAACATGCTGTGAAAGGCCCGCACTTTATCTAGGTAAAATATGACTGATGGAGTCCCATCTCCAAGAAGCCCTTGGGACCAGCCAGGTGGTCACTTCCCTCAGCCATATCACAAAAGGACCATCCCACAGCACTGAAAGGCTAAGAGGCAGAAACACTCACCATCAATTTTGTTGGCCACCACAATGCAGGGGATCTCTGGGCGGAACTCTCTCAGCTCCTTGTACCAGTTATTCAAGTTCTTGTAGGTGACCTTCCTCTGCACATCAAACACCTGCCAAGGAGGAGCCACCTGTCACCAGGCCTGCAGCTGGACAGTCCCTGAGCAACCCACTGCGCTGAGCATTTGCAAAGATCTCATTCCACCATGCAAAACCACTGCCTTTCTTTTTAAACACACAGAATTGCAGAGTTAGTGCCGGAAGGGAAGATGCTGAAGGGAGATTATTTAGATTGGATCAAAACGTTTGATACAGCATTCCATGGAACCTCAGTGTCAGAATTAATTACAATTGGCTTAGGGGCTGACAACTGGCAGGAAGGTGGTAAAACAGAGGCTATGGTAAATGGCAAACTATCACCAAGCCCTTAAAAATAAAACCAGCCCCTCTTCCTGCACTAAGCTATCATCAGCCTCTTGGTCTCTCTGCACAGCGTGCCTTGTATAGTGCTGAGGGTACTCGCCCTTAACAATGAGGAAGGTGAGGAAAAGTCTAATGAGCTCTGTAAGGATAGGTGTCAGGCCCAGTCTGATTTACAAACTTCATTAATGATCTAGACAAGGGAGTCAGCAACATGGGGTTAGTGAGCTTTACAAATGATGCTAAGTTAAGAGGAGCTGAGAATAACAGTGTGGACAGAGGAGAGTAAAGAGATTAAAGCCTGGAAAGGGAACACATCTGGGCAGGAAACTCCAGCAATGGGAAGCAGCAATGGCTGAAAGACACAGGCAGTGAGAGGAGGCAGCAAATGGTACATGAATTTACAAGGCACTAATCCTGCAGAATAGACCAATGCAGCTTTGTGCTGCAGCTCCAAGGCACCGAGTCACAAAGCAACAGAGGGACAGACCTCCCTACATGGCTTTGATGTGATTGCACCAGGAAAAGTGCATCCTGTTCTGGGCATGATATTACTGGAAAGCTATTCATGAATTGGACGGAGTTGAGCAAACAACAGAAATACAAAGGGGTGGAGGGACGGAGTTACAAGGAAAGGTGAAAGGTGCTAAAGCTAAACAATGATGGGAGAAGGAACAGGTGAACAGTATAGGAAGGACTGTCAACAGCAAGCCAGGAAAGGAAATATTTACAGCACTATGTAAGAACATAAGAATGGCCATACTAGGTCAGACCAAAGGTCCATCTAGCTCAGTGGTTCTTAAACTTTAACAACCTGTGAACCCCTTTCACTAAAATATCAAGTCTTGTGAACTCCCTCCTAAAAATGAATATTTCCAGGATTTATCCGAGTATAAATTATAAAAGCAGTGACGTGGAAATATAAAATTTGTTTTTAAGACATGCTTATTACACACTATTATTATTTATCATTACAGTATTTTTATTACATTAGGAAAACGGCAACACTCTTCCAAGATCTCACTTTCGTAGCTTGTATCACCTTGAATAAGCCTGTTATAAGACAAGGCTGCTATGTTTCATCATGTGAAATAGCATGAAGTTATTTAAGAAGCCAGCTCAAAGAGTCCCTCCGACACAAGCATTCAGGTCTTAAGCAGTCCAGGCAAACAAGACACGTTACAACAAAGCTTAAACTTGTTCTTCATAATAATTTTAAAAACAACACTAGCTGCCTATTTAATTTTAAAAACAGCAAAAAAAATCCAACTCCCTTTCCATTTCTTATAAGGAATCTTGAAGTTTAAATCTCCTCAGTGTGATAGATATGCTTGCATTGATCTGCTTAGCTCTTGAAGGTCCAGGGGCTCTGTGCTGCTGGCCCCATGCTGCCCGGGGTCCCTAGGAACAGCTCTGACCACCATTAGGGAATTTTTCCCCGAGAACCCCTGTAACATTTGTTCACAAACCCCAGTTTGGGAACCACTGATCTAACTCAATAACTTGTCTTCTGACAGTGGCCAGTGCCAGATGCTTCAGAGGGAGTGAAAAGAACAAGGTAATTATCGAGCCATCCCGTTGTCCAATTCCAGCATCTGGCAGTTAAGGGCTTAGGGATACCCAGAGGATGGTGTTGCATCTTTGATAGTCTTGGCTAATAGCCACTGATGAACCTATCTTCCATGAACTTATCTAATTATTTTTTGAACCGAGTTATAATTTTGGTCTTCACAACATCCCCTGGCAGTGAGTTCCTCAGGTTGACTGTGCAATGGGTGAAGTAGTACATCCTTTTGTTTGTTTTAAGCCTACTACCTATTAATTTCATCAGGTGACGCCTGGTTCATGTGTTATGTGAAGGGGTAAATAACACTTCCTTATTCACTTTCTCCACACCAGTCATGATTTTATTAACATCCATTACATCTCCACTTAGTTGTCTCTTTTCCAACCTGAACAGTCCCAGTCTTTTTAACTTCTCCTCATCTGGAAGCTGTTCCATACCCGTAATCATTTTGTTGCCTTTCTCTGTATCTTTTCCAATTCTAACATATCTTTTTTGAGATGGGAGGGACCTAAATGGCACACAGTATTCTAGGTGTGGGCACAACATGACTTATATAGTGGCATTATGATATTTTCCATCTTATTATCTATCCCCCTCCTAATGAGTCTGTCACTTTTTTGACTGATGTTGCCCACTGAGCAGATGTTTTCTGAGAATGATCCACACTGACTCCAGGATCTTTCTGGAGTGGTAACAGATAATTTAGACCCCATTCTTTGGGATGTACAGTTGTTTTCCAGTGTTCTCTACTTTGCATTTATCAACACTGAATTTCATCTGCCACTTTGTTGCCCAGTCACCCAGTTTTGTGAGGTCCCTTGTAAGTCGTGGCAGTCTGCATTGAACTTAACTAGCTTGAATAATTTTGTATCACCCGTAAAATCTGCCACCTCACTGTTTACTCCTTTTCCCAGATCCTTTATGAACATGTTGAACAGCACTGGCCCCAGTACAGATCTCTGGAGAACCCCACTATTTACCTGTCTCCACTGTGAAAACTGGTTATTTATCTCTACCCTTTATTTCCTGTCTTTTAATCAGTCCCTGATCCATGAGAGGACCTTCCCTCATATCCTGATAGCTTATTTTGCTTAAGAGCCTTTGGTGGAGGACCTTATCAAAGGCTTTCTGAAAGTCCAGGTACATTGTATCAGCCAGATCACCCTTGTTTACAAGTTTGTTGACCTTCACAAAGAATTCTAATAAATTGGTAAGGCACAATTTCCCTTTACAAAAGCCATGTTGACTGTTCCCCCAAACCATCTTTATCTATGTGTCTGATAATGCTGTTCTTTACTATAGTTGCAATCATTTTGCTTAGTACTGAAGTTAGGATTACTGGCCTGTAATTGCTAGGATTGTTCCTGGAGCTATCATCCAGTCATCTGGTACAGAGGCTGATTTAAGCGATAGGTTACATTCCACAGTTACTAGTTCTGCAATTTCTTATTTGAGTTCCTTTAGAACGCTTCGGTGAATCTCATGTGGTCCTGGTGACTTACTACTACTGTTTATCAATTTGTGTCAAAACCTCCTCTCTCAACACCTCAGTCTGGGACAGTTCCTCAGATTTGTCACCTAAAAAGAATGGTGCAGGTATGGGAATCTCCTCTACATCATCTGCTGTGAAGACAGATGCAAAGAATTCATTTAGCTTCTCTGCAATGGCCTTGTCTTCCTTGAGTGCTCCTTTAGCATCTTGATTGTCAAGTGGCCCCATTGATTGTTTGGCAAACTTCCTGCTTTGGAGGTACTTAAAAACTACAGCAAAGAATACTTTTAAGTCTTTTGCTAGTTGGTCCTCAAATTCTTTTTTGGCCTGCGTAATTATACTTTTACACTTGATTTGCCAGAGTTTATGCTCCTTTCTATTTTCTTCAGACTTCTAATTTTTAAAGAAAGGTTTTTTGCCTCTAACCGCTTCTTTTACTCTGTTGTTTAGCTGTGTGCCATTTTTTTTGGTCCTCTTATTATTTTTTTATTTGGGGTATACATTTAATTTGAGCCTCTATTATGGTGTTATTTAAAATGTTCCATGCAGCTTGCAGGCATTTCACTCTTGTGACTGTTCCTTTTAATTTCTGTTTAACTAGCTTCCTCATTTTTGTGTAGTTCCCCTTTCTGAAGTTAAATACTACAGAGGTGGACTTCTTTAGTATTTCACCCCACACAAGGATGTTAATTTTCAATACATTATGGTCGCTATTACTGAGTGATTTAGCTATGTATACCCATTGGACCAGATCCTGTGTGCCACTAAATCAAGAATTGGCTCTGCCTTTGTGGGTTCCAGGACTAGCTGCTCCAAGAAGCAGTCATTTATAGTGTCTAAAAATGTTATTTCTGCATCCCATCCTGAGGTGACATGTCAATATGGGGATAGTTAAAATATCCTATTATTAACTTTTCAGTTTTTATAGCCTCTCTAAAGTCCCTGAGCATTTTATAAATCACCATTACTATTGTGGTCAGGCGGTCGGCAGTATATTCCTACTGCTATACTCTTAATATTCTAGCATGGAATTACTATCCACAGAAATTCTATGGCAGTTTGATTCATTTATGACTTTTACTACATTTGACTCTGTGCTTTCTGTCACATATAGTGCCACTCCCCAACCAGCCTGACCTACTCTGCCATTCCTTTATATTTTGTACCTTGGTATTACCCTGTCCCATTGATTATCATCATTCCCTCAAGTATTTGTGATATCAATAGCCTCACTTAATACCAGGCACTCAAGTTCACTCATTTTAGTATTTAGACTTTTTTCATTTGTCTATAGGCACTTATAAAATTTGTCAATATTTAATTGTCTGCCTTTGTGTGATGTAACCGAGTGGGACTCTCTTTCATTTGACTGTTTCTCTTAAGCTTCTACCTGTACTTTATGAACTTTTTTACTAGGACATAGAGAACTCCCATTAATAGATCCTCCCCTAAGGAATGTCTCTGTCTGCACCATGTTCTCCTCCACACCTTTCAACTTTCCCCAGCCCTTTGTTTAAAAATTCCTCTACGACCTTTTTAATTTTAAGTGCCAGAAACCTGGTTCCATTTTGATTTAGGGTGAGCCCATCCTTCCCATATAGGCTCCTCCTTTCCTAAAAGGTTACGCAGTTCCTAATAAATCTAAACCCCTCATTTCTGCATCACTGTCTGATCCATGCATTGAGACCCTGCAGTGATGCCTGTCTACCTGGCTCTCTGCTTGGAACTGGAAGCATATCAGACAATGGAAGTCCTAGACTTTTGTCTCTTACCTAGCAGCCTAAATGTGACCTCCAGAACCTTTTGCCTACCTTCCCCTATGTCACTGGTACCCACATGAACCATTACCACCAGCTCCTCCCTAGCACTGCCCATAAATCTGTCTAGATGTCTTGAAAGATCTGCAACTTTCACACCCAGCATGCAATTTACTATGCAGTTCTCCTGGTCATCGCAAACCTAACTATCTATATTTCTAATAATCAAATCCCCCATTACTATTACCAGTCTCTTCCAATAACTGGGGTCCCCTCCCTTGGAGAGATATCCTCAGTGTGAGAAGATACCATGGCATCATCTGAAAGGAGGGTCCCAACTATGGGATTGTTTCCATCTACTCCAGTTTGATGTTCTCCTTCCCCAAGACCTTCATATTCCTCAGCAGCACAGAGGGTGGGGGTAGGACCGCTCTGCTGTGTCCTGGAGAGTCTCCTCTGTGCACCTCTCCGTCTCCCTTCGCTCCTCCAGTTCAGCCACTCTGGCCTTAAGAGGCTATACTTGGAGTAACATTATTAAAGGTAATGTGTAGGATGCATACTAAACAGGTTCTGTTACCAGCCAGGAATCCTTTACACATACAGATGAAAAGCCAGAAGAATGGCCTTACCATGATACAAGCATGGGCCTTGTGGTAATAGGATGCATGCATACTCTGGAATCTCTCCTGTCCAGCTGTGTCCCAGAAGTCTGAAAGACACAAACCAGCAAGTTCAGCATGTCATGACAGGAAAGAGCTTCCAAGCCCCTCACAACCCAGCCCTATCCTATATGCCGACTGACACGAGCCTTTGCCATAACAGGCTGATATTCCTTGACCAGTTTACAAACATAGGCTCTAGCGATACATGGGGTTTAGCTATGCCTGTACAATGTCCCAGCAGAGACAGTTGGCATGGGTGTAAATACAGTAGTGCAAAAAGTTCTGTGTAAACTGGATTTTAAAAAACGCAGACTAGCAAGGCAAGGTATGGGTGTGAAAGCTGAGGAAAATAGGGTTAGAAGTATGCAGATAGTACTGTGATGATTGTGGGATACAAACCTACACAGATCAGGGGTGATCTCAACAATGGCAGTGTGATCTTTTTAGCAGGGTGGTCTGTAGAGCATTCTCCATGCCAGAATCCTGGCTGTCATCCTCACTGGGCAGCCTAACTGTGGTTCTGTCCAGCTGCATTGTCTCTGTGGCTGCGGAGCCATGGAGGATAAGGTGCTCTCTGAAGTAGCCAGGTCCCGAACTACTGAGTGCCTCACAGACTAAGACTCTGCTGTGAAGTGTAAGAGGAAGGGGAGCAAGTATAGCTTCACTAACTTCCCCACTGCACAGCTCCAACCCCCTCCTTTCCACTCCGTTCTTTCCTGCATTGTACCAAGACCCTCCCCCAATTCTAACGTCTCCATATTGCCTCCAACTGCTTAGACTCCCCTGCTCCGCCTCTCCTCACCCTCAAACAGTTTGGACACTGCTCCAACATTCCCACCATCACACCCATTGCTATGGCTACTCACATACATCCCCCCTGCCTCCCCGGCCCCAATCTCTCCCTCCTTCTTGCCATCCATGCCTCTGGCCCTACACTATTTTACATCTTGTTGAAAGAAAACAAAATCATTGCTGATAAAATTTGCAAATGACACAAAAATTGGGGCAGTGGTAAATAATTAAGAGGACAGGTCACTGATGCAGAGCAATCTAGATTGCTTAGTAAACTGTGTGCAACCAAACAATATGAGTTTTAATATGCCCAAATGTAAATGTATACATCTGGGAACAAAGACAGTACGCCATACTTACAGGATGGGAGACTCTAGCCTGGAAGGAAGTGATTCTGAAACAGATTTGAGGTTCTTGGTGGATAATGAGCTGAACATGAGCTCCAGGTACAACACTGTGTCCAAAAGAGCTAAAGAGATCCTGGGATCCTAGAGTACTGTGTTCATTTCTGGTGTTTACAATTCAAGAAGGATGTTGGTGAATTGGAGAATATTCAGAGAACCATGAGAATGATTAAAAGATGGGAAAACATGCCTTAAAATGATAGACTCAACTAATTGGAACGTTGAAAGATCTGTTTGGAATGTGGTGTGGATGTTTGTTCAGGAACAACAGACAGGGGAAAAAGGGAGGAGGTGTTGCCTTATATATTAAAAATGTACACACTTGGACTGAGGTGGAGATGGACATAGGAGATGGAAGTGTTGAAAGTCTCTGGGTTAGGATAAAAGGGGTAAAAAACAAGGGTGATGTCGTGCTAGGAGTCTACTACAGGCCACCTAACCAGGTGGAAGAGGTGGATGAGGCTTTTTTTAAACAACTAACAAAATCATCCAAAGTCCAAGATTTGGTGGTGATGGGGGACTTCAACTATCCAGATATATGTTGGGAAAATAACATTGCGGGGCACAGACTATCCAATAAGTTCCTGGACCGCATTGCAGACAACTTTTTATTTCAGAAGATTGAAAAAGCTACTAGGAGGGAAGCTGTTCTAGACTTGATTTTAACAAACAGGGAGGAACTCGTTGAGAATTTGAAAGTAGAAGGAAGCTTGGGTGAAAGTGATCATGAAATCATAGAGCTGGAAATTCTAAGGAAGGGTAGAAGGGAGTACAGCAAAACAGAGACAATGGATTTCAGGAAGGCGGATTTTGGTAAGCTCAGAGATCTGATAGGTAAGGTCCCATGGGAATCAAGACTGAGGGGAAAAACAACTGAGGAGAGTTGGCAGTTTTTCAAAGGGACACTATTAAGGGCCCAAAAGCAAGCCATTCCGATGGGTAGGAAAGATAGAAAATGTGGCAAAAGACCACCTTGGCTTAACCACGAGATCTTGCATGACCTACAAAATAAAAAGGAGTCATGTAAAAAATGGAAACTAGGTCAGATTACAAAGTATGAATATAGGCAAATAACACAGGAATGCAGGGACAAGATTAGAAAGGCAAAGGCACAAAATGAGTTCAAACTAGCTATGGGAATAAAGGGAAACAAGAAGACTTTTTATCAATACATTAGAAGCAAGAGGAAGACCAAGGACAGGGTAGGCCCACTGCTCAGTTAGGAGGGAGAAACAGTAACAGGAAACTTGGAAATGGCAGAGATGCTTAATGACTTCTTTGTTTCGGTCTTCACTGAGAAGTCTGAAGGAACGTCTAACATAGTGAATGCTTATGGGAAGGGGGCAGGTTTAGAAGATAAAATAAAAAAAGAGCAAGTTAAAAATCACTTTGAAAAGCTAGATGCCTGCAAGTCACCAGGGCCCGATGAAATGCATCCTAGAATACTCAAGGAGTTAATAGAGGAGGTATCTGAGCCTCTAGCTATTATCTTTGGAAATTCATGGGAGACGGGAGAGATTCCAGAAGACTGGAAAAGGGCAAATATAGTGCCCATCTATAAAAAGGGAAATAAAAACAACCCAGGAAACTACAGACCAGATCTGCAAACACTTGGAAGGTGGTAAGGTGATAGGGAATAGCCAGCATGGATTTGTAAAGAACAAATCATGTCAAACCAATCTGATAGCTTTCTTTGACAGGATAATGAGCCTTGTGGATAAGGGAGAAGCGGTGGATGTGGTATACCTAGACTTTAGTAAGGCATTTGATATGGTCTCGCATGATATCCTTATCGATAAACTAAGCAAATACAATTTAGATGGGGCTACTATACGGTGGGTGCATAACTGGCTGGATAACTGTACTCAGAGAGTAGTTATTAATGGCTCCCAATCCTGCTGGAAAGGTATAACAAGTGGGGTTCCGCAGGGGTTTGTTTTGGGACTGGCTCTGTTCAATATCTTCATCAATGACTTAGATGTTGGCATAGAAAGTACGCTTATTAAGTTTGCAGATGATACCAAACTAGGAGGGATTGCAACTGCTTTGGAGGACAGGGTCAAAATGATCTGGACAAATTGGAGAAATGGTCTGAGGTAAACCGGATGAAGTTCAATAAAGACAAATGCAAAGTGCTCCACTTAGGAAGGAACAATCAGTTTCACACATTCAGAATGGGAAGAGACTGTCTAGGAAGGAGTATGGCAGAAAGAGATCTAGGGGTCATAGTGGACCACAAGCTAAATATGAGTCAACAGTGTGATACTGTGGCAAAAAAAGCAAACGTGATTCTGGGATGCATTAACAGGTGTGTTGTAAACAAGACAAAAGAAGTCATTCTTCTGCTTTACTCTGCGCTGGTTAGGCCTCAACTGGAGTATTGTGTCCAGTTCTGGGCACCGCATTTCAAGAAAAATGTGGAGAAATTGGAGAGGGTCCAGAGAAGAGCAACAAGAGTGATTAAAGGTCTTGAGAACATGACCTATGAAGGAAGGCTGAAAGAATTGGGTTTGTTTAGTATGGAAAAGAGAAGACTGAGAGGGGACATGATAGCAGTTTTCAGGTATCTAAAAGGGTGTCATCAGGAGGAGGGAGAAAACTTGTTCACTTTAGCCTCCAATGATAGAACAAGAAGCAATGGGCCTAAACTGCAGCAAGGGAGATTTAGGTTGGACATTAGGAAAAAGTTCCTAACTGTCAGGGTAGTTAAACACTGGAATAAATTGCCTAGGGAGGTTGTGGAATCTCCATCTCTGGAGATACTTAAGAGTAGGTTAGATAAATGTCTATTAGGGATGGTCTAGACAGTATTTGGTCCTGCCATGAGGGCAGGGGACTGGACTCGATGACCTCTCGAGGTCCCTTCCAGCCCTAGAGTCTTTGAAAAGGAGGTGAAAAGGTGACTTGATTACAGTCTATAAGCACCTACATAGGGAACAAACACTTAATAGGCTCTTCAACCCAGCAGAAAAAGATCTAACATGATCCAGTGGCTGGAAGTTGAAGCTAGACAAATTCAGACAGGAAATAAAGCGTACATTTTTAATTATAAGAGTAATTAATCACTGGAATAATTTATCAAGGGCTATGATGGATCCTCTATCACTGGCAATTTTAAAATCAAGATTGAATATTTTTCTAAGAGATATGTTCTAGGAATTTTTTTGCGGGGTGGGAGTTCTGTGGCCTGTACTATATTGGAGGCCAGACTAGATGACTGCAATGGTCCCTTCTGGGGATGATGATTATTATCAATGAGACTATATGTGTAATGTGTAGGCTCTTCGCTGTTTAAAAAATCCCTTTTTCTCTAATACAGTACATACTGCTCATTAACAATCCTGATACTGACAATTTTCGGTTATTAGCAACATTTTGCTGGAAACTGATCCTATCCCATCAATTATAAAGTTTACTAGACTCAGATATTTGCAACTGTCATGATGCTAATTGGCAACTTTTCTTCTTTGACATGGAGCTTCCCCCATGGGTAGGGATCCAGCAGTCACACAGGAGATAACGCATGAGTCCCAGCACTGCAAAGTGGAAGGAGAGGCTGGGAGGGTAGGCTGCAGAGAGGGCAGCAGCATGGAGTTGGGCTGCAGCCCGAATGCCAGGGCTTTCCACTGGGGGCCGGGATGTTGGGGGCCCATGGGGCTGCACAGTACTTCTTGCGCTGTCTGGGCTGTGCCCTGCCCTGGCACTGGGGGCCTGGGCTCAGTACCTCCATTCCCCATGGAAAGACCCAGTAGTAGGCCCGTTTTTGGGTCTGCAGCCAGGTATGGAAGCACTGGGATATGAAAAACCCAGGGAGAGGGAGAATGCAGGAAGAGATACAGTGCAGCCCCACCAGCCTGCAGCATCCCTGTTCCCCGTGGAAAGCCCCAGCACCTGGGCTGCTTCCTGCCTCTCCCCAATGCTGCCCTGTCCAAAGACTACCCCCCCAGTCTCCTCTCCAGTGGTGCTGCAGGCTGGGAGGGGGAGCTATAGACAGGGCAGCAGCTGGGATGCGAGTTGCGGTCCAGATGCTTTCCAGGAGGAGCAGAAGTGCTAGGGGCCTGCAAGGTGCCACTCCTGGCGCTCTCAGGGCTGCATCTTGGCCTGGCGCTGGGGGCCCAGGCTCACATGTCCCAGCACTTCATTCCTGGCTGTAGCCCCAAAAACCTGCCTTTTGGTTATCGGCAACTTCTGGATAATAGCAACTTCTTGCTCGGAAATGAGAGATTGCTGATAAGTGGTATATGCTGTACTTCATTCCAACTGCTAAATCAAAACAATTGGTTTTAAGAAAGCTGTTGGTCAGTATTGCTTTTCACAGGATCCTGAAAGTAGGAAGCACACAGGTTCCTGAAACTGAGTCTGGCCAGCAAGGTGATAAGCTTTGGGTATTCATGGGTCAGTATACCAGGATACCATCTAAGAACAGAAGAATCATGAGATTCCACCTCAAGAGACTAAACACTTTGGAGTCAGAGAGATCAGAAAGAGGACTGAAGTGCCGCTAGCCTCACTGCCATGACACAGACCAAAATAGGACAGAACACTGAGTCATTTGTAACCTTATTCTCAGGTTCTCACACAGTTCCTGCCCCCCTGGAGAAGCACATTAGTAACGTTTCCCATTTCTGATGACACCACCACCATCCTGTGGCCCAGCCTTACTGACCTCTCCCACTCCTCCTCCCATCTCATCCAAATCTCACTGCTTTTACATGTACAATATATTAAAAATCCAGCTCTTCTTTTTGGTCCCAAAAGCTAGAACACCTGTCCAGGCTTCAATCACCTTCCATCCTGATTACAGCAGCCTTATCCTCGGTGGCTTCTATGATTCTTTCATCATGCCCCTTCAGTCCACCCAAAATACAGCCCATAACATTAACTTCCGTGTCTGTCAAGCTGACCTCTCACCCCTTTTGGTCCCTCTACTGGCTCCCTCTTTGCAACTGCATTAAATTTAAATTCCTTGGTCTTGCCTCCAATGTCCTGCATCACTGCACACCTGCCTACATCACAATACTTTTCCGTTAACATGCCCTCCAAACCCCTTCCACTCCACCAATGGTACTAGCCTCAATGGTCTTTTCATTCCTTCTCACACTTCTGTCTCTGGGCCTTCTTCATACTGCCTCAGGTGCAAAATGATCTCCAATCTGTGTTCACCAAGTTCTCATTCAAATCCCTCTTAGACTCATTTCTTCTGCAGTACCCCAAAACTGGGATTTCATAGCAATAACAAAGGTCATTCCCTCATCTCAATTTCCCAGTGTGATCTGTCTTCCTAATGCAGCCTTTGAGATTGTAAGCTTCTCAAGCAGGCACTGTCTTTGTGTCCTATATAGCCCCAAGCACAATCAGCATGAAAAGTACAAAATAGCACAAGTGTTTCTACAAAATGGTCAACAGTGACACTGATACCATGGACAATGCCATTGCCCTTATTTGGGTTCACTTTACACCCAACTGAGATGCACAGGAATTCCTGGAATCAACAGAAATCCTTTAGTGATGCCATAGCAGGGATTTCCTGCAGCTGCACCCAGCACTCACAAGGAGGATAGGTGCTCATTTTCTAGGAGGTGCTTACCCACAAGGATATTCTTCCCATCCACATTGGTTGTGTATTTGTAGAGTGTCAATGCAAACGTAGAGAGCTGCTGGGGTCGGCTGTGCATAGGTTAAGGAGCTGAAAAATGAGTCTTATCCAGACACCAATCTCATGTTCAGTAGAGCACCTGTGAGGGGAACTTGCTTGATGGGTGCTAGGGCAAGCAGTCAGCAGCTGGGTCACCAAGCTGCTCCTCTGCAGGGTGTAGCACAGCCAAGCAATTCACTCAAATTTGCCTCAGAGTTTCAATCCCAAACTAAGGGCTAGTATACACTAGAATCAATACAGCCGCCCAGCTGTACTGAGGCAGCTGCACCACTGTAGTGCTGCTAGTGCAGACACTCTATGCTGATGGGAGAGAGTGCTCCCATTGGCATAATTACTAGGTGGTAGCTATGTTGGCGAGAGAGCGTCTCCCACCGACATAGCATGGTCCACACTGGCACTTAGGCCAGTGTAACTTACATCGCTTGGGGACGGGGGAGGCTTTTCCACACCGCTGAGCGACATAAGTTATATTGAAGTAAGTGCTACTCTGTACAAGCCTTAAGGGAGGGAGTAGGAGCTCTGTACTTGAAGTGCACATGACAGTCCTATGCGCCTCACAGGACCAGCTGCTAGCACTGCAGTGCTCAGGAAAGGAATTCTAAAGAAAATACTGTAGTTGGGATGGGGGTGGGGGGCAGGAGACCTTCTTAGGAGGAATAGAAGTTATAAGTTCCCAAGTGCTGTGTGGATTTAGCTAGCTCATCAATGTAGTATAAAGAGAGTCTAGATCAGGCAGGGAAAGCCAGGAAACAGAACTCTGGTGAAGATGGAATGAGAGCCCCTGATTGGAAGAACATGGTTAAACAAAAAGGTCTCAAACAGACCATTTCCCCCTCATGTACCCTCCTGGGCCCAAGAACAAAAATAAACAGTGGTGAGGTCTGAAAGAACCCGAAGGATACAATCCATCCAGGAGGAACCTTTCCATTAACCTGCAAGTAGAGAAATGACACAGGCCCATTAGTCCTTACCTGATCATCTTATTATCTTCTTTCTCCTCATCCCTGATACAGATAGGCACCCCATTCCTACACATTCAGCCTCTCTGTTGGCCTCAGACACAACTAATAAACCACTGTGTAGGTAATAACAATAACTAGAGCTGCTGCTTTGTGCAAAGGAGAGGCAGAGACCAGACACTGGTCGAGGAGTGCCAAGCTTGTATGTTGCTGGAGCCTTCTTGGCATGTGCAATAAGGGCCAGTTACTTACTTGGATTTCCCCACAGCGCTGTCCCCCAGGCAGATAATCTTCACGTTCTCATCTGCATCATACTTCATCTGGTCCAGCTCCTCACACAAATCTCCCCCTGGTGCATTTCTAGCCATGCTGCTTCCACCCTAGCTGCACAGAAGCCACCTCTCCTAGGACCAAGGGGAAGATTTTACTTTTCTGAGCCTCTCAGAAAGAGCTAGGATAAGCTACTAGTATTACAGTCTCCTTCCTAGCCGTCAAAGAGCAGTTATGATAAACCAGAGGTGGGCAAACTACAGCCCGTAGGACCCTCCTGCCCAGCCCCTGAGCTCCTGGCCCAGGAGGGTAGCCCCCATCCCCTCCCCTGCTGTTCCCCCTCCCCGCAGGCTCAGTGCACCACCGCTGGCACAATGCTCTGGATGGCCGAGCAGCGCAGCTGCAGAGCTGCAGCCTGACCCAGTGCTCCGTGCTGCACAGTGGCTTGGCTGGCTTCAGCCACAACCGCGCCACCAGCCACGGGTGCTACAGGCAGCGCGGTAAGGGGGAAAGGAACAGGGGGGGTTGGATAGAAGGCAGGGGAGTTTGGGGTGGTGGTCAGAGGGTGGCGGTGTGAATAACAGGGGGGTTGAATGGGTGCAGGGGTCCTGGGGAGCAGTCAGGAAGGAGGAGGTTGGATGGGGCAGTGGGAGGCAGTCAGGGGCAGAGGTTCTGGGGATTGTCAGGGAGAAGGGGTGGGTGGATGGGGCAGCGATTCTGGGGGGCATTCAGGAATGAGGGGGGGTTGGATGGGGGGGCAGTTAGGAGTAGGGGTTCCGGGGGCTGTCAGGGGACAGGGATTGAGGTAGGTGGAAAGGGCAGTGGTCGGGAGGGGGGGGCATCAGGGAATGGGGGAGTTGGATGGGGCAGGAGTCCTGGGAGGGGGCATCAGGGAGCAAGAAGCAGGGAGACATAGGGGCTGGGCCACACATGCTTGTGCCTCACCTAACTGGTCCTCCATACAAACCCAATGCGGCCCTTGGGCCAAAAAGTTTGCCAGCCCCTGCAATAAATGGAACCACTCTGCTGGATCAGACGCCAGCCCTTTGGTGGAGACACCTAACCAGAGTGGAATGGAAAGGCACCAATTCATCCAGACCCTCCTGACACCACCGACAACTCCTTGGTCTCCCATTCCTCCTGGGGGCAGCTCCCCACCCCTCCCCTGGGGACAGCTCCTGGCTACAGCATCTATCACCCCTCCCACATGGGGGACAGCTCCTCTTCTCTCCCCCCGGGGGCAGCTCCCCACCTATCACCCCTCCCCCTGCCCCACTGGGGGGACAGCTCCCCACTCCCACCCCTCAGGGAGAGCTCCTCGCTACCCCACCTGTCATAAACAGATAGCTAAGGGTTAATGTCTCTTTCACCTGGAAAGGAGTAACCTGAAACACCTGACCAGAGGACCAATCAGGAAACAAGACTTTTTCAAATCTGGGTGGAGGGAAGTTTTGGGTGTGAGTTCTTTGTTTTGTGTCTGTCCCTCTCGGCTATGGGAAGAATTTTTCTATCTCCTGCTTTCTAATCTTCTGTTTCCAAGTTGTGAGTACAAAGATCATAAAACAATAGGGGTTATTGGGTTTTTTTTTTTTTGTATTTACATGTGTATAGTTGCTGGAATGTGTTAAATTGTATTCTTTTTGGATAAGGCTGTTTATTCATTTTTTTCTTTTAAGCAAATGACCCTGTATTTGTCACCTTAATACAGAGAGACCATGTTTATGTCCTTTTCTTTCTTTTTATATAAAGCTTTCTTTTTAAGACCTGTTGGAGTTTTTCTTTAGTGGGGAACTCCAGGGAATTGAGTCTGTAGCTCACCAGGGAATTGGTGGGAGGAAGAAGTCAGGGGGAAATCTGTGTGTGTTAGATTTACTAGCCTGACTTTGCATTCCCTCTGGGTGAAGAGGGAAGTACTTGTGTTTCCAGGACTGGAAATAGGGAGGGTGAAGTCCCTCTGTATAGATTCACGGAGCTTGCTTCTGTGTACCTCTCCAGGAACCCAGGGAGGGAACACCTGGAAAGGAGGAGGGGGAAGGGAAATGGTTTATTCCCCTTTGTTGTGAGACTCAAGGAATTTGGGTCTTGGGGTCCCCAGGGAAGGCTTTTGGGGGGACCAGAGTGCCCCAAAACACTCTAATTTTTTGGGTGGTGGCAGCATTACCAGGTCCAAGCTGGTAACTAAGCTTGGAGGTTTTCATGCTAACACCCATATTTTGGACGCTAAGGTCCAAATCTGGGAATATGTTATGACACCACCTCTCCCCCCTCCCTCCCAGGGACAGCTCCTGGTTACTCCATCTATCATCCCTCCCCCCACCCGGGGACAGAATCCCACCCATCACCCCTCCCCCCACCCGGGGACAGCACCCCACCTATCACCCCACCCCTTCCCTGGGGACAGCTCCTGGCTACCCGCCTGTCACCCCCCCAGGGGGCAGCTCCCCACCTGTCACCCCTCTCCCCAGGGACAGCTCCCCACTCCTATCCCTCGGGGATAGCTCCTGGCTACCCCCCCATCACCCCTCCCCTGCCTTCCCCCCCGGGAACAGCGCCCCACCTATCACCCCACCCCTCCCCTGGGAACAGCTGCAGGCTACCCCACCTGTCAACCCCCAGGGGGGCAGCTCCCAGCATATCACCCCTCCCCCACAGGAACAGCTCCTGGTTACCCCCCCCCGGGAACAGCTCCCCACCTATCACCCCTCCCCCACCCAGGGACAGCTCCAGGCTACCCCGCCCCCCCCGGAACAGCTCCACACCCATCACCCCACCCCTCCCCGAGGAACAGCTCCAGGCTACCCCGCCTGTCACCTCCCCGGGGGGCAGCTCCCCGCGTATCACCCCTTCCCTCCCAGGAAAAGCTCCTGGCTACCCCGCGCCCCCCGGGACAGCTCTCCACCTATCACCCCCCCCCCCGGACAGCTCCCCGCGTATCACGCCTTCCCTCCCAGGAACAGCTCCTGGCTACCCCCCCCCCCGGGACAGCTCTCCACCTATCACCCCCCCCCGGGACAGCTCCTGGCTACCCCCCCCCGGGACAGCTCTCCACCTATCACCCCCCCCGGGACAGCTCCCCGCGTATCACCCCTCCCCCCCGGGGGACAGCTCCCCACCCCTCCCCAGGCTGCCCCGTCTCCGCAGAGCCCCGGCCCGACACTCACCGGCCTGCCCAGCCGCGTTCCCGCTGCTACGCGACGCGGTGGCGCGAGGCCCCGGGCTGCCCCCCACGCGCCTAAAGGACCTGGCGGCCCAGGCTGTCCACGGAGCGCCTGAGCCGCCGACCGCTGAGCGAGATACTAGGGGTTGGGCCTGGACACCAAGGGGGGCGCCGTACCCCGCCCCCCCGGGGCAGACCCCGGGCCCCGAGCCCGCCTCCCGATCTATCCCTTCCCAGGCACTGCACCATCCTCTGTCACCATGGCGACGCGCCCGAGGCCCCGCGCGCCCCCGCTGCCCCGTGCACGCGCTGCGCGGCCGCGAGCGCCATGGGGGCCGTGCTGCGCTCCGCGCGGCCGCTGCAGCTCACGCTGGCGGTGCTGAAGCCGGACGCTGTGGCTCACCCGCTGGTGCTCGAGGTGAGGGGGGTCCTCGCGCAGCTCCCCGCTCCCCGCCGGCTCCAGCCGCTGCGCCCCGCCCGGGCCCCGCCCGCTGGCAAAGCCCCTGGAGCCGCCCGGCCCGGCGTTAGTTGGTGGTACAACCCCCCGGAGCCTCCCCCCGGCCCCGCCCCCGCCCCCCCGGGAGGTGTTAGTTGGTGGTACACCCTCCCCCCCCCCCCGTCTCACCCTCCTGGGAGCCTTTCCCCCCCCCGGTCCCGCCGGGAGGTGTTAGTTGGTGGTACCCCCCACACACCTGGCTCACCCCCCTGGGAGCCTCCCCCCGCCCCCCGGGAGGTGTTAGTTGGTGGTACCCTCCCCACACACCTGGCTCACCCCCCTGGGAGCCTTCCCCCCGCCCGGCCCGGCCCCGCCCCCCCCGGGAGGTGTTAGTTGGTGGTACACCCTCCCCCCCCGTCTCACCCTCCTGGGAGCCTTTCCCCCCCCGGTCCCGCCGGGAGGTGTTAGTTGGTGGTACAACCCCCCGGGAGCCTTCCCCCCCGGGAGGTGTTAGTTGGTGGTACCCCCCCACACACACACCTGGCTCCCCCCCCGAGAGCCTTCCCCCTGCCCACCCCCGCCCCCCCCGGGAGGTGTTAGTTAGTGCAACCCCCCTCCACACCTGGCTCACCCCCCTGGGAGCCTTCCCACGCCCGGCCTGGCCCCGCCCCCCCGGGGAGGTGTTAGTTGCTGGTACACCCTCCCCCCCACCTGTCTCACCCTCCCAGGAGCCTCCCCCCCCCGCCCCGCCGGGAGGTGTTAGTTGGTGGTACCCCCCCCACACCTGGCTCACCCTCCTGGGAGCCTTCCCCCCGCCCGGCCCCGCCCCACCCCCCAGGAGGTGTTAGTTGGTGGTACAACCCCCCCTCCACCTGGCCCTGAACCACCACCCCCAGGCCCTGCCCTCTGGGAGGTGTTAGTTGGTGGTACCCCCCTCCCCAACCTGGCTCACCCCCCTGGGAGCCTTCCCCCCGCCCAGCCCTGCCCCCCAGGAGGTGTTAGTTGGTGGTACAACCCCCCCTCCACACCTGGCCCGAAAGCACCCACCCGCCCGCCCCCCCCCCCCAGGAGCTTCCCCCCAGCCAGCCCGGGAGGTGTTAGTTGGTGGTACCCCCCAACACACACCTGGCCCACACCCCAGGAAGGTGTTAGCTGGTGATACCTGCCCCTGGCCCGGCCCGCCCCCTCAGGGGCCTCCCCCCACCCGGCCCGGCCCCCCGGGAGGTGTTAGTTGGTGGTACCCTCTCCACATACACACCTGGCCCGGCACCCTCCTCCCCGGGAGGCATTAGTTGGTGGTACCCCCCCGCCTGGCCCATCCCCCCGGGAGGCGTTAGTTAGTGATACCCCCCTGGCTTTGCCCATGCCCCCTTTCCCCACGCATTAGTCATTGCTACCTCCTGGCCTAGCCCATCCCCCCAGGAGGCGGTAGTACCCCCCTTCCCTCCCTTCGGATTATTGGACACTGACCCATGTGAACACGACTCCTGGGCCCAGTTATGCCCTGTTCTGCTGCTGCGGAGCCTGCCAGATACCTCCCTGGATTGCCCATACCGAGCTGTGCGCCACAAGCTTAGTCCTCTTTTGGAAAGACATTTGCTGGGGTTTCTCTGTCTGCAGAGGCTGGCACAAGAGCTTGATGAGGCAAGAAAAGACGGTTACTCACCTTTGTAACTGTTGTTCTTCGAGATGTGTTGCTCATATCCATTCCAGGTAGGTGTGCGCGCCGCGCGTGCACGTCTGCCGGAAACTTTTTACCCTAGCAACTCCAGTGGGCCGGCAGGTCGCCCCCTAGAGTGGCGCTGCCATGGCACCTGATATATACCCCTGCCGGCCCACCCGCTCCTCAGTTTCTTCTTACCGGCTACTCCGACAGTGGGGAAGGAGGGCGGGTGTGGAATGGATATGAGCAACACATCTCGAAGAACAACAGTTACAAAGGTGAGTAACCGTCTTTTCTTCTTTGAGTGATTGCTCATATCCATTCCATGTAGGTGATTCCCAAGCCTTACCTAGGCGGTGGGGTCGGAGTGAGAGGTCGCGGCCTGGAGTACAGCAGAGCCAAAGGCCGCATCATCTCTGGACTGCTGAACCAGGGCGTAATGGGAAGCGAATGTGTGGACCGATGACCAGGTCGCCGCCCTACAAATGTCTTGAATCGGTACGCGGGCCAGAAAAGCCAGCGATGATGCCTGCGCTCTGGTGGAGTGAGCAGTCACACGGCCCGCCGGAACGTGGGCCAGGTCGTAGCAGGTCCTGATGCAGGAGGTAACCCAGGAAGATAACCTCTGGGAGGAAATCGGTAGCCCCTTAACCCGGTCCGCTACTGCCACAAATAACTGAGGGACTTGCGGAAGGGTTTGGTCCTATCCACATAAAAGGCTAGCGCCCGACGTACATCTAGCGAGTGGAGCTGTTGGTCCCTGCGGGACGAATGGGGCTTGGGAAAGAAGACTGGGAGGAAAATCTCTTGATTCACATGGAAAGCTGAGACCACCTTGGGAAGAAAAGCAGGGTGAGGCCTCAGCTGTACCTTGTCTTTATGGAAGATGGTATACGGTGGGTCCACAGTGAGGGCCCTCAGCTCAGACACTCGTCTAGCTGAGGTAATGGCCACTAGGAAGGCGGTCTTCCACGAGAGGTAGAGCAGGGAGCAAGTAGCTAATGGCTCGAATGGAGGGCCCATGAGCCGAGTTAGGACCAGGTTAAGGTCCCATGAAGGGGCTGGAGGGCGGATTTGTGGATAGAGCCGCTCCAGTCCCTTCAGGAATCTCGCCACCATAGGGTGGGAGAAGACCGAACATCCGTCTATTCCAAGGTGAAACGCGGAGATGGCCGCTAGGTGGACTCGAGGGGACGACAAAGCCAGACCCTGGGTCTTGAGGGACCAGATGTAGTCTAAAATAGTGGTGACGGAAGTCTCCATAGGGCGAAGAGCCTTCTCTGAACACCAGCAGGAGAAACGCTTCCACTTAGCTGAATAAGTCGCCCTGGTGGAAAGCTTTCTACTGCCCATGAGAACCTCCCGAACCGGGGTAGAACAGCGCAACTCGGAGTCTGTCAACCACGCAGGAGCCACGCCGTAAAGTGTAGAGACGGAAGGTCCGGGTGACAGAGCCTGCCGTGGTCCTGGGTGATCAGGTCCCGATGCAGGGGCAGGGTAACTGGGTTGGCTACTGACAGGTCCAGCAACATGGGGTACCAATGCTGTCTGGCCCATGCTGGCGCTATGAGAATCACCCGGGCTCTGTCTCTGTGCACCTTGAGGAGAACCCTGTGTATCAGTGGAACGGGAGGGAATGCGTAACACAGGTGGGCTGTCCATGGGATCAGGAATGCATCTGCTAGAGACCCTGGTTCCCGACCCTGGAAGAAGCAGAATGCTCGACACTTCCTGTTCTGCCTGGACGCGAAGAGGTCCATCCGGGGACGACCCCACCTCTGGAAGAGTGAGAGGGCGACGTCCGGACAGAGGGACCACTCGTGCGAACGGAAGGATCTGCTCAGCCGATCCGCCAGAGTGTTCCGCACTCCCGGGAGATAGGAGGCGGAAAGGTGAACCGAATGGGCTATACAGAACTCCCAGAGGTGCATTGCCTCTAAACACAGGGGAGAGGATCTGGTGCCGCCCTGCTTGTTGATGTAAAACATGGTCGTCGTGTTGTCGGTGAACACCGCGACACAACGACCTCGAAGGAGATGGACAAATGCTTGATAAGCAAGGCGGACCGCTCTCAACTCTCATATGTTGATATGGAGGTTGATCTCTTGAGGCGTCCACAAGCCCTGAGTTCTCTGGGTGCCGCAATGCGCTCCCCAGCCCAGATCTGAGGCGTCCGTGGTCAGGGATGCCGAGGGTTGTGGCGGATGGAATGGGAGCCCCGCACAGACCATGGACTGGTCCAGCCACCAGCGAAGGGAGTCCAGTACCCTCTGAGGAACGGTGACGACCGTGTCCAGGGAATGTCTGGCCGGCCAATACTGTGCAATGAGCCATGATTGAAGAGGCCTCATGCGGAGCCGGGCATATGCCGTTATGAACGTACAGGCCGCCATGTGGCCTAGAAGGGCCAGACATGTTCATAGAGAGGTCAGCGGGGCCGCCTGCAAACGCAGAGTGATGGTCGACAGCGACTGGAACCTGGGGAAGGGTAGCAAGGCCCTGGCCAGGGTAGAGTCCAGAACGGCCCCGATGAACTCTATCCGCTGCGTGGGGAGCAGAGTGGACTTGTCCACATTGATGACGAGGCCCGAGGCAGCAAAGAGGGTGCTGATCCTGTCGACATGGACGCGGACCTGCAGCTCCGATGTGCCTCGGATCAGCCAGTCGTCCAGGTAGGGGAAGACGTGAATGCGGCAACGTCGAAGATGTGCGACGACGACTGCCATGCATTTCGTAAACACCCTCGGGGCCGTAGAGAGGCCAAACGGGAGGACCGCAAACTGATAATGTTGGCGGCCGACCACAAAGCGGAGAAAACGTCTGTGTTGTGGAGCGATGGAGATGTGAAAGTAAGCGTCCTGCATATCGAGGGTGGCGTACCAGTCTCCGGGATCCAGGGATGGTATGATGGTTCCAAGGGACACCATGCAGAACTTCAACTTCACGATATACTTGTTGAGTTCCCGCAGGTCGAGGATGGGCCTGAGGCCGCCCTTGGATTTGGGGATTAGAAAGTATCGGGAATAAAACCCCTTGCCCTTCTCTTTGTCCGGAACCGCCTCTACGGCTCCCTTGACAAGGAGCGCGTGTACCTCCTGACGGAGGAATTGCTTGTGAGAGGGGTCCCTGAAGAGGGACGGGGATGGAGGGTGGGGGGGGGTGAAGAAAACTGCAGGCGATAACCGGCCTGCACCGTACGCAAGACCCAACGGTCCAACGTTATTCGGGTCCACGCCGGGAGGAAAAAAGAAAGGCGGTTGGAAAACTGCGGGGAGGGATCCGGAGGGGAAACTGGTACTGCGCCCTCGGGCACACCTTCAAAAGGAAGGCTTAGGCCCTGGAGGGGCCTTGGCGGAGCCCTGGTTCTGCCCCGTTTGGCCACCGGATTGCCTGCGGCAGTTGTTCCTGCCGCGGCGCCTAGAGAGGTCCTGCCTTGGGCGGAACTAGGGGTACGGCCGCCGCTGCTGCTGCTGGTTTTGCTGCCGGAATGGCCTGCGCTGCGTCGCAGGCGTGTGCATGCCGAGTGACCGTATAATGACCCTGTTATCTTTTAGGTCTTTTAGTCTCGGGTCTGTTTTATCAGAAAACAGGCCCTGGCCTTCAAAGGGGAGGTCCTGGATCGTATGTTGGAGCTCCGGTGGAAGGCCAGAGACCTGCAGCCAGGAAATTCGGCGCATCGTGAGCCCCGAGGCCAGGGTCCGAGCGGCCGAGTCGGCAGCATCGAGGGAGGCCTGTAGCGATGTTCTTGCTACTTTCTTGCCCTCGTCCAGGATCGTGGAAAATTCCTGCCGGGCGTCCTGAGGCAAGAGCTCCGTGAACTTCCCCGCCGCTACCCACGAGTTGAAGGAGTAGCGGCTGAGGAGGGCCTGCTGGTTTGATACCCGGAGCTGTAGCGCCCCTGCCGAATAGACCTTGCGGCCCAGGAGGTCCATTCTTCTCACCTCCTTCGACTTGGGCGCTGGGGCCTCTTGCCCGTGATGCTCCCTGTCGTTCACCGACTGGACCACTAACGAGCAGGGCGTCGGGTGAACATATAAGTATTCATAGCCCTTCGAGGGGGCCATGTACTTTCGTTCCACCCCTTGAACAGTCGGAGGGATGGAGGCCGGTGACTGCCAGATGTTATTGGCGTTGGCCTGGATTGTCTTTATAAAGGGCAGGGCCACTCTGGTGGGCGCATTGGCGGATAAAATGCTCACCACCGGGTCCTCAATTTCAGACACCTCCTCCGCTTGCAAGTCCAGGTTCTGAGCCACCCGGCGGAGGAGGTCTTGGTGCGCCCTAAGATCCAGCGGGGGAGGACTGGAGGACGAGGTACCCGCCACTGCCTCATCCGGAGAGGAGGACGAGGAAACCCCCGGCAACAAAGTGTCCACGGGGGGGTCCGTGTGGGGCTGCACCTCAGTCCCTGGAGGGAGCTCTGGGTCTTGGTGACTGGACCTGCCATCTGGTTCTGGAGAGTGAGGGGGCCTCGATACCGTCGCCTCTGGAGGTCTGCGTTCCCCCGTTGGATGGGGGGCAATGTATTGCGGGCCCTGGGCCTGGGAATACGCCCAAGGGGTCCCAAACCCCCACTGCTGAGGCCCTCGCACTTGTGGGGGGAGGGTCCTGGAACAGGGCTGAGTGCGTGTCCTGGGCCATGGCATAGGCGCTGTCAGTCTGGGAAGAGACCGACGGCTCTCGAGACGGCCACGGAGGCGCTGAGCCAGATTGGTATGTGGCTCCATGCGCCGAGACCGATGCTCCCCTCGGTGCCGAGGCTCGGTGCCGGGACCCACATTGGTGCCGGGATCGGGAACAGCGTGATGACCGGTGCCGGGATCCGGATCGGGATCGATGTCGGTGCCGGGAGCGGAACTGCGACCTTCGCTGAGCGCGGTGCTGGGACGGCAGCGGAGACCGGGACCTTCCACCAGCACGGTGCCGGGAGGTCGACCGGGATTGGGACCTTCCACCGGTTCGGTGCCGGGAGGTCGACCGGGGCGCCGAACACCGAGGTGAACGGCTCTTGGAGTCTCGGTGCCGGCGGTGAGACGAAGCCGACCGGGACCGTGCAGATGGCGATCGGTGCCGCGAGTACGACCGGTACCGCCTGGGAGAGCGGTGCCGGGACTCAGAGCGGCGCCCCGAGCGCGAGCGTTCACGCCTCCGGGGTGAACGGTGCCAGGACTCGGGAGACAGCGCTCGAGGCATCGGTTTACCCCTGGAGGTTACCCGTCCCGGGGGTGCCGGCTGAGGCTGTGATGGCTCCGTCATCGCTATCAGGTCCCGAGCCGAGGCAAAGGTCTCCGGCGTAGACGGTACCCGGAGCTTGACCCCTGATCTTAAGGGGGAGCTAGGAGGAGCTGGACTCGACGGACCTTCCAGGCCCGGAGTCGACAGCAGTCCTGCAGGCGGTGCCGCGGCCAGGGTAGGTGCCGGGCGCTCCACTCGGGCCTGCCTGGATGGTGTTGCAGACGCCGAGGGACGAGAGTCTGCTCCCGGTGCCGGAGATGGTCGGTGCCGGGGAGTCTTGCCGGTGCCGGCGCAGTCCGGTGCTGGAGTAGAACTGGCTGACTGCACCACCGGTGCCGGAGACAGAGCCGCTTCCATAAGGAGAGCGCAAAGTCTTTGGTCTCTCTCCTTCTTCGTGCGAGGCTTAAAAGCCTTGCAAATGCGGCACTTGTCGCTGATGTGCGATTCCCCCAGGCACTTAAGGCATGCGTCGTGGGGATCGCTCGTAGGCATCGGCTTCTTGCAAGCCGAGCACTGCTTGAAGTCCGGCGAGCCAGGCATGGGCCCGGTGCCGGGGAGGCCAACGGCCCACCCGCAAGCGATGTTAGACAACTATATACAATATTTTAACTAACTACTATACGAACAGTCTATCTACTAATTAACTATGAACTATTTACAACGAAAGACGATGAACAAATACAGGAGAGCTAGGGACGTGGAGGTCAGCAAGCCGCACTCCACAGTTCCAGCAACCGACACGGCGGTAAGAAGGAACTGAGGAGCGGGTGGGCCGGCAGGGGTATATATCTGGTGCCATACTGGCGCCACTCTAGGGGGCGACCTGCCGGCCCACTGGAGTTGCTAGGATAAAAAGTTTCCGGCAGACGTGCACGCGCAGCGCGCATACCTACATGGAATGGATATGAGCAATCACTCGAAGAAGAACTGCCCCATTCTTGCTGGAGGTGCCACAGGAACCAGGGGTCCTACCCTGGAATTCAGGTCGGTGGAGTATGAGGCCTTGTGAATTATTCTAGTTGCACTGTATCCGTTTCCAGGAGCTAGCCTGTACCTGGCGCCTGTGCTTGGCACTGCAGTCTCTCTTGCTCTGACCACACCTTTCTCCCAGTAGTCAGGATCCCTCTGGGCCCTTGGCTGAAGTCTTGGTTCTGCAACATCTGATGTGTTTGTGCCTCACCCTTGCCCTGCCTTTCCAGGCCGTGCATGAAACCATCCTAAATAACAAATTCCTCATCGTGCGGACCAAGGAGCTGATGTGGAGAAGGGAAGACAGCCAGCGATTTTACCAGGAGCACTCAGGTAGTGATCACAGGGAGCTTGCCACTGATCCTAACTGCGCCCTTCAGGGCATGAACCCTGGGACGGGAGGTTGTCTTTGCTCACGCAGGGCAGTGGGGAGCACAGGGAAAGGGCGCAGGTTAGCCTCTCTCAGGAAGGACACTGCAGAAGGACAGGGGGTTGAGAGATAGGCAAAGAGGAGGAGAGAGTTGGAAAGACTCTTGTGTGGAGAGAGATTTGAAGACAGATTGTGTAGTTCAGTGAGGAGACGAATGAAAGGGGGCATGACAGAGGGATACAGAGCAGATTTCTCTTGGAAGGTGCTGTGATACTATGAGGATAGATGCCAGTATAAACCCTAGGACAGATGCAGATAAATCAGGAAGTCCTGTTCACTCTCTCTGAATGCAACAGGTCATTCAAAGAACCCAAAAGGCACTACACGTAAAACTTATCATAGGAAATATTTATTATGCAACACACAATCTGTGAAACTCACTGCCACGAGGCATTACTGAGGCGAAGAGTTCAGTAGGAGTCAAAACAAAATTAGACACTTACGTGCATAGTTCTCTATTACAGACTTCTTGCATGACTTTGGACTAGTCACTTAGTATCTCAGTTCCCCATCTGAGACATGGAGATAATCACACTTCCCTACGTGCCTCAAGTTGTGAAGATAAATACAGTACATTAAAAATTGCCAGGTGCTCTGCTCCTGGAGTAATAGGGGCCAGATATGTACCGTGGATGGATGGATACAAAGAAATAAACGGCTCCTATTATATCTACTAGGATAAGTTTCAGAGTGGTAGCCATGTTAGTCTTGATGGTATCTTAAAAGTAGCAATTCTTCAACAAAAAAACTTCAAAAACAGATTCCAATGAGAAACTGCAGAACTGGAAATAATTTGCAAACTGGACACCATCAAATTAAGCCTGAATAAAGACTGGGAGTGGATGGGTCATTATAAAAAGTAATGTTCCCTCTACTGATACTCACATCTTCTTGTCAGCTGCTGGAAAGGGGCCACCTTGATTGCATTGGCCTTGTTAGCACTACAAAAGTAATTTTTCCTCCATGCTCCAAAACGTCTGTTAGTCTATAAGGTGCCACAGGATTCTTTGCTGCTTTTACAGATCCAGACTAACACGGCTACCCTCTGATACTTTTCCTCCCTTGGCATTCACCCCTTCTTGTCAACTGTCGAGAATAGGCCACTTCCACCTTAATTGAATGGGCTCATTAGCAGTGACCCCCCACTTGGTAAGGCACCTCCCATCTTTTCATGTGCTATAACAGGGATCGGCAACCTTTGGCATGCGGCTTGCCAGGGTAAGCACCCTGGCAGGCCGGGCTGGTTTGTTTACCTGCGACTTCCGCAGGTTCGGCCGATCGCGGCTCCCACTGGCCGTGGTTCGCCGCTCCAGGCCAGTGCTTACCCTGGCGAGCTGTGTGCTAAAGGTTTCCGATCCCTGTGCTATAATATATATCAGGGGTAGGCAACCTATGGCACGGGTGCTGAAGGCGGCACGCGAGCTGATTTTCAGTGGCACTCACACTGCCTACCAGTCCAAGGGGCTCTGCATTTTAATTTAATTTTAAGTGAAGCTTCTTAAACATTTTAAAAACCTTATTTACTTTACATACAACAGTAGTTTAGTTATATATTATAGACTTATAGAAAGAGACCTTCTAAAAAGGTTAAATTGTATTACTGGCGTGCGAAACCTTAAATTAAAGTGAATAAACGAAGCCTTGGCATACCACTTCTGAAAGGTTGCTGACCCCTGATATATATTCTTCTTACTGTATTTTTCACTCCATGCATCTGATGAAGTGGGTTTTAGCGTACAGAAGCTTATGCCCAAATAAATGTGTTATGCTCTAAGGTGCCACAAGAACTCCTCGTTACTTTTGCTAGGATGAGATAAACCCTTCTGCTGCAGGGAGGCGCTCGCCATTGATCGATAGAGCTGGGGAGACTCTCCCATAAGGGCAGGTTATCCCAGAATTGTCCACTGGGGTGTTCTGCCCCTGCTGTCGAAGTAGCTGGTATCAGTCCCAGTCAGAGACAGGCTGCTTTGCTAGACATGCCCTGGGCTGGCAATGCCTCTGTTCCTATTGTAAGAGCACCAAAGGAAAGGGCAGTGGGGTGAGGGGAGGGTGGTAGGGCAAGGCCAAGAAAGGGTATCAGTGTGACGGGGAAACTGGGCATCTATGCCCCCTTAGAGTGAAATGCTCTCTCTCTCCTTGCAGGGCGATTTTTCTATCAGAGGCTGGTGGAGTTCATGGCCAGGTACCTCCCCTCCCCTTCCCCATCAATCCTAGCTCAGCAGTGGATCCCAGCCATGGGGGTTGGGAGCTGTTCTGGCTGTCAGGAGTGAGTGGGGGTGACACCCACGGTCACACACATGCCATTGCCCCCTCATGCTGGTGCTGCTTTTAGCAATGCTGCTGCCATTTGGCTATGGGAGGCTCCTTCACCTTGGTAAACCCTCCCTCCCCTGCCTTGGTAAGGGGAGAATGTGGGTGGGACAGGGCAATGGGCAAGCTCATTCCTGGATTCATGAAACTTATGTCCTAGAGAGGCAGCATTCGTAGGACAGTGAATGATGCTTAGGCCTCAAGGCTAGAACTTGGTGATTCCAGTCCAGCACCAACTGATCCTCAGTGCTGCCCTGCCAGCATAGCCCTTGGGGGAGTGTGAGCTGTACTGTCAGAAATGCCATTCTTTCTAGGCTACCTTAAATCAGGTCACTGCCTTGGAATCAGGGTGTTTTAACAGTCTGGGATAACCCTGGGGTCCTGGCTACTGTCATTTCTCAATCAGCCTGTTCTGTGATCCCGAGGAATGCTGCATGGCAGCCCCCTTCGCCTGCCACTCTGATTCTGCTGTGTCTGAGGCTAGAAAGTACTTCAGATGCCCACATCCTGCTGTAATCTTGTCTTTTCTTGTACCCACCTGGCTGTGTTTTCACAGTGGCCCAATGCGGGCTTATATCCTAGCCCATGAAGATGCTGTTGCACGCTGGAGGTCTCTCATGGGACCCACCAAAGTGTACCGAGCCCGAAACACAGCTCCAGACTCCATCCGAGGAGCCTATGGCCTCACTGACACGAGGAACACCACACATGGCTCAGGTAAGAACACCAGGGCAGTTGTTGGGGTGGAGGAAGGCCAGATGGGGGCACTGTCTCAGTGAACTCATTGCCTCTGCTGGTGCCCAAACCCCACGTCCTTGCATCACTGCAGGTTCCTCCCGTCTAAGCAGACAGACTCCATTCACCCCAGTCCTGTGACTCAGGGATGCACTGGTAGAATTTAGGCCCATGAGCATGGGCTGTCCCCTTCACCCCTCTGAGCAGAACTCACGGTACGATCGAGGCAATGTGCCACCACCACCTCAGGCGCTCTCTCTCTCTCCTCTCACAGACTCGGTGGCATCAGCCCGTAGAGAAATTGCCTTCTTCTTCCCAGAGTTCAGCGAGAGTCTCTGGTACCAGCAGGATGAGCCACATCTGCGGTGCGGCCTGGCACGCTACGACGCAGGGGAGCGTGTTCACAGCCTACCCAAGGCTGGCAGGACAGAGTCATCCTAGAGCAGTGGGGGAGACTTACCATTGACTAACCCCCTTGGAGATGGGGAGGGGGCATTGCCTTCCATGCAGGAAGTGCTGCTAGCAGCACCAGCTGGACTATCCCTGTAACAAGGACAGGAAGCTATGTAATGTCTGTTACAGTGGGTGAATACCAGATGCAATACACATTACACCACGCTCTGGGGGAGTGTCTCACTTACCTCTGGCTGCACGTGTAGCTCCTAGATAGCATGGATGCTACAGACAAACCTCAGATACCAGCAGGAATCCATTGAACTCCAGCATGGCAGAGGAACCCCAGCCTGCAATTCACCAACACCGAGTGTGCTCGCATATAAGCTGGGTGCAGTGGGGCAGGGGGCTACCCCCACAGGGCACAGAGCTGTGTGCAGGGGTGAGAGCACAGGTGTCAGTGATGAGGATGAGTCTGGAATATCTCTGTGAAGCGCAAAGCCGATCCCACTGCCTTGCCCACATGCAGTCTGGATGTTCACTACCAGCAACAATCTTCCTTGCTTATCTTGTGCTTTTGTCTGTAAAGCATTTCTCCAACACAGCCATGGTGTGCTGCAGTAATAAAGCTTTCTTTGCTGCAGGCATATTCATTGACAGAGCTTGCTGAGGACAGAGTGGATCAGCTGGCATGGCCGAGCCAGATCTCAGAGATACCTCTGTGTTACATGGGAGACAACTTCACCTCTAGGGGTGCTGGTTTCAGCCTATGCCCAGGGTGGTGGGATGCAGCGAATCAGGGTAAGAGCCTGTGGTTGAGCTCACTGACCTTCGGAGCACCCCCTAGCATCAGTGGCACTATCTTTAGCTCCAGCAGTTCTTACTGCCCACCTGCCTATGGCACCAGCTCTTGTGTGTCTCAACCCTCCACCCAAGCCACCTAAGTGATACCTTCTGGGGTATCATGAACAAGTCCAAACAAAATTGAATAGTTCTTCTGCCCTCTTGGGCTACTGAAATCATTTCTTCTCTACTTAAAGACCCTATCTTGGGGCTTCCCTTGCAGGAGCCTATGCTTCCCCTGTAGCCCACTACCCCCATTCTCTGTCTGTGTATCCTAACCCACCGCTTCTCTCAGAAAGACCTGTCTCCTCCGCTGTTTCTCCCTCAATTGAGCTCCCTCAGTCTACTTTATTATGGCTTAGCTCTATACCCTCTGACCAGGAGCCAGTTAGCTATCCACCTCCCTGGGTGTAAAGCATGACAAATTGGGTACATTCACTAGCCTTCTGTATGATGGGGATAAAGCCCCATCACAGAGCCTTTACCTCTAGTGGATGCTGGCTCCAATCCAGCCCCATGTCAGGGGACTGGCTGGAATGGAAAACCTACCTTACGAGAAGAGACTCAAGGATCTTGTCTTGTTTAGCCTGACCAGACAAAGGCTGAGGGGAGATATGAGTGCTCTCTAGAAATACATCAGAGGGATAAATATCAGGGAGGGAGAGGAGTTATTTAAGTTAAGTGCCAATGTGGATCCAAGAACAAATGGCTGTAAACTGGCCATCAACAAGTTTAGGCTTGAAATTAGGTGAAGGTTTCTAACCATCAGAGGAGTGACGTTCTGGAACAGCCTTCCAAGGGGAGCAGTGGAGGCAAAAAACCTAAGTGGTTTCAAGACTGAGCTTGATAAGTTTATGGAGGGCATGGTGTGATGGTGCTGCCTGCAATGGCATGTAGCCAGTCTGCGACTGCTAGCAGCAAGTACCTCCAGCAGCTGGCGATGGGACATGTCATAAACAGATAGTTAAGGGTTAATGTCTCTTTTACCTGTAAGTCTTTAAACAAGAGGTAAGAAGCTCAGTAAACCTGGCTTGCACCTGACCAGAGGACCAATAGGGGGACAAGATACTTTCAAATCTTGGTGGAGGGAAGTCTTTTGTTTGTGCTCTTTGTGGTGGTGTTGTTCGCTCTCGGGACTGAGAGGGATGGGACATCAATCCAGGCTCTCCAAATCTTTTTGATTCAGTCTCTCATGTTTCAAATGTGTAAGTAATTAGCCAGGCAAGGCGTGTTAGTCTTATGTTTATTTTCTCAGCTTGTAAATGTTTCTTTTTGCTGGAAGGATTTTACCTCTGTTTGCTGTAACTTTGAACCTAAGGCTGCGGGGGGAGCCCTCTGGTCTATAGGAATCTGATTATCCTGTAAAAACATTTTCCATCCTGATTTTACAGAGATAATTTTTACCTTTTCTTTCTTTAATTAAAAGCTTTCTTTTTAAGAACCTGGTTGATTTTTTCCTTGTTTTAAGATCCAAGGGGATTGGATCTGGACTCACCAGGGATTGGTGGGGGGGAAAGGAGGGGGTATAGTTAATTTCTCCTTGTTGTAAGATCCAAGGGGTTTGGATCTGTGTTCACCAGAAAATTGGTGAAGTCCCTCAAGGCAACTCGTGGGGGGGAGAAGTTTGGGGGGACAGAGTGCCCCAGACACTGAAATTCTGGGTAGTGGCTGTGTATACCAGATCTAAGCTAGTAATTAGGCTTAGAAGTGTCCATGCAGGTCCCCACATTTGTACCCTAAAGTTCAGAGTGGGGAAAGAAACCTTGAGAGCACAGTAGATGGGGAGGGCTCTGAATTACTACCAATAATTCTTTCCCAGGTGTCTGGCTGGTGGGTTTTGCCCTCACACTCAGGGTCTAAGTGATAGCCATATTTGGAGTCAGAAAGGAATTTCCCCCCGGGTCAGATTGGAAGAGACTCTGAGTTTTTTTTGGCTTTCCTCTGAAGCATGTGTAACTTGCAGATTTAAACTAGTGTAAATAGTGGATTCTCTGTAACTTGAAGTCTTTAAACCATGACATGAGGCCATCAGTAACTCAGGCAGAGGTGAGGGGTCTATTACAGCAGTGGGTGGGTGAGGTTATATGTCCTGCGATGTGCAGAAGGTCAGACTAGATGATCAAGATAGTTCCTTCTGATCTTAATGTCTGGGTGGGTTGAGCATTGGCCTGCTAAACCCAGGGTTGTGAGTTCAATCCTTGGGGCCATTTGGGGATTGGTCCTGCTTTGAGCAGGGGCTTGGACTAGATGATCTCTTGAGGTCCCTTCCAACCCTAATAATCTATAATTCTATAGAGTCTGTCTGCCTCATTCCAGACTGTATCTGATGTGAACAAGTGGAAACACTCTGCAAAAGAGGCAAGTGATACCTGCCTCCTGCTGGAGCTTACTCGGGCAGCAGCCGTGCTGTAGGCACAATTGGGATAACCAAAGATGGTTGATATAAATCGCTGGAAGGCACCGAGTTAGACAGCAGTGGACTGTCAGCCTCAAGTAAATGGAAGCCCAGTTTGATGATTCTTGAGTCAGGTTGACAACCAGGCTTACCATGGCCACATTAAATGAGTAATCTGTGGCACGGATTCATGAAATCTTTGGCAATCCCCATGGAACTGCTCTGGCAGGGGAATGATGGATGCTGGCTCAGAGGTTGGTGCAGGAAGTCGGGTCAGAAGCATAGTATTCTCATTGGAGCAGTTGTTCTGCAGTGTCTGGTTTGCCGTGGCCAACTACGTAGCCTGTGCCTGCATCACTTGATTGTCTGCCTGAAAGTGGGCTGCCTGCTGGCACCCCTTGAGGCAGAAGGAACTCTGCGGGGACATGCTTGGCAGATCCTCTCCTTCCAAAGGGTGTGTGGTCCAAGCAAGCTGTCAGAACAGGGACTTGGGCAGAGTACCCTAGTGGTCAGAGCCAGAATGAGGAAGCAGGAACTAAGCTAGGGGTTAGAGCCAGAAGCAGAGTTTAGGGATGAAGAAAGAGTCAGATCCAGTGGATCAGCCAGTCAGGAAGTGATTCAGTGATTCAGACAATTTCTTGTGTCTCCTGGCTTAAAATAGTCTGTTCCGGACAGTCACTTGGGCTGGTCATTATCCTCAGTCAGGGTGCTTGTGGGTGATGCCTCTGGGAGTTCCTCACTTCCGGGAGTTCAGGATAGATACCCGGTGATGGCCCAGGTGGAAGGGGTGTGTGGGAACCTGTGGGCCCAGATTTGAGACCCATAGCCATTTACAACAGGGTTCTTTAAGTGCAGACAACCAGGTTGGGTAAACACCAGCACTTCAGGTTCAAGGAAGAATGGAGCTGGCCACAAAGGAATTGGTGAGAGAGGAGGCCTGATCAGAGGCAAGAGGTCACAGCTGCTTTCTACTTAGTAGGAGACAGATGAGGATGGGCAGACTGGAAACTATGGATGATACCTCTCAAGATCCAGCAGGTCCAATCGAACAGATGTATGGGATACACGTGAATGGCAGCTCGGTCCAATCGCTAAGAAAATCAAGCTTACTTGCCAAGAGTTCTCTATCCATCCAAGAAAGACAGACACTCCTTGTTGGAGATTCAGTACTCAGAAGGCTTGAAAACATTCTGCAAGGAATAGGCAGACAACAGGACAGCATGCAGCCATCCTGGAGCTAAGACATGAGATGTCACTCTAAGATTGGACAGCTTTCTGAAGTTGATAGGCAACGATCCATTGGTCATGGTTCATATCAGTGCACAATGTCACTGCATTGCAGACTGTCTTGCACATAGCAGATGACTTCAGGGAACTTGGAAACATGCTGAAGAAGAATAATGTTCCTAACCTGTGTTTGCCAGAAGCTGGGAATGGGTGATGGGGGATGGATCACTTGATTACCTGTTCTGTTCATTCCCTCTGGAGGAGCTGGCATTGGCCAGTGTTGGAAAACAGAATCCTGTTCTTATTTAATATTTTTATCAGTGACCTGGAAGAAAACATAAAATTGTCACTGATAAAGTTTGCAGATAATACAATAATTGGGGGAGTGATAAATAATAAAGAGAACAGGTCACTGGATTGCTTGGTAAACTGGGCGCAAGCAAACAAAATATGCATTTTAATAGGGCTGGATGTAAACATATACATCTAGGAACAAAAAATGCAGGCCATACTTACAGCACAGGGGCCTCTAGCCTGGAAACGAGTGACTGAAAAAGATTTGGAGGTTGTGGATGAGCTCCCAGGGTTACGCTGTGGCCAAAAGAACTAACACAATCCTGGAATTGATAAACATGGAATCTTGAGTAGGAATAGAGTGGGTTTTTTACATCTTTATTTGGCACTGATGCAATCACTGCTGGAATCCTGTGTCCAGCTCTGGTGTCCGCATTTCAAGGATGTTGATGAATTAGAGAGGATACAGGGAAGAACCACAAGAATGATTAAAGGATTAGTAAACAACCCTTATAGTAATAAACCCAGGGAGCTCAATCTATTTAGCCTAACAAAGAGAAGGTTAAGGGGTAACTTGATCACAGTCTGTAAGTACCTACCTGGAGAACAAATATTCAATAATGGGCCCTTCAATCTAGCAGACAAAGGTACATCAAGATCCAAAGGCTGGAGTTGAATCTAGACAGATTCAGACTGGAAATAAGGCATAAATGTTTAACAGCGAGAGTAATTAACCACTGGAACAATTTACCAAGGGTTGTGGTGAATTCTCTGTCACTGACAGTTGTTAAACCAAGACTGGATGTTTTTCTAAGATATCTGCTCTAGGAATTATTTTGGGGAATTTTGGCCTGTGTTATATAGGAGGTCAGAGTAAGTGATCATAATAGTCCCTTCAGGCCCTAGAATTGATGAATCTATATCTAAATCAGGAAGCCTGTGAAAGAATTAGTGGGTCACCTAGATCATCAAGAAGTAAATGAGAGCAATTAAGAAAGATAAGGACATCGATGAGGAGCTAAATGATCTATACCAGTCGTCACTGCAGAGGAGGTAATAAGTAATATATGGAGATATATCTATCTCATGGAACTGGAAGGGACCCTGAAAGGTCATTGAGTCCAGTCCCCTGCCTTCACTAGCAGGACCAAGTACGGATTTTGCCCCAGATCCCTAAGCGGCCCCCTCAAGGAGTGAACGCACAACCCTGGGTTTAGCAGGCCAATGCTCAAACCACTGAGCTAGCCCTCTCCTCTCTGTCCCCCACCTGCTCTTTCCTTATAATATCCGGTTGCTAGCAGTGACCAGAAGAAATGATGCTGGAGCAAATTGTTAGTTTATGAAGCAACAGGTTACCAGGCCCACAACGTTATTTAGGTTAGGTAGAATCAGAGAGGACTGTGAAATATTCAGAGACGTGACCAAGCCAGCGGGATGGGCAACATGATGGCAAATAAAGTTTTATGTCAATAAATGCCAAAAGAATGCACATTGGAAGAAAATGTAAACTACTCACATACCTTACAAGCTCTGAATCAACTTAGGAAGGGGACCTGGTGTCCGTGGAGACAGTTCGGTGGTGAATTCTGCTCAGCACACAGCTCTGGTCAATAAGGCAGACCAGATGTTAGGGTGCATAAGGTGCAGAATGGAGGATCATATGGAAAATATTCTAATGCCTTTATATAGAGCAATGGCAGCTTTCTCTGGACACCATGTGCAGCAGAAGTCTCCCTGTTTCAAAAAGGATATGGCAGAAGTAGAGCGGGTTCAGAGAAAAGCAACAAGAATGACCAAGGGCCTGGAAAAACCTATGAAAAACTGGGATTGTTACCTGGGAGAAGAGAGACAACCTTGAGCTTTCCAGAGCCCAGAAGCAATTCTCTCCCTGTTTATTACTGAGTCATAGCAGCCATAGTAAGGCATTGCTTACAGGTGGTCTGGATCATCCCAGATGGGGGATAAGCTTCTCCTAAGGGCTACTGTTTTTCCTAATAGCCCATTACCCTAAATAGGCTCTTTCACTTAGTGGGCGTCACCCAGACGTGACTACATGTGAAATACACATAACATGGTCAATATTCATAACTTCAGATACAAAAATGATACATGCATACAAATAAAAATCATATATCATAACTCTTCCAATGACACCTTGTCACGGAGTCACCGGGCGATGCTCTGGAACTGCTCCCCACAAAGCCAGTCAGGACTTTGGGGAGCCTCTTCTCCCTTGGAGCAGACTTGTTCAGGGCAAGAAGCTCACACGTCTTCACTTCCTGGGTCTCTCCTTGGAGCATTCAGCATCCTCTGCCCCTCCGTGCACTTCCCCCAGTGAGCCTGCCCCAGCGGGGTCCTGGGGAAGCCACAAGGTCCTGCACCTCTGCTTCGCAGTCAGATGTGACCCTCAGCCAGCCAGTAAAACAGAGGTTTATTTGATGACAGAAACAGGGTCTAAAACAGAGCTTGTAGGTACCACGAGCCGGACCCCTCAGCCGGGTCCATTCTGCGGGGCAGTGAGCCAGACCCTCACGTCTGCACTTCACTCCTCGTCCCCAGCCAGCTCCAGACTCCAAAACCCCCTCCAGCCCCTCCTCCTCTGCTCAGCCCCTTTCCCAGGCCAGGAGCTCACCTGATCTCTCTGTCTCCCACACCTTCAGTTGACACTTTTGCAGAGGAGGGACCCAGGCCATCAGTTGCTAGGAGACAGAGTGCCAGGCATTTAGGTGCACTGTAGAAATCACACACCCTTATTCCACCACCTAGATACTTAAGAACTGCACAGGGGACACTGAGGCACCAACACAGTATTCAGAGAAAACATTAAGAAAATTTCCAGTTCGTCACACACCTTACATGGCCCATCTTGTACAAAATACATCATAGCTATATCATAATCATACAACTTCGAAGAATATGGAGTGCAGTGTCACAGGGACCTCGAGAGCTCATTTAGTTCAGTCCCCTGCACTCAAGTCAGGATTAAGATGTTTGTCTAACCTGCTTTTAAAAATATCCAATGATGCAGATTCCACAACCTCTCTCTGGGCAGTTTATTCCAGTGCTTAAACATCCTGACAGGAAGTTTTTCCTAATGTCCAACTTAAACCGCCCTTGCTGCAATTTAAGCCCATTGTTTCTTGTCCTATCCTGGAGTCATAGAATATCAAGGTTGGAAGGGACCTCAGGAGGTCATCTAGTCCAACCTGCTGCTCAAAGCAGGACCAATCCCCAGAGGTTAAGGAGAACAGTTTTTATCCTCCTTCTTGTAACAACCTTTTATGTACTTGAAAATTATGTCCTCTCAGTCTTCTCTTCTCCAGACTAAACAAACCCATTTTTTCTATCTGCCCTCATAGCTCATGTTTTCTAGACTTTTAATCATTTTTGTTGCTCTTCTCTGAGCTTTCTCCAATTTGTTCACATCTTTCCTGAAATGTGGCGCCCAGAACTGGACACAATGCTCCAGCCGAGGCCCAATCAGCAATCAGTCGAGCGGAAGAATTACTTCTTGTGTCTTGTTTACAACTCTCCTGCTAGTACAGCCCAGAATTATTTTTGCTTTTTTTTGCACGTGTCACACTGTTGACTCATATTTACCTTGTGATCCACTGTGATCCCTAGATCCCTTTCCACAGTGCTCCTTCCTAGGCAGTCATTTCCCATTTTGTGTGTGTGCAGTTGTTCCTTCCTAAGAGGAGTACTTTACATTTGTCCTTATTTATTTCATCCTATTTACTTCAGACCATTTCTCCAGTTTGTCCAGATCATTTTGAATTTTAATCCTGTCCTCCAAAGCACTTGCAACCCCTCCAAGTTTGGTATTGTCCGCAAACTTTATCAGTGTACTCTCTCTGCCATTATTTAAATCATTGATGAAGATACTGGACAGAACTGGACTGATCCATGCAAGGCCCTACTCAATATGCTCGTCCAGCTTGACTATGAACCACTAACTACTCTCTGGGAACGGTTTTCCAACCAGTTTTGCACCCACCTTATAGTAGCTCCATCTAGGTTGCATTTCCCTAGTTTGTTTATGAGACGTTATGCAAAACAGTATCAAAAGCCTTACTAAAGTCAAAATATACCACATCTATTGCTTCTCCCTCTCCTCCCCACCCCAAGGCTTGTTACCCTGTCAAAGGAAGCTACTAGGTTGGTTTGACATGATTTGCTCTTCACAAATCCATGCTGATCCTTACTTATCACCTCATTATCTCCTAAGTGTTTGCAAATTGATTGCTTAATTATTTGCTCCATTACCTTTACGGGTACAGAAGTTAAATTGACTGGTCTGTAATTCCCTGGGTTATCCTTAATCCCCATTTTTTAGATGGGCACTATATTTGCTCTTTTCCAGTCCTCTGCAATCTCTCCCATCTTCCATGACTTTTCAAAGATAATTGCTAATGTCTGAGATATCTCCTCAGTCAGCTCCTGGAGTATTCTAGCATGTATTTCGGCAGGCCCTGGTGACTTGAAGACATCTAACTTGTCCAAGTAATTTTTAAGCTTGTTCTTTTCTTATTTTAGCATCTGATCCTACCTCATTTTCACTGGTATTCATTAAGTTAGATGTTTAGTCGCTACTAACCTTTTTAGTGAAAACTGAAACAAAAAAGGCATTTAGATCCTCTGCCATTTCCACGTTTTCTGTTATTCTTTTCCCCCCTCATTGAGTAATGGGCCTACCCTGTCCTTGGTCTTCCTCTTGTTTCTAATGTAGTTGTAGAATGTTGTCTTGTTACCCTTTATCCAGACTCTTGGGGAAAAGCTAGCAGCATCCTGTGTATAGAGACAGGCTCTCTGGGAATACTTGACAAACAATGAGCAATAAAAACGAGAAGCTTCACAGGGTACCAGAAAAGTTAAACTTCCCTACTCCCCACCCTCCAAATAGGCCACTCCCCATGTCCAGCCATGCTGTGAACCCAGTGCCAGCAGGGGAGACATTGCATTTCTCCCAGCTGTCTGGAGAGCCCCTGTGCTTCTATCATGCCAGGGAGCAGTAGCACAAGCTTTCCCTATGGGTCCCCACCCAGGACCACAGGAAACTCTTTGCTGAATCTTTCAATCATCATCAATTCATGGGAGGAGGGATAGCTCAGTGGTTTGCACATTGGCCTGCTAAACTCAGGGTTGTGAGTTCAATCCTTGAGGTGGCCATCTGGGGCAAAATCAGTACTTGGTCCTGCTAGTGAAGGCAGGGGGCTGGACTCAATGACCTTTCAAGGTCCCTTCCAGTTCTAGGAGATTGGTATATCTCCAATTATTACCTTAATGCAACACTGACATTTTGCACTTGTACAATACAGACTTCAGCAGAGAGAAGCCTAGAACCACTGGCCACTGACTGTCCAAGAATATTTCAAGGACAGAGTCTGACTAGGACAGGAGCAGACCATGGGAAGAATGGGTGCTTCATGAATCACCAGATGTAGGCAGGAGAGGGCAGAGTCAGCTAATGGAACATGGCATTAACACAAGAACAACCATACAGGGTCAGACCAATCGTCCATCTAGCCCAGTACCCTGTCTTCTGACAGTGGCTGGTGCCAGACACTTCAGAGGAAATGAATAAAACAAGGCACTTTATCGAGGGATCCATCCCCTGTCATCTAGTCTCAGGTTCTGGCAGTCAGAGGTTTAGGGACATCTAGAGCATGGGGTTGCATCCTGACCATCTTGACTAACAGCCATTCTTGGACTGATCCTCCATTAACTTATTTAATTTTTTTTGAACCCACATATACTTTTGGCCTTCACAACATCCCCTGGCAACAAGTTCCACAAGTTGACTGCATTGTGGGAAGAAGTTTGTTTTAAACCTGCTGCCTATTAATTTCATTTGGTGACCATTGGTTCTTGTGTTATATTAGGGATAAATAGCATTTTCTTATTTACTTTCTCCACAACACTGACAATTTTATAGACCTATCATATCCCTCCTTAGTCATCTTTTGTCCAAGCTGAATAGTTCTAGGCCTTTTAATCTCTCCTCATCATACCCATAATCATTTTTGTTGCCCTTCTCTGTACTTTTCCTCCAATTCTAATACATCTTTTTTTTGAGATGGGGTGACTAGAACTGCATACAGTATTCAAAGTATGGGTGTACCATGGATGTATATAGTGGCATTATGATATTTTCTGTCTTATTGTAATCTTTTTGGGTTCAATATCTAAGGATTTTTCTTGACAATACAAAACAGAACCAGCTCAAGCTCCCATCCATTAATCTGGAAAATTAACTACCACCTCTGGGTGCCTCCAAGAGGAAATACTACTACTCTTTTAAGCATACAGTGTGTGTAGCCAAGAAAGCATTCAGTAAAAAGGGAAAAGGAACCCAGCACTGATTTGGGAAAATACCACAACCAGGATTCAAAAGCACATGACCACGAACAAACACCCACCCCAGAATATGTTGGGTAAAGGCCTTTGCTTCAGTTTCTCACCTTGTGGTGTGAAAGTCTAACAAACAAATATTCCTTTAACACACCACTCAGTTGCTGTTTTTGGTTAGCAAAGACCCAGAGTTGAGAAATATGTTCACATGAGTTCATTCCTCCCCCCGCCCCCCCGCCCGCTGCAGTGGGCAGTGTTGAGCAATGCCCTAGCTGCTACAACTAGTTCAACGTTGCTGCTGTTCACTCTGCCACTGTTGATCTAAGGTTCAGCACCTGGTTATCAGTTATTTCAGCTCTAGTAATAGCTGAGCAAAAGAACAACATACAACTGAGTCTAATCAGCTGTCTTTAAACAGTGGAGAGAGAGGAGCCAAACAGTGTATAGGACTCTTTAAGCAGCACCCCTACCCCCACATAGGAAAACCTGTCCTCACCTTCTTTCTTCCTCATGGCATTTGGCTTCCCTACCCACTGCTTAGCAAGTGCAATTCAGTTGAGAGTGACCCCCTCAATCAGGGCAGGCTAAGCACAGTTCTTCTGCCCTTTACTCGTACAATCAGGATAACACCACTTCATCACTCAATATTAAAGTGATTTGTAACAACACTGGCCAAAAGTGATTTTAGCAAAGCACCTCTATCATGCTATGCATTTAGGCAGAACAGGCAGTTCTATGCAAACACCTTCTGTTCCTGAAGTCCTTTTTTACCAACTCATCACTAGATGTCAGGGGAGAACTCATCCAAGACCCGCTAAAGTTGTCTATCCCTTTCCTAGTGGTTCTTATCATCATTAGCTTTTTGACTGCTGCTGCACATTAAGCGGATGTTTTCAGAGAACTATCCACAATGACTCCAAGTTCTCTTTGAGTGGTAACAGCTAATTTAGACCTCATCATTTTATCTGTATAGTTGGGACTGTTTTCCAATTTGCATTACTTTGCATTTATCAATATTGAATTTCATTTGCCATTTTGTTGCCCAATCACCCAGTTATGTGAGATCCTTTTGTAACTCTTCACAGTCTACTTTGGACTTAACTATCTAGAGTAAATTTGTATCATCTGAAAATTTTGCCACCTCACTGTTTACCCCCTTTTCTAGATCACTTATGCATATGTTGAACAGCACCAGTTCCAGTAAAGATCTTTGGGGGTATGCTGCTATTTACCTCTTCCACTGAAAACTGACCATTTATTCCTACCCTGAGTTTCCTGTCTTTTAACCAGTTCTTGATCCATGAGAGAACCTTTCCTCTTATCCCATGAAAACGTATTTTGCTTAAGAGCCTTTGGAGTGGGACCTTGTCAAAGGCTTTCTGAAAGTCCACATACACTCTATCAACCGGATCGCCCTTTTCCACATGTTTGTTGACCCCCCTCAAATAATTTGAATAGATTGGTGAGGCATGATTTCCTTTTACAAAAGCTGTGTTGACTCCTCCCCAACAAATCATGTTAATCTATTTGTCTAATAATTCTTTACTATAATTTCAACCAGTTTGCCTGGTACTGAAGTTGGGTTTACTGGCCTGTAATTGCCAGGATCACCTCTAGAGCCTTTTAAAAAAAAACAGTGTTACATTAGTTACCTTCCAGTCATCTGGTTCAGAAGCTGATTGAAGTGATAGGTTACATACCACAGTGAGTAGTTCTGCAGTTTCACCTTTGAGTTCCTTCAGAACTTTTGGGTGAATCCCAGCTGGTCCTGGTGACTTACTATTGTTTAATTTATCAATTTGTTCCCAAACCTCCTCCATTGGAATTCTAGTCTGGGACAGTTCCTCAGAATTGTCATCTGGAAAGAATGACTCTGTGCAGAAAGGACTGTACCCAACACAGGTGTCGACTACACTGCGAGAACAAGCAGCTTTAAACAAGCCTGTGGCCTAGCGGTGTGTGATCATGTTTTCCTCCTGCCTGTACATGTAGAAATGAGTGACTGGGCAGGTGATCAGCAGGGCGACTGAGATCATCACTATCTCATTTACTGATAGCTTAAACACAAAAATAGCCCCCTTCCCATGAAAAACTCCCACCTAGCCCAGAGTTCGACAGACAGACAATCATTCTGTTAACCATATGTCCTGTCAACATTCCCCTCAGCCCCCCCACCCATTTGCTTGTTTCAGCAACTCTTTGATTCCCATCTGCAGCTATACTGTGAGCTCTCTGGCGCAGGGACGGTCTCTTACTCTGGGTTTACACAGAGCCCCACAGAATGTGGCCCTGATCCTGATTAGTGCCTCTGGCACTGCTGTACCAACAGGGTCAGAGAACAAGGGGTTAACCACTGTCACATTTTGGTTTGTCCACACAGGCAAGAAGACCCATGTTCTAACTGTGCTGGGCCACAGTGTGCATCACATCCACGTTTACACATGCTCATTTTTGTAGGCTACTCCAGATTATGGGGCCACTGACTGCCTCAGTCTGGGACACTCACTGATGTGGAGTGGTGACAGGATACGTCTTGCTAGTCCAAGAACTTGTGCTGTGCCTTCCTTTCTGGAAGTGCTCTAGCCTTGGGCCAGACTCCCTGCAGCAGAGACAATGGCGGCGCCTCTCCTGCGGCTGGCTTCAGGGCAAGGTGCATTTATACAGCAGTGGCATTCAGGGCCTGGCTGGAGCACTTGTGTGTACTGCACAGATTGTCTGACATTTGGGAATCTGTGCTATTACATGACTTTCTAGCTGGAGTCTGGGGCCTTTGAATTGCAAAATGTTATTTACTGTAAATATGGTAATAAATTGTTATTGGCCTTACAGTCGAATTCCAATTGGTCCAATGGGCAATACCGTCTCTGCCCATACAGTTCTCGTTGCTGGGTCATACTGGCTGCACTCCGCTGTGGTGTCTTGTGTGTCCCAAATCTCTACTGGCCTCTAGGGGGCACTCTTGTCCTGTTCAGAATCATTCTGAACCCAGCACAAAGCCAGGACAGGCCTCTGGAGAAATATTTCACCATCAAAAAGTTGAAAACTCACTTCAGTTTTCACAAACAGCCTTAGCCCTAACTGGATATTACGATGCTCTACCTCTGCATGAGCCCATAAACCCAGCCATTATATCACCAGCTCACCACACCTCAGCCACTCTCCCAGCATGCACCTCAAGCCCTCAGCTACCACACTGTGGACATGGCAAAGACCTATACAAATGGGCTGTTTGGTTTATTCCAGTATCAGGAATACCTTCTCTCCTACTGTAGATACAATGCTATTCCTTCACCTCATCCCAACACACAGTGCAGTCCACATGCAGACCCTCCTTCACTTCATATGTCAATTGACGACAACAATTAACTTGTCTCCTGTTGCTCCATATGAAGTCTAGAACCATTCATTTCACAGCTGTCATTCCACGAAGAGTCCAGGAGACCAGGATACATCTCCCACCCTCTGTTGTGAGAGGCCTGGACTTGACATGACCCACAGCCATCTTGTGTATGACTTAGCATAACCCGCAGCCATCTTGTATGCTCAGCCACCATAAATTAGAAATAAAAACTACAGAGTCAGGAAAATTCATCCTCAGCAGACAGAAAAATACCATCTGCAGCCTTACTAACAGGGATAGATACAGTAAAATCACATTCATGGGAATAGAAGGAAGTAGGGACAAACTAACCTTGAGTTTCTGCAAGTTTCTTACTGGGTGCCTGTGAGAGTTTTTAGTTCAAAGTTGCTTCTGCTGATAAGTAGCAATTATGAGGTTTTGCTGTTGCTAGAGAAGTTGTTTGAGCCCATTGGGATTATGATTGGTTAAATTTATTGCATAGTCATGTTTCAAGTAAAATAGTTGGTTAAAAGTATAGATAAGAAGGACTCTCATTTTAACTATATAATGAGAGTCAAAAGAGATGCCAGCTGGAACTAACTCCAGGACACAGCTCAAGAACAAAGCTGCCAGAATGCTTACATCCTGCAGAAGCCAGCCCCCCGGACGAAATCTGATGCTGACTGACCGTTGAGAGAAGTCTGGCTGCTTTGTTGGGAGTGGTGAGCAGTCGATGCTTGGCGTGTCTATTTTGTTGATTGATTGTTAATAAATACGTGTACATGTTTAACGGTATTACCATGTAAAGGCTCCTTCACTGGCACAAGGTCTTGTTAACCCATAGAGGGCCACTGGACCCAGGAGAGCGGGAGGGCCTAAATTGTGTGGGTAACACCTCCAGAATACATAGCAGCTGGAATAATTTACAGATTAGTGACAGGTTTCAGAATAGTGGCCGTGTTAGTCTGTATCATCAAAAAGAACGAGGAGTCCTTGTGGCACCTCAGAGACTAACACATTTATTTGGTCATAAGCTTTTGTGGGCTAAAACCCACTTCATTGGATGCATGAAGTGGGAAATATTGTATGCATCCGATGAAGTGGGCTGTAGCCCACAAAAGTTTATGCCCAAATAAATTTGTTAGTCTCTAAGGTGCCAAAAGGACTCCTCGGGTTTTTATTTTTTATACACATTAGTAACATCTTGATGTGATGGTTGTATTGCATCATAGTAGAGAAGGGATCTGGGCAGGGATACAAGGCCAGACTTCTAGCTCTGTGTGGCACTAACTATAAGCTTCTTGACTCAGGATTTTTTTTAAGTGTGTTTTAATTTACTTGGGCTACATATTGACACTCTAAACTGCTGTAAAATCTTTAACTTGTATCTATTCTTTCCATGTCTCGTTCAGTACTTTGTGTCCATTCTTTTCCCAGGAGCTTAGAACATGGAAAAGGAAGAAAGGGCTGAGCAGAGGGGAGAACTTTCTGCTTTACCAACTGGCATTTTCTTCTCCTTCCCCATTGTTTTCATGTTATGGTGCAATTAACTAATTTTAGAAATAATGTTTTTAAAGTCACAGCTGAGGGGAAACACTGCAGCAGCGAGTGTCTCAGACAAACAAACTTTTAACAGATCCCTTTGCGACTGATTTATAAGTTACAGAAAAACACCTTGGTTAATAAATCCCCAGGAAATTCTGTATTGTTGTCATTAATGCTCAAATCTTGGAGGGATTTGTCATGGAGACAAATCAGGACTGTTGTGGGGAAGGTCCTGAGCAGAGACAAGGAGCAGGAAAACTTCACTTTCAAACTTCAGCTTTTCCATTCAGTTTAAAGTGTGCTATTAAGGGGCACTCACTGACCCCTGTGCAGTTTCTACCTCTCAGCAGAGAGAGGTACAAGCTCAGGACTGAATAGGTAGAGGCTGTCATGCAGGGAACCTCCTCTAGGTCACTGGGAGAGGCTAGGAAGGGGAGAGGGTGGCTGGAGCAGCTGCTGTCTGCGCTGTACCTGTTCTGTGCAGTAACAGACCCACCAGGACCCTCAAGTCAGTGCATTTCATCAACACCAATATAAGATACTAAAGACAAAGTGTCATCCCCGTGGCTGCAGAAGAGCTTTCACAGCCGGTCACCATGTCCCTGCAGGAGCATCCTGGCCAGTAAGGATCACTGAGATCAGAGCTAGAACCAGTCTCCCCCTGACCCCTTGGGCCAGGGCAAGACAAGTTCCTTACCCTCTCCTCTCCCTGGCTTTGTGCAGGCTGATTGGGTCCCACCCCTCTGTTGTGTGAGGCTGCAGAGTCACCTCCCATTTTTCCTGAAGTTCCATCTAGTTTTTTCCCTTTTTCATCTCACTACACACAGTTACATTCAAGCCAACTTCCTCCTGAACTGAGCCAGTGCTTCTCAGTAAGGCCTAGCCCAGGACCATATTCCCTAAGGAAATCAAGATGGTGAGAGGCAGACCAGCTGGAAGTCTCTATGTAAAGGTACAAAAGTGAAAAATAGAGGTGAGGTCATGATGGGGTCTACTAGAGACCACCAAACACCTCCTCTTCCTGAACAAGGCATTTCTAGAACAACCAACAAATATCTACAACATGAGACCAGGGGGACTTTATGCAGACATCTATTGGAAAGGTATACCTATCTCATGGACTGGAAGGGACCCTGAAAGGTCATTGAGTCCAGCCCCCTGCCTTCACTAGCAGGACCAAGAACTGATTTTTGCCCCAGATGGTTCCCTCAAGGATGGAGCTCACAACCCTGAGTTTAGGAGGCCAATGCTCAAACCACTGAGCTATCCCTCCCCCCAAGGTAATGTGTCAAAACACAATATTTCCAGTAAATCCTTGGAATGTATTGGAGACAATTTTTTATTTCAGAGAGTGGAGGAAGTAACCAGGGACACGGCCATTTTAGACTGGATTCTAACCAACAGGGAGGAATTGGTAGCGAATCGGAAGGTAGGAGGCAATTTGGGTAAAAGTGACTGTAAAATGAGAGATTTTATGATTGCAAGAAAAGGGAAGAGTGAGAGCAGTAGAATAAGGACAATGGACTTCCAGAAAAGGCTTTAACAAAGTCAGAACTGGCAGGTAAAGTCCCATGGGAAGAAAATCAAAGGAAAAAGGTCAGGAGATCTGGCAGTTTCTCAAGGAGAAAGTATTAAAGGCACAGCTGAAAACTATTCCAATGTGAAGGAAAGAGAGGAAAAATAGTCGGAGCCCAATATGGCTCCATCAGAAGCTCATTAGTGACCTGAAAAGGAATCCTACACAAAGGGGAAACATGGCTAACGGCTAAGGAGGAGCACAAAAGAACAGCACAAGGACCTATGGGAAAAATCAGAAAGGCTAAGGCACAAAATGAGTTACATCTAGCAAGGGTCATGAACACATTAGGAGCAAGAGAAATAACATCCAGAAGGCTAAAAAGTGTTTAATGCCTATTTTGCTTCACTCTTCACTAAAAAGGTTAATGGGGACAGATACTCAACACAATTAACATTAACAACAAGAGGGAAGGAACACAAGCCAAAATAGGGGAAAGAATAGGTTAAAGAATATTAAGATAAGTTACATGTATTCAGGTCAGCAAGGGCCTAATGAAATTCATCCTAGGGTACTTAAGGAACTAGCTGAAGCAATCTCAGAAGCGCTAGTTAGCAATTATCTTCAAGAACTCTTGGAGGATGAGTGAGGTCCCAGATGATTGAAGAAAAGCAAACATAATATGTATCTTTAAAAAGGGAAACAAAGAGGATGCAGGAAATTATAGATTAGTCAGCCTAACTTCGAAACCTGGAAAGATACTCAAATTATCAATCAATCAGTTTGCAAGCACCTAGAGGGCAATAGGATTATAAGAAAAGCTCAGAATGGATTTGTCAAGAACAAATCATACCAACCTAATTTCCTTCTTTGACAGGGTTCTGGACTAGTGGATGAGGTGTAGGGGGTAAGTAGTAGTCATGGTATATCTTGATTTTAGTCAGGCTTTTGACAAAGTCCCACAGAAGATTCTCATAAGCAAACTAGGGAAATGCAGTCTAGAAACATTTCCCAGAAGGAGGGTGCAGAATTGGTTTAAAGTCTGTACTCAAAAAGTAGTTATCAATGGTTCACTGTCAAACTGGGAGGACACATTTAATGGAGTCCTGCAAGGGGCTGTCCTGGGTCTACAGGGCCGGCTTTAGGCCTATTCCACTAATTCCCCTGAATCGGGCCCTGTGCCTAAGAGGGCCCAGCGCCCAGTGAGAATCTCTTCCCTAGCTGGAGGCGCCTTTTTAATTTTTACTCACCTGGCGGCTCTCCGGGTCTTCGGCGGCACTTTGGTGGCGGGTCCTTCGCTAGCTCCGGGTCTTCGGCGGCAGGTCCTTTGCTTGCTCTGGGTCTTCAGCAGCACTTCGGTGGCGGGTCCTTCACTTGCTTTGGGTCTTCAGCAGCACTTCGGTGGTGGGTCTTTCAGTGCCGCTGAAGACCTGGAGCGAATGAAGGATCCGCTGCCGAAGTGCTGCCAAAGACTCGGAGCACCGCCCAGTGAGCACAAGCCCCACGTGTGTTTTTACATGTGTTTTTTTTTAGTCATCCCTGCCGGGGCCCCGTCAAAAATGTTCGAATTGGGCTCCGCACTTCCTAAAGCGGCCCTGTGGGTCTAGTATTGTTCAGTACTTTCATTCAGACTGGGATAATGCAGTGGAGAAGATGCTTATAAAGTGTGCAGATGGCACCAAGCTGGGAGGGGTTGGAAGCACTTTGGAGGACAAGATTAAAATCTGAAACAACCGTGACAAATTGGATTCTATGGTAGTGCAGAAAGTTCCCTCCTTGAACCCAACTGGTAGAAACTTTACTGCAGCCCCTTTAGCAGCTGTAGCATGCCTGGAGCTCTCACAACACCCTGAGTTTTGTATAAAATAATTAACCAACCAACCAACCTTTCAGTTAGCAGTAAATGCAGTTACCCAGAGCACAGCACAGGGACCTTTCTGGCATCAAATCTGTGCATTGAAATGTGCAGGAGGTGCCAGAAATGCTCACATTGTATTAGAAACCCCACCTACAGGAGACAAGAGAAGAGAAGTGAAGACGTTAGAAAAGTTTATGGACGTTCGGTAGCCTGCAATGGATGCAAGATGAGTTAGGCGCATGCTGGCCCTGATCCACAGGAGCAGAAATGGGTCTGTCTGCTTTGCAGCCACCACAGCAAATGCTTCCTCGGTCACCTTCATGAGTTTTAATCCACCATCCAGCAAAGTGCCGTTATTATTTCAAACCCACACATCTCACAGCTCTGTGTGATAGACCCACCTCTTGCTCCCAGGGGCTTTGTGTGCCTGAATCATTGATTACTGTTTGCCTTTCAAGACTGCAAGGTCCCTTGAGCCGGGACTGTGACTCCAAAATGTTCTGTACAGGCCCATCACATGTTCTATAAAACCATGCAATTAATAATCAGAACACTGGCCTCTGACTCCAAAGTATTAAAGGAAATGGCCACATGCATTTGGGAAAGGAAACACAGCTCTATTTTAAAAACAAGTGAATGCAGTGGGACAGGCATCTGCCTCGATAGGAAGACATTACTTTTATGTAATATTAAGGTTGTGCTGATGCGTGGGGCTCAATACAATCCTTGATGTACCTTACCCATCTCTGCGATACCCTGGAGTGGCAAGGGGTTCCAGTATCAGAGGGGTAGCCGTGTTAGCCTGGATCTGTAAAAGCAGCAAAGAATCCTGTGGCACCTTATAGACTAACAGACGTTTTGGAACATGAGCTTTTGTGGGTGAATATCGACTTCGTCGGATGCAAGTAGTGGAAATTTCCAGGGGCAGGTATATATATGCAAGAAAGAAGCAAGCTAGACATAACGAGGTTAGTTCAATCAGGGAGGATGAGGCCCTGTTCTAGCAGTTGAGATGTGAAAACCAAGGGAGGAGAAACTGGTTTTGTAGTTGGCTAGCCATTCACAGTCTTTGTTTAATCCTGAGCTGATGGCGTCAAATTGGCAGATGAATTGAAGCTCAGCAGTTTCTCTTTGAAGTCTGGTCCTGAAGTTTTTTTGCTGCAGGATGGCCACCTTAAGGTCTGCTATAGTGTGGCCACCTTAAGGTCTGCTATAGTGTGGCCAAAGTTCTCCTACAGGTTTTTGTATATTGCCATTCCTAATATCTGATTTGTGTCCATTTATCCTTTTCCATAGAGACTGTCCAGTTTGGCCGATGTACATAGCAGAGGGGCATTGCTGGCATATGATGGCGTATATTACATTGGTGGACGTGCAGGTGAATGAACTGGTGATGGTGTGGCTGATCTGGTTAGGTCCTGTGATTGTGTTGCTGGTGTAGATATGTGGGCAGAGTTGGCATCAAGGTTTGTTGCATGGATTGGTTCCTGAGCTAGAGTTACTATGGTGCGGTGTGCAGTTACTGGTGAGAATATGCTTCAGTTTAGCAGGTTGTCTGTGGGTGAGGACTGGCCTGCTACCCAAGGCCTGTGAAAGTGTGGGATCATTGTCCAGGATGGGTTGTAGATCCCTGATGATGCGTTGGAGGGGTTTTAGCTGGGGACTGTATGTGATGGCCAGTGGAATCTTGTTGGTTTCTTTCTTGGGTTTGTCTTGCAGTAGGAGCTTCTGGGTACACGTCTGGCTCTGTTGATCTGTTTCCTTATTTCCTCGTGCGGGAATTGTAGTTTTGAGAATGCTTGGTGGAGATTTTGTAGGTGTTGGTCTCTGTCTGAGGGGTTAGAGCAGATGCGGTTGTACCTCAGTGCTTGGCTGTAGACAATGGATCGTGTGGTGGGATGGAAGCTGGAGGCATGAAGGTAGGCATAGCGGTCGGTAGGTTTTCGGTATAATGTGGTGTTAATACCTCTTGCATCCGACGAAGTGGGGATTCACCCACAAAAGCTCATGCTCCAAAACGTCTGTTAGTCTATAAGGTGCCACAGTATTTTTTGCTGCTTTTACAGATCCAGACTAACACGGCTACCCCTCTGATACTTGACACCATGCAAGGCAAGGCATTTAGCTGTATGGAGTGGAAATCCATCAACCTCATGAAGAAACTTGCACAAATACAGACAGATATCATCTTCCTTTCCAAATGCAAATGGATGGACATCATACCAAATGGACTAAAGGTAAAAAATACACTGTTATCTACATACTACACAGACCACAGTGAGAGATTATGTCATACTCTATCAAAGAAACTGAGGAACCACCTGATCAGCATCCTATACAGCAAACAGGAAAACATCAAAAAAGAGTTCTCCAACCTGGAGACTCTCATTAATAACCAAACTTCCATACAAACGGACATCACTAAAATAAGACAGGAGATCTACATTATTCACTTCACCTCTCTACAAAGGAAAAAGGACTGTAAGCTGTATAAACTCCTACTTGCCACATGGGGCCACAACCGTGGTACCCCTAACCCACCCAGCAATATCATCAATCTGTCCAACCACACACTCAGCCCAGAAGAAAAGTCTGTCCTATCTCGGGGACTCTCTTTCTGCCCTGCCACCCCCACCAACATGATACAGTTCTGCGGCGATCTGGAAGCCTACTTTCGCCGTCTCCGACTCAAAGAATATTTTCAGGACAACACTGAACAGCGCACTGATACACAGGTACCCTTCCACCAACAGCACAAGAAGAAGAACTCCACATGGACTCCTCCTGAGGGTCGAAATGACAGTCTGGACCTATACATTGAATGCTTCCGCTGACGTGCACAGGCAGAAATTGTGGAAAAACAACATCGCTTGCTTCATAACCTAAGTCGTGCAGAACGCAATGCCATCCACAGCCTCAGAAACCACCTTGACATTATAATCAAAGAGGCTCATAAAGGAGGTGCTGTTGTCATCATGAACAGGCTGACTACCAAAAGGAGGGTGCCAGACAACTCTGCAACACGAAATTCTACAGGCCACTTCCCTCAGATCCCACTGAGGAATACACTAAGAAACTGCACCATCTACTCAGGACACTCCCTACACTAACACCAGAACAAATCAATGTACCCTCAGAGCCCCAACCAGGGTTATTCTATGTGAAAGTAGAATGAATTAAATTGTAAAAATAAGAATGGATTAAAGAAATGTTGTATGTACCTTTAAGCAGAAATAAGAAATGTTGAAATACAGGTGCCAGGAAAAGAAACATTAGGCATAAACAAGGGTGCTAATGGCGAAACATTAACAGAGGATCGGTAATAGTTAGTAAGGAAATAAGATATGCATGCCTAACCCAGGTAAACTTATCAGATTCTGCTTCCTTTGTTATCTTGTTAAGTGCTCGCCCTTTTATCTGTATAAATAAGATAGTTCGTGTCTTGCATGGTGCTCACATTATCTGGATGTTATTAGCAGAGCGCTGTGCTAATATAACAGAGTGGTCTGACAAAATGTGAGTCCTGAGTCTAACTTTGACATCTATCTACTACCCAAGATCCACAAACCCAGAAATCCTGGACGCCCCATCATCTCGGGCATTGGCACTCTCACTGAAGGACTGTCTGGATATGTGGACTCTCTACTCAGACCCTATGCCACCAGCACTCCCAGCTATCTCCGTGACACCACTGTTTTCCTGAGGAAACTACAATGCATTGGTGACCTTCCAGAAAACACCATCCTAGCCACCATGGATGTAGAGGCTCTCTACACAAACATCCCACACACAGATGGAATACAAGCTGTCAGGAACAGTATCCCTGATGATGCCACAGCACAACTGGTTGCTGAGCTCTGTGCCTTTATCCTCACACACAACTATTTCAAATTTGATGGCAATATATATCTCCAGATCAGTGGCACCGCTATGGGCACCTGCATGGCCCCACAATATGCCTACATTTTTATGGCTGACCTGGAATGACCCTTCCTCAGCTCTTGTCCCCTTCTCTACCTATGCTACATTGATGACATCTTCATCATCTGGACCCATGGGAAAGAGACTCTGGAAAAATTCCACCATGATTTCAACAGCTTCCACCCCACCATCAACCTCAGCCTGGACCAATCTACACGGGAGGTCCACTTCATAGACAGCACGGGGTTCCAGGAAGCTAGAAGGGAAGAGGCCTGGAGTACCGAGGGCCAGCACCCATGTGCTGGCTGAAATCACTGCAGCAGAGAGGGTGGATCATTTTAAATCTCTACCAGGAAGACAGCTGGAGGAGGCTGGGGAATTCTCTAGGCAAAGGCTGGCCCTTGGTAGGGACTAATGCACTTGTATATGTATTTGCAGTGACACCAAGCAGCATTTTCAAAACAGAGTATGATTTATTAGTGAACTGGACCACAGGATTGGAAGTCCTTGGGTTAGCAGAGACAAATGAAACTGGAGCAGAGGGAAACAGTCCCATAGTTGGGACCCTCCCTCCATGGATACCTCTCCAGGAACGGAAGCTTCAGTTATTAGGAAGAGACAGGTAATAGTAATGGGGGATTTGATCAATAGAAACAAAGATACTGGGATAGCGATGACAGGAAACTGCATGGTGATTTGCCTGCCAGGTGTGAAGGTTGTGTATCTCTCAAGACATCTAGACAGACTACTGTGCAGCGCTGGGGAGGAGCTGGTGGTAGTGGTACATGTGGGTACCAATGACATAGGGAAAGATAGGAGCGAGGTCCTGGAGGCCAAATTTATGCTGCTAGGTAAGAGATTCAAGTCCAGGATCTCCATGGTGGCATTCTCTGAAATGCTTCCAGTTCCACACACAAAGGGCAGAGAGACAGAACATAAGAACATAAGGCAGAACTACAAGGTCTCATATGTGTGGATGAGATGATGGTGTAGGAAAGAGGGTTTAGATTTATTAGGAACTGAGGAAACTTTTTGGGGAAGTCTATATAGGAAGGATGGGCTCCACCTAAACCAAAATGGAACCAGATTGCTGGCACTTAAAATTAAAAAGGCAGTAGAGCTGTTTTTAACCGAAGGCCTGGGGGAATGTCGACAGGTGCGGAGGAACACATGGTTCGGACAGAGACATCCCTTAGAGGAGGATCTATTAATGGAGAATCTCCAATGTCCTAGTAAGGAGGAGAGGATGGAAGATGATAAAATATGGGTAGGATCTGATGAGAAACAGTCAAATGAAAAACAGTCTCATTCAATTACATCACATAACAGCAGACAGTTAAAAAGTTCCAACTTTTTAAAGTACTTACATAACCCTTCTGCCCGTCAGAGTTGACAGCAACAAGGGCCAGGTTCAGGACCGGCGCTAGTGCTTTTTGCACCCTAGGCGCACGGCCATTTCGCCGCCCCACGCGCTGGTCCTGCGGCTCCGGTGGACCTGCCGCAGGCATTCCTGCAGAGGGTCCGCTGGTTCATGGCTCTGGTGGAGCTACTGCAGGCGTGCCTGCGGGAGGTCCACCGGAGCCACAGGAGCAGCGGATCCTCTGCAGGCATGCCTGCAGCAGGTCCACTGAAGCCGCCTGCCCCCCCCCCCAATAATCCTGGTGCCCAGTGTCCAGGGGTTCCGTTTCAATAACACAATGCAAAACCGGCTTGAGCCCTCATCCAGTGACCTGGGACAATTACATACCACTCCCCCAGGCGCCTCTACGAGGCAATACTTCCCCTCTTGCAAGCACAGAGTCTGAGTGTAGCAAAATCCTTTTAATAAAGGAGGGAAACAATGCAGCATTATACTGGGGAAACACCACAAACAGGATTCATAACTGTCTGTCCCTAATGCAGGTTCGGTGAATTTTTAATCGAGGGAGGAAAATTAAAACCAGACAAGTGTAAACTTCAAAACAGCACGTGGCCGTTTATTAACAGGGAGAAAAATCACAACTTGGGCTGGGGAGGAGCACTTTTATCAACTAACAGTCCTATTGTAACCAGAAACCTTTACACAACCTGAAGCAATCTATTTATATTCATCGACAAGGAACCAAATGATTCAAAATTAACTGCCCTTTAGAAAAAGGTAAACGAATACACCAAATAAAATAAACTGTGTGCACACTAACCAAGTACTACTATGAAATACACCAATTAACTTCAATAACAGTCAATACAATAACTCAGTTCTTACATACCATATATACACAACTTCACATTAGATAGCAACATATGCAGTTCTGTACCAAAACGAGAGGGGAAAGGAGAAGAGGCTAAGCAAAGCACAGAAAGGAAAAATTAGAAAGCAAGTTCTGTATTCCAGGCGCAGCTGACCAGCAGAACAGACACCAGGAGCAGACCGAATCCGTAGAAGATGACGTTGAAAAGCAATAAAACGACACGTCCCGAGCTGGCTATATCCGGAGGAGACCCCTGGCAGAAGAGTTGATCAGGTCCTTCAGTCAGTACGTGGATACTCCTGCAGATCCTGGCACGAGGCATGGTTTTATTCAAAGGCCCTGTTACACTTGCCAAAATCTGATTGGTCCCTAGCTCCTACGCCCTCCAGGTGCCGAGCTGTTGCCCCCTACGTAGATGGAATTTGCATACGGCACATTAGAAGCTGCTAGAAGCTGCACCCAGCACACTAGCATAGTTTTGCACACAACCCTAATCTGACCATTTGAACTGAACTATGATTGGTCAGATTGGGTCCCTTTGCTCACGGCACGCTGGTGTTATGCACACAGCACTAACCTGACCCCTGGGTTACCAGGCAGAAGAGCAGGAGACTGCACACGACACTAGCCTGACCTCTAGGTGTCCAGGAAAAAGAGCGGGAAAATGCACACGGCACTTCAATGTTGCACATGGCACCACGGTGTTGCACACAGTACCAGTGTGACCTCTAGATGACCGACAATTGGCCATACAGACACCATGTTGGAATAAAGACCTTAGGGCTGCGACAATAACAAAAACCGTGAGCAAAAGACCCATCCCAAGTAAGTTTGGCAGTGTCCTTTTCCCCTAAGGGTCTTAAGTCCAGCAACCCAACAGTCACCCCACCCACAGTTTCTGACCTTGGTCAGTGCAGCCCCCAGAGTTCAGAAGTTCCTTTGCAGAGTTTACCTCCCAGCCTGGATGGAAGTGGGGAGAGATATGGGAGGGGGGCATCTCACATGCTCGGGTTGATTGCCACACCTCTCCATGGGGTTCTACCGCAGTCTTCACTTCCAGCTGCGTCTCTCTGCCAGCTGCCCTGCTATCCTCTCGCCACGCCTCTCCGCTATCCGCTCCTCTCTGCCAACCGCTCCACTCCACTATCCACGCCTCTCCACCAGCTGCTTTGCTCCACTATCCGCTCCACTCACCACGCCTCTCCGCTACTCTCTGCTAGCCGCTCCGCTCCACTATTCGCTTCTCTCACCATGCCTCTTTACTATCCACTCCTCTCCACCGGCTGCTCCGCTCCACTATCTGCTCCGCTTGCCACACCTCCCCACTATCCGCTCTTCTCCACCAGCTGCTCTGCTCCACTAGCCGCTCCACTCGCCACACCTCTCCACTATCCACTCCTCTCCACTATCTGCTCCTCTCCACCGGCTGCTCCGCTCCACTATCTGCTCCGCTTGCCACACCTCCCCACTATCCGCTCTTCTCCACCAGCTGCTCTGCTCCACTAGCCGCTCCACTCACCACTCCTCTCCACTATCCACTCCTCTCCACCGGCTGCTCTGCTCCACTCACCACGCCTCTCCACTATCCGCTCCTCTCACCGCTCCTCTCCACCAGCTGCTCTGCTCCACTATCCGCTCCACTCACCACGCCTCTCCACTGTCCACTCCTCTCCACCGGCTGCTCTGCTCCACTCGCCACTCCTCTCCACTATCCACTCCTCTCCACTATCTGCTCCTCTCCACCGGCTGCTCCGCTCCACTATCTGCTCCGCTTGCCACACCTCCCCACTATCCGCTCTTCTCCACCAGCTGCTCTGCTCCACTAGCCGCTCCACTCGCCACACCTCTCCACTATCCACTCCTCTCCACTATCTGCTCCTCTCCACCGGCTGCTCTGCTACACTATCCGCTCCACTCGCCATGCCTCTCCACTATCCACTCCTCTCCACCGGCTGCTCTGCTCCACTCACCACGCCTCTCCACTATCTGCTCCTCTCCACCAGCTGCTCTGCTCCACTATCCGCTCCACTCACCACGCCTCTCCACTGTCCACTCCTCTCCACCGGCTGCTCTGCTCCACTCGCCACTCCTCTCCACTATCCACTCCTCTCCACTATCTGCTCCTCTCCACCGGCTGCTCCGCTCCACTATCTGCTCCGCTTGCCACACCTCCCCACTATCCGCTCTTCTCCACCAGCTGCTCTGCTCCACTAGCCGCTCCACTCGCCACACCTCTCCACTATCCACTCCTCTCCACTATCTGCTCCTCTCCACCGGCTGCTCTGCTACACTATCCGCTCCACTCGCCATGCCTCTCCACTATCCACTCCTCTCCACCGGCTGCTCTGCTCCACTCACCACGCCTCTCCACTATCTGCTCCTCTTCACCAGCTGCTCTGCTCCACTAGCCGCTCCGTGTGCCATGCCTCTTCACTATCCACTCCTCTCCACCGACTGCTCTGCTACACTCGCCACGCCTCTCCACTATCCACTCCTCTCCACCGGCTGCTCTGCTCCACTCACCACGCCTCTCCACTATCTGCTCCTCTTCACCAGCTGCTCTGCTCCACTAGCCGCTCCGTGTGCCATGCCTCTCCACTATCCACTCCTCTCCACCGGCTGCTCTGCTCCACTAGCCGCTCCACTCGCCATGCCTCTTCACTATCTGCTCCTCTCCACCAGCTGCTCTGCTCCACTATCCGCTCCTCTCACTGCTCCTCTCCACCAGCTGCTCTGCTACACTAGCCGCTCCGCGTGCCATGCCTCTTCACTGTCCGCTCCTCTCCACTATCTGCTCCTCTCCACCAGCTGCTCCGCTCCACTAGCCGCTCCGCGTGCCATGCCTCTCCACTGTCCGCTCCTCTCCACCTGCTGCTCTGCTCTACTATCTTCTCCGCTTGCCACGCCTCTCTGCTATTCGCTCCCCTCTGCTAGCCATCCTGCTAGCCGCTCATTGACTTGTCTTCAGGCCCCCCCACCCACTTAACACAGTTCTCAGCAATCTCAGCTCTTTAGTGACATCAGCGCTCAGTGATTTTAGCCAGTAGTAGGGGATCCTCAGTGCCAGTGCACCACTAGCCCAAAGTAGGGCTAGTGCTTGACCCAGGTGTCAGTGATTTCAGCTCCATACCATGTAACAAGACTCCAAATGAAGTCAAAATTAGCTCTGTTATTGCACACTGGAGAAAGATAGGATAAAAGTGGTGTTTAGGGCCCTCAGAAGGGATCCCCTATCACCAGGCACAAATACCTGTCCCCAGCCTCTCTCTCAGTCCACTGGAGTTTGGAACCCATGTTCATTGCCTAGTTAGTGATACTTAGGTGAGAGTGAGTCCCTCTGTCATAAAATGCCAAGTACAGTTCTACCATCCTTGATTCACATAACCAGGATAACAACACTTTATTATTCCTGCCCCAATAACAAAGACACTGGGAATCCCACAGAAGCCAAAGTGACCATTTGGGCAAACAGTCTATCTTGCTAGGCAGGGTGGGTGTGCCCATGCAAATGAGATCAGCCCCTAAAGTCCTTTTCCACAGCTCACCACCAGATGTCAGGGGAGAGCTCATTCTTACTCTGCTTACATCTATATACCGGTGCTAAAAGTCTAAATATTAAGATGGGTGAACTTGAGTGCCTCGTATTAAATGAGGATATTGATATTTCAGAAACTCAGTGGAATGAGGATAATCAATAGGACACAGTAATATCAGGGTACTACATATATTGGAAGGACAGAACAGGTCATGCTGGTGGGGGAGTGGCACTATATGTGAAAGAAAGCAGTCAAATAGTCTTAAATGAACCAAACTGTGCCATAGTATCTCTATGGATAGTAATTCCATGCTTGAATAATAAGAATATAGCAGTAGTATACTACTGACCACCTGATCAGGATGGTGATAGTGACTGTGAAATGCTCAGAGAGAGTAGAGAGGCTGTAAAAATGCAAAACTCAGTAATAATGGGTGAATTCAACTATCCCTATCTTTACTGGATACATGTGCCCTCAGGGCAGGATGCAGAGAGAAAATTTCTTGACACCTTAAATGACTGCTTCTTGAAGCAGCTAGTCCTGGAACTCACAAAAGGAGAGACAATACTTGATTTAGGCCTAAGTGGAGCACAAGATCTGATCCAAAAGGTGAATTTAGCTGAACCACTTGGTAATAGTGACCATAATATAATTAAATTTAACATCCCTGGGCATGGTGGTGGGGGGGATGGGGGACCACAGCAACCCACAAAATAGCATTTTAATTTCAGCAAGGGGAACTACACACAAATGAGGAAATTAGTTAAACTGAAATTAAAATGTACAGTGCCAAAAATGAAATCACTACAAGCTGCATGGAAACTTTTGAAAGATACCATAATAAAGGCTCAACTTAAACATATACCCCAAATTAAAACAAAAACAAAAACACACAGTAAGATGACCCCCAAAAAATGCTACCATGACTAAACAATAAAGTAAAAGAAGCAGTGAGTGGCATAAGAACATAAGAACGGCTGTACCTGGTCAGACCAAAGGTCCATCTAGCTCAGTATCTGTCTACTGACAGTGGCCAATGCCAGGTGCCCCAGAGGGAGTGAATCTAACAGGCAATGATCAAGTGATCACTCTCCTGCCATCCATCTCCATCCTCTGACAAACAGAGGCTAGGGACACCATTCCTTACCCATCCTGGCTAAAAGGCATCATTTAAAAAGTGAAAGTTAATTCCTATTGAGGAAAATATAAAGGAGCATAAATTCTGACAAGTGAAGTATAAAAATATAATTAGGAAGGCCAAAAAAGAATTTGATGAACAACTAGCCAAAGACGCAAAAAGTAAGAACAAAATTGTTTTAAGTTGATCAGAAGCAGAAAGCCTGCTAAACAACCAGTGGGGCCACTGGACAATCGAGATGCTAAAGGAGCACTCAAGAATGATAAGGCCATTGTGGAGAAACTACATGAATTCTTTGCAACGGTCTTCACGGCTGAGGATGTGAAGGAGATTTCCTCAGATCTGTCACCTAAAAAGAATGGCTCAGGTTTGGGACTGTCCCAGATTCAGGCATCAATGGGGCAGTGTAGAGGGGTTTGGCCGGGGCTTGTCCCTCTACGGGGTGGTGGGAAACCACACCGCCTCGCTACTTCCATCCAGCTGTGATGGGGAATTAGCTGGCCATGGGGGTCTCATGCCGTGGCAGCAGTAGAGGCAAAACTTAACAGTTACTCACACCCAGTCAGTGGACAGTAGTGAGTCATGGGCTCAGGTCCTCTTCCAGGAGCTGAGCAACTGTTATATAATGAGCAAGCCCAGGCTCCTGGCTCTGAAGGGCCTGTGAGAGGGGGAGATGCCACCCACAAGTTGGATGGCAGGGGGGACGCAGGCTCACGCACTCCACTTTCTGGCCTAGGGCCCTTGCAGCGGCAGAAGACCCGCTGCTGTGTCAGTGGGGATCCTGGCCACAACACACTGGCATAGGCTCTGGCAGTGCTGCAGCCAGACCAGGGACTAGTGCTGCCCCCGGGCTACTTCAGACTCCCCCTCTAGAGGTACCTGGGTCCGGACAGCATCCTCCATGGGGTCCAGCACCACGGGCTCCTCAGGGTACTCAGCGAGGGGCAGGCTTGGCAGCTCCTCTGGGTAACTTGCGAGGGGCAGGCTTGGCAGGTCCTCTGAGCTCTGGCTGGCATCAGGCATCAGTTGGTCTGGCCAGTCCTTGGGTCGGCCACCGATTGCTGGGGTCTTCCAACCGTGAGCTAGACCACAGGCACCTGGCTTCTCCGGTGGTTGTTCTTCTAGTGAGCTCTGGGGTTGGGCTTTTATACTTCCTGTTCTGTGCTCTGACCTCTGTGGGGGCAGGCGCAGGATTCACTGGCTCTGCCCACTTTGGTGTCCGAAGAGGCTCCAGGGCGGTGGGGAACCACACCGCCTTGCTACAGGGAGGTTTTGGAACAAATTGATAAACAGTAATAAGTCACCAGGACCAGATGATGATATTCACTCCTGAGTTCTGAAGGGACTCAAATGTGAAATTGCAGAACTACTAACTGTGGCATATAACCTATCACTCAAACCAGCTTCTGTACTGGATGAGTGGAGGATCGCTGATGCAATGCCAATTTTTAAAAAGTGCTCCAAAAGTGATCCAAGCAATTACAGGCCAGTAAACCTGGCTTCAGTACTGGGCAAATTGGTTGACACTATAGTAAAGAACAGAATTAACAGATATACAGATGAACATGATTTGTTGGGGAACAGTCAACATGGTTTTTGTAAAAGGAAATCATGCCTCACCAATCTATTGGAATTCTTTGAGGGGCTCAATAAGCATGTGGACAAGGGTAATGCGGTGTACAGTGTACTTGGAAAAAGAATAGGAGCACTTGTGGCACCCTAGAGACTAACAAATTTATTTGAGCATAAGCTTTTGTGAGCTAAAACCCACTTCGTCAGATACTTGGACTTTCAGAAAGCCTTTCAGAAGGACCATCACCAAAGGCTCTTAAGCAAAGTAAGCTGTCATGGGATAAGAGGGAAGGTCCTCTCCTGGATAAGTAACTGGTTAAAAGATAGGAAATAAATGGTATGAATAAATGGTCAGTTTTCAAAATGGAGAGAGGTAAATAGTGGTGTCCCCCAGGGGTCTGTACTGAGATCAGTCCTATTCAACATATTGATAAATTATCTGGGAAAAGGCATGAACAGTGAGGTGGCAAAATTTGCAGATGATACAAAACTACTCAAGATAGTTAAGTCCAAAGCAGACTGCAAAGAGTTACAAAGGGATCTCACAAAACAGGATGACTGGGCGACAAAATGGCAGATGAAATTAAATGTTGATAAATGCAAAATAATGCAAAGTGGAAAGCATATCCCCAACTATACATATAAAATGATGGGGTCTAAATTAGCTGTTATCACTCAAGAAAGAGATCCTGGAGTCATTGTGGTTAGTTCTCTGAAAACATCCACTCAATGTGCAGCAGCCGTCAAAAAAGCAAACAACGTTGGGAATCATTAAGCAAGGGATATAAATCCATGGTACGCCCACGTCTCAAATACTGCATGCAGATGTGGTTCCCCCCATCTCAAAAAAGATATATTAGAATTGGAAAAGGTACAGAGGAAGGCAACAAAAAATATTAGATGCATGCAACAGCTTCCATGTGAGGAGAGATTAATAAGACGGGGACTTCTGTGCTTGGAAAAGAGATGACTAAGGGGGAATATGATAAAAGTCTATAAAATCATGACTGGAGTGGGGATAGTATGCTTATTAAGTTTGTAGATGATACCAGACTGGGAGGGATTGCAACTGTTTTGGAGGACAGGGTGATAATTCAAAATGATCTGGACAAATTGGAGAAATGGTCTGAGGTAAACAGGATGAAGTTTAACAAAGACAAATGCAAAGTGCTCCACTTAGGGAGGAACAATCAGTTTCACACACACAGAATGGGAAGAGACTGTCTAGAAAGGAGTACAGCAGAAAGGGATCCAGGGGTTATAGTGGACCACAAGCTAAATATAAGTCAACAGTGTGATGCTGTTGCAAAAAAAGCAAACGTGATTCTGGGATGCACTAACAGGTGTGTTATAGACTCATAGACTCATAGGTCAGAAGGGACCTATCTTATCATCTAGTCTGACCTCCTGCACAAGGCAGGCCACAGAACCCCACCCATCCAATTTTGTAACAACCCCTATCCCAAGACCGAGTTATTGAAATCCTCAAAATTGGTTTGAAGTCCTCAAGCTGCAGAGAAACCACCAGCAAGCGACCCGTGCCCCACGCTGCAGGGGAAGGCGAAAAACCTCCAGGGCCCCTGCCAATCCGCCCTGGAGGAAAATTCCTTCCCGACCCCAAATATGGCGATCAGCTAAACCCTGAGCATGTGGGCAAGACTCACCAGCCAGCACCCAAGAAGGAATTCTCTGCAGTAACTCAGTTCCCATTCCATCCAACATCTCCCCGCAGACCATTGAGCAGACCTATCTGGTGGTATCTAAAAGGGTGTTATAAGGATAGAACAAGAAGCAATGGGCTTAAAATGCAGCAAGGGAGGTTTAGGTTGGATACCTAACTGTCAGGGTAGTTAAACACTGGAATAAATTGCCTTGGGAGGTTGTGGAATCTCCATCTCTGGAGATATTTAAGAGGAGGTTAGATAAATGTCTATCAGGGATGGTCTAGACAGTATTTGGTCCTGCCATGAGGGCAGGGGACTGGACTCGATGACCTCTTGAGGTCCCTTCCAGTCCTAGAATTTATGAATAAGTAAATAAGGAAGTGTTATTTGCTCCTTCTCATAACACAAGAACTAGGGGTCACCAAATTAAATTAATGGGGAGCAGGTGTAACACATACGAAAGGAAGTATTTTTTCACACAACGCACAGTCAACCTGTGGAACTCCCTGCCAGAGGATGTTGTGAAGGCCAAGATTATAACAGGGTTCAAAAAAGAACTAGATAAATTCATGGAGGACAGGTCCATCAATGGCTCTTAGCTAAGATGGTGTCCCTAGCCTCTGTTTGCGAGAAGCTGAGAATGGGCAACGGGATGGATCACTTGATGATTCCCTGTTCTTTTCATACCCTCTGGGGCACCTGGCATTGGCCACTGTCAGAGGACAGGACACTGGGCTAGATGGACCTTTGGTCTGACCCAGTGTGGGCGTTCTTATGTTCTTATTAAAAACGACATAGTCCATCTGGCCAAATCATAGCAATCCAACAGCCAAGCTGTGGTAGATTCCATCTTAGGCTCCATCTCTCTCTGACCTCTTAGTCAGTCCCAGGTGAGAAAGCCAGTTTCTTCCTGCAGTCCACTCTTTACTCCCTACAGGTCAACCCCCAGTCCTTTGTCTCCAGGCTGGGCCACGCTGAGTTCTCAGCCCTACTTGCTGGATCTTCCAGCTGTTAAGTGTCAATTGTTCAGTTGTTGGGGCTTCCAGAGTCCCTATGGACCTGCTGTTGAATTGGATCAGTTTCAACCAATTCCTTAATGACCCTATTCATTGCAGCAAAGCGGCATCTACCCCTCATGTCCTGTGGTGCTTCCAAGAGCAGACTTCACCCTGTTTTCCCCAGTGGGTAGCAATACAAAGGACAGAGGGAAACTGAGGCAAATGTAGGCTTCATAAAACTATTACAGACATTTTCCACTTCATCACACCTTTCCTGCTTAAGTGCACCTGTATGATGTGCTACTGTTCACTCCAGCAGGATCCCATAGGGAAGTCCACAGCGGCCTCAGAATGCACCTGATCCTCAAGATTTGAAGGGGAAGGCAGTTGAACAACACCAGGATGGGTGCAGAGCAAAAACCTGAACAGAACAGATCATTGGTACTTATGCAGTCCCCAGTCCATTCTCAGCGCTGAAACCAGTACAGCAGGAATTGGAGCTTGTAGCTGGACTCGGGGGTTGGCACCAGGCTCGATAATCAGCTTCCCTAACAGCAGGAGGTTCAAATCAGGACTGTAACTGAGGTGGTCAGTAACTTCCAGAGATGGTTTCATTTGTCAGCATCTAACCCACACTTCTGTAAGCAAGGCAGGCAGCTGGCCCTCCTGAATCACCATCAGTAATGGGCCCATCATCTCTGTTGGCTTTAGACAGCCATGAAGGACAGTGACTCCACTGCAAGTCTGAGAACGTGGAACTGGGGAGAACCAGCTGTATAGACAGTGCATTTCTTCTCTCTGCCTGATGCAATTCCCAGGGAAGCCGTTAGCTCCAACTCAGACTGCCCTCTGAGAAGTAGGTTTATAATTCCTTGCTGCTCTGACTATGCTGCACGTTATCCAGCCTGGCCCCAGCTCCAGACAGTACTGCTGTTCTGGATTGGGCAGATGCAATGGCAGAGGTGCACGAAAAACCCTGCTTTGGCCACCACTATGGCTTAGGGATGCAGTGACTTGCACTGACTAGAGCGACCGATACTTCCTCCAGCAGCCTCCAGCTTGCATATCTGGCCCACCCCCAGCTATCCTGCTGCCTGGGGTGCACTCACACTGCTCCAGGATATAGAATTGCCTCTCAGCAACACAGAGAGATATGTGCAGGGTGCTCAGGTTTGTCTACTGCTGACTGAGAGCAAGAGAGGGGGAAAGGGTGAGGGCTTCAATGTGACATGACCTGCAACCTGGCAGGCTGTATGTCCAAGGGGTGCACTTTCAGCACTAAAATGAACTCTGGGAAAACAGAAAAGTGGGTCTGGAAACTCCATAAAGCCCTTTTGCTGGGATTCAACTGTGGGGACCTAGAGGTGGGGTCTGGGATTGGAAGATTGGGAGCTAGGGGAGGCCCAGTAAAACCGACATTCTGGGCTTCATCCATCAGACTTAGATCCAAGGCTGGTGCAACCATTTAGGTGACTCAGCGGTCGCCTAGGGTGCTAGGATTTTGGGGGTAACATTTTCTTCAGCAGCTACCATGGCGGCGGGATCTTCGGCCGCCCTGGTCGCCACTGGCATTTAGGCAGAAGGAGCTGGGGCAGGGAAGCGCTGGGAGGGCCACCTGCAGCAAGTAAGGGGGGGGCAGCACGCAGGGGAACTCCCCGCCCCAGCTCACCCCTGCCCCGCCTCCTCCCTGAGCACGCCGTGTCCGCTTCACTTCTCCCGCCTCCCAGGCTTGCGGTGCCAATCAGTTTAGGCGTCACAAGCCTGGGAGGCGGGAGGAGTGAAGCAGCGACGGCGTGCTCGGGGTGCTCGTGCACGGAGCAGGGGTGAGCTGCCGCAAGGGGGGCGTCTCAGGGCGGGGGGGGGGAAGGGAGCCTTAGGGTGGGGGCGCAAGGTGGAAGTTTTGCCTAGGGCGCGAAACATCCTTGCACTGGCCCTGCTTAGATCCAACACAAACACCCGAGAAGCCCCATGGGGGTGGAGTGGAAAGGGGGGTGTTTTTACAGGGCTCTGTTCCCGTCATTTACAGTGAGCTGCCTTTGAGAGTCTGTCTCCCGGGCTTCCTCACCCAGGGTTAAATACCATGCCCTCCATGCAGCCCTAGCCTCAGACCCAGGGAGCAGACAGGTTCTTCCTCAGGCTGGTGGGTGAGACCCAGGCATTTCCGTGATCTTTCCTGTTCACGGAGCATTTGGTGCGAGTGTGAGCTGCCATCTCTCCGACTCCCAAGGGCAGAGGTGCAGCCACCCCCTCCTCTCTGCCATGCCCATGTGGCTCCGCGGGACTGATGGACCCAGCGACAGAACACCCTGCTGGGTAAGTTGCTCTGCAGCCTCTGCTCTGGGCTCTATCACTCACTGAAACCCAGGGATGAAGGAGCCAGTCCCAGGGGCTGTCAGTCAGTGATCCTGCTGCTTCTGCTGCATGGAAAGAAAGGGTCAGAGAGTCACTGATTAGTGGGTGCTGGGGAAAGTCTCCGTCAGTGATGGGGGTGGGGAAGAGGACAGCTCCAGCCAGGCGTCTCACTTAGTGTCTCCCCCTGCGTGTTGGGGGCGGGGAGATTCTGGACAGGCTTCTCCCTCAGCAACACTGTGAGAATGACACGGGGGACAGAGTCCAGCAGGGCATCTCCCCGAGTGCTGGGTACGCAGCTGGCCTGCACCAGAGAAGAGCCACTTTGACAGGTTCGGTAGGGAAGTGTCTTGGCAGGTGGAACATTGCAGAGCAAAGTGATTCCCAGCTACGTAGGCACAGACCTGCTGTGAAGTCCATGGTGGCAGAGGGTTCACATAGAAGGGCAGCTGCTCTCTCCAAGCACAGGGGGTGAGTTCACCCCTGAGCAGAGGGCCAGCCCAAGGCATCGGCAGCATTTCCCTTTCACAAAGGTGCTGAGTGCTCTGGGTAACTCTGAAACTTGAGGAAAGTGACCTGCCAGCACAGACAGTTCTGCAAAGCCTGTGAATGGGCAGCTAGAGCCAGCGCTGGGCTGGAGAGGAACTTGCTCAAGAGAAGCAGAGAGAGTTACCTTGTCATTCGGTGCATTCTGCTCCCCTGAAACTGCCATCTGCCCTGCAACTGGTGCTGGGTTTCTCCTTTTGGAGTGAGAGGAGGAGCAGGGAGAAGGGGAGAAAAAAAAGATAGGGGGAAATGAAATGTGGAAAACTCCAGTCAACTTCCAGAATAAGAATTTTAAACAGAAGAGTGAGGAAATTCAAAACACTGAGTTCCATTAATACAGCCCCATTGTACCTGTTGTATACAGTAAAGGAGTAACAAACTATGGTAAGACATAGAAGATGCTTTTTAGTTTCATTGTATGTGCACTTGTTATGAGAAAAGTTGAGTAGGAGCATTCCCCTTCCAGTCATTCTGGGTCCCTCTCATGTTCCCTCTCCTGTAAATCAAATAATCCCAATCTTTCAGTCTCTCTTCACATGAAAGTCTTTCCAGACTCAGCCATTTTATTAGTCTCTTAAGCCCTTTAGTTCTGCTTTACACCTTTTGAGATGACGATGACCAGAATGGAGCATCACCTCCTGGGGATACGTGCCATCAATTTATAGAATGTGCGCCACCCATCTTCAGTACTATTCTCTAACCTTTTGTTAAAGCCGAATCTGTATTTGCTTTTAGTGCTGCACAGTAAGCAGATGTTTGCATTGACCTGGCCACAATATCTATTTCTTTTTGCTAATTTGATTATAATTAAATTAGAATCTAGAAATGCATCTGGGAAGTTCAGCGTGGAAGTAAACTGAATAGCTTCTATGATCAAGTTGCTCCATCGCTTAGCTTTGTAATGTCTCCCCAGAAGGGACCTTTAGATCATGTTATATGACTTTCTGTATATCAGAGGCCATTACATTTAACCCACTTACCCTGGTATTGAGCCTAATTACTTGGATTTGGCTAGAACATATACTCCAGGAAGGCATCCAGTCTTGATCTGAAGACATCACAAGATGGAGAATCCACCACTTCCCTTGGGAGTTTGTTCCAATGGTTAATCACCTTCACCATTAAACATTTCTTCCTTATTTCTAATTGGAATTTGTCTGGCTTCAGCTTTCAGCCATTTGTTCTTGTTATGTCGTTCTCTGCTAGATTAAACTGCCCTTTATTTTCTCCCTGTGAAAGGTATTTATGCAGTGTAAGCAAGTCACCTCTGAGTCTCTTCCTAGATAAACTAAGCATCCTGAGCTCTAAGTATCTCAACATTAGACAGTTTCCCCAGCCTGTAAATCACTTTTCTGGCTGTTTACTGTACCTTCTCCAATTTTTCAACATTCTTTTTAAAATGTGGATGCCAGAACAGAACACAGAATTCCAATAGCGCTCTTCCTAATGCTGTACACAGGGAGTAAAAAATTACCTCTCTGCTTCTACTCACTACTCCCATTTGTACATCTAAGGAGCACCTTAGCTCTTTTTGCCACAGCATAGTACTGGGAGCTCCTATTGAGTTTTTGTCCTTTCTGATGCATAAATCATTTTCAGGATACAGTCCTCCATTATGTAGGTGCAGCCTGCATTTCTTGTTCCTAGATCCATGGAAGAATGTCACCATGTGGATAAGACAGAGGAAGAAACCAGCTAGTAAGGGTGAAATCGAGTTGAATAACAGGATTTTCTGCATTGGGAAAAGAGGAGGCAGAAGACGGCATGACAAGGAAGAAAAGAAAGGAGTCCAGTACCTGCAGAGGAGAAGAGATTCATAGATTCATAGACTCTGGGACTGGAAGGGACCTCGAAAGGTCAACAAGTCCAGTCCCCTACCTTCATGGCAGGACCAAATACTGTCTAGACCATCCCTGATAGACATTTATCTAACTTACTCTTAAATATCTCCAGAGATGCAGATTCCACAACCTCCCTACGCAACCCATTCCGGTGTTTAACTACCCTGACAGTTAGGAACTTTTTCCTAATGTCCAACCTAAATCTCCCTTGCTGCAGTTTAAGCCCATTGCTTCCTGTTCTATCCTTAGAGGCTAAGGTGAACAAGTTTTCTCCATCCTCCTGATGACACCCTTTTAGATACCTGAAAACTGCTATCATGTCCCCTCTCAGTCTTCTCTTTTCCAGACTAAACAAACCTTATTCTTTCAGCCTTCCTTCACAGGTCATGTTCTCAACACCTTTAATCATTCTTGTTGCTCTTCTCTGGACCCTCTCCAGTTTCTCCACATCTTTCTTGAAATGCGGTGCCCAGAACTGGACACAATACTCCAGTTGAGGCCTAACCAGCGCAGAGTAAAGCAGAAGAATGACTTCTTTTGTCTTGTTTACAACACACCTGTTAATGCATCCCAGAATCACGTTTGCTTTTTTTGCCACAGTATCACACTGTTGACTCATATTTAGCTTGTGGTCCACTATGACCCCTAGATCTCTTTCTGCCATACTCCTTCCTAGACAGTCTCTTCCCATTCTGTATGTGTGAAACTGATTGTTCCTTCCTAGGTGGAGCACTTTGCATTTATCTTTATTGAACTTCATCCTGTTTACCTCAGACCATTTCTCCAATTTGTCCAGATTATTTTGGATTATGACCCTTTCCTCCAAAGCAGTTGCAATCCCTCCCAGTTTGGCATCATCTGCAAACTTAATAAGCGTACTTTCTATGCCAACATCGATGAAGATATTGAACAGAGCCGGTCTCAAAACAGACCCCTGCGGAACCCCACTTGTTATACCTTTCCAGCAGGATTGGGAGCCATTAATAATCACTCTCAGAGTACGGTTATCCAGCCAGTTATGCACCCACCTTATAGTAGCCCCATCTAAATTGTACTTTCCTAGTTTATCTATAAGAATATCATGCGAGACCGTATCAAATGCCTTACTAAAGTCTAGGTATATCACATCTGCTTCTCCCTTATCCACAAGGCTCGTTATCCTATCAAAGAATGCTGTCAGATTAGTTTGACACGATTTGTTCTTTACAAATCCATGCTGGCTATTCCCTATCACCTTACCACCTTCCAAGTGTTTGCAGATGATTTCCTTAATTACTTGCTCCATTATCTTCCCTGGCACAGAAGTTAAACTAACTGGTCTGTAGTTTCCTGGGTTGTTTTTATTTTCCTTTTTATAGATGGACACTATATTTGCCCTTTTCCAGTCTTCTGGAATCTCTCCCATCTCCCATGATTTTCCAAAGATAATAGCTAGAGGCTCAGATACCTCCTCTATTAGCTCCTTGAGTATTCTAGGATGCATTTCATTGGGCCCTGGTGACTTGCAAGCATCTAACTTTTCTAAGTGATATTTAACTTGTTCTTTTTTTATTTTATCTTCTAAACCTAACCCCTTCCCATTAGCATTCCCTATGTTAGGCATTCCTTCAGACTTCTCAATGAAGAGAGAAACAAAGAAGTCATTAAGCTTCTCTGCCATTTCTAAGTTTCCTGTTACTGTTTCTCCCTCCTCACTGAGCAGTGGGCCTACCCTGTCCTTGGTCTTCCTCTTGCTTCTAATGTATTGATAAAAAGTCTTCTTGTTTCCCTTTATTCCTGTAGTTAGTTTGAACTCATTTTGTGCCTTTGCCTTTCTAATCTTGCCCCTGCATTCCTGTGTTATTTGCCTATATTCATCCTTTGTAATCTGACCTAGTTTCCATTTTTTATATGACTTTTTATTTTTTAGATCATGCAAGATCTCATGGTTAAGCCGAGGTGGTCTTTTGCCACATTTTCTATCTTTCCTACCCAGTGGAATAGCTTGCTTTTGGGCCCTTAACAGTGTCCCTTTGAAAAACTGCCAACTTTCCTCAGTTGTTTTTCCCCAGTCTTGATTCCCATGGGACCTTACCTATCAGATTAAACTCATAGACTCATAGACTCTAGGACTGGAAGGGACCTCGAGAGGTCATCGAGTCCAGTCCCCTGCCCTCATGGCAGGACCAAATACTGTCTCGACCATCTCTAATAGACATTTATCCAGCCTACTCTTAAATATCTCCAGAGATGGAGATTCCACAACCTCCCTAGGCAATTTATTCCAGTGTTTAACTACCCTGACAGTTAGGAACTTTTTCCTAATGTCCAACCTAAATCTCCCTTGCTGCAGTTTAGGCCCATTGCTTCTTGTTCTATCATTGGAGGCTAAGGTGAACAAGTTTTCTCCCTCCTCCTGATGACACCCTTTTAGATACCTGAAAACTGCTATCAGGTCCCCTCTCAGTCTTCTCTTTTCCAAATGAAACAAACCCAGTTCCTTCAGCCTTCCTTCATAGGTCATGTTCTCAAGACCTTTAATCATTCTTGTTGCTCTTCTCTGGACCCTCTCCAATTTCTCCACATCTTTCTTGAAATGCGGTGCCCAGAACTGGACACAATACTCCAGTTGAGGCCTAACCAGCGCAGAGTAAAGCGGAAGAATGACTTCTCGTGTCTTGTTTACAACACACCTGTTAATGCATCCCAGAATCATGTTTGCTTTTTTTGCAACAGTATCACACTGTTGACTCATATTAAGCTTGTGGTCTACTATGACCCCTAGATCTCTTTCTGCCATACTCCTTCCTAGACAGTCTCTTCCCATTCTGTATGTGTGAAACTGATTGTTCCTTCCTAGGTGGAGCACTTTGCATTTATCTTTATTGAACTTCATCCTGTTTACCTCAGACCATTTCTCCAATTTGTCCAGATCATTTTGAATTTTGACCCTTTCCTCCAAAGCAGTTGCAATCCCTCTCAGTTTGGGATCGTCCGCAAACTTAATAAGCGTACTTTCTATGCCAACATCTAAATCGTTGATGAAGATATTGAACAGAACCGGTCCCAAAACAGACCCCTGTGGAACCCCACTTGTTATACCTTTCCAGCAGGATTGGGAGCCATTAACAACTACTCTCTGAGTACGGTTATCCAGCCAGTTATGCACCCACCTTATAGTAGCCCCATCTAATTTGTACTTTCCTAGTTTATCTATAAGAATATCATGCGAGACTGTATCAAATGCCTTACTAAAGTCTAGGTATATCACATCCACCGCTTCTCCCTTATCCACAAGGCTCGTTATCCTATCAAAGAACGCTATCAGATTAGTTTGACACAATTTATTCTTTACAAATCCATGCTGGCTATTCCCTATCACCTTACCACCTTCCAAGTGTTTGCAGATGATTTCTTTGATTACCTGCTCCATTATCTTCCCTGGCACAGAAGTTAAACTAACTGGTCTGTAGTTTCCTGGGTTGTATTTATTTCCCTTTTTATAGATGGGCACTATATAGATCTCTAAGCTTACCAAAATCTGCCTTCCTGAAATCCATTGTCTCTATTTTGCCGTACTCCCTTCTACCCTTCCTTAGAATTGCAAACTCTATGATTTCATGATCACGTTCACCCAAGCTTCCCTCTACTTTCACATTCTCAACGAGTTCCTCCCTATTTGTTAAAATCAAGTCTAGAACAGCTTCCCTCCTAGTAGCTTTTTCAACCTTCTGAAATAAAAAGTTGTTTGCAATGCAGTCCAGGAACTTATTGGATAGTCTGTGCCCCGCGGTGTTATTTTCCCAACATATATCTGGATAGTTGAAGTCCCCCATCACCACCAAATCTTGGTCTTTGGATGATTTTGTTAGTTGTTTAAAAAAAAGCCTCACCCACCTTTTCCACCTGGTTAGGTGGCCTATAGTAGACTCCTAGCATGACATCACCCGTGTATTTTACCCCTTTTAGCCTAACCCAGAGACTCTCAGCACTTCCATCTCCTATGTCCATCTCCAATTCAGTCCAAGTGTGTACATTTTAATATATAAGGCAACACCTCCTCCCTTTTTCCCTATGATGGACATAGCCAGGGACCACAGCCTAAGAAAAAATGAGGATGATTTAAATAGGACCACAAGAGAGAACAGAAGACTGATTTATACCAGCACCAGGGAGAAACAGGTCTATGTGATTGGAGACCTCATACTCAGAAGAACTGATAGGCCAGTCATCAGACCAGAGCATGCTATCCACCAGGAGCAAGAATACAAGATGTAGACGTGAGGCTGAAAAGGATTTCAGTAGGACTGGAGAAAAAAAATCCACTGATTCTGCAACATGTTGGGACAAATGACACTGCTAGATTCCCACTGGCATAGCTCAAGGATGACTATGGTTAAGATGTTTAAAGAAGTGGAAACTCAGGTGATCTTTAGCAGAATACTTCTGGTCTCTAGTGAAGGAGAGCAAAGGCATGACAAAATAATGAAGATCAATAGATGGCTCAAGGATTGGAGCTACAAGGAAGGTTTTGGAATGATCAATCATTGGGAGGAATTAACAGAAAAGACTCTTCTCAGCTGATGGGCTCCACTTGAGTACCTGGGGTATTTGCCTTCTGGAATCAAGGCTGGAATGATGACTAAGAAGGACTTTAAATTGGGAGATGAAGGAAGAAGGATGGGAGAGACTCAGGAAGTCTTCATGCCTGGCTTAAATATGCAAGACAAGAGAAAATCAGCTAAATGAAGTAAGTAGTATTAGTAAGGGATTAATGGAACTCCACAAGGTAAGAATATGGACAGCAAGAAAGAAAGTACAAATATTGATTGGAATAGTGATCAGGCAGGTAGTACAGTTAGTGAAAGGACTATACCTAGTCCAACTAGAAAACTGGATGAAGTCCCAGGGAAACAACTGAAATATTAGTACATGAACGCAAGGTGTCCAGGCAATAAAATGGAGGAACTGAAACTACTGGTGCAGAAGATTGAACCAGATATTATAGGGATTACAGAAACGGGGTGGAGTAGCACTCCTGACTGGAATACAGATATTCAAGGGTATGTGCTGTTTAGGAGAGAAAGGAATAAAAGGTAAAGGTGGTGGGGTAGTGTTGTACTTCAACAAAGTGGTGAACTGTAAGAAGTGATGGAATGTACAAAAACACTCTGTGGCAGGATTGTAAAACACTCACTCACTCATGTCCATCACCCCAATCGGGGTATGGGCTGCCAACCACAGATCTCCACAGTCCTCTATCTTGGGCCATTTGCTCTAGCTGGTTCCAGATATAGCCCATTTTTTTGCTATCAGCCTGAAGGTCGCGTCGCCAGGTGTTTCTTGGACGGCCTCTTTTCCGCTTGCCTTGGGGGTTCCACCGCAGTGCCTGTCTGGTGATGTTAGTTGGCTGCTTACGTAGTGTATGTCCTATCCAACTCCACCTTCTCCTTCTGATTTCTTCCTCTGCTGGGAGTTGACAGGTCCTCTCCAAGAGGTGGATGTTACTGATGGTGTCTGGCCAGCGGATCTGGAGAATCCTTCTAAGGCAGCTATTAATTAAGGGTTGGATCTTCTTGATGGTTGTTTTGGTTGTCCTCCAGGTTTCAGCTCCATACAGTAGGACTGATTTCACATTGGAGTTGAACAGTCGGATTTTTATTGCCAAAGACAGCTCTCTAGAGCTCCAGATGTTCTTGAGCTGTAAGAAGGCTGCTCTTGCCTTACCAATCCTTACTTTGATGTTTGCGTCTGTGCCACCCTGCTGGTCGATGATGCTACCTAGGTAGGTGAAGGACTGCACTTCTTCCAGGGAGCTTCCATTCAGTGTGACTGGGTCATTGCTGATGGAGTTAATCCTAAGGATCTTGGTCTTGTCCTTGTGAATGTTGAGGCCAACCTGTGATGACGTGGCTGCCACTACGTTGGTCTTCTCTTGCATCTGCTGTTTACTGTGCAAAAGGAGCGCAAGGTCGTCCGCAAAGTCCAGGTCATCAAGCTGGGTCCACAACGTCCACTGGATTCCATTCCTGCGCTCGTAGGTGGATGTCTTCATAATCCAATCGATGACGAGGAGAAAGAGAAGTGGTGACAACAAGCATCCTTGCCTGACTCCAGTTTGCACCTGGAAGCTGCCCTCCATGGATCACTCTACAGTGTATACCGTCATATGAGTTCTTGATCAGGTTGACCACCTTTGCTGGGATGCCATAGTGCCGAAGAAGCTTCCAGAGGGTCTCTCGATCCACACTATTGAACGCTTTCTCATAATCAACAAAGTTGATGTACAACGAGGAGTTCCACTCCATAGACTGCTCGACTATGATGCGAAGCATTGCTATCTGGTCCGTGCATGATCTATTCTGCCGGAAACCTGCCTGTTCATCTCGTAGCTGTGGATCGACGGCATCCTTCATTCTCTCTAAGAGGACTCGGTTGAAGACCTTCCCTGGCACTGACAGGAGTGTGATTCCTCTATAATTGGCACAGTTGTTAAGATCTCCTTTCTTGGGGATTTTGATGAGATATCCCTCTTTCCAGTCTACCGGAATCACTTCTTCTTCCCATATCTTCTCAAAGAGGGGGTACAGCATTTCCACTGAAGCATCCAGGTCTTCTTTCAGGGCCTCTGCTGGGATGTCATCAGGTCCAGCCGCCTTACTATTCTTCATCATGGTGATGGCTTTTCTGATCTCATCTCTAGTTGGTTTATCGCAATTAATTGGGAGGTCCTTGTTGGCTGGGTTGATATCTGGTGGATTTGGTGATGCTGGTCTGTTCAGGAGTTCCTCAAAGTGCTCCGCCCATCTGTTCATCTGTTGTTCTATTCCTGTTATAGACTTTCTCTGCTTGTCTTTAATGGGACGTTCTGGCTTGCTGAACTTTCCAGACAGTCGCTTGGTAGTATCATACAGCTGTTTCATATTACCGCTGTATGCTGCCTGCTCCGCTTCTGCTGCCAGTTCATCCACATACTCTCTCTTGTCCTTCCTGATATTCCTCTTCACTGCTCTATGGGCTTCAGCATACTCTTTTTGAGCTTTGGCCTTTGCTGCTCTAGTCCTGCTGTTGTTGACTGCCTTCTTCTTCTTCTTTCTGTCTTCTATCTTGATCAAGGTCTCTGCTGTGATCCACTCTTTCTGTTGGTGTTTCTTAATTCCAAGCACTTCCTGGCATACTGACCTAAGTGTCTCTCTCACTTTCTGCCATCTGTTTAGTACACTGTCTTCCTCTTCCTCAGACCGATCCTGTAATACTGAAAACTTATTCTTCAGCGTCAGTCCAAAATCTTCCTTGGTCTTATGGTCCTTCAGAAGGCTGATGTTGTACTTCACTCTTCTGTCTGACGCGTCTATCCAGTTCTTTTTCAGCTTCAGCTTCAATCTGGCCACCACTAAGTGATGGTCGGATGCCGTGTCTGCTCCTCTTCTAACTCTAACGTCCTGCAAGGATCTTCTGAACTTCTTGCTAATGCAGACATGGTCGATCTGATTTTCTGTCATGCCTGCTGGTGATACCCAGGTACTCTTGTGGATCCCCTTGTGAGGAAAGATGCTACCTCCTATGACCAGGTTGTTAAGTGCACACAAATCCACAAATCTCTCTCCATTCTCACTCATCTCTCCCAGAGTGTGGGTCCCCATGACTTGTTCATATCCTGTGTTGTCAGGTCCAATTTTGGCATTAAAGTCTCCCATAAGGATGATGATGTCTTTGTCTGGGAGAATCTCTAATATTTTCTGGAGTCTGTTGTAAAAATAATCTTTGTCCTCCTCTTCTCTGTCATTAGTTGGAGCGTAGCACTGAACAACATTCATCTTAATCCTCTTCATTTTAGTTCTGAAGGATGCTGTGGTGATCCTGGGACCATGTGCCTCCCAACCAATCAGTGCTCTCTGTGCCTGCTTGGACAACATGAACCTACTCCCTGTGTGTGGGGTGCGTCGCTCTCTTCATGTCCTGAATACAGCAACAGCTCTCCTGTCAACAGTCATCTCTGCCCCGCTTGCGTTCATCTTGTCTCACTAATGCCTAATAGGGTCAGGTTGTTACTCCTCATCTCTCATGCAGCCTGTGCCATCTTTCCTGACTCGTACATGGTCCTCACGTTCCATGTGTCTATGGTAATCCTCCTGGTTGCAAGAAGGGTAATCGGCTTAGTAGCTTCCTCATGGCTTTTACCACCCAGCGTCATGCATCTTCTAGTTGAAGACCATTCTTTTTCCAGGGTAAAAGTCTCTGTTGTCTCTATTGTTGGCGTTTCTGTAGCAGGTTGATTTTTTATGAGGTGGAGTTGCTAGCCCCACGCCCAACCCTCCTCCTTTATCCTGACTTGGGACAGGCAGATGGCCCCAAAGGATCTCTCTGGTGAAGTTGGATTGTAAAAGAGGTCCTGTTAAGATAAAATAATGTTAGGGGTCTGCTATTGACACCCAGGGTCAGTCTTAGATATGGCTAGAAATCTCTATTATTACAGAGATAATTACTACCAGGAATTGGGTCATAATGGGAGACTAACTTCCCAGATATAGACTGGAGAATAAATACTACCAATACTAGTAGGATCCACTTATTCCTGGATGTGATAGATGGCAGTTTACTACAAAACTGCCACTTAACCAACAAGGGATGATATAATTTTATACTTGGTTTTGGTAAGTATTAAGGATATCCTAGAAGAGCCCATCATAGGAAATGAAGGATAATCAAAGCCAGGTCATCAATGTTTTTAGAGTCACTACTTCCCAGGATAGAGTCCTCCATTCTTTAAGTATGACCTACATTCTTTGTTCCCAGGTGTATACATTTAGCCATATTAAAAACACGTTTGCTTGTGCCCAGCATGGCTCTAACTGGACCTGACCATCCCTTCACCCTCAACTGGGACATCCAGACAGACCATGGGGAATTATAGGCCAGTCACCCTCACTTCAGTATCTGGAAAGATAATGGAGCAAATAATCATGTAATCAATTTAAAAACACCTAGAAGATAACAAGGTGATAAGTATCAGTCTGCCTGGATTTGTCAAAAACAAACCATGTGAAACCAACCTAATAGCTTTCTTTGGCAGGGTTACAAGCCTTGTGGATGGGGGAAAGATGTGGTATATCTTGACTTTAGTAAAGCTTTTGATACTGTCTCGCATGACCATCTCAAACAAACTAGGGAAATACAGTTTTAGATTATGGCATAGGGAGTACACTTATAAAGTTTACAGATGATACCCAGCTGAAAGAGGTTGGAAATGCTTTGGAGGATAGGACTAAAATTCAAAGTGATCTGGAGAAATGGTCTGTAGTAAATAGGATGAAATTCAATAAGGACAAACATAGAGTACTCCATTTAGGAAGAAACAATCAATCAGTTGCACACATACAAAATGGGAAATGGCTGCCTAGGAAGGAATACTGCAGAAAGTGATCTGGGGGTCACAGTCGATTCCAAGATAAATGCGTGTTAGTGTAACACTGCTAAAAAAAAAAAGTGAACATAATTCTGAGATGTATCAGCAGGAGTGTTGTAAGCAAGACACGAGAAATAATTCTTCCACTCTACTCCACGCTGATATGGCCTCAACTGGTCAACTGAAGTATTGTGTCCAGTTCTGGGCACCACATTTCAGGAAAGATTTGGACAAATTGGAGATAGTCCAGAGGAAAGCAAGAAAAATGATTAAAGGTCTAGAAAACATGACCTAGGAGGGAAGATTGAAAGAACTGAGTTTGTTTAGTGTGGAGAAGAGAAGACTGAAAGGGAACATAATTTTCAAGTACATAAAAAGTTGTTACAAGGAGGAGCAAGAAGAATTATTTTTGTTAACCTCAGAGGATTGGACAAGAAGCAATGGGATTAAACTGCAGCAAGGGAGGTTTAGGTTGAAAAACTTCTTCTCAGGGTAGTAAAGCACTGGAACAAATTGTTTAACCTGTTCGTAAACACCACCAATGGTGTAGATTCCACAGCCTCCGTAGGCAAACCCAGTCAGGAATTGTCTAGTTATTACGTAGTCCTGCCACGAGTGCAGAGGATTGGATTATGTGACCCACTGAGATCCCTTCCGGTCCCACACTTCTCTGATAAGGGATCTGCCCCTAGAAGGACTTCCCACCAATAGGAAATCAGCTGTTCCCAAGGGCCAGAGAAGGTACGCTCTGTCTCCCTAAGGGTGACCCCCAAGAAAGGCCTAGGTTAAGAGTCAAGAAAGGCACACACTTTTACACTCTGGCTTCATTATTCTCTTTTGGGCAGAGACACTAAGCTGGGGTGGGGGGGAGAGGTAGATATGCTGGAGGGTAGGGATAGGGTCCAGAGTGACCTAGACAAATTGGAGGACTGGGCCAAAAGAAATCTGATTAAATTCAACAAGGACAAAGTGCAGAGTCCTGCACTTAGGAAGGAAGAATCTCATGCACTGCTACAGGCTGGGGACTGAGTGGCTAAGCAGCAGTTCTGCAGAAAAGGACCTGGGGATTACAATGGATGAGAAACTGGATATGAGACAACAGTGTGCCCTTGTTGCCAAAAAAGCTAATGGTATATTGGGCTTGTCATAAACAGATAGTTAAGGGTTAATGTCTCTTTTACCTATAAAGGGTTACAAGCAGTGAACCTGGACCACCTGACCAGAGGACCAATCAGAAGACAAGATACTTTCAAATCTCGGTGGAGGGAAGTCTTTGTTTTGTGTTGTTTGTTTGTCTGTTGTTCTCTCTGGGTTCTAAGAGTGACCAGACGTACCTACAGGCTCTCTAATTTTCTGTTCCAGTAGTAAGTACAAGTAGAAGGGCGGTTTAGTCTTTTTGATTGTTTTCTTTATTTGCAAATGTGTATTTTGCTGGAAGGATTTTAATTTGTATTTGTGCTGGGGGGAAGGCTTCTCTCTAGTGTCTATAAGCTGAAAGACCCTGTAACATTTACCATCTTGATTACAGAGACCACTTTTATTTTTTTCTTTCTTTTATTAAAAGCTTTTCTTTTTTAAGACCTGATTGATTTTTTCCCCTTGTTGAGGCTCAAGGGAATTGAGTCTGTACTCACCAGGGAATTGGTGGGAAAAAGGGAGAGAGAAGGGAGGGGGGGAAGGTGGAATTCCTCTGTTTTAGATTCACGGAGCTTGAATCTGTATTACCTCTTGGGGAGGGGAAAAGAGGAGGGGGGAAGGTGCATTCCTCTCTGTTTTAAGATTCAAGGAGTTTGAATCACAGTGATCTTCCAGGGTAGCCCAGGGAGGGAAAGCCTGGGAGAGGCAACGGTGGGGGAAAGGGTTTACTTTCCTTGTGTAAGATCCAGGGGGTCTGGGTCTTGGGGTCCCCTGGGAAGGTTTTAGCGGGACCAGAGTGTACAAGGCACTGCAAGTCTTGTTTGGTGGCAGCACTACAAGATCTAAGCTGGTAATTAAGCTTAGGGGGATTCATGATGGTACCCCATCTTTTGGATGCTAAGGTTCAGAGTGGGGGTTATACCGTGACAGGGCTGTATTAGTAAGTGCATTGCCAGCAGATCAAGCGATGTGATCATTCCCCTCTATTGGTGAGGCCCCACCTGGAATATTGTGTCCAGTTTGGGCCGCCCCCCATAGAAAGGATGTGGACAAATTGGAGAGAGTCAGCAGAAGGCAACAAAAATGATTCGGGGGCTGAGGCACATGACTTATGAGAAGAGGCTGAGGAAACTGGGTCTATTTAGTCTGCAGAAGAGAAGAGTAAGGGAAGGATTTGATAGCAGCCTTCAACTACCTGAAAAAGGGTTTGAAAAAGGATGGAGCTAGGCTGTTCTCAATGGTGGCAGATGACGGAACAAGGAGCAATGGTCTCAAGTTGCAGTGGGGCAGATCTAGGTTGGATATTAGGAAACACTGTTTCACTAGGAGGGTGGTGAAGCACTGGAATGGGTTCCCTAAGGAGGTGGTAGAATCTCCTTCCTTAGAGGTTTTTAAGGCCAAGCTTGACAAAGCCCTGGCTGGGATGATTTAGTTGGGGTTGGTCCTGCTTTGAGCACGGGGGGTTGGACAGGTCATAGAAGATGATTCTCTCTCTCACCTGACCAGGGTTTTCCAAGGCTGCACAGTTCCCTGCCTGTACTGTGAATTCCCCAGCAAGTCTACCTAAGTAGGCCAGCATTTATTTTGCTTTCTCTCCAAAAACTATGAACAGTGTAATTACCCAATATTAAAAAAATTATGACACAGTCCTTTATGAGCAAGCAGATTTATTGTTAATGTGAAAGCATTAGAGAAAACACAAACAATAAAAGTTCCGATATGCATGCTAATAAGCTTACCAGAAGTCACTCATGAGTGTGACATGGCCTTTGTAGGCCAAAATTCTTCCAACCCTTCCTAGAAAAGTTTCGGTGCCCCCTTGGTGAGAATGTTCTCTCCATTAGCTGATCAGGAAGATCGTACTGAGCCTGAGTTTTAACTGTCTATTTATCCAAAAGTCCTTTCTTTTTTGGGTCTCTGGAGAATCCAAATTGAACCAATATATGTGAGCAACGCCAGGAGGCGATACAACCTGAGTGAATTGGCCTAATCGCCTCCCTCCCACCCACTATTCTTTGTTCTGGGAGGGCTGCAGTCACCTTCTCTCATGGAATTACAGATGTCTGGCCTGCAATGATACATATACTTAATATAGTAAGATCTCCCAGTGAGATTGCAGAAAACTGCCATACCTTTCACAACATGATCCTCTCCTAGTCTCTCTCACACACACACACACACACACACACACACACACACACACACACACACACACACACACACACACACACACACACACACAGGACAACAGGTAGCATTTTGAACTCTAAGTTTCCATCTTTTCTGCATGTGAAATCACAGCCTCATTGCTGGAAGGAGATGGTTTAGCTCTGAATTCCTGAATCTCACTCTGTCTATTCTCTCTCCCTGTCCCTCCCCCCACAGACAAACTTTACCAGCGCCCTGGAACAGGAAAATCAGACACAGGTAACGGAGTTCATCTTCCTGGGCTTCGCCAGCCTTCTTCATGGCCAGGCCTTCCTCTTCCTGGTGTTCCTGGTGATCTACCTTGTCACCCTGGTGGGGAATTCCATGATATTCACCCTCATCCAGCTGGATTCCCATCTTCACAGCCCCATGTACTTTTTACTCAGCCACTTATCCTGCTTGGATATTTGCTTCTCGTCAGTCACAGTCCCCAAGATCCTAGTGAACTTCCTGCGTGAGCAGGAGACCATCTCCTACTGGGAGTGCATGGCCCAGATGTTCTTCCTGATGTCATGCGCAGGAGCCGAGTGTGCACTCCTTGCCGTCATGGCCTATGACCGGTATGCAGCCATCTGCAACCCCCTGCGCTACACTGACATCATGAGTCGGAGGGTGTGCATCCCACTCGCCATGGGGTCCTGGCTCTGGGGTCTCCTGGACTCAGCCATACACACCTTCATGGCCTCCAGCTTATCCTTCTGTGGTGCCAACCAGCTTCACCACATCTTCTGTGATGTCCCTCCCCTGCTGAAGATCGCCTGCAGTGACACCTATGTCAATGAGGTCACACTCCATCTGGCTAGTATCTTCATGGGCCTGAGCCCGTTTCTGCTCATCATCGTCTCCTACCTCTACATCCTGGCAGCCATCCTCAGAATCCGCTCCAACACAGGAAGGCACAAGGCCTTCTCCACCTGCGCCTCACACCTGATCGTGGTCACCATATACTTCGGGATGGCCAACCTCAACTACAATCGCCCCAGCGCAGGCTACTCCGTGGGGGTGGACACCCTGGTCTCCACACTGTACTGCATTGTCACCCCCATGCTGAACCCCCTCATCTACAGCCTCCGCAACCAGGAAGTGAAGGGGGCCCTGAGGAAGGCTCTGGGGAGCCATAGGAGGGAATATGCTTCCCCAGGCAGGCAGTGAGGTCCAGGCTGAAGTGAGAGCTGGGGGGTGACTCCTGCTCTGCTCTGACTGTAATGGCTCCTCACACTTCCAAGGGAAATGTTTTGTTTTATATTTATGTCAAAGAAAACCTCTTTTCTTTAGAATAAGTTAGCTGCTCCTTGATGATGCAGTCTGGGGATGCAGGATCTATGTCTCTCATCTGCCTGGCACAGTGGGCTTCAGTCCCTGGTGGGGCCCATACACACTGCTGCAATAATAAATAATCATCTTCTCTGCTGTTTGACTCTTCTTTCTGCCGTTTGCTGAGGCCTGGGTTTGTGGGTTACACAGCACCAGCTCATGGATCCAATCTCCACTGAAATTCAGCTTCACCAGCTGAGTCTAGCCTTCACTCTGCTCTCCAACCAAGAAGTGGGAGCTATGCAGAATTTTGCACAGCTGCATTGGCAGAATTTAACAGTTTTGCTGAAGTTGTCTCGCTTTGGGATCCTTCTGTTCTTGGAGGCTCCCTGCTGCCCTCCAGGGCCCCGGCAGATACCAGAGATGTGTGAGGCTCACACAGCTGGCCTACGGCAGACACCAGAGAAGTGTGGGGCTCACACAGTTGGCCTACATTCATAATGCCCACTTCCTAACTGCTCATAAAGCAACAAACATGCTGCCTACCATTAGAGCCCTTCCTAATGGCCAGAGCTGTAACCCAGGGCTCCATTCCTTTGCCAGGCTGGTCGGGCAGAATCTGCTCTTCTAAGTGGATAAGATTTGTTCCGATGAAGTGCAGTAGAAGGACTCATCCATCCTCCTGGGAACCAGGATGGGGAAAGTTTGGCTAAGTTCCAAGTAATGGCAAAGGCCTGGTTGTGATCCCACCTCTCACCACATGTTAAGTCAAATGACTACCTGGATCAAAAGAAACTGATAAAAATACAACAACAAGAAAAGCATCAGAGAGCGTCCATGTTAAAAGCTAGAGCCAGTCTCACTGACCTAGCCTGGAAATTCTTACATACAGCCGGATGAGAGGAGAAGAAAGCGGAGGAGTTGCTCACAAGACAGACTGAGGCCGGAGCCCTGGCCAGTAGGCCCTACAGGCCAATGCCTAGTTGCGTCCAGCAGACGAAAGGCTAGAAGGGGCATCTAGACATGCGTCCTGAGGAGCCTGGGGGGCTGGTTAGCCCTGTTATCCTCAACTGGGCTGCCCTAGGGCTGAGCTAGGAATGGGTGTGTTCATTCTAGATTGAAACTGACTAAAGGTATTCGCAGCCATGCCTCTCTTCCAGCCCCACTAAAGGATCTTTTAATTTCAGCCATGTGTGCGAGTGCTTACTAGGATCCACCAGGTGCTCCAGTCTATAAGGCCTCCCAAGAGGCAGGCTGGTCTTGTGGTGTGGGCTCAAGCCCTGGTATGTGACTCAGGAGACCTGAGTGCAATTCCCACCTCTGCCACAGACTCACTATGTGGCCTAGGCCAAGTCACTTTCTCTCTCAATGCCTCAGTCCCCCAACAGTAACATAGGGATAATACTCACCTACTTCTGAGGGGCATGTGAGGCATACATTAATGGATTTAGCAAGGCGGTCAGATACTATAGCAATGGGAGGAATACCGCCTAGACAGACAACTGCAGGTACACCAGGTGCTGAGTAGCTGAGAAGGTTGGGTGTACTCCAGCACTCAGCGATGCCATCAGACAGCACAAAATTATGTAGAATCATAGAAATGTAGGACTGGAAGGGACCTCAATAGGTCATCTAGCCCAGTCCCCTGCATTGATGCAGGACTAAGAATTATAGACCATCCCTGTCAGGTGTTTGTCTAACCTGTTCTTAGAAACCACCAGGGATGGAGAATCCACAACGTCCCTGGGCAATTAGCTCCAGGGCTTAGCTGCCCTGACAGGAAGTTTTTCCCAATGTTTAACCTAAATCTTCTTTATCACAATGTAAGCCCATTGCTTCTTGTCCTGTCTTCAGTGATTAAGGAGAACAATTTATCACCCTCCTCTTTACAGCAGCCTTTTATGTACTTGAAGATTTATGTCCCACCTCAGTCTTTTTTTCTCCAGACTAAACAAACCCAATTTTTTAAATCTTTCATTGTAGGTCACATTTATAGACCTTTAATCATTTTTGTTGCTCTCCTCTGGACTTTCTCCAGTTTGCCCACATCTTTCCTGAAATGTGGCACACAGAGCTGGACACAACACTCCAGCTGAGGCTTGACCAGAACAGAGTAGAGTGGAAGAATTACTTCTCCTTTCTTGCTTACAACACTCCTGCTAATACATGTGGTCTAGCAGTGCATTTCCTTACTACGATGGATGATTCTAAGATGCCTACACAAGAATTTCTCACCCCATGTTAGTTTCCATGACAATCAAGCCTGATAACATCACTGCAAGATGCAGCAGGAGTAGAATCTGTGTTGAGGTTTTGCCTAAATAGCCCCTCCCTGAGGTGTGGCTTAAACCTCCTTCCTTCTCACCCAGATGATTAGTATCACCAGTATTTGGAGTTGCTTCTTTCTCCTCACTTCAGTTGGGTCCTACTTTCTTTTTCTTTATGCCTCCACCCAAAGCGACTCCTCACTACACCAGCTATACAGCGGTGCTGTTCCAGGAGAAAACCAGCACTTGAGTGAGCTTGTGAAGGCCTTACACTCAATGTCGTTTCTGTCTGTCTGTAACAGAATAGTCTTTGAATGCTGCATCCACTCAATCAAGCCATGTCAAGAAATACGCTAGGCGTCAAGGGAAAGAACCCTATTGCGCTGGGGGGAAACTGAAAGGGGAAAATGGGGGGACTTGGAGCCTTGCCAGCTCTTCAAGCACTTCTGAAATTGTCTGTAGATCAAACACCTGGTTGCTGGAACCCATTAATGACACGCAGAACAGCAACATGCCGATCTCATCTCTGCCTATCCTCTCAACAGAGCTTAATGTACTGACACCCTCAGTGACAACTCCCAGGCAGAAAAAGAATGGTAGGTGGAGGGGAATGAGGTCATGCATGCAGTCCCTGCCATGGAAGGGTGGGGGGGCAGAGCAAGAGGAGGAATGGGGCACACAGAACCCCTGGTGGGGGTGGAAATTGGGGGACTATAGTGTGGGCAGAGGAGAGAATGAGGAGCACACAGAGTGCCAGCAATGGGGGGCACCCACATATTAGTCAACTTATACTGGTGATGTGTATGGCACACCACACTAACAGGCATTAGAAGCGTAACATTAATATTGTATATTTTATATCCTAGATGAATATTGGGTAATTATGCCAAGTTGTATTACAAGGAATATGCTTTTCCCAGAAAGCTGATCATTCACACTAAGGTGTAGCCCATGACACTTTGCACAGCTGATATCTGTCCTTGTCACAGGATACAAAACCCATCAGAAACAAGAGAAGAATAGTATGTCCTGGTATAGTTAAGAGGGGCTCCATGGCTCATTGACACCTGGAATGTGGTATCCAAAACAAAGATAAGGAAGCTACAGAAAAACAGAATAAAGGAATGAATATAAACTAATGGGTTGAGTCTTGGGTAACATAAGTTGTTTACTAGCTTTTGCAAAGGTCTATTAGAAATAAAGTATACCTACAGGCCTAGTATACATTTATAAATTTATCAGTGTTTTGGAAGCAGACCCTTTACGTAAGGTGAACACAGTGAGACTTTTTCCCAGGAAGTGATACACTTCTTTTTCCTGGTGTCCAACTTTGTCTTTGCCTAAAACTAAGCGCTAGTTTACACTGGCAACGTTAAGGTGCTGCCACGGCAGCACTTTAACATGGCTTGTGTAGACATGTCAGAGCCAAGGGACAGAGCTCTCCCAGAGCTCTAAAACACCCACCTCCACGAGGGGCACAGCTCTCAGCGCTGGTGCACTGTCTAAACTGGCACCCCGAGCGAGAAAGTTGCAGCGCTGTAAAGTGCTAGTGTAGACAAGCCCTAACTAAGGCCTTGTCTACACTGGCAAGTTTCTGCGCAGTAAAGCAGCTTTCTGCAGTGTAACTCCTGAGGTGTACACACTGCCAAGCCACTTAGTATGCAGAAACAGTGCTGTAAAACCACCCCAACGAGGCGTACAGCTTTCTGCGCTGGGCCTACAGCTCCCTGGTGCCAGTGTAGACACCTTGGTCGATTACATCGGTGTGACTGGCCTCCAGGAGGTGTTCCACAATGCCTGTTTTCGCCTCTCTGGTCATTGGTTTGAACTCTACTGCCCTGCCCTCAGCTGACCAACCGTCATCCCTGTACGGAGAGACTTTGGCAAACCAGTAAAGTGCCTAAAACCACTATGGCTTATTCTTAAAAAGCAACCTAGTCAGCAAGCTGTAAATTGATCATTCAGCAAACTCAGCTTGACCAAGGCAGGAGGGCGGGAGGGGGTTGGGTGCCACGGAAAGGGCAGCTTGACCCCATGTCCTTCCTGATAAGACTCCTCTTGAAGTTGTTGATACAGGCATTTTTAAAAAGAGCAGGAATGTTTATTGGGGTCTCAGAGCTGCAGACTCTGGAAAACTCACATCTGGTTAATCAATAGTCAGAAGGAACCTCTTGCTTGAAACTGCTTACTTGACAAGGTTTCCTTAAGGGATATGTCATTCTATCACTACTGTAAAAATAAGGGGAAAAAGTTTGAGCTAGTTGGACTCGTTTAGGGATTCTTTTGGACTCTCCCTCTGGATACATCTTGCAGTCCCCAACGGCAGACGGAAGATTTGGCCTCCGGAAGCCTGCCGCTGTGTCACTTGAGAGCCACACTCAGCTTTGGTAGTTATCAGGGGTCGGGGGTGTTTTACTAACTTGTTGCGGATGTTTGTAAGTGCTTGAGACTAAGTAAAGTTTAGCTTTTAGTGACAGCACTCTTGTGTTGTCCTGTTTGTGCCAGCCATCTATCGGTGGACGGCCGTGTCTCCCCTGATTTATTTCCTGACGCCAGCTCGCACAGAGTAAAAGTTACCAAGAGCTCTGGGTTGAAAGAACCCCAGGTAACAATCCCCACCCCTTAAATTCCTTGGGAATTTTGAAAGTCTCCTTCCTGTTTGCTCGGTGATGCGTGCAGTGGTCTCCGTGCATCTTTTCAGGTGACCACGCCTGTTCCATGCACCAGGTGATCCCTGACTTGGGGCAGTGCCGAGCTGATGGACCTCATCAGAATTTGGAGAGAGGAGACTGTCCAGTCCCAGCTGCGCTCCAGCCGTAAGAATTAGGATACCTACGACAGATTTCACAATGCATGACGGAAAGGGGCCATGACCGGGACACACTGCAGTGCAGGGTCAAAGTGAAGGAGCTGCGGAACACCTACCGCAAGGCACAGGAGGCAAACCACCACTCCGGTGCTGTGCCATGAGCTGTAGGTTCTACAAAGAGCTCGGCGCAATACTCGGTGGTGACTCCACCTCCACTGCGAAGGCCACTGTGGATACTTCGGAGGCTCGCGTGCCAGCCAAGAATAGACCGAGCCAGGAGGAGGGAATCTTGGAGCAGTGGAACGGGGTGTTGATTGACTCCTTCTCTTCACAGGAATCTGCCTCAGATCTCCAGGAAACTCTCGAGGAGATACGGGGCAATCCACTGCTGCAGATTCTTTGGCAGAGCTGCTTTGTTTCTTGCCCCATTAAGGGAAATCTTCCCACACCACTCTGTCATCACTGGTCGGGGGTTGGGAGGACACCATTGCTGCACACAGGTGAGCCACATATGGGCCAGGGCAGAAGCCTCAGTCTTGGAGAAAACCCTCCCTTGATTCCCTGCTCTCCCTCAGCAGCAAGATCTTCCATAATTAACATAGCCTGGGGAAAATGTGGGGACAATAATGATTATAAGCCCCCCCTCCCCTCCACAGTGCTGGCTCTCCCCAAGAGCCACGTGCCCAGTGGACAGTATGGTGCTGGAACATGGATTTCTCCTGCCCCTGCAGCTACTTACCATTTTGGGGGTCTTGTGGCTCGTGGGTGCTCGCCTGGGGTCAGCCAGTTAGTGACAGGTATGTGCATAGGGCTGTTTTTAAGTCACTGAATCAATGGTCTGTGTGTTGCAAATAATACTGCTGCTGTAAAATGTTGCATTTTGGCTTCACAGATATGATCTTGGGAACCCAGCCCCCCTCTTTGTTATTGCCAGCTAAATGGCTGCGCAGAATTAGAAAGCAGCCAAGAAGAACTAAGGAGGACTTTCTGCGTGATGTCATGATGCACTCCGCTGCCGAAAAAAAAAGAACTGAAGGAGTGGAGGGACAGCAAGAGGAGGGACTGAAAGGAGAATGTGGTGCACCAGGATGAAGCAGCTCTTAAACGTTATGGAGCGCCAAGCGGAAACACTCCAGGCCCTACTAGCACTGCAAACTGAGCAGCTCCGCACCTGCCCTCCCCTGCAGCCATTGTCACAAAACTCTTCTCCATGCTCCCCTGAGACACCACCAATACGCTCTTATCAGCCTCCTGGCCCCAGTTTGTACCTGCTGCATTGCACTCCTGCCCTGTAACCATCCTGCCCTTCAGACTCCCAGTACCCACTGCACTCAACTCCCGTCCCTCTGCAGTGTAGCCCGGCTGAAGTACAGTACCTGCTGCACTGTACTCCAAAGGAGAAGGTTGGATATGATCCCTGGACATACACAAATCTCTAACCGTCCTGAGACCCTCCTTTCCCCATCCCTCGCAGTGCTGATGTGTTTTTTTTGATCTCTCCCCCCTCTGGTTGTTGTTTTTTAATAAAAGAGTTGTTTTGGTTTGAAAGCAATCTTTATTCCATTAATTGAAAGCAAACAGAGCCCTGCAAAGCAACAGGAAATTTTCTTACACCTTCATAGCATCGTCTGCACCAATCACAATCACCTCCTAACATTACAAGCACTGCACTCCCAAGCACAGCAACAAATATTAGTGGCTTTCAGCTTCAAATTGCTGCCTTAAGGAACCCCTGATCCATATGGCCCTGTGCTGTGCCTCTCTAATTCAGCCTCTAGGTGTGGAGCCTCAGTGGTCCAGCACTGAGTGAAGCTTTCAATCTTCCTTTCACAAATATTATGGCGCATGCAACATGTGGCTATAAGCATAGGAATATTGTCATTGGCCTGGTCCAGCCACCCGAAGAGGCAGTGCCAGTGGGCCTTAAAATGACCCAAAGCACACTCCACACTCATTCTGCACTTCCTCAGCCTGTTTTTGAACCATTCCTTGCTTCTGTCAAGGTGCCCCGTGAATGGCTTCATAAGCCATGGCATTAAGAGATAGGCAGGGTCTCCCAGAATCACAATGGGCATTCAGACTTCCCCTGTGGTGATCTTCTGCTCTGGGAAGAAAGTCCCTGCTTGCAGCTTCCTGAATGAGGCCAGTGTTCCAAAAGATGTGTGCGTCATGCACTTTTCCAGATCAACCTTGTTAATGTGCATGAAATGCCCACAGTGATCCACAAGCACCTAGAGAAGAAATATCCCTTCTGATTAATGTACTTGGTGGCTAGGTGGTCAGGTGCCAGAATTGGAATATGCGTGCCATCTATTGCCTGTCCACAGTTAGGGAAGCCCATTTGTGCAAAGCCATCCAGAATGTCAAGCACATAGCCCAGAGTCACGGTCTTTCAAAGCAGGATGAGATTAATGGCCCTGCACACTTCCGTCAACATGAGTTCAATGGTTGACTTTCCTCTCCGAACTGGTTAGCAACCTATCGGTAGCTGTCTGGAGTAGCCAGCTTCCACAGTGGGGAATAAGCAGGAAGAACTCAAAAGGCTAGTAAATAAAAACAACTACGACATAGCTGGCATCACAGAGACTTGGTGGCATAATATGCATGTAACCCTTCTGCCCCTCTGAGTTGGCAGCAACAAGGGCCGGGTTCAGTATCCAGGGGTTCCATTTCAATAACACAATGCATAACCTGCTCGAGTCCCCACCCAGTGACCTGGGAAAAATCTTACAAACACCCCTAGGTGCCTCAAAGAGGCAATGCTTCCCCCTCACAAGCACAGAGTCTCAGTGTAGCAGAAAAGGTTTAACAAGAGATAAACAACAAGCACTAAATTGGGAAAACACCTCAACTAGAGTTCCTAGACCAAACCGTGAGCAAAGACTCACCCCAGAGAATTGGGCTGTGTCCTTTTCCCTGGGCTCTTGAGTCCAGCAACCCCCAAATCACCCACAGTCCCCAAAGTCCCACAATTCAAAAGTCTCTGTCCTGGGTCAGTGCAGCCCCGAAGTTCGAGAGTCTATCTGCAGAGGTCCCTCCCCCGAGACTGGGTAGAAAGGGGCACCTTAAGTGGTCCGGGGCCAACTGCCCTGCCTCTCCGTGGGGTTCTGCTTCTGCCTTCTCCACAAACTGCTCTGCTTTACCAGCCACTCCACTCTGCTTCTCCAGCCATCCTCACAAACTGCTCTGCTCCACCAGCTGCTCTGCTCCACCAGCTGTCCCGTGAGATGCTCCAGTTGTCCCTGCAAACTGCTCAGCTCCGCTCGCTCTGTGGGCCGCTCCACCCATCCCACAGCTACTCTGCTCTGCCAGCCGCTCTGCTCCACCAGCTGTCCCCACAAGCTGCTCCACTCCGCCAGCTGCTCTGTTCCGCAGTATAGCTTCAGGCTTCCCAACTAGTTAGCACAGTATCAGTGCTCTCAGCGCAGTAATTTCAACTCCTAGTGATCCCAGTTCATAGTAGGGGAGCCCCAGTGCTAGTGCACCATTAGCCCAAAGTGAGGTCAGCTCAGTAACCTGTATCTAGATTAAGGGAATCAACTCTGACATTCCACAGTTGAGAGAGGAGGGGGTAGAACTGGTGCTTCTGGCTCCACAAGGAGACTGCACCACCAGGCACAGATACCTGTTCCCAGCCTCTCTCAACCTCACTGGGTTTTGGAACCCAGGTCCCTTGTCTAGTAAGTACCACCCAACTGAGGTTGAGTCATTTCTGTCACAAAGCAGTCCCACAGCTCGGCAGTCTGGGATAGGGTAGGCGTGCCTATGCAAATACACTCTGAAATTCTTTCCACCAGATGTCAGGGTAGAGCTTATCCTGACTCTGCTTACATGCATGACTGGAATATTGGTATAGAAGGATACAGCTTGCTCAGGAAGGACAGGCAGGGAAAAAAAGGAGGAAGTGTTGCCTTATATATTAAAAACATATACTCTTGGACTGAGGGTGAGATAGAAATAAGAGACAGGCTTGTTGAAAGTCTGAGTAAGGACAAAAGGGGTAAAAAACAAGGGCAATGTCATGGTAGGGGTCTACTACAGACCACCAAACCAGGAAGAAGAGGTGGGTGAGGCTTTTTTTAAACCAACAAAATCATCCAAAGCACAGGACTTGGTGGTGATGGGCAGTTCAACTACCCAGACATTTGCTGGGAAAATAAAGCAGGGCACAGATTATCCAACAATTTCTTGGTATGTATTGGAGACAATTTTTTTACTTCAGAAGGTGGAGAAAGCTACTAGGGGAGAGGCTATTCTAGATTTGATTTTGACAAATAGGGAGGAACTGGTTGAGAATTTGACAGTGGAAGGCAACTTGGGTGAAAGTGATCATGAAATGGTAGAGTTCAAGATTCTAAGGAATGGTAGGAGGGAGAACAGGGCAAAAAAGACAATAAATTTCAAGATGACAGACTTTAGCAAACTCAGGGAATTGGTAGGTAAAATCACTTGGGAAGCAAATCCAAGGGGAAAAACAATTGATGACAGGTGGCAGTTTTTCGGAGACATTCTTAAGGGTACGAGAATAAACTATCTCACTGCATAGGGAAGATAGGAAGTATGGCAAGAGACCACACCGGCTTAACCAGGAGATCTTCAATGATCTAAAACTCAAAAAAGAGTCCTACAAAAAGTGGAAACTTCGTCAAATGACAAAGGATGAATATAAACAAATAACACAAGTACGTAGGGACAAAATTAGAAACGCCAAGGTGCAAAACAAGATCAAACTAGCTAGGAACATAAAAGGAAACAAGAAAACATTCTACAAATACATTAGAAGCAGGAGGAAGACCAATAACAGAGTAGTCCCATTACTCAATGAGGGGGGAAGACAATAACAGAAAATGTGGAAATGGCAAAGGTGCTTAATTACTTCTTTGTTCTGGTTTCCACCAAAAAGTTTAGTAGCGATTGGACATCTAAAACAGTGAATGCCAATGAAAATGAGGTAGGAACAGAGTCTAAAATAGTGAAAGAACAAGTTAAAAATTACTTAGAGAAGTTAGATGTCTTCAAATCACCAGGGCCTGATGAAATGCATCCTAGAATGTTCAAGGAGCTGACTGACAAGGTATCTGAGCCATTAAAATTTATTTTCGAAAAGTCATGGAAGATGGGAGAGATTCCAGAGGACTGGAAAAGGGCAAATCTAGTGCCAATCTATAAAAAGGGAAATTAAGACAAGCTGGGGAATTACAGACCAGTCAGCTTTACTTCAGTACCTGGAAAGATAATGGAGCAAATAATTAAGCAATCAATTTGCAAACACCTCGAAGATAATAAAATGATAAATAACAGTCAGCATGGATTTGTCAAGAATAAACCATGTCAAACCAACCTGATAGCTTTCTTTGGCAGGGTAACAAGCCTTGTGGATGGTGGTGGTGTGGGGGGGAAGTGGTAGAGGTGGTATATCTATCTTGATTTTGATATTGTCTCACATGACCGTCTCATAAACTAGGGAAATACAACCTAGATAGAGCTACTATACGATGGTTGCATAACTGGCTGGAAAATCTTTCCCAGACAGTCGTTATCAGTGGTTCACAGCCATGCTGAGAGGGCATAGTGAGCGGGGTCTGTCAAAGATTGGTTCTGAGTCCAGTTCTCTTCAATATCGTCATCAATGATTTAGATAATGGCCAGAGCGTATATTTATAAAGTTTGTGGAAAATACCAAGCTGGGAGGGGTTGCAAGTGCTTTGGAGGATAGGATTAAAATTCAAAATGATCTAGATAAACTGGAGAAATGGTCTGAAGTAAACAGGAAGAAATTCAGTAAGGACAAATGCAAAGTGCTCCACTCAGTTGCCCACATACGAAATGGGCAATGACTGCCTAGGAAGCAGCACTGCGGAAAGGGACCTTGGAGTCAGAGTGGATCACAAGCTAAATATGAGTTAACAGTGTAACGCTATTGCAAAAAAAAAAAAAAAAAGCAGCCAGCCCAGAATGGCTTTATTAGCAGGAGTACTGTAAGCAAGGCACGAGAAGTTATTATTGTGCTTTACTCAGCACTGATTAGGCCTCAACTGGGGTATTGGGTTCAGTTCTGGGTGCCACATTTCAGGAAGGATCTGTTCAAATTGGAGAAAGTCCAGAGAAGAGCAAGAAAATTGATTTACGGTCTAGAAAACATGACCTATGAGAGAAGATTGAAAAAATTAGGTTTGTTTAGTCTGGAGAAGAGAAGACAGAAGACATGAGAACAGTTTTCAAGTACATAAAAGGGTGTTACAAGGAGGAGAGAGAAAAGTTGTTCTTAATCTCTGAGGATAGAACAAGCAGCAATGGGCTAAAATTGCAACAAAGGCGGTTTAGACTGCAAAACTTCCTAACTGTCAGAGTGGTTAAGCACTGGAATAAATTGCTGGGGGAGGTTCTGGAATCCTCATCATTGAGGATTTTTAAGAGCAAGTTGGACAAACACCTGTCAGGGATGGTCTAGATAATACTTAGTCCTGCCTTGAGTGCAGGGAACTGACTAGATGACCTCTTGAGGTCCCTTCCAGTTCTGTGATTCTCCAAGAACAGAGCAGCTCTCATTCTCGTGTCCTTGTGCAGCAGGGCTGAGATGAGCTCATCACACAGTCTCATGAATGTGGCTTTCTTCATCCAAAAGTTCTGCAGCCACTACTCATCATCCCAGACGTGCGTGACCATGTGATCCCACCAAGCCCAAATGTGGCATTCCAGTGTGGTCAGCACCCCCGTGAATGCCACAAGCAATCTCGTGTCGTAGCTAATGCAGGTAGCGAGATCAATGTCGCACTCCTCTTGCCTTTGTAGTTTAAGGAATAACTCCACTGCCACTCATGACGTGTTAGTCAGAGTGAGCAGCATACTTGTCAGTGGTTCAGGATTCACTCCTGCAGACTGAAAAGGCAGAGCGTGCAGTACACAAACCATTGAAAGATGGCGCAGAAGGTGGACGGAAGCACAGGGATTGCTGGGATGCGACGCAATGCATCACGCGGCATTGCGACAGGACCCAGGATGCTCCATTACCCCCTCTGCCTTCCCACAACTCTTAGCGGCAAAAGAGGAAGAGACGTTCTGTGGAATAGCTGCCCAGAGTACACTGCTCTGAATACCGCTGCAAGCGCCGCAAGTGTGAACACACTATTGTGCAGGCAGCTGACTGAACACACAACAGTGGTTTCCCTTCAGCGCTCTCTGAGCAGCACTAGAACCACCAGTTCTGTCACTCTGCCAGTGTTGACATCCCAAATAGCCAAGCTTAGGGTTTCTCAAATATTTCTAATAGCAAACTGTAGAAGTCGTCAAATGATTGACTATACCTAGTTAACAGTACACCGAGTCAGCCTTGCGACCGCTGCCCAGCACTGTTCAGCCCAAATAGCAGACAGACCATCACAATATGGTTAACTGGGTTCTGGTAGTAATTGCACAGAGATAGGATCTGTAAACATGAAAGTCCTAATAAACAGTTTGGCAGGGGAAGCCTAGAAGGGAAAGAGATTACAGTATTGCTATTTTGGTGAAATGCCTTAAATAACCTGTTAATAAAAAGAACAGGAGTACTTGTGGCACCTTAGAGACTAACAAATTTATTTGAGCATAAGCTTTCGTGGACTACAGCATTCGAAGAATTGGGCTGTAGCCCACGAAAGCTTATGCTCAAATAAATTTGTTAGTCTCTAAGGTACCACAAGTACTCCTGTTCTTTTTGTGGACACAGACTAATACGGCTGCTACTCTGAAACCTGTTAATAAAATAAATCTATATATCACAGTACTGGAATAGCAAAATGCCATATGGTGATAATACATAAAAATTAAAGATAGCAAAACAGTTCAGTCAAATGCCATATTTTGAGGGTACATAAACATTTGTTATAGCAAAAGACTAAAGCAATGACATGCTGGAGCCCAATTGGCAATAATGATGCTGAAAATCATAAGGGAGTGCTCAAATCTTTTCTAAGAAAATATGTAACAGAATATGGGGGTGGTTTGCCATCACTGGATGCTATCCATAAAAATGACCCCTATGATTATGTGCATTCATTATATGCAGTGGAAGTTGAGAAAAAAATGAAAGGATAAAAACTAACAGGCAAGGCAATGCATTGCTTCTTTATTGTTACAGGCTATGTAGGTCGTAAGATAGCACAAATGAAAAGCAAAATGAAAGATAATTAGAAACAGAACAAAATAAAAAATTAAAAACAAGTAATAGAATCACAGTAGGTTAGGGTTGGAAGGGACCTCAGGAGGTCATCTAGTCCCACCCCCTGCTCAAAGCAGGACCAGTTCTCAACTAAAATCACCCCAGCCAGGGCTTTGTCAAGCCTGACCTTAAAAACCTCTAAGGAAGAAGATTCCACCACCTCCCCAGGTAACCCATTCCAGTGCTTCACCACCCTCCTAGTGAAAAAGTTTTTCCTGATATCCAACCTAAACCTCCCCCACTGCAATTTGAGACCATTACTCCTTATTCTGTCATCTAGTACCACTGAGAACAGTTAGATCCATCTTCTTTGGAACCCCATTTCAGGTAGTTGAAAGCAACTATCAAATCCCCCCTCATTCTTCTCTTCTGCAGACTAAACAATCCCAGTTCCCTCAGCCCCTTCTCATAGGTCATGTGCTCCAGCCCCCTAATCATTTTTGTTGCCCTCCCCTGGACTCTTTCCAATTTTTCCACATCCTTCTTGTAGCATGGAGCCCAAAACTGGACACAGTACTCCAGATGAGGCCTCACCTATGTCAAATAAAGGGGAATGATCACGTCCCTCAATCTGCTGGTAATGCCCCTACTTATACATCCCAAAATGCCATTAGCCTTCTTGACAACAAGGGCTCACTGTCAATTCATATTCAGCTTCTCGTCCACTGTAACCCCTAGGTCTTTTTCTGCAGAACTGCTGCCTAGCCATTCGGTCCCTAGTCTGTAGCGGTGCACAGGATTCTTCCATCCTAAGTGCAGGACTCTGCACTTGTCCTTGAACCTCATCAGATTTCTTTTGGCCCAATCCTCTATTTTGTCTAGGTCCCTCTGTATCCTATCCCTACCCTCCAGTGTATCTACCACTCCTCCCAGTTTAGTGTCATCTGCAAACTTGCTGAGAGTGCTGTCCACGCCGTCCTCGAGATCATTAATGAAGATATTGAACAAAACCAGCCCCAGGACTGACCACTGGGGCACTCCACTTCATACTGGCTGCCAACTAGACACGAAGCCATTGATCACTACCTGTTGAGCCCAACGATCTAACCAACTTTCTATCCACCTTATAGTCCATTCATCCAGCCCAGACTTCTTTAAGTTGCCAGCAAGAATACTGTGGGAGACCGTATCAAAAGCTTTGCTAGGTAACCTTAATACTTCACTTGTTTAGTCTGGAAACAATAAGAGGGAGACTAGGAGATTGTCAGACTTGGTGCAGCCAGTTGCACACAGAAAGAAATTAGGCTGGTAAACTCAGACTGAGAATTTTAAAAGTGCATTTCAAGTGGCCCTGAAACAGTTAACTGTGGTTTAAAAAAAAAAAAAAGGCACCTTGGTAAATTCCACAAAATGTAGAAAGGAAAAGAAATCTACCGTGCTACCTTTTTATGAGGACAGTTAAACTTGCTGCTGTTGCCTGTGCTTTGGAATGCTTTGCTCCAATTTCTAGATCTTCGCTTTGCTTTCCAATTCTGCATGGGTCTGTAATGCCCTCACAGAACTCAAACCTTTTTGATTAATCTCTTTTGACTGATGCCTCTTACATTTCCCCTTTAGAACAAAGGGAAGAAAGAAGTGAGGGAAGTGATGTAGGAAAGGTAATAGATATTAATGAAAGCCCAGGCATTGGAATGGAAAAAAGATTTTAAAAGCATCTAACTAAGGACATTTGTATGGGGGGAGGAAGGAAATTCAAAACAAAAAAGCAAACATAGTTTAACAAAGAGTAGAAAACCAAGTCATGCATCTGTCATATGCTGTGCTGCACTGTACCTTGTGTCCTAAATGGCTTGGTGTCTATTATATTGTGGATAAATTAAGTTAATCTGTGTATACAATTCAGGTTATTGGAAACCAGAAAAATGCAGATAAAATTTGCCTTGCAAATCAGCTTTGTTGTTTAGGGATGCATCCCACAGAATGAGGACATTGGACTGTATCAATGCACAGTGAAGAGACACCCTCCAGCCACCAGAAGGGAAAGAGAGAAACCCACAGATAGACTGGTCAACTGCCTTTCAACATGTCGTGTATGGACAATTATGTAACAATGACTTAAGGTAAAACTGGGCCCATCCAGTGCTATAACTGCTACAGCCATGCCTGGGACTTTGCTCCATAATGTACAGTTTAAGCATACACCTGCCATTTTAAATCTTTCCCACTGGAATATGGCTGTGTAAAAGCAAATGGAACCTTGGTGTATACTTCATTAATAGATATAATCATACCAGGAATGGGCACAAAATCCAGTGGCTGGGCAAGAGACACTTCCAGAATCATATTTTTCAAACTATGTGACTCCAAAGTTTAGAAGGAATTGTTGGTTCCATCTCAGGATTATCTATCTGGATTGGGGATGTCTATTGGAACAGGGTGGATAAGGAAAATATAAAAAAGCACATTGATTATTTCAAGTCACAGGCAGCTGAAACAGTTTAGAAACTAGTAGGTAAAGATATTTGCACAGCTTCCAGAAGTTGTTAACTACGATAACCAGTTTATTAAGGAATGTTGAAAAGGGAAAATTGCCTAATAACAAAACAATTACAAAAGCCTTTGATACACACTAATCTGGTAAACTGGCAATATATCCAGTCACGTAAACAGATTCCCTTTAGCACCATTTGTGATTTGTGGTCAGTGACCACACTCTGATCAAGGCACTATTCCAAACAATCTTGCTCACTGTCAGACTCAGTGTATACAGATGCTCCCTGAGTTACATAAACCAGATGTATGCGAATCTGAGCTTATGGAAAAAGTTCCGTAAACTAGAAATAGGAAGGGTGTTTTTTTCATTTGTTTTGTTTTTTGTGTTGCATAATGGTCGGAGACACGTTTCCGACTTACCCAAAATTCGAATTACACAAGGGGTTCTGGAATGGAACGCTTGTGTAAGTCGGGGAGTGTCTGTATTCTCTTTACAGTATCTTTAACAATATTGGCTTCTGACACTGCAACATTTAATAGATTAGCCTACTGAGTGGACAGCAGCTATTTATAAGACAATATCTACAAGGAGAACCTGATCTACCACAGCTATTTCACTCAGCAACACAAACCTAGAGAGCTCCACACAGCTTGTGGTTCTGTGAAAGGGTATTGATACGAGTGCAGGCGTGATGTCTAACATCACAACTCCTCTTTGTGGCCATACCAGGCTGACATGAATCAACAAGACAAGTGAGCGAGCAGCTACTGTCTAACCTGTAATGTGGTACCAAGTGCTAATGGCCAGCAGTAAGATAATCTATCATATGGATGAACGGTATTGCGTAGTAACTATTTACCAAAAAAAATTATGCATGGCAACCTCACTAGTAACGCCACTACTCCCGATTTGTGTTTTATGCCTCATGTACATAGTATTGTGGGTCAAACTATAATTATGCCTATTCCACTTTTTCCAGAATGAATCCATTACCCAAAGTGAGCCCCATCACTAGGATGAAATTGAAAAATGTCAGTTTTTAAATGCACATATTGATTCCCTACCACTGAATTTTTTAAAAAATATTAGATTGAAAAGACATTTCATATTAGCAATGATGTGCATAAAGCTGAACTCATCCAAAGCTTTAATACGTGAAGGTGACTTGGAAATAGAGTATACTCCCATTTATCCCAAACTTTATTATCCAGCTCTGCATTACCCAAATCCCTGCCTTGGCCCTCAGCTCAGCACGAGATGTGTGCTGCAGAGAGCATGTATCTCATGCTGGGGGACGAAGAAAGAATTGGCTAATGCAGAGGATCGGATACTAAACCAGAGACCCCTGGCCAGGACTGTGAGGAGGAGGATGGACCCCAGGCTGTGGGAAAGGCCACCCTGCTGCTGAGTGATTCCTGTGGCAGTACAGGGAGCCTGTGCTGAATCAGGGCCAGGGACACCCAATCCTTGAAGGTGTAAGGCACAGGGAAGGCTGCAGTCCCGGCAAGGCAGAGCAGCATTCTGGCCAGGGGTCTCTGCCCTGCTGGGACTGCAGCCTTTGGGTGTCACTGGCCTTGCAGCAGCCAGGCAGCCATCCGCAGTGCTGCTGTCACAGGAGTAAGCAGGGCAGAGCAGAGACACTCCTCCCCACGCCCCCCAATCCAGGACTGCAAAGGGGGCACCTATGAGCCCCCAGCTGTAGGGGAGGCATCCTACTCTTGCCCTCTTGATTATCCAGATAAAATCAGCGTCCCCCAGATAATCAAGAGTGCATGGTACTTATTTCAAATATGGGAACGGAGGTAATCTTTAAGGCTAATTGTTCTACAAGTAGTATCAATTTTATATTGTCGCTTATGCAGCTTGCTAAAACAGCCATAAGTATGGTCAAGTAATTGACTATAAGCTGCTGGCATGGTGGGAAAATGTGGAGCAAACCGAAACTTTGGCAGGCAGGAGACTGGGAGTCCCTGCAATAGAGGGGATGGGAGGGTGGCACCCAGAGACTTGGGAGGTGGGGGAAATGGACAATACTGTAAGTGTGGCTGACTAAAGCTACAAAGTTTGCAGCTCCCTGGTAGTATTCTTAACCAGCAAGGAGCGTGAAGCCCACCACACAGAGGACGATAAGGTAAAATCAAACAAATACAAAGACATAGCACTCCACAAACTGCACCATAAGAGTGGGGGTGGCTTTGTTGGGAACAGGATCTGGTGAAGGAAGGAGTTATCCAATTTATAAATAAGCTAATTATCAGCCTCCTGATCCTCTCAAACTCCTTCAAACCCCACCCAAGGCAGATGACATAGCCAAGGTTACATGCCCTAAAACGGAGCATTGCAGCATTGTGGGGGTGACTGGCTAACACAGAAGTGGGGCAGGAGCTTCTCCTGACTCCAGCCAGAATCACTGGTTCCCTAGTCTGGAATTCTCCTGGGGTCCCGACTGGCTCTTGGATCTCACTGTCTCTCTCTGGATGCAGGTCACTGCAGCCACCTGATCCATACGGTCACTTTCAGACCCCCACAATCCCCCTTCAGGGGCAGGGCCTTCCTGAGCTGCACTGTCTCTTCCAAACTCTCTTTGAAAGTCAGGCTACTCTTTCCCCAGTTAACTTGAAGGGGTTTTTGCCCTGACTTGTCACTGGCCCAGTGGTCTCCAGGCAGAAGCCTCTCTCGGCCCCCTTATTCCAGGTATGCTAGCACTGGGCTCCGAAACCTTGGAAGCCATCTTAGTTGTAGCCCTTTAGGTAGGGCCCCTAGAGGCTCAGACCAGAGCCCCAGGAGCCAGCAAGTCCTAAATGGCAGTTGCACCAACACCTGCATTCACAGCAGGGGAAGCTCAGGCAGATCTGTTAGTTTGCCTTTTTCCATGTTTACATCTGTGAGCAATAACAATGGTGTGGTAATAAATGCCCCTCCCCCCACAGAAGGCCTCAGGATGCTGGACATCAATATAACAAAGACATAAGTAGGTCAAAGCACATTCTGTGACAGGAATATTGGGAGGGGGGAATAAACCCAGGGCTCTCATGGTCGTACTAACTACAACTGGGTGGAATTTTTCAATGAAACATTTTTTCATCTGTGTAACAGGGTCAGCTACCTCCTGAGCACCTCCTCATGGCCAGATGTCATTCTGCAGCACCCTGCCCGCTGTTCTTCCTCTTTAGGGTCCCCTAAGATCTTCACAGGGACACAATCCCTGAGAGCAGGGGTTCCCAAACTGTGGGCCATGACACAGTCCCAGAGGCAGCCAGCAATGGCCCCTGCCCAGGGCTGGAGGAGATCAGCAGCCTGGGTGGGCAGCAGAGGTGACGGGCAGTTGCTGGGTGAGTAGAAAGGGCTGACCCCGAGAGGTGGCAGCTCCCAGGGCAGCTGGAGGAGGCTGGAGTGTTTGCAGCGGTTCCTGCTCTGAGCTGCCACACCCAGGGATCTGTGGCTGTTGGCAGGGTGGCTGAGTGCTGGTAAGCCTAGGGCTGGAGGGCCTTGCCAGCTAGGAGGGGAGCAGATGACAGTGCCCAAGGCTGCCAGCCTGACCGGCAGATGCAGACAGCCAGGCTCAACTCTGCGGAGCCAGCAGCCCAGCCCTAGGACCCCCCTTCTCACAGGCATGGTGGTCAGAGGGTGTGTAATCCTTCTGCCCATCACAGCTGGCAGCAACAAGGGCCGGGCTCAGTATCTAAGGTTCTTTTTCAACAATACAACACAAAACCAGCTCGAGCCCCCACCCAGTGACCTGGGACAATTATACGCCACCGCCTGGGTGCCTCAGAAGCAAAACTTCCCCTCTTGCAAGCACAGAGTCTGAGTGTGACAGAACACTTTTAATAAAAGGAGGGAAATAATGCAACATTAATTTGGGGAAACACCACAAACAGGGTTTATAAACATAAACCAAGAGCAAAAGACCCACCATCAAGTAAGTTGGTCTGTATCCTTTCCCCCTCAGGCTTTTAAGTCTAGCAACCCAGAAGTCCCTTTAACATGCCCATCCCTTCTCTGCACTGTTGCTGTCCTTGGATAGTGCATCTGCAGAGTTCATCTCCCACCCCTCTCTGCAGGGCTCTAGTATAATATTCTCTACCAATCCCACCAAGGTATCTTCAGAGTCCCACTTAACACAGCTTTCAGTGACCTCAGCAAGTAGTGGGGCAGCTTCACTACTGGTGCACACCAGGCCTAGGTATCAGCAATTTCAGTTCCACAGCATATAACAAAACTCTCAATTAGCTCTAAATTAGCTCTTATCACACAGTGGTCAGTTAATAGCAACAACCTAGCAACAACCCCCATCTCCACTCACTTGGCTTGAAACCCATGTCCCCTGCCTAACAACTGCCATTTAGTTGAGGGTGAGTCCCTCAATCAGGAAAGGCCAAGTATAGTTCTGCTGTCCTGGACTCACACAAGGATAACAACACTTTATTTACTCCTGCCACAATAACAAGGAGACTGAGAATCCAACACCAGCCAAAAGTGATCATGTGGGCAAGCAGTCCCACCATGCTGAGCACTTAGGCAGGGTGGATGTGCCCATGCAAATGAGATCAGCTCCTGAACTCTTCCACAGCTCATCACTAGACTCTGCTTACAGGTGTATGGCCAAGGGAGCCTTCTAGCTCAGAAATTCCTCCCTGTGCTGCCCAGCCCAGCTAGCCAGAGAGCAGCAGCTGCTGGCTGAGTGCCCAGCATGCCACCCTTACTTCTGTGCTGCCTGGTCAGCAGCTGCCAATGTCAAGAGGCAAGGAGATGGTTGCCAGGCATCTGGTTTTTGACCAGAATGCCCAGTCAAAAAGGCACCCTGGCAGCCCCAGGCAGCACCGCTGACTGGGCCATTAAAAATCCAGTCAGTGGCACAGTGGGGCTAAGGCAGGCTTATGGGAGCTGCAGGGGTGGCGCCGGCATACAGGGCAGTGCCTGCACACGGGGCAGTACACAGAGCCATGTCTCTGCATAAGAGCCAGAGAGGGGATATGCTATTGCTTCCGGGGGCCACCTGAGGTAAGTGCTGCCTGGAACCTGTACCCCTCACCCACCCAAGCCAGCCCTGATCCCTCTCCCATCCTCCAAACCACTCAGCCCCAGTTCCCTCCTGCACCCCAAATCCCTATCTTCAGCCCCACCCTAGAGCCCTCACCCCCTTCCTGCACCCCAACCCACTGCCTCAGCCCAGAGCCCCCTCACACATCCAGAATTCCTCATTTCTGGCCCCACCCAAGATCCCTCACCCCCTCCTGCACCCCAACTCCTGAGCCAGCCCCGTGAAAATGAGTGAGTGAGGGATGGGGGAGAGTGAGTGCCAGAGGAGGAGGGATGGAGTGAGCAGGGGCAGGGCCTCACAGGAGAGGCAGGGCAAGGGTGTTCAGTTTTGTGCCAGTAGAAAGTTGGCAACCCTAGGCAAGGAGCAGGGCGGTCCTGGGGCATGAGGCTACAGAAGGGAGCTTGGGGCAATTGGTGGGGAGAAGCAGGCAGCAGGACCTGGTTGATGGGTCTGGAGCCCTGGGAGGCAGCGGGGCTGGACCACAGGGCTTCTTGCAGCTGCACAGGTAGGCCTGAGGGAAGAAATTGGGAACCCTGCTGTAGATCAGCTGTTTTCAACCTTTTTCCTTCAGAGACCCCTAAAAATGTTCAAAAGGAGGCACAGACCGCTTTGGAGTCTTAGACAGGTGCTGGAGCAATTTTTGTTGTGGGGGTGCCACTGATGGAAGCCAAGGATTCAGTGTTTGTTATGACTGCTTCAAGCCAGGGGTCCAGAGCACCCCAGTTCCAGCACCACTGCTCTCAGACAGTCTGTGGATCTCCAGGAGCTTTAAGACCACAGGTCAAAAATCACTTCCCTAGGTACACATTGGCCCTGCAGGCCCCTAGTTCAGTCTCACTCTCTCCCCCAGTAATGCAAAAATAACAACAGATCTGAAAACATAATACAGACCCTCACAATCTTTGATCCCCAGGCCATCTGAAATGGGGATCAATCTGTTTGCTTTCCAGCACCTCCTTCAAAGGCTGTCTTAGCTGGTGCCTGCCACCTACAGACACAGGAACCTTCTTACTACTCCATGCAGCATCTCCAGACAGAACTGCAGTCACCTAAGCTGTCCCCTCCTGCTCCTTTTATATGGAAAGCACCTGATTCCTTTCAGATGTGGCTCAATCTGTACTCAGGTTTGCTTAGCCCCAGGATAGCTCTGTGAAAAGTGAAACTTTTAGTAGGGAAGACTCAGTTTTCAACAAATGTCTTGACTAAAAAAAATTTTGGGAAAAAGTGTTTCTAAATTGTTTAAATGTCCCATTTTGATATTTTTGGAACACAAAAAACCCTGGTTTTCTGGTTATAAATCACTATACATTTTAAAATTTAAATAAAAGAGTGGAGGGATAGCTCAGTGGTTTGAGCATTACCCTGCTAAACCCAGGCTTATGAGTTCAATCCTTGAGGGGGCCATTTAGGGATCTGGGGCACAAATTTGTTTGGGGATTGGTCCTGCTTCAAGCAGGGGGCTAGACTAGCTAACCTCCTGAGGTCCCTGACATTCTAAGAGTAAAAACATTGTTAAAGATAAAAAATGATCAAGATCAAAAGAAATCATTTTGATTGACTCAAACCTTGTCTTGGAATTTTGCTTTGCAAAAAATTCTCACAATGGACATTTTGTCTTGATTCAGGACAGGTGTTTTTTTTTAAATTTCAAAAACCTAGGATGGGGAAATGCAGCTCTGCTGCTCAATACATGTCAGGTGCTAGACTTCAGGCAAAGAAGTCATTTCAAAATGGGTTGGGAGGGGCTGAGCCAGTTGTCACAAGGACCAAGTTCACATCCTGGAACGATGCTGCTCAAATGTCTCTTAGGACAAGTTTCAAGGAGGGGGATCAGGGCCAGGGAGTTGCATCACTGAGGGCTTTCTACATCAACAGTGTCAGCTTCAGCACATCCCAGGTTTAGTCTGATGGGATCTCAGCGGGCCCCTATGTGCTCCCATAGCAAAGCACTGCCCAGTATGCAAGGAGGGCAACCCTGCCCCACGGAACCCACTGACCTGCACGGCTTGGTCTTGGCTACGCCCATGTTGCCCTCTTCCCCTGGGGCTGCAGTTCACCCAGTGTAGGCCTGGTGGATTGCTACTCTCTCATTTTTATGTAACCCTGCTGCGAGCTGTTGTCAGTAGCAAAAAGGATGGTGCAGGAGGAGGTACAGCAGGATCCAAAGGGCAGTAGGGTCAGGAGCTGGGTGTCAGGATGGTGCAGGAGGAGGTACAGCAGGATCCAAAGGGCAGTAGGTCAGGAGCTGGGTGTCAGGATGGTGCAGGAGGAGGTAAAACAGGATCCAAAGGGCAGTAGGGTCAGGAGCTGGGTGTCAGGATGGTGCAGGGAGAGGTGCAGCAGGATCCAAAGGGCAGTAGGGTCAGGAGCTGGGTGTTAGGATGGTGCAGGGGAAGGTGCAGAAGGATCCAAAGGGCAGTAGGGTCAGGAGCTGAGTGTCAGGATGATGCAGGGGAAGGTGCAGAAGGATCCAAAGGGCAGTAGGGTCAGGAGCTGAGTGTCAGGATGATGCAGGGGAAGGTGCAGAAGGATCCAAAGGGCAGTAGGGTCAGGAGCTGGGTGTCAGGATGATGCAGGGGGAGGTACAGCAGGATCCAAAGGGCAGTAGGGTCAGGAGCTGGGAGTGAGGGTGATGCAGGGGGAGGTGCAGCAGTATCCAAAGGGCAGTAGGTCAGGAGCTGGGTGTCAGGATGGTGCAGGAGGAGGTAAAACAGGATCCAAAGGGCAGTAGGACTGGGAGCTGGGTGTCAGGATGATGCAGGGGAAGGTGCAGAAGGACCCAAAGGGCAGTAGGGTCAGGAGCTGGGTGTGAGGATGATGCAGGGGGAGGTGCAGAAGGATCCAAAGGGCAGTAGGGTCAGGAGCTGGGTGTGAGGATGATGCAGGGGGAGGTGCAGCAGGATCCAAAGGGCAGTAGGGTCAGGAGCTGGGTGTGAGGATGATGCAGGGGGAGGTGCAGCAGGATCCAAAGGGCAGTAGGGTCAGGAGCTGGATGTAAGGACGAGTGTTTGGCTGTGATAGATAAGGCAGGATCCTGGGTCTAAGTTACAGAGGGTGCAGAAGAGTGGCGTGAGTGAAATGTGAGGGTTGAGATGTGCAGCAAAGCCCTTTGGCTGGAGTTAAACAGTGGGGGCTTGGGGTTGGGAGATCCAGGGCTGGGAGAGGCCAACTAAGTCCATGTACTGGGTTTCAACCAGCCAGCTTAGCTCCAGCACCAACGCCTGAGAAGCCCCATGGGGCTAGAGTGGAAAGGGGTGTGTGTTTTTTCTGGGCTTTGTTCCTGCCATTAACAATGAGCCACCTTTGAGAGTCTGTCCCCTGGGCTCCCTCTCCCACGGTTAAATACCGCCCTCTCCATGCAGCCCCAGCCTCAGTGCCAGGGAGCAGCTGGGCTCCTCCTCAGGCCAGCAGGTGAGACCCAGGCATTTCCATGATCTTTCCTGTTCACGGAGCATTTGGTGCAAGTGTGAGCTGCCATCCCTCCGACTCCCAAGGGCAGAGGTGCAGCAAGGGCACAGATAGAACTATTGCCACCCCTCCTCTCCGCCATGGCTCCAGCCAGACTGATGGACCCAGCGACAGGACACACTGCTGGGTAAGTCGCTCTGCAGCCTCTGCTCTGGGCTCTATCACTCACTGAAACCCAGGGATGAAAGAGCTCAAACAGTTCCAGCCCCTTCCCCATGGGGCTGTCAGTCAGGGACCCTTTGGGTGGGGGCAGGATAGCTCAGTGATTTGAGCATTGGCCTGCTAACCCCACCATTGTGAGTTCAGCCCTCAGGGGGCCACTTAGGGGTTTGGGGCAAAAATCAGTACTTGGTCCTGCTAGTGAAGGCAGGGGGCTAGACTCAATGACCTTTCAAGGTCCCTTCCAGCTTTACAAGATAGGTATATCTCCAATTATTTTATTTTATTTTATTTTTTTCCACTGCATGGAAAGAAAGGGTCAGAGTCACTGATTATTTAGCTAAGTTAGATGAGGTCAAGTCCACAGAGCCTGATGAAATTCAGCCTACAGTATTTAAGGAAGTAGCTGAAACAATGTCATGACCATTAGCAATTATCTTTGAGAACTCATGGAGTACAGGTGAGATCCTTGAAGATGGGCAAACATAGCACCTATCTTTAAAAAGGGGAACAAAGAGGCTGCAGGGAATTATAGACCAGTCAGCTTATCTTCACTATGTGGAAAGATACTGGAACAAAGCACCTTGAAAATAACAGTGGTACAAGGTCAAGCCAGCACTGATGTGTCCAAAACACAGCATGCCAAAGCAACCTAATTTTCTTCTTCGATAGGGTTACAGGACTAGAGGAGTGGAGAAAGAGCAGACATGATGAATCTTGGTTTTAGTAAGGTTTTTGACATAGTCCCAAAGGACACTCTCAAAAGCAAATGCATTCTAGATTAAATTACTCTAAGGCGGGTATGCAATGTTGTTGTAGCCAGACTTAATCTGCAGCAAGGGAGATTTAGGTTAGATATTAGAAAAAGCTTTCTAACTCTAAGGGTGGTTAAGCTCTGGAAAAAGTCTTTTAAAGGAGGTTGTAGAATTCCTGTCACTGGAAGGTTTTAAGACCAGGTTGGACAAACACTTGTCAGGGGTTGTCTAGGTTTACTCGGCCCTGTCCCAGCATGGGGGCTGGACTAGATGACCTCTTGAAGTCCCTTCCAACCTGACATTTCTATGATTGGTGGGATGCAGGAGCTGGAGTCCAGCAGAGCATCCCCCCAAATTCTGGGCATGCAGTGGGCCTGCACCAAAGAAGAGTCACATTGGCAAGTGTGGAAGGGAAATGTCTGTGCCAGGGGAACATTGCAGAGCAAAGTGATTTGCTGTCCAAGCCGCATGGGAGCAAAGCAGCTGCACAGTCCCTAGCAGCAGGGGCCACAGTTTCTCAGGGAAGGGGAGTTGCTCTCTCCCAATACAGATGGTGAATTCACCCCTGTGCAGAAGTTCAGCCCTAGGCCTAGGCTGCATTCCCAGCACCTTGGTGAAACTCTGAAGCTTTAGGAAAGTGACCAGACAGCTATGCAAAGCCTCTGACAGTGCAGATAGCACCACAGCTGGGCCAGGGGTGGGACAAGTAATAAGGAGAGAGACCTTGCTATTCACTGCCAGAATCTCCTCCAGTGCCCCTTCCTGCCCTGTAACTCCAGCATGTTCTTTAAAAATAGGGAAATCAAAAGGAAAACGAACCTTAATCCAGGCTCCTGGCCAGACTTGTGAACAGAAAATTAAGACAGTATAGTAAGACAGTGGTTTCCACAGCAACATTCATTCAGTCACAGAACTGGACTCTGCATTTCTCTCCTGTTTCTGGGCTGCTGTTGTAATAACAACCCTGGTTTCTGACTGGACCCTCACACACACTGCACTAGTTCAGGCTCCCACTGAGGCTGTGTCTACGCTAGCCCTTTTGTCGGTGTAACTTATGTCGCTTGGGCATGTGAAAAAACACCCCCCTCAGCGATGTAAGTTTCACTGACAGAAGAGCTGGTGTTGACAGGAGATGCTCTCCCACCGACATCGCTACTGCTGCTTGTTGGGGGTGGTTTAATTCTGTCGACCAGAGAGGTCACTCCCGTCGGCCAAAAGCGGCTACGGGAGCGATCAGACGCTTTGGTGCAGCTCTGCTGCTATAAGCTTGCCAGTGTAGATGTGGTCATAGTCTGTTCCTCCCAGTGTCTCTAGGTCAGTGGTCTCCAAACTGTTTTGATCGCACACCCCATCAGTAAAAAAATGTTGCGCATGCACCCCCTGCTCCCGGCCAAACTGTTGAAGCAAAAAAACACAAAACAAAAGGAAAAGCCACTCAGACTCCTGGCCGAACTGCCGAAGGGAAAAAAAAAAAGTGGCGCTGCTCCAGCGGCACTCCTCCTGCCGCGCACCCCGAAGGATCCTCTTGCGTGCACCCCACTTCGGAGACCACTGCTCTAGGTTATGAGAGGGAAGCTGGTCACTTTCTTCTCATCTCTATCTTGAAGCCCTTCAGAGGAAAGGCAAGAAACCCAAAATGAAACAACCACGCCACAGCAGGAAGTTCTGAACCCCATCAGTCAGAGGCTGGCTCTTGCCCTGAGTGGGAGGCTTGACAGCTCTTCTAATTGTGTTGTTCTATTTCATGTGGCTCTGAATGCTCCCATTACCGATATACATGTGGGATCCTTCTCTGATTCCTACTGAGCTCTCAGTCTATTGCATTCGGTTTCCTTGTGTGTACGCTAGCGTGGTGCATTAAGGACTGTGCTGGATTGCAAGCTGTGACCTTGAGTGGGTGAGTTTTCTGGTTCTGCTTGCAGGCTAGGGGCTCTGTGGTGAAATTTCTGGGAGCAGCAGTCTAGACAGAAATGGGATGTTGTCTCTCTCTCTGTCTTAGGGAGCAGTTTATTTCCTTTCTCTCCGATTTTTGGTTCCATGTGTAATTGCTCTGAATTCTAAGACAAAGCAGTGCTATGCTGCAGCCTTCCAGCAAGAGTATTTATAATTTTATCTAAGCCTGTCCGTGTGTATGCTGTGAACATAACAGAGAAACGGCTCTTGCGAGAGATGGTGAACAGAAGCAATCACTCTACTTTCTCTCTCCCTTTCATTATTCTGTAGCCCACCATCTATCCCCTCTAATTTGTCTCCTCTCTAAACTAAAAGGTCTCAGTCTTTTAACTCTCCCTTCAAATGAATATTTTCTGGGTTTCTATCATACATTTAAGAAGTGCCTCTGTTTCTGCTATATCCTGTCTAAGGCAGGGTGACCAGAACAGAACCCACTATATCAGGTGAGTTCGTCCACTGAGTTACAGAACAGCACAATCACAGTTTCAGTATTAACAGGAGTACTGGTGGCACCTTAGAGACTAACAAAATTTATTTCAGCATAAGCTACAGCCCACTTCGTTGGATGCAGGCAGTGGAAAATATAGCAGGAAGATATATATATATATATATATATATATATATATATATATATATATATATATATATATATATATATATATATATACACACAGAGAACATGAAACAATGGGTGTTACCATACACACTACAACAGGGGTCGGCAGCCTTTCAGAAGTGCTGTGCCTAGTCTTCATTTACTCACTCTGATTTAAGCTTTCACGTGCCAGTCATACATTTTATGTTTTTAGAAGGTCTCTTTCTATAAGTCTATAACAGAAAACTCGTGTTGTATTTAAAGTAAATAAGGTTTTTAAAATGTTTAAGAAGCTTCATTTAAAATTAAATTAAAATGCAGAGCTCCCCCGACCAGTGGCCAGGTCCCAGGCATTGTGAGTGCCACTGAAAATCAGCTCGCGGGCCGCCTTTGGCATGCGTGCAGTAGGTTGCCTACCCCTGCACTATAAGAAGAGTGATCAGTTAAGGTGAGCTGTTATCAGCAGGAGAGAAAAAGAACTGTTTGTTGTGGTAATGAAAATGGCCCATTTCCAGCACTTGACAAGGAGATGTGAGGAATGGGGGCAGGGGGGTGGAGGGGGAAGAATAAACATGGGGAAATAGTTTTACTTTGTGTAATGGCCCATCCACTCCCAGTCTTTATTTAAGCCTAATTTAATGGTGTCCAATTTGCAAATTAATTCCAATTCAGCAGTCTCTCGTTGAAGTCTGTTTTTGAAGTTTTTTTGTCATAATATTGTGACTTTTAGGGCTGTAATCGAGTGGCCAGGGAGACTGAAGTGTTCTCCAACTGGTTTTTGAATGTTATAATTCTTGACGTCTGATTTGTGTCCATTCAATATTAGTTTGTATCCCATTCCTTATGCATGCTAATATTTTCTTTGCTTTGTAGACTTTAACAGCAGAAGGGATCATTAAATCATCTTGTCTGACTTCCTGTACATCAAACACACACCCAGCTCCTACGCATTAAACCTAACCACCAATTAGACCAAAGGATTATAGCAGGGCCAGCTTTAGAGCAATTCAGCCGATTCTGCACCCCTAAGAGGGCATCGCAATGTCCAGAAGGAGCTGCCGCCATAATCCCACCACTGTCTTCGGGAAGGTCCCTCTGCCAAAATGCTGCTGAAGGCACCGGCAGCCGATTGAGCTGCCACCAAAGTCCCAGCACTGTTGGCGGCGGCAGCTCAATTGTTCCGCTGTCTTCGGCGGCATTTTGGCCAAGGGACCTTCCTCCGTGGCAGCGATTGAGCTGCCGCTGAAGACAGCAGCGGGACTTCAGCAGCAACTCCTTTGAATTGGGCCTCGTGGTGCCTAAAGCCGGCCCTGGGCATAGTTGCTCCTGAATTGAATGTAACAACTTGTGTTGGGCTAAAGCACATCTTCCAGAAAGGTCTCCAGCCTGGATTTGAAGACACAATATGGCAAATCCACCACTTCTCTTGGTAGTTTGTTCCAATGGTCAATCGCTCTCATTGTTAAAAATTGGAGCCTTATTTTTAATTTGAATTTATCTGGCTTTAATTTCCAGGCATTCGTTCTTGTTACATCTTTCTCCGCCAGCTGCCCTTTACTAGCAGTATTTCCCCCCACGAAGGTACTCACACTTGGCAATCAAGGGAGCTCTTAACCTTGATTATAAAATCATGAGTGACGTACAGAAAGTGGATAAGGAAAAGTTATTTACTTATTCCCATAATACAAGAATGAGGGGTCACCAAATGAAATTAATGGGCAGCAGGTTTAAAATAAATAAAAGGAAGTTCTTTTTCACGCAGTGCACAGTCAACTTGTGGAACTCCTTGCCTGAGGAGGTTGTGAAGGCTGGACTATAACAGCGTTTAAAAGAGAACTGGATAAATTCATGGTAGTTAAGTCCATAAATAGCTATTAGCCAGGATGGGTAAGGAATGGTGTCCCTAGACTGTTTGTCAGAGGATGGAGATGGATGGCAGGAGAGAGATCACTTGTTCATTGCCTGTTAGATTCACTTCCTCTGGGGCACCTGGCATTGGCCACTGTCGGTAGACAGATACTGGACTAGATGGACCTTTGGTCTGACCCGGTACGGCCGTTCTTATGTTCTTTTTGGTATGCTAAACAAATCAAACTCCTGAGTCCTTCAGTGCAAGCCAGTTTAGCCCCAGCCCTCAAACGATTGTTGAGCCTTTTCACTGATCTAGAGCAATCTTGCTGGTTGGTAAATGGGAAAGCTTAATATGGCCAAATATAGGGTTATGCACTTAGGAACAAAGAATGTAGCACCCGCATGGGGGACAAATATTTGACTATAGATGACTCTTTAATCTAGCAGGCCAAGGCATATCAAGAGCCAATGGCTGGAATAGCTGAAGCTAGATAAATTAACAGGCTGTTAGCTCAGGCAGGGCACTAGCCTACCATGCACTCCTACCTGCATACGTGTCCTGCACAATGTGGTCCCGATCCTGACTAGGAACCTGATCGTTCTGTAAGATACAGGGCTCAGGAAAGACAAAACTAAAGGAGGATTGTGGGGGTGGAAGCTCCTGACAGACTCAAGGTTTGATTACATTGCAATTAGACGCCCCTGGCTGGCCCCGTACCAGCAGACTCAGGCTTGCGGGGCTGGTTCATTGCTGCGTAGACCTTCCTACACAGGCTGCAGCCTGAGCTCTGGGACCCTCCTACATCACAGGGTCCTTGAGCCTGGGCTGTAGCTTGAGCCTGGATGTCCACGCTGCAGTGAAACAGTCGCACAGCCCAAGCCCTGTGAGCGTAAGTGAGCTGGCAACGGCCAGCCCCAGGTGTCTAACCGCAGTGTAGACATACCCTAAGTGTCCAGCCCTTCTGCATGTGAAATTGCAGGCGTGCTGCTGAAGGTTCCTGACTCACTCCCCATCTCTTCTCTCTTCCTGTCCCACCCCACCTCAGACAAACTTTACCAGCTCCATGGAACAGGAGAATCAGACACAGGTGACAGAGTTCATTTTCCTGGGCTTCTCCAGCCTTCTCCATGGCCAGGCCTTCCTCTTCCTGGTGTTCCTGGTGATCTACCTCGTCACCCTGGTGGGGAACTCCATAATATTCACCCTCATCCAGCTGGATTCCCATCTTCACAGCCCCATGTACTTTTTACTCAGCCACTTATCCTGCTTGGATATTTGCTTCTCATCAGTCACAGTCCCCAAGATCCTGGTGAACTTCCTGCGTGAGCAGGAGACCATCTCCTACTGGGAGTGCATGGCCCAGATGTTCTTCCTGATGTCATGCGCGGGAGCCGAGTGTGCACTCCTTGCCGTCATGGCCTATGACCGGTATGCAGCCATTTGCAACCACCTGCGCTACACTGACATCATGAGTCGGAGGGTGTGCATCCCACTCGCCATGGGGTCCTGGCTCTGGGGTCTCCTGAACTCAGCCATACACACCTTCATGGCCTCCAGCTTATCCTTCTGTGGTGCCAACCAGCTTCACCACATCTTCTGTGATGTCCCTCCCCTGCTGAAGATCGCCTGCAGTGACACCTATGTCAATGAAATGGAGCTTCATGCTGCTAGTATCTTTGTGGGCTTGGGCCCATTTCTGCTCATCGTCATCTCCTACCTCTACATCCTGGCAGCCATCCTCAAGATCCGCTCCAACACAGGAAGGCACAAGGCCTTCTCCACCTGCGCCTCACACCTGATCGTGGTCACCATATACTTCGGGATGGCCAACCTCAACTACAATCGCCCCAGCGCAGGCTACTCCATGGGGGTGGACACCCTGGTCTCCACACTGTACTGCATTGTCACCCCCATGCTGAACCCCCTCATCTACAGCCTCCGCAACCAGGAAGTGAAGGGGGCCCTGAGGAAGGCTCTGGGGAGCCAGAGGAGGGAATATGCTTCCCCAGGCAGGCAGTGAGGTCCAGGCTGAAGTGAGAGCTGGGGGGTGACTCCTGCTCTGCTCTGACTGTAATGGCTCCTCACACTTCCAAGGGAAATGTTTTGTTTTATATTTATGTCAAAGAAAACCTCTTTTCTTTAGAATAAGTTAGCTGCTCCTTGATGATGCAGTCTGGGGGTACAGGATCTATGTCTCTCATCTGCCTGGCACAGTGGTCTTCATTCCCTGGTGGGGCCCATACACACTGCTGCAATAATAAATAATCATCTTCTCTGCTGTTTGACTCTTCTTTCTGCCGTTTGCTGAGGCCTGGGTTTGTGGGTTACACAGCACCAGCTCATGGATCCAATCTCCACTGAAATTCAGCTTCACCAGCTGAGTCTAGCCTTCACTCTGCTCTCCAACCAAGGAGTGGGAGCTATGCAGAATTTTGCACAGCTGCATTGGCAGAATTTAACAGTTTTGCTGAAGTTGTCTCCCTTTGGGATCCTTCTGTTCTTTGAGGTTCCCTGCTGCCCTCCAGGGCCCCAGCAGACACCAGAGATGTGTGAGGCTCACACAGCTGGGCTACGGCAGACACCAGAGATGTGTGAGGCTCACACAGCTGGGCTACGGTAGACACCAGAGATGTGTGAGGCTCACACAGCTGGCCTACATTCAGTCTCACTGACCTAGCCTGGAAATTCTTACATACAGCCGGATGAGAGGAGAAGAAAGCGGAGGAGTTGCTCACAAGACAGACTAGAGGCCGGAGCCCTGGCCAGTAGGCCCTACAGGCCAATGCCTAGTTGCGTCCAGCAGATGAAAGGCTAGAAGGGGCATCTAGACATGTGTCCTGAGGAGCCTGGGGGGCTGGTTAGCCCTGTTACCCTCAACTGGGCTGCCCTAGGGCTGAGCTAGGAATGGGTGTGTTCATTCTAGATTGAAACTGACTAAAGGTATTCGCAGCCATGCCTCTCTTCCAGCCCCACTAAAGGATCTTTTAATTTCAGCCATGTGTGTGAGTGCTTACTGGGATCCACCAGGTGCTCCAGTCTATAAGGCCTCCCAAGAGGCAGGCTGGTCTTGTGGTGTGGGCTCAAGCCCTGGTATGTGACTCAGGAGACCTGAGTGCAATTCCCACCTCTGCCACAGACTCACTATGTGGCCTAGGCCAAGTCACTTTCTCTCTCAATGCCTCAGTCCCCCAACAGTAACATAGGGATAATACTCACCTACTTCTGAGGGGCATGTGAGGCATACATTAATGGATTTAGCAAGGCAGTCAGATACTATAGCAATGGGAGGAATACCGCCTAGACAGACAACTGCAGGTACACCAGGTGCTGAGTAGCTGAGAAGGTTGGGTGTACTCCAGCACTCAGCGATGCCATCAGACAGCACAAAATTATGTAGAATCATAGAAATGTAGGACTGGAAGGGACCTCAATAGGTCATCTAGCCCAGTCCCCTGCATTGATGCAGGACTAAGAATTATAGACCATCCCTGTCAGGTGTTTGTCTAACCTGTTCTTAGAAACCACCAGGGATGGAGAATCCACAACGTCCCTGGGCAATTAGCTCCAGGGCTTAGCTGCCCTGACAGGAAGTTTTTCCCAATGTTTAACCTAAATCTTCTTTATCACAACGTAAGCCCATTGCTTCTTGTCCTGTCTTCAGTGATTAAGGAGAACAATTTATCACCCTCCTCTTTACAGCAGCCTTTTATGTACTTGAAGATTTATGTCCCACCTCAGTCTTTTTTTCTCCAGACTAAACAAACCCAATTTTTTAAATCTTTCATTGTAGGTCACATTTATAGACCTTTAATCATTTTTGTTGCTCTCCTCTGGACTTTCTCCAGTTTGCCCACATCTTTCCTGAAATGTGGCACACAGAGCTGGACACAACACTCCAGCTGAGGCTTGACCAGAACAGAGTAGAGTGGAAGAATTACTTCTTCTTTCTTGCTTACAACACTCCTGCTAATACATGTGGTCTAGCAGTGCATTTCCTTACTACGATGGATGATTCTAAGATGCCTACACAAGAATTTCTCACCCCATGTTAGTTTCCATGACAATCAAGCCTGATAACATCACTGCAAGATGCAGCAGGAGTAGAATCTGTGTTGAGGTTTTGCCTAAATAGCCCCTCCCTGAGGTGTGGCTTAAACCTCCTTCCTTCTCACCCAGATGATTAGTATCACCAGTATTTGGAGTTGCTTCTTTCTCCTCACTTCAGTTGGGTCCTACTTTCTTTTTCTTTATGCCTCCACCCAAAGCGACTCCTCACTACACCAGCTATACAGCGGTGCTGTTCCAGGAGAAAACCAGCACTTGAGTGAGCTTGTGAAGGCCTTACACTCAATGTCATTTCTGTCTGTCTGTAACAGAATAGTCTTTGAATGCTGCATCCACTCAATCAAGCCATGTCAAGAAATACGCTAGGCGTCAAGGGAAAGAACCCTATTGCGCTGGGGGGAAACTGAAAGGGGAAAATGGGGGGACTTGGAGCCTTGCCAGCTCTTCAAGCACTTCTGAAATTGTCTGTAGATCAAACACCTGGTTGCTGGAACCCATTAATGACACGCAGAACAGCAACATGCCGATCTCATCTCTGCCTATCCTCTCAACAGAGCTTAATGTACTGACACCCTCAGTGACAACTCCCAGGCAGAAAAAGAATGGTAAGTGGAGGGGAATGAGGTCATGCATGCAGTCCCTGCCATGGAAGGGTGGGGGGGGCAGAGCAAGAGGAGGAATGGGGCACACAGAACCCCTGGTGGGGGTGGAAATTGGGGGACTATAGTGTGGGCAGAGGGGAGAATGAGGAGCACACAGAGTGCCAGCAATGGGGGGCACCCACATATTAGTCAACTTATACTGGTGATGTGTATGGCACACCACACTAACAGGCATTAGAAGCGTAACATTAATATTGTATATTTTATATCCTAGATGAATATTGGGTAATTATGCCAAGTTGTATTACAAGGAATATGCTTTTCCCAGAAAGCTGATCATTCACACTAAGGTGTAGCCCATGACACTTTGCACAGCTGATATCTGTCCTTGTCACAGGATACAAAACCCATCAGAAACAAGAGAAGAATAGTATGTCCTGGTATAGTTAAGAGGGGCTCCATGGCTCATTGACACCTGGAATGTGGTATCCAAAACAAAGATAAGGAAGCTACAGAAAAACAGAATAAAGGAATGAATATAAACTAATGGGTTGAGTCTTGGGTAACATAAGTTGTTTACTAGCTTTTGCAAAGGTCTATTAGAAATAAAGTATACCTACAGGCCTAGTATACATTTATAAATTTATCAGTGTTTTGGAAGCAGACCCTTTACGTAAGGTGAACACAGTGAGACTTTTTCCCAGGAAGTGATACACTTCTTTTTCCTGGTGTCCAGCTTTGTCTTTGCCTAAAACTAAGCGCTAGTTTACACTGGCAACGTTAAGGTGCTGCCACGGCAGCGCTTTAACATGGCTTGTGTAGACATGTCAGAGCCAAGGGACAGAGCTCTCCCAGAGCTCTAAAACACCCACCTCCACGAGGGGCACAGCTCTCAGCGCTGGTGCACTGTCTAAACTGGCACCCCGAGCGAGAAAGTTGCAGCGCTGTAAAGTGCTAGTGTAGACAAGCCCTAACTAAGGCCTTGTCTACACTGGCAAGTTTCTGCGCAGTAAAGCAGCTTTCTGCAGTGTAACTCCTGAGGTGTACACACTGCCAAGCCACTTAGTATGCAGAAACAGTGCTGTAAAACCACCCCAACGAGGCATACAGCTTTCTGCGCTGGGCCTACAGCTCCCTGGTGCCAGTGTAGACACCCTGGTCGATTACATCGGTGTGACTGGCCTCCAGGAGGTGTTCCACAATGCCTGTTTTCGCCTCTCTGGTCATTAGTTTGAACTCTACTGCCCTGCCCTCAGCTGACCAACCGTCATCCCTGTACGGAGAGACTTTGGCAAACCAGTAAAGTGCCTAAAACCACTATGGCTTATTCTTAAAAAGCAACCTAGTCAGCAAGCTGTAAATTGATCATTCAGCAAACTCAGCTTGACCAAGGCAGGAGGGCGGGAGGGGGTTGGGTGCCACGGAAAGGGCAGCTTGACCCCATGTCCTTCCTGATAAGACTCCTCTTGAAGTTGTTGATACAGGCATTTTTAAAAAGAGCAGGAATGTTTATTGGGGTCTCAGAGCTGCAGACTCTGGAAAACTCACATCTGGTTAATCAATAGTCAGAAGGAACCTCTTGCTTGAAACTGCTTACTTGACAAGGTTTCCTTAAGGGATATGTCATTCTATCACTACTGTAAAAATAAGGGGAAAAAGTTTGAGCTAGTTGGACTCGTTTAGGGATTCTTTTGGACTCTCCCTCTGGATACATCTTGCAGTCCCCAACGGCAGACGGAAGATTTGGCCTCCGGAAGCCTGCTGCTGTGTCACTCGAGAGCCACACTCAGCTTTGGTAGTTATCAGGGGTCGGGGGTGTTTTACTAACTTGTTGCGGATGTTTGTAAGTGCTTGAGACTAAGTAAAGTTTAGCTTTAAGTGACAGCACTCTTGTGTTGTCCTGTTTGTGCCAGCCATCTATCGGTGGACGGCCGTGTCTCCCCTGATTTATTTCCTGACACCTCCTCACACAGAGTAAAATTACCAAGAGCTTTGTGTTGAAAGAACCCCAGGTAACAATCCCCACCCCTTAAATTCCTTGGGAATTTTGAAAGTCTCCTTCCTGTTTGCTCGGTGATGCGTGCAGTGGTCTCCGTGCACCTTTTCAGGTGACCAGGCCTGTTCCATGCACCAGGTGATCCCTGACTTGGGGCAGTGCCGAGCTGATGGACCTCATCAGAATTTGGAGAGAGGAGACTGTCCAGTCCCAGCTGCGCTCCAGCCGTAAGAATTATGATACCTACGACAGATTTCACAATGCATGACGGAAAGGGGCCATGACCGGGACACACTGCAGTGCAGGGTCAAAGTGAAGGAGCTGCGGAACACCTACCGCAAGGCACAGGAGGCAAACCACCACTCCGGTGCTGTGCCATGAGCTGTAGGTTCTACAAAGAGCTCGGCGCAATACTCGGTGGTGACTCCACCTCCACTGCGAAGGCCACTGTGGATACTTCGGAGGCTCGCGTGCCAGCCAAGAATAGACCGAGCCAGGAGGAGGGAATCTTGGAGCAGTGGAACGGGGTGTTGATTGACTCCTTCTCTTCACAGGAATCTGCCTCAGATCTCCAGGAAACTCTCGAGGAGATACGGGGCAATCCACTGCTGCAGATTCTTTGGCAGAGCTGCTTTGTTTCTTGCCCCATTAAGGGTAATCTTCCCACACCACTCTGTCATCACTGGTCGGGGGTTGGGAGGACACCATTGCTGCACACAGGCGAGCCACATATGGGCCAGGGCAGAAGCCTCAGTCTTGGAGAAAACCCTCCCTTGATTCCCTGCTCTCCCTCAGCAGCAAGATCTTCCATAATTAACATAGCCTGGGGAAAATGTGGGGACAATAATGATTATAAGCCCCCCCCCCCCCACAGTGCTGGCTCTCCCCAAGAGCCACGTGCCCAGTGGACAGTATGGTGCTGGAACATGGATTTCTCCTGCCCCTGCAGCTACTTACCATTTTGGGGGTCTTGTGGCTCATGGGTGCTCGCCTGGGGTCAGCCAGTTAGTGACAGGTATGTGCATAGGGCTGTTTTTAAGTCACTGAATCAATGGTCTGTGTGTTGCAAATAATACTGCTGCTGTAAAATGTTGCATTTTGGCTTCACAGATATGATCTTGGGAACCCAGCCCCCCTCTTTGTTATTGCCAGCTAAATGGCTGCGCAGAATTAGAAAGCAGCCAAGAAGAACTAAGGAGGACTTTCTGCGTGATGTCATGATGCACTCCGCGGCCGAAAAAAAAAGAACTGAAGGAGTGGAGGGACAGCAAGAGGAGGGACTGAAAGGAGAATGTGGTGCACCAGGATGAAGCAGCTCTTAAACGTTATGGAGTGCCAAGCGGAAACAGTTCCAGGCCCTACTAGCACTGCAAACTGAGCAGCTCCGCACCTGCCCTCCCCTGCAGCCATTGTCACAAAACTCTTCTCCATGCTCCCCTGAGACACCACCAATACGCTCTTATCAGCCTCCTGGCCCCAGTTTGTACCTGCTGCATTGCACTCCTGCCCTGTAACCATCCTGCCCTTCAGACTCCCAGTACCCACTGCACTCAACTCCCGTCCCTCTGCAGTGTAGCCCGGCTGAAGTACAGTACCTGCTGCACTGTACTCCAAAGGAGAAGGTTGGATATGATCCCTGGACATACACAAATCTCTAACCGTCCTGAGACCCTCCTTTCCCCATCCCTCGCAGTGCTGATGTGTTTTTTTTTGATCTCTCCCCCCTCTGGTTGTTGTTTTTTAATAAAAGAGTTGTTTTGGTTTGAAAGCAATCTTTATTCCATTAATTGAAAGCAAACAGAGCCCTGCAAAGCAACAGGAAATTTTCTTACACCTTCATAGCATCGTCTGCACCAATCACAATCACCTCCTAACATTACAAGCACTGCACTCCCAAGCACAGCAACAAATATTAGTGGCTTTCAGCTTCAAATTGCTGCCTTAAGGAACCCCTGATCCATATGGCCCTGTGCTGTGCCTCTCTAATTCAGCCTCTAGGTGTGGAGCCTCAGTGGTCCAGCCCTGAGTGAAGCTTTCAATCTTCCTTTCACAAATATTATGGCGCATGCAACATGTGGCTATAAGCATAGGAATATTGTCATTGGCCTGGTCCAGCCACCCGAAGAGGCAGCGCCAGTGGGCCTTAAAATGACCCAAAGCACACTCCACACTCATTCTGCACTTCCTCAGCCTGTTTTTGAACCATTCCTTGCTTCTGTCAAGGTGCCCCATGAATGGCTTCATAAGCCATGGCATTAAGAGATAGGCAGGGTCTCCCAGAATCACAATGGGCATTCAGACTTCCCCTGTGGTGATCTTCTGCTCTGGGAAGAAAGTCCCTGCTTGCAGCTTCCTGAATGAGGCCAGTGTTCCAAAAGATGTGTGCGTCATGCACTTTTCCAGATCAACCTTGTTAATGTGCATGAAATGCCCACAGTGATCCACAAGCACCTAGAGAAGAAATATCCCTTCTGATTAATGTACTTGGTGGCTAGGTGGTCAGGTGCCAGAATTGGAATATGCGTGCCATCTATTGCCTGTCCACAGTTAGGGAAGCCCATTTGTGCAAAGCCATCCAGAATGTCAAGCACATAGCCCAGAGTCACGGTCTTTCAAAGCAGGATGAGATTAATGGCCCTGCACACTTCCGTCAACATGAGTTCAATGGTTGACTTTCCTCTCCGAACTGGTTAGCAACCTATCGGTAGCTGTCTGGAGTAGCCAGCTTCCACAGTGGGGAATAAGCAGGAAGAACTCAAAAGGCTAGTAAATAAAAACAACTACGACATAGCTGGCATCACAGAGACTTGGTGGCATAATATGCATGTAACCCTTCTGCCCCTCTGAGTTGGCAGCAACAAGGGCCGGGTTCAGTATCCAGGGGTTCTATTTCAATAACACAATGCATAACCTGCTCGAGTCCCCACCCAGTGACCTGGGAAAAATCTTACAAACACCCCTAGGTGCCTCAAAGAGGCAATGCTTCCCCTCACAAGCACAGAGTCTCAGTGTAGCAGAAAAGGTTAAACAAGAGACAAACAACAAGCACTAAATTGGGAAAACACCTCCACTAGAGTTCCTAGACCAAACCATGAGCAAAGACTCACCCCAGAGAATTGGGCTGTGTCCTTTTCCCTGGGCTCTTGAGTCCAGCAACCCCCAAATCACCCACAGTCCCCAAAGTCCCACAATTCAAAAGTCTCTGTCCTGGGTCAGTGCAGCCCCGAAGTTCGAGAGTCTATCTGCAGAGGTCCCTCCCCCGAGACTGGGTAGAAAGGGGCATCTTAAGTGGTCCGGGGCCAACTGCCCTGCCTCTCCGTGGGGTTCTGCTTCTGCCTTCTCCACAAACTGCTCTGCTTTACCAGCCACTCCACTCTGCTCCTCCAGCCATCCTCACAAACTGCTCTGCTCCACCAACTGCTCTGCTCCACCAGCTGTCCCGTGAGATGCTCTAGTTGTCCCTGCAAACTGCTCGGCTCCGCTCGCTCTGTGGGCCGCTCCACCCATCCCACAGCTACTCTGCTCTGCCAGCTGCTCTGCTCCACCAGCTGTCCCCACAAGCTGCTCCACTCCGCCAGCTGCTCTGTTCCGCAGTATAGCTTCAGGCTTCCCAACTAGTTAGCACAGTACTCAGTGCTCTCAGCGCAGTAATTTCAACTCCTAGTGATCCCAGTTCATAGTAGGGGAGCCCCAGTGCTAGTGCACCATTAGCCCAAGGTGAGGTCAGCTCAGTAACCTGTATCTAGATTAAGGGAATCAACTCTGACATTCCACAGTTGAGAGAGGAGTGGGTAGAACTGGTGCTTCTGGCTCCACAAGGAGACTGCACCACCAGGCACAGATACCTGTTCCCAGCCTCTCTCAACCTCACTGGGTTTTGGAACCCATGTCCCTCGTCTAGTAAGTACCACCCAACTGAGGTTGAGTCATTTCTGTCACAAAGCAGTCCCACAGCTCGGCAGCCTGGGATGGGGTAGGCGTGCCTATGCAAATATACTCTGAAATTCTTTCCACCAGATGTCAGGGTAGAGCTTATCCTGACTCTGCTTACATGCATGACTGGAATATTGGTATAGAAGGATACAGCTTGCTCAGGAAGGACAGGCAGGGAAAAAAGGGAGGAAGTGTTGCCTTATATATTAAAAACATATACTCTTGGACTGAGGGTGAGATAGAAATAAGAGACAGGCTTGTTGAAAGTCTGAGTAAGGACAAAAGGGGTAAAAAACAAGGGCAATGTCATGGTAGGGGTCTACTACAGACCACCAAAACAGGAGGAAGAGGTGGATGAGGCTTTTTTTAAACTAACAAAAATCATCCAAAGCACAGGACTTGGTGGTGATGGGCAGTTCAACTACCCAGACATTTGTTGGGAAAATAAAGCAGGGCACAGATTATCCAACAAGTTCTTGGTATGTATTGGAGACCATTTTTTATTTCAGAAGGTGGAGAAAGCTACTAGGGGAGAGGCTATTCTAGATTTGATTTTGACAAATAGGGAGGAATTGGTTGAGAATTTGACAGTGGAAGGCAACTTGGGTGAAAGTGATCATGAAATGGTAGAGTTCAAGATTCTAAGGAATGGTAGGAGGGAGAACAGGGCAATAAAGACAATAAATTTCAAGATGACAGACTTTAGCAAACTCAGGGAATTGGTAGGTAAAATCCCTTGGGAAGCAAATCCAAGAGGAAAAACAATTGATGACAGGTGGCAGTTTTTTGGAGACATTCTTAAGGGTACGAGAATAAACTATCCCACTGCATAGGGAAGATAGAAAGTATGGCAAGAGACCACACCGGCTTAACCAGGAGATCTTCAATGATCTAAAACTCAAAAAAGAGTCCTACAAAAAGTGGAAACTTCGTCAAATGACAAAGGATGAATATAAACAAATAACACAAGTACGTAGGGACAAAATTAGAAACGCCAAGGTGCAAAACAAGATCAAACTAGCTAGGAACATAAAAGGAAACAAGAAAACATTCAACAAATACATTAGAAGCAGGAGGAAGACCAATAACAGAGTAGTCCCATTACTCAATGAGGGGGGGAAGACAATAACAGAAAATGTGGAAATGGCAAAGGTGCTTAATTACTTCTTTGTTCTGGTTTCCACCAAAAAGTTTAGTAGCGATTGGACATCTAAAACAGTGAATGCCAATGAAAATGAGGTAGGATCAGAGTCTAAAACAGTAAAAGAACAAGTTAAAAATTACTTAGAGAAGTTAGATGTCTTCAGATCACCAGGGCCTGATGAAATGCATCCTAGAATGTTCAAGGAGCTGACTGACAAGATATCCGAGCCATTAAAATTTATTTTCGAAAAGTCATGGAAGATGGGAGAGATTCCAGAGGACTGGAAAAGGGCAAATCTAGTGCCAATCTATAAAAAGGGTAATAAAGACAAGTTGGGGAATTACAGACCAGTCAGCTTTACTTCAGTACCTGGAAAGATAATGGAGCAAATAATTAAGCAATCAATTTGCAAACACCTTGAAGATAATAAAATGATAAATAACAGTCAGCATGGATTTGTCGAGAATAAACCATGTCAAACCAACCTGATAGCTTTCTTTGGCAGGGTAACAAGCCTTGTGGATGGTGGTGGTGTGGGGGGGAAGTGGTAGAGGTGGTATATCTATCTTGATTTTGATATTGTCTCACATGACCTTCTCATAAACTAGTGAAATACAACCTAGATAGAGCTACTATACGATGGTTGCATAACTGGCTGGAAAATCTTTCCCAGACAGTCGTTATCAGTGGTTCACAGCCATGCTGAGAGGGCATAGTGAGCGGGGTCCGGCAAAGATTGATTCTGAGTCCAGTTCTCTTCAATATCGTCATCAATGATTTAGATAATGGCAGAGTGTATATTTATAAAGTTTCTGGAAAATACCAAGCTGGGAGGGATTGCAAGTGCTTTGGAGGATAGGATAAAAATTCAAAATGATCTGGATAAACTGGAGAAATGGTCTGAAGTAAGTAGGAAGAAATTCAGTAAGGACAAATGCAAAGTGCTCCACTCAGTTGCCCACATACGAAATGGGCAATGGCTGCCTAGGAAGCAGCACTGCGGAAAGGGACCTTGGAGTCAGAGTGGATCACAAGCTAAATATGAGTTAACAGTGTAGCGCTATTGCAAAAAAAAAAAAAAAGCAGCCAGTCCAGAATGGCTTTATTAGCAGGAGTACTGTAAGCAAGGCACGAGAAGTAATTATTGTGCTTTACTCAGCACTGATTAGGCCTCAACTGGAGTACTGGGTTCAGTTCTGGGTGCCACATTTCAGGAAGGATCTGTTCAAATTGGAGAAAGTCCAGAGAAGAGCAAGAAAAATGATTTACGGTCTAGAAAACATGACCTATGAGAGAAGATTGAAAAAATTAGGTTTGTTTAGTCTGGAGAAGAGAAGACAGAAGACATGAGAACAGTTTTCAAGTACATAAAAGGTTGTTACAAGGAGGAGAGAGAAAAGTTGTTCTCTGAGGATAGAACAAGAAGCAATGGGCTAAAATTGCAACAAAGGCGGTTTAGACTGCAAAACTTCCTAACTGTCAGAGTGGTTAAGCACTGGAATAAATTGCCGGGGGAGGTTGTGGAATCCTCATCATTGAGGATTTTTAAGAGCAAGTTGGACAAACACCTGTCAGGGATGGTCTAGATAATACTTAGTCCTGCCTTGAGTGCAGGGAACTGGACTAGATGACCTCTTGAGGTCCCTTCCAGTTCTGTGATTCTCCAACAACAGAGCAGCTCTATCATAACCTTATTCCCAGATCTGGACCTTAGCGTCCAAAATATGGGGGTTAGCATGAAAACCTCCAAGCTTAGCTACCAGCTTGGACCTGGTACTTGCTGCCACCACCCAAAAAATTAGAGTGTTTTGGGGCACTCTGGTCCCACTGAAAAACCTTCCCTGGGGACCCCAAGACCCAAATCCCTTGAGTCTCACAACAGAGGGAAATAATCCTTTTTCCCTTCCCCCCTCCAGGTGCTCCTGGAGAGATACACAGACACAAGCTCTGTGAATCCAAACAGAGTGACTCCCCCTCTCCCTTCCCGGTCCTGGAACAAAAGGACTTTCCTATTCCCCCAGAGGGAATGCAAAATCAGGCTAGCCACTTCAACACACACAGATCTCCCCTGATTTCTTCCTCCCACCAATTCCCTGGTGAGTATAGACTCAATTTCCCTGAAGTAAAGAAAAACTCCAACAGGTCTTAAAAGAAAGCTTTATATAAAAAAGAAAGAAAAAATACAAATGGTCTCTCTGTATTAAGGTGACACAATACAGGGCAATTTCTTAAAAGAATATTGAATAAACAGCCTTATTCAAAAAGAATACAAATCAAAGCACTCCAGCACTTATATTCATGCAAATACCAAAGAAAAGAAACCATATAACTTACTATCTGATCTCTTTGTCCTTACACTTAGAAACAGAAGACTAGAAAGTAGAAACTACTTCTCCAAAGCTCAGAGAAAGCAGGCAGCCAGAAAACAAAGACCTCAGACACACAATTCCCTCCACCCAAAGTTGAAAAAATCCAGTTTCCTGATTGGTTCTCTGGTCAGGTGTTTCAGGTGAAAGAGACAGTAACCCTTAGCTATCTGTTTATGATGCCCCCCAAATTGCAGACAGTGGGGAAGCTCACTGGCGGCAATTTCCTTCTAGAACTTGAAAATAAACAGATTAATACAACACATGCACCTTTACATATACTACTAAATATATAACTAACAGACTTTTACATTTTAAGAACACTTTTTAACTACTGGATTCTGGGAAACTCTCACGGGAGAGTGCATCAGCAACTTTGTTAGAAGCTCCTGTGATGTGTTGGATTTCGAAATCAAAATCTTGGAGAGCTAAACTCCAACGAAGAAGTTTCTTGTTGTTCCCCTTGGCAGTATGAAGCCACTTTAGTGCAGCATGGTCAGTTTGTAGTTTGAACCGCCGTCCCCAAACATATGGGCGTAGCTTTTCCAGGGCGTACACAATGGCATAGCATTCCTTTTCACTGACTGACCAGTGACTAGTATCAGAGGGTAGCCGTGTTAGTCTGGATCTGTAAAAGCAGCAAAGAATCCTGTGGCACCTTATAGACTAACAGACGTTTTGGAGCATGAGCTTTCGTGGGTGAATACCCACTTCCTCAGATGCATGTGAGGACATGCATCTGAGGAAGTGGGTATACACTCACGAGAGCTCATGCTCCAGAACGTCTGTTAGTCTATAAGGTGCCACAGGATTCTTTGCTGCTTTGACCAGTGACTTTCCCTCTCAGACAGTTTTTTGCTGAGAAACATGACAGGATGGAAGTTGTGATCTGTTGCTTCCTGCATGAGCACTGCTCCTATACCACGCTCAGATGCATCTGTGGTTACTAGGAATGGCTTGTCAAAGTCCGGGGCCCTGAGCACAGGGTCAGACATGAGCGTTGCCTTAAGCTGGGTAAAGGCTTTTTGACACTCATCAGTCCACTTAACTGCATTTGGCTGGGTCTTTTTGGTCAGGTCGGTCAATAGGGCAGCGATTTGGCTGTAGTGTGGTACAAATCGCCTGTAGTATCCAGCCAAGCCTAAGAAGGATTGGACCTGCTTCTTGGACCGTGGGACAGGCCACTTTTGGATAGCATCCACCTTGGCCTGTAGGGGGTTTATGGTTCCTCGACCCACCTGGTGCCCCAGGTAAGTCACTCTGTTTTGGCCTATTTGACACTTTTTGGCCTTAACAGTTAGTCCTGCCTGCCTGATGCGCTCAAAGACCTTTTCCAGGTGTAGTAAGTGTTCGGGCCAGGAGTCTGAAAAAATGGCCACATCATCGAGGTAGGCAACTGCAAATTCTCCAAGTCCAGCTAGTAGACCGTCTACCAGCCTCTGGAAGGTGGCGGGTGCATTTCGAAGGCCGAAAGGAAGGACATTGAATTCATACACCCCCGCATGGGTGACGAATGCTGACCTCTCCTTGGCAGGTTCATCTAGCGGTACTTGCCAGTACCCCTTGGTTAAGTCTATTGTAGAGATGAACTGGGCACGTCCCAACTTTTCCAATAGCTCATCAGTGCATGGCATTGGATAGTTGTCCGGACGAGTTACCGCATTTAGCTTACGGTAGTCCACGCAAAAGCGTATTTCCCCATCTGGTTTGGGTACCAGAACCACTGGAGATGCCCATGCACTGGTAGATGAGCGGATTATACCCATCTGTAGCATGTTCTGGATCTCCCGTTCTATAGCAGCTTGGGCATGAGGAGACACCCGGTAGGGTGGGGTTCTGATTGGGTGAGCATTACTTGTATCAATGGAGTGGTATGCCCGTTCAGTCCGTCCTGGGGTGGCTGAGAACAATGGGGCGAAGCTAGTGCACAGCTCCTTGATTTGTTGCCGCTGCAGACGTTCCAGGGTGGTTGAGAAGTTCACCTCTTCCACGCCACCGTCTTTTTTCCCATCGTAGTAGACACCGTCAGGCCACTCAGCATCATCTCCCTGGACTGTAAACTGACAAACCTGTAAGTCTCTGGAATAGAAAGGCTTGAGAGAATTAACATGGTACACTTTAGGCTTTAGTGAGGAATTGGGAAATGCTATGAGGTAGTTTACAGCTCCCAGGCGCTCTTGGACCGTGAATGGCCCTTCCCATGATGCTTCCATCTTATGGGCCTGTTGCGCCTTCAAGACCATAACCTGGTCTCCTATCCTGAAAGAACGTTCTTTGGCATGTCTGTCATACCAGGCCTTTTGCTCTTCCTGAGCATCCTTTAGGTTCTCTCTAGCAAGGGCTAAAGAGTGTTGGAGGGTGCTTTGTAGGTTGCTTACAAAGTCCAGAATGTTAGTTCCTGGAGAAGGCGTAAACCCCTCCCATTGCTGCTTCACCAACTGTAATGGCCCCTTAACCTCGTGACCATACACAAGTTCAAATGGTGAAAACCCTAAACTGGGATGTGGTACAGCCCTGTAGGCAAACAGCAACTGCTGCAACACTAGGTCCCAATAATTGGAGAATTCGTTGATGAATTTTCGTATCATGGCCCCCAGAGTTCCATTGAACCTTTCCACCAGGCCATTGGTTTGATGGTGGTACGGGGTGGCAACCAAGTGATTCACCCCATGAGTTTCCCACAGTTTTTCCATGGTCCCTGCCAGGAAATTAGACCCTGAATCTGTAAGGATGTCGGAGGGCCAACCTACCCTGGCAAAGATGTCTGTTAGGGCCAGGCACACAGTGTTAGCCCTGGTGTTGCCTAGAGCGACTGCTTCTGGCCATCGGGTAGCAAAGTCTACTAAAGTCATTACGTACTGCTTTCCTCTGGGCGTCTTTTTTGGGAAAGGGCCCAGAATATCCACAGCTACTCGCTGAAATGGGACCTCAATTATGGGAAGTGGCTGGAGAGGGGCCTTGACCTGGTCTTGAGGCTTACCCACTCTTTGGCATACCTCACAAGACCGGACATACTTGGCAACATCCTTGCCCATCCCCTCCCAGTGGAAGGACTTCCCCAACCAGTCCTTGGTCTGTTCACCCCAGCATGGCCACTGGGATGATCATGGGCTAAGCTTAAGAGCTTCCCCCGGTACTTAGTTGGAACCACCAACTGTTTTTGCGGCTGCCATTCTTCCCGGGGTCCACCAGAAAGAATTTCCTTGTATAAAAGTCCTTGGTCTATAACAAACCGGGATCGATTAGAAGAGCTGAGAGGCGGTGGGGTGCTCCGTGCCGCCGCCCACGCTTTCTGAAGGCTGTCATCTGCTTCCTGTTCAGCCTGGAACTGTTCCCTTGAGGCTGGGGTCACCAGTTCTTCCTCAGACTGTGGACTTGGGCTTGGTCCCTCTGGAAGCGATGTAGGTGATGGGTTTGTTTCCGTTGCTGGTGAACCGCTCCCCGCTGGTGCACCTGAGGGTATTTCAGGCTCTGGCTGAGCCTTTTGGTTATGGCTGTCTGTTGTTTCTGCCAGCTCTGGCTCACTGGCGCCCTCTGGCGTTGAGTTTGAAGATGTGGTTGCACTTGCTGGTGCTGGTTGCTGTTCCAGTTCCGGGCCTGGGACTGGAGATGCTGTGGCTGTTTCAGTGGTAGGCATGGAATCCGGGTCCACTACCTCTGTCTGGGTCTCTGGTAACACAGACGGGGCCTCTGTGGACGGCTCAGGAACAGGAATGGGTCTGGAAGCTTGCCTGGTTTGGCTACGGGTAACCATTCCCACTCTCTTGGCCCGCCTCACCTGGTTGGCCAAGTCTTCCCCCAGTAGCATGGGGATAGGATAATTGTCATAGACTGCAAAAGTCCACATTCCTGACCAGCCCTTGTACTGGACAGGCAGTTGAGCTGTAGGCAAGTCTACAGCTTGTGACATGAAGGGGTAAATTGTAACTTTGGCCTTTGGGTTGATGAATTTGGGGTCAACGAAGGATTGGTGGATAGCTGACACTTGTGCCCCCGTGTCTCTCCACGCAGTAACCTTCTTTCCGCCCACTCTCAAATTTTCCCTTCGCTCCAAGGGTATTTGAGAGGCATCCGGGCCTGGGGATCTTTGGTGTGATGGTGGTGTAATGAATTGCACTCGCATGGCGTTCTTTGGACAGTTGGCCTTGATATGTCCCGGTTCATTACACTTAAAGCATCTTCCATCTGATGGGTCACTGGGCCGAGGTGAGTTACTGGAGACTGGTGAGGTTGAAGGGTAGGGTATCTGTGGCTTTACTTGGGTGGTATGTGGGGTCTTTGGCTGTCCTCAGTTGTAGGGTTTATGGTCTGTGTGACCCCTGGGGTAATCGTTCCCCTTGACAGTAGCTTTCTTGCTTTCTGCCAGTTCCATCCATTTGGCTCCAATCTCCCCCGCCTCAGCGATATCTTTGGGATTTCCATCTTGTATGTACCGTGTGATGTCTTCAGGAACACCATCCAAGAACTGCTCCATTTGTATGAGGAGGTTCAGTTCTTCCAAGGTTTGAATGTTGTTTCCTGTTATCCAGGCCTCATAGTTTTTTGCAATGTAGTAGGCGTGTTTGGGAAATGACACCTCTGGTTTCCACTTTTGGGTTCTAAAGCGCCGACGGGCATGATCTGGGGTTATCCCCATCCTGTATCTGGCCTTGGTTTGAAAAAGTTTATAGTCATTCATTTGCTGCTTAGGCATTTCAGCTGCCACCTCTGCTAAAGGTCCACTGAGTTGTGGCCTTAATTCTACCATGTACTGGTCTTCGGGGATGCTGTACCCAAGACAGGCTCTTTCAAAATTTTCCAAGAAGGCCTCGGTGTCATCACCTGCCTTGTAGGTGGGAAATTTTCTGTGCTGTGGAGCAATAATTGGCGCCGGGTTGTTAGGGTTGGCTGGCACATGCAGCCCAGCTTTTGCCAAGTCCAGTTCATGTTTTGTCTGTTTTTCCTTCTCTTCATCTTCTTTTTGTTGTTTTTCCATTTCTCGGCGGTGGGCCGCCTCTTCTTCTTCTTGCTTCCTTCTGTGGGCCAACTCATCTTCTGCTTGTTTCCTTCGGTAGGCCACCTCTTCTTCTTCTAGTTTTCTTTTGTGTGCTGCCTGTTTGATTTGTTCTTCTCTTTCTTTCATCTCCATCTCTTTTTGTTTTATTTCCAGTTGTCGCCTGTGTTCAGCTTCTTTGAATTGGTCTTCGGCCTCCATTTTTGTCTTGGTAGACATGGTTCCTGTTTTCTTGTGTTGGGGTGCCCTCCGGTGTTTCTCTTCTGAACTGCAGGTTCTCTGTTGCCTCCTGAAGTCTGCCTAGCAACAGTGCCTTTAGCTAATCTTCAATGTTAAGTAAACCTGAAAAACCACTGTATTTGCATTCATATAGTGCTGGTATGACTCTCAATGGGAGTGCTATTGTGTGACAAAAGACTGTTAATAGTCTGGTAATGGCTTCTTGCTTAACATGCAAGAAACAAACTGCCAGAGAGAGCAGAAAAAAAAAATTCTCTCTGGTTCCCTTTTAAAACCAACTGTTTCTCTCTGCTAAAAAGCCCTTAGCAGAGAAAAGAAAAATATAATATTCCTACTGGCTTCTGGATTCTGTCTATATCCAACCGCTGCTACACCATATCATAACCTTATTCCCAGATCTGGACCTTAGCGTCCAAAATATGGGGGTTAGCATGAAAACCTCCAAGCTTAGCTACCAGCTTGGACCTGGTACTTGCTGCCACCACCCAAAAAATTAGAGTGTTTTGGGGCACTCTGGTCCCACTGAAAAACCTTCCCTGGGGACCCCAAGACCCAAATCCCTTGAGTCTCACAACAGAGGGAAATAATCCTTTTTCCCTCCCCCCCCCCCTCCAGGTGCTCCTGGAGAGATACAGACACAAGCTCTGTGAATCCAAACAGAGTGACTGCCCCTCTCCCTTCCCGGTCCTGGAACAAAAGGACTTTCCTATTCCCCCAGAGGGAATGCAAAATCAGGCTAGCCACTTTAACACACACAGATCTCCCCTGATTTCTTCCTCCCACCAATTCCCTGGTGAGTACAGACTCAATTTCCCTGAAGTAAAGAAAAACTCCAACAGGTCTTAAAAGAAAGCTTTATATAAAAAAGAAAGAAAAAATACAAATGGTCTCTCTGTATTAAGGTGACACAATACAGGGCAATTTCTTAAAAGAATATTGAATAAACAGCCTTATTCAAAAAGAATACAAATCAAAGCATTCCAGCACTTATATTCATGCAAATACCAAAGAAAAGAAACCATATAACTTACTATCTGATCTCTTTGTCCTTACACTTAGAAACAGAAGACTAGAAAGTAGAAACTACTTCTCCAAAGCTCAGAGAAAGCAGGCAGCCAGAAAACAAAGACCTCAGACACACAATTCCCTCCACCCAAAGTTGAAAAAATCCGGTTTCCTGATTGGTTCTCTGGTCAGGTGTTTCAGGTGAAAGAGACATTAACCCTTAGCTATCTGTTTATGACAAGCTCTCATTCTCGTGTCCTTGTGCAGCAGGGCTGAGATGAGCTCATCACACAGTCTCATGAATGTGGCTTTCTTCATCCAAAAGTTCTGCAGCCACTACTCATCATCCCAGACGTGCGTGACCATGTGATCCCACCAAGCCCAAATGTGGCATTCCAGTGTGGTCAGCACCCCCGTGAATGCCACAAGCAATCTCGTGTCGTAGCTAATGCAGGTAGCGAGATCAATGTCGCACTCCTCTTGCCTTTGTAGTTTAAGGAATAACTCCACTGCCACTCATGACGTGTTAGTCAGAGTGAGCAGCATACTTGTCAGTGGTTCAGGATTCACTCCTGCAGACTGAAAAGGCAGAGCGTGCAGTACACAAACCATTGAAAGATGGCGCAGAAGGTGGACGGAAGCACAGGGATTGCTGGGATGCGACGCAATGCATCACGCGGCATTGCGACAGGACCCAGGATGCTCCATTACCCCCTCTGCCTTCCCACAACTCTTAGCGGCAAAAGAGGAAGAGACGTTCTGTGGAATAGCTGCCCAGAGTACACTGCTCTGAATACCGCTGCAAGCGCCGCAAGTGTGAACACACTATTGTGCAGGCAGCTGACTGAACACACAACAGTGGTTTCCCTTCAGCGCTCTCTGAGCAGCACTAGAACCACCAGTGCTGTCACTCTGCCAGTGTAGACATCCCAAATAGCCAAGCTTAGGGTTTCTCAAATATTTCTAATAGCAAACTGTAGAAGTCGTCAAATGATTGCCTATACCTAGTTAACAGTACACCGAGTCAGCCTTGCGACCGCTGCCCAGCACTGTTCAGCCCAAATAGCAGACAGACAATCACAATATGGTTAACTGGGTTCTGGTAGTAATTGCACAGAGATAGGATCTGTAAACATGAAAGTCCTAATAAACAGTTTGGCAGGGGAAGCCTAGAAGGGAAAGAGATTACAGTATTGCTATTTTGGTGAAATGCCTTAAATAACCTGTTAATAAAAAGAACAGGAGTACTTGTGGCACCTTAGAGACTAACAAATTTATTTGAGCATAAGCTTTCGTGGACTACAGCATTCGAAGAATTGGGCTGTAGCCCACGAAAGCTTATGCTCAAATAAATTTGTTAGTCTTTAAGGTACCACAAGTACTCCTGTTCTTTTTGTGGATACAGACTAACACGGCTGCTACTCTGAAACCTGTTAATAAAATAAATCTATATATCACAGTACTGGAATAGCAAAATGCCATATGGTGATAATACATAAAAATTAAAGATAGCAAAACAGTTCAGTCAAATGCCTATTTTGAGGGTACATAAACATTTGTTATAGCAAAAGACTAAGGCAACAACATGCCGGAGCCCAATTGGCAATAATGATGCTGAAAATCATAAGGGAGTGGTCAAATCTTTTCTAAGAAAATATGCCATTAGCCTTCTTGACAACAAGGGCTCACTGTTAATTCATATTCAGCTTCTCGTCCACTGTAACCCCTGGGTCCTTTTCTGCAGAACTGCTTCCTAGCCATTCGGTCCCTAGTCTGTAGCGGTGCATGGGATTCTTCCATCCTAAGTGCAGGACTCTGCACTTGTCCTTGAACCTCATCAGATTTCTTTTGGCCCGATCCTCTATTTTGTCTATTTTGTCCAATTTCTAGATCTTCGCTTTGCTTTCCAATTCTGCATGGGTCTGTAATGCCCTCACAGAACTCAAACCTTTTTGATTAATCTCTTTTGGCTGATGCCTCTTAATTTCCCCTTTAGAACAAAGGGAAGAAAGAAGTGAGGGAAGTGATGTAGGAAAGGTAATAGATATTAATGAAAGCCCAGGCATTGGAATGGAAAAAAGATTTTAAAAGCATCTAACTAAGGACATTTGTATGGGGGGAGGAAGGAAATTCAAAACAAAAAAACAAACATAGTTTAACAAAGAGTAGAAAACCAAGTCATGCATCTGTCATATGCTGTGCTGCAATGTACCTTGTGTCCTAAATGGCTTGGTGTCTATTATATTGTGGATAAATTAAGTTAATCTGTGTATACAATTCAGGTTACTGAAAACCAGAAAAATGCAGATATAATTTGCCTTGCAAATCAGCTTTGTTGTTTAGGGATGCATCCCACAGAATGAGGACATTGGACTGTATCAATGCACAGTGAAGACACACCCCCCAGCCACCAGAAGGGAAAGAGAGAAACCCACAGATAGACTGGTCAACTGCCTTTCAACATGTCGTGTATGGACAATTATGTAACAATGACTTAAGGTAAAACTGGGCCCATCCAGTGCTATAACTGCTACAGCCATGCCTGGGACTTTGCTCCATAATGTACAGTTTAAGCATACACCTGCCATTTTAAATCTTTCCCACTGGAATATGGCTGTGTAAAAGCAAATGGAACCTTGGTGTATACTTCATTAATAGATATAATCATACCAGGAATGGGCGCAAAATCCAGTGGCTGGGCAAGAGACACTTCCAGAGTCATATTTTTCAAACTATGTGACTCCAAAGTTTAGAAGGAATTGTTGGTTCCATCTCAGGATTATCTATCTGGATTGGGGATGTCTACTGGAACAGGGTGGATAAGGAAAATATAAAAAAGCACATTGATTATTTCAAGTCACAGGCAGCTGAAACAGTTTAGAAGCTAGTAGATAAAGATATTTGCACAGCTTCCAGAAGTTGTTAACTACCATAACCAGTTTTTTAAGGAATGTTGAAAAGGGAAAATTGCCTAATAATAACAAAACAATTACAAAAGCCTTTGATACACACTAATCTGGTAAACTGGCAATGTATCCAGTCACGTAAACAGATTCCCTTTTGCACCATTTGTGATTTGTGGTCAGTGACCACACTCTGATCAAGGCACTATTCCAAACAATCTTGCTCACTGTCAGACTCAGTGTATACAGATGCTCCCTGAGTTACATAAACCCGACGTACGCGAATCTGAGCTTATGGAAAAAGTTCCGTAAACTAGAAATAGGAAGGGTGTTTTTTCATTTGTTTTGTTTTTTGTGTTGCGTAATGGTCGGAGACACGTTTCCGACTTACCCAAAATTCGAATTACACAAGGGGTTCTGGAATGGAACGCTTGTGTAAGTCGGGGAGTGTCTGTATTCTCTTTACAGTATCTTTAACAATATTGGCTTCTGACACTGCAACATTTAATAGATTAGCCTACTGAGTGGACAGCAGCCATTTATAAGACAATATCTACAAGGAGAACCTGATCTACCACAGCTATTTCACTCAGCAACACAAACCTAGAGAGCTCCATACAGCTTGTGGTTCTGTGAAAGGGTATTGATACGAGTGCAGGCGTGATGTCTAACATCACAACTCTTCTTTGTGGCCATACCAGGCTGACATGAATCAACAAGACAAGTGAGCGAGCAGCTACTGTCTAACCTGTAATGTGGTACCAAGTGCTAATGGCCAGCAGTAAGATAATCTATCATATGGATGAACGGTATTGCGTAGTAACTATTTACCAAAAAAAATTATGCATGGCAACCTCACTAGTAACGCCACTACTCCCGATTTGTGTTTTATGCCTCATGTACATAGTATTGTGGGTCAAACTATAATTATGCCTATTCCACTTTTTCCAGAATGAATCCATTACCCAAAGTGAGCCCCATCACTAGGATGAAATTGAAAAATGTCAGTTTTTAAATGCACATATTGATTCCCTACCACTGAATTTTTAAAAAAATATTAGATTGAAAAGACATTTCATATTAGCAATGATGTGCATAAAGCCGAACTCATCCAAAGCTTTAATACGTGAAGGTGACTTGGAAATAGAGTATACTCCCATTTATCCCAAACTTTATTATCCAGCTCTGCATTACCCAAATCCCTGCCTTGGCCCTCAGCTCAGCACGAGATGTGTGCTGCAGAGAGCATGTATCTCATGCTGGGGGACGAAGAAAGAATTGGCTAATGCAGAGGATCGGATACTAAACCAGAGACCCCTGGCCAGGACTGTGAGGAGGAGGATGGACCCCAGGCTGTGGGAAAGGCCACCCTGCTGCTGAGTGATTCCTGTGGCAGTACAGGGAGCCTGTGCTGAATCAGGGCCAGGGACACCCAATCCTTGAAGGTGTAAGGCACAGGGAAGGCTGCAGTCCCGGCAAGGCAGAGCAGCATTCTGGCCAGGGGTCTCTGCCCTGCTGGGACTGCAGCCTTTGGGTGTCACTGGCCTTGCAGCAGCCAGGCAGCCATCCGCAGTGCTGCTGTCACAGGAGTAAGCAGGGCAGAGCAGAGACACTCCTCCCCACGCCCCCCAATCCAGGACTGCAAAGGGGGCACCTATGAGCCCCCAGCTGTAGGGGAGGCATCCTACTCTTGCCCTCTTGATTATCCAGATAAAATCAGCGTCCCCCAGATAATCAAGAGTGCATGGTACTTATTTCAAATATGGGAACGGAGGTAATCTTTAAGGCTAATTGTTCTACAAGTAGTATCAATTTTATATTGTCGCTTATGCAGCTTGCTAAAACAGCCATAAGTATGGTCAAGTAATTGACTATAAGCTGCTGGCATGGTGGGAAAATGTGGAGCAAACCAAAACTTTGGCAGGCAGGAGACTGGGAGTCCCTGCAATAGAGGAGATGGGAGGATGGCACCCAGAGACATGGGAGGTGGGGGAAATGGACAATACTGTAAGTGTGGCTGACTAAAGCTACAAAGTTTGCAGCTCCCTGGTAGTATTCTTAACCAGCAAGGAGCGTGAAGCCCACCACACAGAGGACGATAAGGTAAAATCAAACAAATACAAAGACATAGCACTCCACAAACTGCACCATAAGAGTGGGGGTGGCTTTGTTGGGAACAGGATCTGGTGAAGGAAGGAGTTATCCAATTTATAAATAAGCTAATTATCAGCCTCCTGATCCTCTCAAACTCCTTCAAACCCCACCCAAGGCAGATGACATAGCCAAGGTTACATGCCCTAAAACGGAGCATTGCAGCATTGTGGGGGTGACTGGCTAACACAGAAGTGGGGCAGGAGCTTCTCCTGACTCCAGCCAGAATCACTGGTTCCCTAGTCTGGAATTCTCCTGGGGTCCCGACTGGCTCTTGGATCTCACTGTCTCTCTCTGGATGCAGGTCACTGCAGCCACCTGATTCATACGGTCACTTTCAGACCCCCGCAATCCCCCTTCAGGGGCAGGGCCTTCCTGAGCTGCACTGTCTCTTCCAAACTCTCTTTGAAAGTCAGGCTACTCTTTCCCCAGTTAACTTGAAGGGGTTTTTGCCCTGACTTGTCACTGGCCCAGTGGTCTCCAGGCAGAAGCCTCTCTCGGCCCCCTTATTCCAGGTATGCTAGCACTGGGCTCCGAAACCTTGGAAGCCATCTTAGTTGTAGCCCTTTAGGTAGGGCCCCTAGAGGCTCAGACCAGAGCCCCAGGAGCCAGCAAGTCCTAAATGGCAGTTGCACCAACACCTGCATTCACAGCAGGGGAAGCTCAGGCAGATCTGTTAGTTTGCCTTTTTCCATGTTTACATCTGTGAGCAATAACAATGGTGTGGTAATAAATGCCCCTCCCCCCACAGAAGGCCTCAGGATGCTGGACATCAATATAACAAAGACATAAGTAGGTCAAAGCACATTCTGTGACAGGAATATTGGGAGGGGGGAATAAACCCAGGGCTCTCATGGTCGTACTAACTACAACTGGGTGGAATTTTTCAATGAAACATTTTTTCATCTGTGTAACAGGGTCAGCTACCTCCTGAGCACCTCCTCATGGCCAGATGTCATTCTGCAGCACCCTGCCCGCTGTTCTTCCTCTTTAGGGTCCCCTAAGATCTTCACAGGGACACAATCCCTGAGAGCAGGGGTTCCCAAACTGTGGGCCATGACACAGTCCCAGAGGCAGCCAGCAATGGCCCCTGCCCAGGGCTGGAGGAGATCAGCAGCCTGGGTGGGCAGCAGAGGTGACGGGCAGTTGCTGGGTGAGTAGAAAGGGCTGACCCCGAGAGGTGGCAGCTCCCAGGGAAGCTGGAGGAGGCTGGAGTGTTTGCAGCGGTTCCTGCTCTGAGCTGCCACACCCAGGGATCTGTGGCTGTTGGCAGGGTGGCTGAGTGCTGGTAAGCCTAGGGCTGGAGGGCCTTGCCAGCTAGGTGAGGAGCAGATGACAGTGCCCAAGGCTGCCAGCCTGACCGGGAGATGCAGACAGCCAGGCTCAACTCTGCGGAGCCAGCAGCCCAGCCCTAGGACCCCCCTTCTCACAGGCATGGTGGTCAGAGGGTGTGTAATCCTTCTGCCCATCACAGCTGGCAGCAACAAGGGCCGGGCTCAGTATCTAAGGTTCTTTTTCAACAATACAACACAAAACCAGCTTGAGCCCCCACCCAGTGACCTGGGACAATTATATGCCACCGCCTGGGTGCCTCAGAAGCAAAACTTCCCCTCTTGCAAGCACAGAGTCTGAGTGTGACAGAACACTTTTAATAAAAGGAGGGAAATAATGCAACATTAATTTGGGGAAACACCACAAACAGGGTTTATAAACATAAACCAAGAGCAAAAGACCCACCATCAAGTAAGTTGGTCTGTATCCTTTCCCCCTCAGGTTTTTAAGTCTAGCAACCCAGAAGTCCCTTTAACATGCCCATCCCTTCTCTGCACTGTTGCTGTCCTTGGATAGTGCATCTGCAGAGTTCATCTCCCACCCCTCTCTGCAGGGCTCTAGTATAATATTCTCTACCAATCCCACCAAGGTATCTTCAGAGTCCCACTTAACACAGCTTTCAGTGACCTCAGCAAGTAGTGGGGCAGCTTCACTACTGGTGCACACCAGGCCTAGGTACCAGCAATTTCAGTTCCACAGCATATAACAAAACTCTCAATTAGCTCTAAATTAGCTCTTATCACACAGTGGTCAGTTAATAGCAACAACCTAGCAACAACCCCCATCTCCACTCACTTGGCTTGAAACCTATGTCCCCTGCCTAACAACTGCCATTTAGTTGAGGGTGAGTCCCTCAATCAGGAAAGGCCAAGTATAGTTCTGCTGTCCTGGACTCACACAAGGATAACAACACTTTATTTACTCCTGCCACAATAACAAGGAGACTGAGAATCCAACACCAGCCAAAAGTGATCATGTGGGCAAGCAGTCCCACCATGCTGAGCACTTAGGCAGGGTGGATGTGCCCATGCAAATGAGATCAGCTCCTGAACTCTTCCACAGCTCATCACTAGACTCTGCTTACAGGTGTATGGCCAAGGGAGCCTTCTAGCTCAGAAATTCCTCCCTGTGCTGCCCAGCCCAGCTAGCCAGAGAGCAGCAGCTGCTGGCTGAGTGCCCAGCATGCCACCCTTACTTCTGTGCTGCCTGGTCAGCAGCTGCCAATGTCAAGAGGCAAGGAGATGGTTGCCAGGCATCTGGTTTTTGACCAGAATGCCCAGTCAAAAAGGCACCCTGGCAGCCCCAGGCAGCACCGCTGACTGGGCCATTAAAAATCCAGTCAGTGGCACAGTGGGGCTAAGGCAGGCTTATGGGAGCTGCAGGGGTGGCGCTGGCATACAGGGCAGTGCCTGCACACGGGGCAGTACACAGAGCCATGTCTCTGCATAAGAGCCAGAGAGGGGATATGCTATTGCTTCCGGGGGCCACCTGAGGTAAGTGCTGCCTGGAACCTGTACCCCTCACCCACCCAAGCCAGCCCTGATCCCTCTCCCATCCTCCAAACCACTCAGCCCCAGTTCCCTCCTGCACCCCAAATCCCTATCTTCAGCCCCACCCTAGAGCCCTCACCCCCTTCCTGCACCCCAACCCACTGCCTCAGCCCAGAGCCCCCTCACACATCCAGAATTCCTCATTTCTGGCCCCACCCAAGATCCCTCACCCCCTCCTGCACCCCAACTCCTGAGCCAGCCCCGTGAAAATGAGTGAGTGAGGGATGGGGGAGAGTGAGTGCCAGAGGAGGAGGGATGGAGTGAGCAGGGGCAGGGCCTCACAGGAGAGGCAGGGCAAGGGTGTTCAGTTTTGTGCCAGTAGAAAGTTGGCAACCCTAGGCAAGGAGCAGGGCGGTCCTGGGGCATGAGGCTACAGAAGGGAGCTTGGGGCAATTGGTGGGGAGAAGCAGGCAGCAGGACCTGGTTGATGGGTCTGGAGCCCTGGGAGGCAGCGGGGCTGGACCACAGGGCTTCTTGCAGCTGCACAGGTAGGCCTGAGGGAAGAAATTGGGAACCCTGCTGTAGATCAGCTGTTTTCAACCTTTTTCCTTCAGAGACCCCTAAAAATGTTCAAAAGGAGGCACAGACCCCTTTGGAGTCTTAGACAGGTGCTGGAGCAATTTTTGTTGTGGGGGTGCCACTGATGGAAGCCAAGGATTCAGTGTTTGTTATGACTGCTTCAAGCCAGGGGTCCAGAGCACCCCAGTTCCAGCACCACTGCTCTCAGACAGTCTGTGGATCTCCAGGAGCTTTAAGACCACAGGTCAAAAATCACTTCCCTAGGTACACATTGGCCCTGCAGGCCCCTAGTTCAGTCTCACTCTCTCCCCCAGTAATGCAAAAATAACAACAGATCTGAAAACATAATACAGACCCTCACAATCTTTGATCCCCAGGCCATCTGAAATGGGGATCAATCTGTTTGCTTTCCAGCACCTCCTTCAAAGGCTGTCTTAGCTGGTGCCTGCCACCTACAGACACAGGAACCTTCTTACTACTCCATGCAGCATCTCCAGACAGAACTGCAGTCACCTAAGCTGTCCCCTCCTGCTCCTTTTATATGGAAAGCACCTGATTCCTGTCAGATGTGGCTCAATCTGTACTCAGGTTTGCTTAGCCCCAGGATAGCTCTGTGAAAAGTGAAACTTTTAGTAGGGAAGACTCAGTTTTCAACAAATGTCTTGACTAAAAAAAATTTTGGGAAAAAGTGTTTCTAAATTGTTTAAATGTCCCATTTTGATATTTTTGGAACACAAAAAACCCTGGTTTTCTGGTTATAAATCACTATACATTTTAAAATTTAAATAAAAGAGTGGAGGGATAGCTCAGTGGTTTGAGCATTACCCTGCTAAACCCACGCTTATGAGTTCAATCCTTGAGGGGGCCATTTAGGGATCTGGGGCACAAATTTGTTTGGGGATTGGTCCTGCTTCAAGCAGGGGGCTAGACTAGCTAACCTCCTGAGGTCCCTGACATTCTAAGAGTAAAAACATTGTTAAAGATAAAAAATGATCAAGATTGAAAGAAACCATTTTGATTGACTCAAACCTTGTCTTGGAATTTTGCTTTGCAAAAAATTCTCACAATGGACATTTTGTCTTGATTCAGGACAGGAGGTTTTTTTTAAATCTCAAAAACCTAGGATGGGGAAATGCAGCTCTGCTGCTCAATACATGTCAGGTGCTAGACTTCAGGCAAAGAAGTCATTTCAAAATGGGTTGGGAGGGGCTGAGCCAGTTGTCACAAGGACCAAGTTCACATCCTGGAACGATGCTGCTCAAATGTCTCTTAGGACAAGTTTCAAGGAGGGGGATCAGGGCCAGGGAGTTGCATCACTGAGGGCTTTCTACATCAACAGTGTCAGCTTCAGCACATCCCAGGTTTAGTCTGATGGGATCTCAGTGGGCTCCTATGTGCTCCCATAGCAAAGCACTGCCCAGTATGCAAGGAGGGCAACCCTGCCCCACTGAACCCACTGACCTGCACGGCTTGGTCTTGGCTACGCCCATGTTGCCCCCTTCCCCTGGGGCTGCAGTTCACCCAGTGTAGGCCTGGAGGATTGCTACTCTCTCATTTTTATGTAACCCTGCTGCGAGCTGTTGTCAGTAGCAAAAAGGATGGTGCAGGAGGAGGTACAGCAGGATCCAAAGGACAGTAGGGTCAGGAGCTGGGTGTGAGGATGATGCAGGGGGAGGTGCAGCAGGATCCAAAGGGCAATAGGGTCAGGAGCTGGATGTAAGGACGAGTGTTTGGCTGTGATAGATAAGGCAGGATCCTGGGTCTAAGTTACAGAGGGTGCAGAAGAGTGGCGTGAGTGAAATGTGAGGGTTGAGATGTGCAGCAAAGCCCTTTGGCTGGAGTTAAACAGTGGGGGCTTGGGGTTGGGAGATCCAGGGCTGGGAGAGGCCAACTAAGTCCATGTACTGGGTTTCAACCAGCCAGCTTAGCTCCAGCACCAACACCTGAGAAGCCCCATGGGGCTAGAGTGGAAAGGGGTGTGTGTTTTTTCTGGGCTTTGTTCCTGCCATTAACAATGAGCCACCTTTGAGAGTCTGTCCCCTGGGCTCCCTCTCCCACGGTTAAATACCGCCCTCTCCATGCAGCCCCAGCCTCAGTGCCAGGGAGCAGCTGGGCTCCTCCTCAGGCCAGCAGGTGAGACCCAGGCATTTCCATGATCTTTCCTGTTCACGGAGCATTTGGTGCAAGTGTGAGCTGCCATCCCTCCGACTCCCAAGGGCAGAGGTGCAGCAAGGGCACAGATAGAACTATTGCCACCCCTCCTCTCCGCCGTGGCTCCAGCCAGACTGATGGACCCAGCGACAGGACACACTGCTGGGTAAGTCGCTCTGCAGCCTCTGCTCTGGGCTCTATCACTCACTGAAACCCAGGGATGAAAGAGCTCAAACAGTTCCAGCCCCTTCCCCATGGGGCTGTCAGTCAGGGATCCTTTGGGTGGGGGCAGGATAGCTCAGTGATTTGAGCATTGGCCTGCTAAACCCACCATTGTGAGTTCAGCCCTCAAGGGGGCCACTTAGGGGTTTGGGGCAAAAATCAGTACTTGGTCCTGCTAGTGAAGGCAGGGGGCTAGACTCAATGACCTTTCAAGGTCCCTTCCAGCTTTACAAGATAGGTATATCTCCAATTATTTTATTTTATTTTATTTTTTTCCACTGCATGGAAAGAAAGGGTCAGAGTCACTGATTATTTAGCTAAGTTAGATGAGGTCAAGTCCACAGAGCCTGATGAAATTCAGCCTACAGTATTTAAGGAAGTAGCTGAAACAATGTCATGACCATTAGCAATTATCTTTGAGAACTCATGGAGTACAGGTGAGATCCTTGAAGATGGGCAAACATAGCACCTATCTTTAAAAAGGGGAACAAAGAGGCCGCAGGGAATTATAGACCAGTCAGCTTATCTTCACTATGTGGAAAGATACTGGAACAAAGCACCTTGAAAATAATAGTGGTACAAGGTCAAGCCAGCACTGCTGTGTCCAAAACACAGCATGCCAAAGCAACCTAATTTTCTTCTTCGATAGGGTTACAGGACTAGAGGAGTGGAGAAAGAGCAGACATGATGAATCTTGGTTTTAGTAAGGTTTTTGACATAGTCCCAAAGGACACTCTCAAAAGCAAATGCATTCTAGATTAAATTACTCTAAGGTGGGTATGCAATGTTGTTGTAGCCAGACTTAATCTGCAGCAAGGGAGATTTAGGTTAGATATTAGAAAAAGCTTTCTAACTCTAAGGGTGGTTAAGCTCTGGAAAAAGTCTTTTAAAGGAGGTTGTAGAATTCCTGTCACTGGAAGATTTTAAGACCAGGTTGGACAAACACTTGTCAGGGGTTGTCTAGGTTTACTCGGCCCTGTCCCAGCATGGGGGCTGGACTAGATGACCTCTTGAAGTCCCTTCCAACCTGACATTTCTATGATTGGTGGGATGCAGGAGCTGGAGTCCAGCAGAGCATCCCCCCAAATCCTGGGCATGCAGTGGGCCTGCACCAAAGAAGAGTCACATTGGCAAGTGTGGAAGGGAAATGTCTGTGCCAGGGGAACATTGCAGAGCAAAGTGATTTGCTGTCCAAGCCGCATGGGAGCAAAGCAGCTGCACAGTCCCTAGCAGCAGGGGCCACAGTTTCTCAGGGAAGGGGAGTTGCTCTCTCCCAATACAGATGGTGAATTCACCCCTGTGCAGAAGTTCAGCCCTAGGCCTAGGCTGCATTCCCAGCACCTTGGTGAAACTCTGAAGCTTTAGGAAAGTGACCAGACAGCTATGCAAAGCCTCTGACAGTGCAGATAGCACCACAGCTGGGCCAGGGGTGGGACAAGTAATAAGGAGAGAGACCTTGCTATTCACTGCCAGAATCTCCTCCAGTGCCCCTTCCTGCCCTGTAACTCCAGCATGTTCTTTAAAAATAGGGAAATCAAAAGGAAAACGAACCTTAATCCAGGCTCCTGGCCAGACTTGTGAACAGAAAATTAAGACAGTATAGTAAGACAGTGGTTTCCACAGCAACATTCATTCAGTCACAGAACTGGACTCTGCATTTCTCTCCTGTTTCTGGGCTGCTGTTGTAATAACAACCCTGGTTTCTGACTGGACCCTCACACACACTGCACTAGTTCAGGCTCCCACTGAGGCTGTGTCTACGCTAGCCCTTTTGTCGGTGTAACTTATGTCGCTTGGACATGTGAAAAAACACCCCCCTCAGCGATGTAAGTTTCACTGACAGAAGAGCTGGTGTTGACAGGAGATGCTCTCCCACCGACATCGCTACTGCTGCTTGTTGGGGGTGGTTTAATTCTGTCGACCAGAGAGGTCACTCTCGTCGGCCAAAAGCGGCTACGGGAGCGATCAGACGCTTTGGTGCAGCTCTGCTGCTATAAGCTTGCCAGTGTAGACGTGGTCATAGTCTGTTCCTCCCAGTGTCTCTAGGTCAGTGGTCTCCAAACTGTTTTGATCGCACACCCCATCAGTAAAAAAATGTTGCGCATGCACCCCCTGCTCCCGGCCAAACTGTTGAAGCAAAAAAACACAAAACAAAAGGAAAAGCCACTCAGACTCCTGGCCGAACTGCCGAAGGGAAAAAAAAAAAGTGGCGCTGCTCCAGTGGCGCTCCTCCTGCCGCGCACCCCGAAGGATCCTCTTGCGTGCACCCCACTTCGGAGACCACTGCTCTAGGTTATGAGAGGGAAGCTGGTCACTTTCTTCTCATCCCTACAGATCTCTATCTTGAAGCCCTTCAGAGGAAAGGCAAGAAACCCAAAATGAAACAACCACCCCACAGCAGGAAGTTCTGAACCCCATCAGTCAGAGACTGGCTCTTGCCCTGAGTGGGAGGCTTGACAGCTCTTCTAATTGTGTTGTTCTATTTCATGTGGCTCTGAATGCTCCCATTACCGATATACATGTGGGATCCTTCTCTGATTCCTACTGAGCTCTCAGTCTATTGCATTCGGTTTCCTTGTGTGTACGCTAGCGTGGTGCATTAAGGACCGTGCTGGATTGCAAGCTGTGACCTTGAGTGGGTGAGTTTTCTGGTTCTGCTTGCAGGCTAGGGGCTCTGTGGTGAAATTTCTGGGAGCAGCAGTCTAGACAGAAATGGGATGTTGTCTCTCTCTCTGTCTTAGGGAGCAGTTTATTTCCTTTCTCTCCGATTTTTGGCTCCATGTGTAATTGCTCTGAATTCTAAGACAAAGCAGTGCTATGCTGCAGCCTTCCAGCAAGAGTATTTATAATTTTATCTAAGCCTGTCCGTGTGTATGCTGTGAACATAACAGAGAAACGGCTCTTGCGAGAGATGGTGAACAGAAGCAATCACTCTACTTTCTCTCTCCCTTTCATTATTCTGTAGCCCACCATCTATCCCCTCTAATTTGTCTCCTCTCTAAACTAAAAGGTCTCAGTCTTTTAACTCTCCCTTCAAATGAATATTTTCTGGGTTTCTATCATACATTTAAGAAGTGCCTCTGTTTCTGCTATATCCTGTCTAAGGCAGGGTGACCAGAACAGAACCCACTATATCAGGTGAGTTCGTCCACTGAGTTACAGAACAGCACAATCACAGTTTCAGTATTAACAGGAGTACTGGTGGCACCTTAGAGACGAACAAAATTTATTTCAGCATAAGCTACAGCCCACTTCGTTGGATGCAGGCAGTGGAAAATATAGCAGGAAGATATATAGATATATATATATATACACACAGAGAACATGAAACAATGGGTGTTACCATACACACTACAACAGGGGTCGGCAGCCTTTCAGAAGTGCTGTGCCTAGTCTTCATTTACTCACTCTGATTTAAGCTTTCACGTGCCAGTCATACATTTTATGTTTTTAGAAGGTCTCTTTCTATAAGTCTATAACAGAAAACTCGTGTTGTATTTAAAGTAAATAAGGTTTTTAAAATGTTTAAGAAGCTTCATTTAAAATTAAATTAAAATGCAGAGCCCCCCCGACCAGTGGCCAGGTCCCAGGCATTGTGAGTGCCGCTGAAAATCAGCTCGCAGGCCGCCTTTGGCATGCGTGCAGTAGGTTGCCTACCCCTGCACTATAAGAAGAGTGATCAGTTAAGGTGAGCTGTTATCAGCAGGAGAGAAAAAGAACTGTTTGTTGTGGTAATGAAAATGGCCCATTTCCAGCACTTGACAAGGAGATGTGAGGAATGGGGGCAGGGGGGTGGAGGGGGAAGAATAAACATGGGGAAATAGTTTTACTTTGTGTAATGGCCCATCCACTCCCAGTCTTTATTTAAGCCTAATTTAATGGTGTCCAATTTGCAAATTAATTCCAATTCAGCAGTCTCTCGTTGAAGTCTGTTTTTGAAGTTTTTTTGTCATAATATTGTGACTTTTAGGGCTGTAATCGAGTGGCCAGGGAGACTGAAGTATTCTCCAACTGGTTTTTGAATGTTATAATTCTTGACGTCTGATTTGTGTCCATTCAATATTAGTTTGTATCCCATTCCTTATGCATGCTAATATTTTCTTTGCTTTGTAGACTTTAACAGCAGAAGGGATCATTAAATCATCTTGTCTGACTTCCTGTACATCAAACACACACCCAGCTCCTACGCATTAAACCTAACCACCAATTAGACCAAAGGATTATAGCAGGGCCAGCTTTAGAGCAATTCAGCCGATTCTGCACCCCTAAGAGGGCATCGCAATGTCCAGAAGGAGCTGCCGCCATAGTCCCACCGCTGTCTTCGGGAAGGTCCCTCTGCCAAAATGCTGCTGAAGGCACCGGCAGCCGATTGAGCTGCCACCAAAGTCCCAGCACTGTTGGCGGCGGCAGCTCAATTGTTCCGCTGTCTTCGGCGGCATTTTGGCCAAGGGACCTTCCTCCGTGGCAGCGATTGAGCTGCCGCTGAAGACAGCAGCAGGACTTCAGCAGCAACTCCTTTGAATTGGGCCTCGCGGTGCCTAAAGCCGGCCCTGGGCATAGTTGCTCCTGAATTGAATGTAACAACTTGTGTTGAGCTAAAGCACATCTTCCAGAAAGGTCTCCAGCCTGGATTTGAAGACACAATATGGCAAATCCACCACTTCTCTTGGTAGTTTGTTCCAATGGTCAATCGCTCTCATTGTTAAAAATTGGAGCCTTATTTTTAATTTGAATTTATCTGGCTTTAATTACCAGGCATTTGTTCTTGTCACACCTTTCTCCGCCAGCTGCCCTTTACTAGCAGTATTTCCCCCCACGAAGGTACTCACACTTGGCAATCAAGGGAGCTCTTAACCTTGATTATAAAATCATGAGTGACGTACAGAAAGTGGATAAGGAAAAGTTATTTACTTATTCCCATAATACAAGAATGAGGGGTCACCAAATGAAATTAATGGGCAGCAGGTTTAAAACAAATAAAAGGAAGTTCTTTTTCACGCAGTGCACAGTCAACTTGTGGAACTCCTTGCCTGAGGAGGTTGTGAAGGCTGGACTATAACAGCGTTTAAAAGAGAACTGGATAAATTCATGGTAGTTAAGTCCATAAATAGCTATTAGCCAGGATGGGTAAGGAATGGTGTCCCTAGACTGTTTGTCAGAGGATGGAGATGGATGGCAGGAGAGAGATCACTTGATCATTGCCTGTTAGGTTCACTCCCTCTGGGGCACCTGGCATTAGCCACTGTCGGTAGACAGATACTGGGCTAGATGGACCTTTGGTCTGACCCGGTACGGCCGTTCTTATGTTCTTTTTGGTATGCTAAACAAATCAAACTCCTGAGTCCCTCAGTGCAAGCCAGTTTAGCCCCAGCCCTCAAATGATTGTTGAGCCTTTTCACTGATCTAGAGCAATCTTGCTGATTGGTAAATGGGAAAGCTTAATATGGCCAAATATAAGGTTATGTACTTAGGAACAAAGAATGTAGCACCCACATGGGGGACAAATATTTGACTATAGATGACTCTTTAATCTAGCAGGCCAAGGCATATCAAGAGCCAATGGCTGGAATAGCTGAAGCTAGATAAATTAACAGGCTGTTAGCTCAGGCAGGGCACTAGCCTACCATGCACTCCTACCTGCATACGTGTCCTGCACAATGTGGTCCCGATCCTGACTAGGAACCTGATCGTTCTGTAAGATACAGGGCTCAGGAAAGACAAAACTAAAGGAGGATTGTGGGGGTGGAAGCTCCTGACAGACTCAAGGTTTGATTACATTGCAATTAGACGCCCCTGGCTGGCCCCGTACCAGCAGATTCAGGCTTGCGGGGCTGGTTCATTGCTGCATAGACCTTCCTGCACAGGCTGCAGCCTGAGCTCTGGGACCCTCCTACCTCACAAGGTCCTAGAGCCTGGGCTGTAGCCTGAGCCTGAATGTCCACCCTGCAGTGAAACAGTCCCACAGCCCAAGCCCTGTGAGCGTAAGTGAGCTGGCAACGGCCAGCCCCAGGTGTCTAACCGCAGTGTAGACATACCCTAAGTGTCCAGCCCTTCTGCATGTGAAATTGCAGGCGTGCTGCTGAAGGTTCCTGACTCACTCCCCATCTCTTCTCTCTTCCTGTCCCACCCCCCCTCAGACAAACTTTACCAGCTCCATGGAACAGGAGAATCAGACACAGGTGACAGAGTTCATCTTCCTGGGCTTCTCCAGCCTTCTCCATGGCCAGGCCTTCCTCTTCCTGGTGTTCCTGGCAATCTACCTTGTCACCCTGGTGGGGAATTCCATGATATTCACCATCATCCAGCTGGATTCCCATCTTCACAGCCCCATGTACTTTTTACTCAGCCACTTATCCTTCTTGGATATTTGCTTCTCATCAGTCACAGTCCCCAAGATCCTGGTGAACTTCCTGCGTGAGCAGGAGACCATCTCCTACTGGGAGTGCATGGCCCAGATGTTCTTCCTGATGTCATGCGCGGGAGCCGAGTGTGCACTCCTTGCCGTCATGGCCTATGACCGGTATGCAGCCATTTGCAACCCCCTGCGCTACACTGACATCATGAGTCGGAGGGTGTGCATCCCACTCGCCATGGGGTCCTGGCTCTGGGGTCTCCTGGACTCAGCCATACACACCTTCATGGCCTCCAGCTTATCCTTCTGTGGTGCCAACCAGCTTCACCACATCTTCTGTGATGTCCCTCCCCTGCTGAAGATCGCCTGCAGTGACACCTATGTCAATGAAATGGGGCTTCATGCTGCTAGTATCTTTGTGGGCTTGGGCCCATTTCTGCTCATCGTCATCTCCTACCTCTACATCCTGGCAGCCATCCTCAAGATCCGCTCCAACACAGGAAGGCACAAGGCCTTCTCCACCTGCGCCTCACACCTGATCGTGGTCACCATATACTTCGGGATGGCCAACCTCAACTACAATCGCCCCAGCGCAGGCTACTCCATGGGGGTGGACACCCTGGTCTCCACACTGTACTGCATTGTCACCCCCATGCTGAACCCCCTCATCTACAGCCTCCGCAACCAGGAAGTGAAGGGGGCCCTGAGGAAGGCTCTGGGGAGCCAGAGGAGGGAATATGCTTCCCCAGGCAGGCAGTGAGGTCCAGGCTGATGTGAGAGCTGGGGGGTGACTCCTGCTCTGCTCTGACTGGGCAGGGAAATGGCTTGTTAGACTTGGCAGCTGTGTAAGGAGCCAGGGGATGGGACAGAGGGACTCCTTTCACAGCTACCATTGCTAGCAAGACTCTCTGCCATGTCTCTGAAGCTAAATGGCAAAGTAAGGAGGGAATAGGATACAAGCTAATCTAGAATGCTAGGCTTGTGTCTCTGCTCCTCAAGCCGAGCACAGACTGAGCTCACCAGACTGCTCTGCTGGGCCTGCCACTCTGAGAGGTGCATCTCACTGGAACTCAAGAGAATCACTTACACTGCAGATGAAAATATCCTGAGATGGGCAAACATTACACAGCTGCAGGGCACGTGATACTGGAGACAGACAAATGGCCAGCACTCATGGTATCAGTTTTAGCTGCTGGCTGCATTTCAGAACAAATAATTACAACCATTTTTAGCACTTCTAATCTTCAAAGCCCTTGACAGACAGACAGTAACTCATGAACTGCAGATGGGCTAAGTCACAACTGCATATTTTCAATGTGCAAATCTGCTGCAGCTGTTTGGAAATATAACGCTAGGCTTCTCTGCCTGGCTGAGAGAGCAGAAGATGGTTTCAGGCAGTCACAAACCACAGAAGCAGTGTGTGACCTGCAGATAATCAAGGCCTGTCTGTTCTGCATCATGCTCAACCTAAGTCCTTCACAAAGCTCCAAGATTCTGCAAAACTGATGTAGTAGACAGGAACCACTACAGTAGCATCAGATTAATAAAAGCCGTCATATGAAATAATTCAACCAGCAAAAATCCCCTCTCCTCCCCCCCCATTGATTTTCATCATATTCAGGTTATTTTAGCTGCTCCATAATTTTCAGATTTCAAGGTACTGCAGCCTTTTGTATTGAAAATGCAGAACTACATTAAGGGAGTTGGATGTCTAAGCCACAGGGAAGGCAGTTTGGGATGGGGATAAACACATTCACTTGGTTTCCATACAGCCATAAAAGCTAGAAACATAATTATTTAAAAAGCTGGTATTCTGGGCAGCAGGGGCTGGACTATTGCAGGACAGGCAGGATTGTTTCACACTTTCTACATGGTGAGGCAGAGTCACCGATCGCTCCCCTCCTCTCCCCGGCAGATGGGTGCTGGAAGGTTGCTTCCCTCTACAGGGCACCCAAGGCTGGAAGAGGAATGGAGAGAAGGGGTTGGGGGAGGTGAGTCTGGGCAGCTTCTTCCATGAGATACCTCCCAACTCCTAGCACTGCCCTGACATCACTTCCTCCCTGGGACACCTTCTGGCTAGCTGCCAAGAGGGGGCACCCCGTAGCCATTTCTGGAAAGAATGTTTATGTAACCTGGGGGTGGGGTTTGCCCCTTGGCACCAGCTGGATTACAGATGCTTCCCCCTCATCTACAGCCATTTTCATGGATCCCATCTGATTGGATGTATTCACACACCCCTGTCCCGGAAGAACAGACGTGCCCCGCGTCACTGGGCCCTGTCTGCCAGAGCCTCTAGAGACAGGACAGTGGAACGTTAACCTGTATGAGACTGTTCAGCCACTATGTGACACCCTGTATCAAACCTTTTCCAAGCTGACCTGTCATTGCATTGACAGCTCGTGAGGAGCAGATCTGGAGCGCCTCTGGTGCAGACGCAAGCTCTGCAGCCCGTCCCTGCCTGTTACAGGAACATGACAGGCCGGGACACCAGGCAGACAACACAAGAAATAAATAGCAAATGTTTCCAAGAGTCCAGACGTTCCTGAGGAGAGGGGACAGGACAAATTACTGCAGGGAAACAGCTCCGAAATAAATCACACCATTGCCTTCCTGTGGCTGTAGAGTGCTGGTAGCAAGGTGGTTCTGTGGTAGTTGGCTTGGTGCCCAACACCAAACAGGGACCTTACGCTGCTTCCCAGGTACTTGAGTCGTCCATGTCTATGAAGCTCCTGGAGACAAGTGGAGTCAGCGCTGACAGCCCAGGGCTCTGCTGCTTGTTGCTGAAGTGTCATTCCTGTGCTGTGATTGGGTCTCACAGTAGTTGCTCTGCTGTTATTAAACAGCCCCGGGCTGGGTTATTACTACTCTGATGGTATTTAAATGGCTCTAAAGTAGTAGTTAGCAAATCTTAGCCTGGGGATTGTGGGTCTGGCCCAGCAGCTGCCAGGATGGTGGTTGGTGTGAGGTACATGAGTCTGTTTGCTCTTTAACAGAAGGGCTTGTATTGGATTTCTCTTGCATACGATAAAAAGAAATGGCACACACATTACCCCATCCTGCTCCAGTTCAGTCTGTTTCCTGCACCCTGTTGTGATTAGGCTTGGGGCAAGCGGTGAGAGTTACCCAGATCTCTCTTGTGTAACAGGCCAACCCCAGGGTGGGCACCCTGCAGACGCACTGTAACAAATCCCAATAAAGGCTCCCTGAACTGGTGCATGTGCTGTGGTCACTGGGGTTGGTGGGTGGGCTCCAAAGGGGATGGAAGGATGAGACACAGGGATGGAAGGGCTCTGGGAGGCCCTGACTCAGATTTACATTGCTTCCAAGGCGAGTAAGGCGCTCAGGGCTTGGTGCCAAGCGCCAGATTAGCCCTGGCTCTTGCCAATGAGACACAAGGCGCCTTCCCCTCCCACTGTGTACATAAAAGGGTCAGTGAAACATGCTAATCATGCCGGGGAGTTGGGGAAGGGGTAGGTTGGGCCCTGGCCCTAGGGTGACCAGATGTCCCGATAATATCAGCACCGTCCAGATATTCGGTGCTTTGTCTTATATAGGACCCTATTGTCACACATACACACACTCCCATCCTGATTTTTCACACTTGCTCTCTGGTCACCCTCCACAGCCCTTTCCCCGCCCACACCTCAGCCCTCGGGATGACTAGGTGCACTGAGGTACCAGGCGGCCCCCACTCAAGGGACACTGCAGCTTGCTCCCCTTTGCCCCCATTCCTATAAGCTGGAGAGCTGGGTGGGGGTAGTGCTTGTGTTTTAGGCACCAGTCCTCCCTGAGCTGCCCCAGCTCCAGGCTGGGGATACACACACAGTTCAGCTGTGGGGGCTGTTACAGTGCAGCTTGCTAATAACAGCCCATGGGGTTCACATCCCATTGGTACCCCACTCCACCTCCCACCTCTGGCTGCAGGTAACCTGGCCCTAGATCCACAGATTTAAGGCCAATTATCTGGTCTGATCTCCTGCCTAATGCAGACCAGAGAATTTCACCCAGTGATTCCTGTCTCCAGCCCAAAAACTTGTGGTTGAACTAGACTGACTCAGAGAGGACTCTAAGCTTGATTCAAAGACTCCAACTGATGGACAATGTACTACATCCCTGGGCCTATGTCCCACTGGTTAATTACACTCACTCTAAACAAAACAAGAGTTTATTTTCCAAGTAGAAATGTTCTATTACCCCTGTGCATTAGCTCTTGTTCTGCCAGTGTCTGCTCCGTTAAACGGCTCTCTGCTATCAGACTTTCTAGCTCATGCTCAAGTCACCTCTCAATCTTTTTTTGCATCCAATGAAGTGGGCTGTAGCCCACAAAAGCTTATGCCCAAATAAATGTCTTAGTCTCTAAGGTGCCACAAGTACTCCTGTTCTTTTTGCGAATACAGACTAACACAGCTGCTACTCTGAAACTCTAAGGCCTGTTCCTAGAACTCGTCTCGTGCTTCTCTGAACCCTTTCTAATGTTTCCAATATCCTTTTCAAAGGCTTGACCTCAGAAATGGAAGCAGTATCCAGCAACGGTTTCACCGGACAGAGGAACAAAAGGCAGGAAGTCTAAGGCCTTAGCAAGATTATCCTTTATTGTCTGCCTCTGCACAGGTATCTCCCATTTAATGGAACAGCATGTTACGGCCAAAATCACACTTTCAACACAGGAGAACTTGATGAGATTAGTGCAGGTGAAAGGTTCCCAGTTCCCCATCCTGGAGGCTGAAGTCCTCTTTACCCTCAGGCAGCAAAATCTCAAGCCTCCCTCTCCTACTTGCCGTTGTGCCTTACCCTGGCCTGAGCTGAACCCCTCGGAGCGTTACAAGGACTTTGTTCCTCATGGCATATTCTGCTCTTGGTCTCTGGGATGGCTGCCATGCATGGGATGGTTTCTGTTACACAGATACAGGTGCCCCTGGAATTGGGCTAAGCCACACAGTACATGCGGAAGACTTTGCTGATTGCTAGCCAAGGGTTCATTTTAAAGGAGAACCTAGAGGGAAAGGCCCTGTATCCCATTCCCCTGGGGCAGCCAGTGCCCCCACCCTGGGGCTGGATTGGAACTGGCACCTCCAAGAGGGGAAAGGCCCCATGCCCCATTATTTACCTACCCACCCCCCACTCCCACATGGGCCAGCCTGCCCCCCAGTATCCTATTTGTCATTTCTTGTTAGTTTCTCTCTCATGCAGGTGTGCTGGGCTGAGCTGAGCTGCTCACTGTAACATGGCCCTAGCTACACATAAAGCGCTGAAGCAGTAAGAGGTAGCAGCACAGAGGGGTTCAGGCAATGGCAGGTCTCACTGAAGTAGCTTCACATAATTAGCTGGAAAGAGGCCAACTCTGCCATGGCAGTGCCCCCGCCACCAGCCCTCGTCCACTATCTCGATGTGAGTGATGGTGTCATTGGGGTCAAAGGAAATTTCATCGTCACCTTCTGCAAAAATGAAAGCATAAAATGAGGCACAGTGCAATTTGTTCTTAGGGGCAAAGACACCTTGGGGAGGGTGGGGAGCAAAAATTATCCCACGGGGAGTACAGCAGAAGCCACCGCCACATCCTGGCAGACCTCCCCTCCTCTCTACTTACATCCCACACTAGTGGTTCCCCCGCCTCCCCTTCCTCAGTGTCCCATCTCAGCATAGGACCATAGGAAATGACAGACTGGATCAGACCCCTGGCCCATCTAGTTTGGTATCAGGCTCTGTCAGTGGCAGGTACCAGATGCCTCAGAGGAGTGCACAAGAACAGGGCAGAAGCAGAGTACCCCTACCCCACATTAGGTCTCATTCTGGTCTCTAAGGGTATGTCTACACTGCAGTCAAAGACCCGCAGCACAGCAAGAGCTGGCCCAAGTCAGCTGACTCAGGCTCGGGCTGGGGGGCTAAAAATTGCAGTTTATCTGTTTGGCCTTGAGCAAGGGGGGCGGGTTTCAGAGCTCAGGCTTCAGCCCCGGCCCGAATATCTACTCTGCAATATTTAGGCCCACTGCCTGAGCCCTACTAACCTGAGTCAACTGACCCATGCTCTGAGACACGGTGCCGTGGGTCTTGGATTGCAGTATGACTAGGATTGCCAACCCTCCTGGTTTCTCTGGGAGTTGCTGGAAGAATGGGGCTCTATCTCCCGGAGGCTACTGAAGCCAAACCAGGAGATTTTAGGCCGCTAAAAGTCCTCTGCAGCTCCTATTGACCGGGAACTTCAGCCAGTGGGTGCTGTGGGGGCAGTGCCTGCAAGCAGGGGTGGTGTTTACAGGCAGAGGCAGTGTAGGGGTGTACTGGCCACTTCCGGGAGCGGCGCACGGAAGGGGCAGTGCGCAGAGCACCCTGGTCCCGCTTACTTCGGGCAGCTCCCAGTCTGCAGTGCAGCGGGGCTAATGCAGGCTCAGTGCTTGCAGCTCCTATTGGCTGCAGTTTCTAGCCAATGGGAGCTGTGGAGCCGGCGCTTAGGGAATGGGCAGCACGTGGAGCCCCCTGAGCCCCTCCCCGGGGCTCTAGGAATGTGCCGGCGGCTTCTGGAAGTGGCAAAGGGCCAAGGCAGGCAGGGAGCCTGCCTTAGCCCCACTGCGCTGCCAATTGGGAGCTGCCCAAGGTAAGTGCCGCCTGGCCAAAGCCCGCACCCCTCATATCCTTCCGCACCCCTCACCCCCTACCCCAGCCCAGAGCCCCCTCCTGCACCCCAACCCCCTGCCCCAGCCCAGTGAAGGTGAGTGAGGGTGGGGGAGAGTGAGCAACGGAGGGAGGAGGGATGGAGTGAGTGGGGCGGGACCTCAGAGAAGGGGCAAGGGTGGGGCCTCGGGGCAGGGCAAGAGTGTTTGGGTTTGTGTGATTAGATAGTTGGCAACCCTAAATGTGATGTACCCTCATAGCTAGAGACTGGCTTAGGCCTTGAAGCATGAGGTTAATATTGCATTGTTATTCAGGGAGAACCTCAGGGCCCCTCCCCTTCCCCTACATGCCATCCAGGCTGACCCCTCCCACATCTTCCCATACAGGCAGATCACCTCCTTCCCCCTACTCCCCAGGTCAAGCAGACAGACTCACCTCCTTGGTAATCATACAGAGCCACAGCAGAAATCCCAGCATCGTCCGCCTCGTACACATTCTCACATACTTCTGCAGGAAAACACTAGAGGGTAGCTCAGGAGAGGCAGCCCCGAACCATGCACAGACCCTGCCAGATTTACAGGGGTGATCTCTGCCTCCCCTTCTGAGCCTCAGGCCCCATCATCGGGGAAAGGGCTCATCCCTTCTCAGAGAGGCTGTTGTCTCGCGGAAAAGGGCCAGACCAGACAGAGCACTTCCTGCACCTCTCGGTCCTTAGCCAGGGCACAAGATGGATTAGGGTGACCAAATGTCCCGATTTTATAGGGACAGTCCCGATTTTGGGATCTTTTTCTTATATAGGCTTCTATTACCCCCCACCCCTGTCCCAAGTTTTCACACTTGCTGTCTGGTCACCCTAAGATGGATGCACTGGCTGACACTTACCACAAGGCAGTCGGGCACCCAGCTCCCACTGAATGGGGAAGAGAAGTGCCTTACAATGCAATGCACAAAAGCCAGCACATTAGGCGGGAAGCCAGCTAAGCTAGCCACTGGTAGCGGCCTTGCCCTGGGCCATGCACTATCTGGTACTCACTCAGGGAAGGGTCCTAGATGCTGCCAAACAGAGAGGGTCCAGGTGCTTCGCCAAAAGCAGGCCAGGACACAGCCTGGTTGGGCCAAAGAGCTGTAGCCAAACTCGCTTTCACTTGGGCTCCCAGGCCCAGGCAGAGTGTTCACTGTTCAGCTCTGTGATCCAGCTTTGTTAGCCACCTCCCACAACAAGTGCCCATGTGCTCCACTCTGGTGACTCTCCCAGTGCCCAGAACCTGCTCCATGGGCTGGCAGGATGCAGGGCTCTTCTCAGTTGTTTCTTTCTGCGCGGGTGCAGGGCCAGCACTGGGCACTGTCTCCTGCAGGTACTGGGTACCGACAAGGTGGGCAGGAAGGTGCTAGTTATTTTGGTTTGTTAAAATTAGCCTCTTCCACTGTATCAAACTGATCCTTTGCCATCTACAACTAAACAGAAGCACCCCTTGCCCCATCATCCCTTCTGAGCCCCTGGGACTCTGGGGTAAAAGCTGACAGGGGGATTTGGCTGCACACTCCTAGCAGGCATGAAAACCTCAGCCACAGACCAGACAGTGTGCCCTGTGACCAGGGCCGGCTCCAGCTTTTTTGCCACCCCAAGTGGCAAAGTGTGGCTGTGGGAGGGGAGATAAACCCGCGATTGGCGGCACTTTGGCGGCAGCTCCACCGCGCTGCTTTCATTTTTCGACAGCAATTTGGTGGCGGATCCTTCACTCTGAGAAGGACTGAGGAACCCGCCGCCGAATTGCCACCGAAGATCTGGACATGCCGCCCCTTTCCATTGGCCTTTCCAAGCACCAGCTTTCTTCGCTGGTGCCTGGAGTCAGCCCCTGCTGTGAGCTACAAGGGAGCACGTGCCACTCAGCTCCTCTCGCTCAGAATGGCCTGCTGGCAGCCACTCCCTTTGAAACCAGCAGGTATCAACTCTGAAGGCCTCACACCAGGAAGGTGCAGGCTCTAAATCACTTAGGCATTTGTATCAGAGGGTAGCCGTGTTAGTCTGGATCTGTAAAAGCAGCAAAGAATCCTGTGGCACCTTACAGACTAACAGACGTTTTGGAGCTGAGCTTTCGTGGGTGAATACCCACTTCCTCAGATGCATGAAGGCATTTGTAGGTCAACGTCAGTTCTTTGAACTGCAGCTGGAAATGAACCAAATCAGCACAGACTTTGGGGCATGGCTGGAAATCACTCCCTGCCAAACACAGCACTTAGCGCTGAATTGCACCAGAACACACTGCATTGTCCCATCCTTGGTGAGCCCACCCTGGCTCCTCTTGAGCAGGTGAGTCTATTGCCGGCCCAGGCCTAGCTGAGCTGATCTCAGAACTTAGAGCAGGGCAGTGCTTTGTGTACCTCCCACCCCGTCACCATTTCTCCCAACTGGAGGAGCAAAGCAGGCTGCCCCCACCCAGCAAGGCTCCCTACGGTATCTGGTGAGGACAATCGCTGCAGAGCAACATGATGCTGGGTTTCTCTCTGGCGTTTTTATGGCACCACAGTGCCTGCCTGGCCTGGCTCTGAAGTGCAGACAGACACCTGTGTCCCTAGAGACATGCCCCAGGAACTCATTCCCTGTCACTCACCAGGGCAGGGAATGTTCCTGATGCTGCTGGATGCACTCTCTGGGGGGATCTCCTCATAGTCCTCGCTCGTATCGACACCCTCATCGTAGATGGCCTCCGACTCCCTCGAGGGCTCCGGCAGCTCCTCGTAGTCTCTGCTCACGTCAGCACCATCGTTATCGTCTGAGGGCTCTGGCAGCTCCTCATAGTCCCCTTGCAGATCCACGCTGTCGGCATAGATGGCCTCCTCCTCATGCAGCTTGCTGGAACCTTCACCCAGGTCTGAGGGCCGCGGTGGCAGTGCAGGGGGCTGTTCCTCATCCTGTACGTCTGCCTCTTGCTGTGCAGTGAGGGAAGAATGGGAAACTAACTCATGTCAGGTATAAACTGTGGGGCAGGGACTCGACCTGCATGTGTCTGTGCATCACCAGTATTAAGGGGTCTGATCCCTGAGGGGGGAGCTACGTGCTACCTGCATACAGATGGAAGCTATTAACACCTACTTGCCAGGATTTTACACACGCTAGTCCTAAGGTTGAATTGACTCTGTGCATGCTTCCTGAAAAGTCCTGAAAAGCTGGCTCTGGCCTGTGCTTTGCAGAGCGTTAAGCTGAGGTGCAGAAAGCCTTAGGGTATGGCTACACTTGAAATTTCAAAGCGCTGCCGCGGCAGCGCTTTGAAGCGTGAGTGTGGTCGGAGCGCCAGCGCTGGGAGAGAGCTCTCCCAGCGCTGCACGTAAACCACATCCCTTACGGGTGTAGCGTGCAGCGCTGGGAGCCGCGCTCCCAGCACTGCGGCACTGATTACACTGGCGCTTTACAGCGCTGTATCTTGCAGTGCTCAGGGGGGTGTTTTTTCACACCCCTGAGTGCGAAAGTTGCAGTGCTGTAAAGTGCCAGTGTAACCAAGGCCTGAGTGTGCACTTTATATAACACTGCTGCAGCAGCTCCCTGCCCCGTTACAGAGACGTGGGCACAGCCCAGCATTATCAACATCTGGCACTCTCCAGAGCCACTTAGAAATGGAACCATTCTCCCGTGTTGCAGGTCTCTCGTGCTGCCCTGTGAAATCTCTTCTGCCCCTCACCTGTGCTTCAGGCATTTGCCCACTCAGCTGCTGCTGACCCCTCCCGAGTCCAGTTCCAGATCTGGCCTGCAGAAGGGTGGAAGCGTAAAGTGCCCAGTAGCCATGACCCCCTCCCCACACTGCCCTCCCTTCATAGTAACAGCCCTCCCCCCCACACCGATTCTGACCTACATGCTGTCCTTCCCCGGCAGCTGTGGCCCTCACCCAGTGCTGCTCCCATACCTGCTGTCTCTGTGGACTAGGCAGCATTGCTGGTTCTTTGCAAACCCTCCTGGGTTCCAGAGCTGGTGTGGGACCTGGCTTGTTACGGTTCGCCTCCTCAGTCTCCTGGGTTTCCTTTCAGGAAAGAGATCATCAGCACCATTCAGTCTTTTTGCACAGGATCCAGAGTGACTCCCTCTCCTACTCCTGATGGGATAGTTTACACACAAGCCTCAATCTCCTCCCTCTGGAGCCTGTCCCATTTCCCGTAAACCTCACTCAGGAGATTAAGGGACCTAATGGCGATGGATCCAATGCTCATGTGAGACCGGCAGGAATCAGCCTCAGGAAGGGTCCACTCAGCAGGAACATAGGTGCAGGAACTAAGGGTGCTGGGGGTGCTGCCTCACCCCCTGGCTTGAAGTGGTTTCCAGTATACACAGGATTTACAGCTTGGTTCAATGGCTCTCAGCACCCCCACTATACAAATTGTTCCAGCACCTCTGAGCAGGAATGCTTCTCATTCAGGAAGCCTCCACCCCCCATCCATGTGCCAGAAAGGGCCACAGTGTGGGGAAAGGCTGAGACCAGTCACCAGTGCTCTGAGGAGGGAAAGGGGGTATCTGGTCACATAGTGGAGGTTCTTATCATAGAAATGGAGAACTGGAAGGGACCTCAAGGGTCCTGTGCTGAGTCAGGACCAAGTAAACCCTAGACTATCCCTGACAAGTATTTGTCCAACCTGTTTTTAACTACAGGGATTCCACAACCTCTCTTGGAAGCCTGTATCAGAACTTAACTACCTGTAAGTTTTACCTAATATCTAACCTAAATCTCGTTTGCTGCAAATAAACCTATTACTTCTTGTCCTGCATTCTGTGGCTGTGGAAAGCAATTGATCACAGTGCTCTTTGTAAGAGCCTTTAACATATTGGAAGACTTATCACGTCCCTCCCTCACTCTTCTTTTCTCAAGATTAAACGTGTCTGGTTTTTAAAACTTTTCTTCATAGGTCAAGTTTTCAAAAAACTTTTATAATTTTTGTTGCTCTTCATTGGATTCTTTGCAATTTGTCCACATCTTTCCTAAAGTGTGGAACTCACAATGACATTAGCCTTTTATGCAACTGCATCACATTATTGACTCAGGCCGTGGCTACACTGGCACTTTACAGCGCTGCAACTTTCACGCTCAGGGGTGTGAAAAAACACCCCCCTGAGCACTGCAAGACACAGTGCTGTAAAGCCTCCATGTAATCAGTGCCGCAGTGCTGGGAGCGCGGCTCCCAGCACTGCAAGCTACACCCGTAAGGGATGTGGTTTACATGCAGCACTGGGAGAGCTCTCTCCCAGCGCTGGCGCTCCGACCACACTCACGCTTCAAAGCGCTGCCACGGAAGCGCTTTGAAATTTCAAGTGTAGCCATATCCTCATATTCAATTTGTGATGCACTAGAACCCCCAGATCCTTTTCAGCAGAACTGCCGCCTACCCAGTTATTCCCCACTTTATAGTTTTGCATTTAATTTTTCCTTTCTAGGTGTGGTACTTTGCACTTGTCTTTGCTGAATTTCATCTTGATTTCAGACCAGTATTCCAATTTGACATGGTCATTTTGAATTCTAACCCTGTCATCCAAAGTCCTAGCAACCCCTCCCAGGTTGGTGTCATCCACGATGCTATAAGCATCTATACTCTCCACTTCATTACCAAAATCATTAATGAAAAGATTGAAATATTTTGAATATTCAAATATATTATTGAAATGTTGAATAAGCACAGACCCCTGCAGGACCCTGCTAGCTACATCCCCCCCAGTTTGTCAGTCTTGGGGGCATATAAGGTGACCTCAGAACTCTGGTCTGTGCATCTGGGTCAAGAGGAATCCAGTCCCTGCACTGGGCAGTGGTGAGGGCCCTGCCTGGTGCTGGGATGAATCCAGTCCACGCATTGGGGTCATGGGGAGCAGGAAGGGCCATATCTGGTGCTGGAGTGAGTCTGGTCCATGTGTCAGGGAGTGGTGAGGGCCCTGCTTGGTGCTGGGATGAGTCTGGTTCATGTAGACAGCGCTATGTTGATGGGTGAGCTTCTCCCATCGACAAAGCTACTGCCTCTCGGGGAGGTGGAGTACCTATGCCAACAGGAGAAGCTCTCCCATCAGCATAGGTACCTGCATCACTAAACACTACTGCGGCGCTGCTGCAGTGCTATAGGTGTGGATAAACTCTAGAGGTATAACTATGTTGATTTGCCACACCTCTGAGTGATGCAGTTATACCAACATAACTTTGTAGTGTAGACCAGGGCTCAGAAAGAAGAGAAAGACTCTCCTATAGGGCTCCAAGTGCTGGAGGGCTGATGTCTCCTTTCCCAATTGCTATGGTAACCAGCTTTTCAAAATTAAAAAAATGGGACACATGCAGGAGCCCCACCCTCTCTGTGGCCCCTCTCCCTGCTCCTCCTCTTCCCCCTGAGGCCCCAGCCCATGGCCAGGCCAAAAGTCAGATTGAGGCCATAGTAAGAGCCACCCAGGGAGCTCAGGCCGCTGTGAGGAGCCCCAGATCCTCCACTTGCCCTGGGTGGGGGGGGGCTTGAGAGCAGCACCCAGCCCGTGTGCCCACCCCCAGGGCAGGTAGAGAGTCTGAGGATCCCTGCGCAGCTCCTATCACGGTCAGGCAGCCTGGTCATGGCCGGAGCCTTGTGGGGAAGAGGAGGAGCAGCGAGGGACGGGGCCTCATGGCAAAGGGGGACTAAGGCCCACCTGAGCCCCCTCACTGGGAAGAGGCTGGGGCCCTCCCCAAGCCTTGGGCAGTTGTGGAGCACTACTTCAGGGAGGCCAGGACAAATGCTGCCTCAGAGACAATTTGAGATGGGTGGTCACCCTGGTGTGTATCTACCCTGAGGCAGGCAGATCAGGCACTGGCCTGGAAATCAGGATGCCTGGCTCTAATACTAACTGGTTGAGAGGATTCAGGTAAGTCCCTGCCCGCTCTGAGAGAGGGGGACAATGCTGCTGTGCTCCTGTGTCCATAGCCTGGCTGTGCCCCCTTCAGCACACAGCCACCCCAGAGCCTGGCCCCGCCGGGGGGACAGGGCAGCACTTGCCGTGGCTGAGCATTGGGCCCTCACCTGCTGCTTCTGCTGCTGCTGCTGGGCTGCCTGGTACTCCCGCTGCTCCCGGGCCTGGCGCCTCACTCTTTCCTCCTCCACCCGCTTCCTATTTTCTTCATCCGCTGACTTGGCCATGCTCTCGAATCGTGACTTCAGGCTTCTGGCTCCACTGGAGGCTGCACAGAGAAATGGCTTCTCAGGAACAGGCACCTGGGGTTAGCTTGCTGGGACACACCACCCAACCGACCTCCCGTCTCCACAGGACAACCTCCCCAGACTTCCCCATCATCTTAATGGGCTGCCTCCATCCCCCCCAGGCCAAACCCCTGACTCCACCATCTCCTCCCTCCAGCCTGCAGGCCAAACCTGCACAACCCCCAGCCACATGCCCGGTGCGGAGTTTCTGACTGCAGAGGCTGTAGGAACAGCCATGGAATACAGTCTCTTCCCAGCTGCAGGGCCAGGGAAGATGTCTGGTTGTTTCCGAGTGTCTTACCTGCCTCCACAGGTTTGGTCTTCTCATATGAGGAAGTTGGAGCTTCCATCTCATTAAAGCCAGCGGCGCTCTGAAAAGGGAAGTGAATGGCACATCCAGTATGCCAGGGAAGAGATGCAGCAGAGCCAGAGTCCCCAGGGCAATGGCCCAGCCAGACACCCATCTGGACTCTATTCCCAGTTCTGCTACTGGTCTGCTGTGTGACACTGGGTGAGTCACGTCTCTCTATGCCTCAGTTTCCCCACTCTATAGCACCTCGGGAGCTTAGAAGCCAGAAGGAGAGTCTTAGTTCTTCCACTGACTATTACTATTGTTAATTTCTGTTGCTAATTCTTTGCACTTCTTAACCTGGCCACAATAATGGAATGCTGACATGGGCAGCAGAAAATAAGGAAATAACGGGTAGAAATATAATTAATGATATTCAGCATGGTTTTGTAGAAAATAGGTCTTGTCAAACCAACCTGGTTGTCACAGGGCACATCTGAAGTACCCTCCAGCAGCAGGCCATGGCAGACCAGCACGCTTGCCTCAGTTTCCCTCTTTCAAAATCCCCAGTAATGCCATGCAAGCTTTTTTGCCTCAATTCTCCTACTCCTTGAGGCCAGTTTTTTACAAAAACATAGTGGAAAATAGACCATAACAAAAGCCCCAAAACATAGTCCACTGATCACTCTCTATGCATACAGTCCTTAACATCTAATCTTTCAACACTTTACATACCCATGTGGCATCTTCTACCAAACCTGGGCTCTTCTTCAGTCCTCTCCTTCCTTCTGCCAGGTCAACTGCCCAGCCCTTCCAGCTGGAGTGCAAATTCCCTCCCCACTACAGCCCATGCACTGTTCCCCTGCCTTCAGCTCTCCAGCATGGAGACATCAGCCCTTCTGCAGCTCCCCTGCGTTCAGCCCTCTCCAGCCCTTAGCTTCAGCTTGCTGGCTTAGAAGTCAGAAATCAACTCCCTCTGCTGCTCTGTGGCCTTCAGCCCTCTCCAGCCCACTGGCCTAGGCTCTCTGGCTTGGGAAGTTCAGCTGGCAAACCCCTCTAGCTGATCTCCTGCTTCAGCCTTCCCCCAGGCATCAGCTACAGCTTCCTTCAGGGAGCCTCCTCCAGTCCCCTGGTCCCTGGCAGCTCTCACCTGCCCTTGCCAGACTGAACTCCAGCAGCTTTCACCTAAGCCTCTGCCTTACAGGCCTGGTCTACACTATGGATTTATACCGAATTTAGCAGCGTTAAACCGAATTAACCCGAATTAAACTCTCAGGCTGCTCTCTCCATTTATATGGCCCAGATGCCTTCCTTTAAGCTCGGTTGGGGGTCAGCTGACAAGTCACAGGTGTACTGCTCTCTTCCTTCTTAAATCTCCAGTGCCATGCTATGAAATAAACATTCTTTCAGGAGAGTACTTGCCTGCTTGATAACTGTGCTGATGTAATAGACTCCTGTGAGGCATTAAATTTAGTTCTGCTCTGCCTTCTGCTTAAAAGATAGCATTGTATACAAATCAATATGACATCTATCAAATGGATTAAAAATTGGTTAACTGATTGGTCCTGCTTTGAGCAGGGGGTTGGACTGGATACCGCCTGAGGTCCCTTCCAACCCTGATATTCTATGATTCTATGATAGTACACCTAACGATTGTAAATGGGGAATCATCAATGAATAGGGTTGTTTCTTATGGGATAAGAGGAAAGGTTCTCCATGGGTTGGTAACTGGTTAAAAGATAGGAAACAAAGGGTAGGTATAAATGGTCAGTTTTCAGAATGGAGAGAGTTTTCAGAATGGAGTGGTGTCCCCGAAGGGGTCTGTACTGTGATCAGTCCTATTCAACATATTTATGAATGACCTGGAAAAGGGATAAACAGTGAGGTGGCAAAATTTGCAAATGATACAAAACTACTCAAGATAGTTAAGTCCCAGGAAGACTGTGAAGAGCTACAAAAGGATCTCTCAAAACTGGGTGACTGGGCAACAAAATGGCAGAAGAAATTCAATGTTGATAAATGCAAATTAATGCACATTGTAAAACATAATCCCAACTATACATATAAAATGATGGGGTCTAAATTAGCTGTTACCACTCAAGAAAGAGATCTTGGAGTCATTGTGGATAGTTCTCTGAAAACATCCACTCAATGTCCAGCAGCAGTCATAAAGTGAACAAAATGTTAGGAATCATTAAAGCAAGGGATTGATAATAAGACAGAAAATATCATGTTGCCTCTATATAAATCCATGGTACACCCACATCTTGAATACTGTGTGCAGATGTGGTCGCCCCATCTCAAAAAGATATATTGGAATTGGAAAAGGTTCAGCAAAGGGCAACAAAAATGATTAGAGGTATGGAATGTTTGCTGTATGAGGAGAGATTAATAAGACTGGGACTTTTCAGCTTAGAAAAGAGGCGACTAAGGGGGGATATGATAGAAGTCTATAAAATCATGACAGGTGTGGAGAGTAAAGAAGGATGTGTTATTTACTCCTTCTCATAACACAAGAACTAGGGGTCACCAAATTAAATCAATAGGCAGCAGATTTAAAAGAAACAAAAGGAAGTATTTTTTCACACAACACACAGTCAACCTGTGGAACTCCTTGCCAGGGGATGTTGTGAAGGCCAAGATTATAACAGGGTTCAAAAAAGAACTAGATAAATTCATGGAGGACAGGTCTGTCAATGACTATTAGCCAGGATGGGCAGGGATGGTGTTCCTAGAAGCTGGGAAATAGTGACGGGGGATGGATCACTTGATGATTCCCTGTTCTGTTCATTCCCTTTGGGGCACCTGGCATTGGCCACTGTTGGCAGACAGGATACTGCGCTAGATGGACCTTTGGTCTGACCCAGTCTGGCCGTTCTTATTTCCTGCAACTGTAACCCTGGTATTTCCTGCCTGCCTGGTATGGCACTCAGTCCCCCTCCAGTGGCACCTAGATCATATAGAGATTGAGTCTGCTACCGCCTTAGCTAAGAGCCACATAGCTTTTAGCTCATGCAGTAGAGACTCAAATGCTAAACTCCAAAGGTTTCCAGGTTCAATCCTGTCTGCTGACAGACGGGGGTCTGTCTGCGTTACACAATGATCAGTACTAGTTAAGGGTCAATTAATCTGGAGGAAAATTTTTAAAAAGCCATTGCTGGTAAAGTTTGCAGATGAGACAAGCAGTAGTGGAGTGGTGGCTAATGAGGAAGACAGGTCTTTGACACAAAGTGATCTATACATTCCCACACATTTGGGAAGACTTCTCAAACAGACCCTCACACCAGTGATTGCCTGCATCCTCTGAGGTCAGGACATTCATTCTACAAGATATCCTGGACGCCCAACAGGAGGCATGACCAGAGAATCCTATTCCTGGCCTGTGAAAGAGAGAGTCATGAACTGATGCCACTCCTGACCAAAATGGCTAGCACCTCATTCAGGGAAGGAATCATCTCTTCTCCCTTCAAATTCACAATAGGGCAAGTGACACAGAAAAAGCCAACTCTGGACACATTGGTTCTAACCAACTATCACCCAGCATCAAAGCTCCCACTCCTGAGCAAGTTCATAGAGCGGGTAGGCAAATGCTTAATTCAAGATCATCTAATTGATGTTAATATCCTAGACCCGGCATCATTTGATTTAAGGCCCGGACATGGTACTGAAACCATTTTAGTGGCACGGACGGCACTGTCCTGACATCAATGGATGGAGGGCAATCAGTCATCTATTCTCATCCTCCTGGACCTTGCTGCAGCATTGAGTACTGTCTACCACGAGAGTCATGGATTCGTATTTCCTAGATTCCAAAGCCAGATGGGACCATTGTGATCATCTAATCTGACCTCCTGAAATAATCCCTAGAGCATGGGTTTGAGACAAACATCCTGTTTTGGTTTAAAAGTGGTCAGTGATGGAGACTCTACCATGACCTTTGTAAATTGTTCCACTGGTTTATTGCCCTCACTGTTAAAAGTGTACACCTTATTTCCAGTAGGGTGACCAGAAGTCCCAATAAAATCGGGACTGTCCTGATATTGAGCAGTTTGCCCCTTCAGTCTGGATGCCATTTGTCCCAATATCTTGTTTCGGGAGCTTTTTAATTTTTTTCCTTGTGGCTTAGGCGGTGGTGACCAGCATGGGGCAGCCCTTTTCAATTGTTACACTCACCTGGCACTTTGGCAGAGGGTCCCTCAGTCACCGATGGTCTTCGGTGGCATTTCAGTGGCAGGTAATTTCTTCTTTGGCAGCAAGGTTTATTACCCACTGCCAAAATGCTGCTGAAATGCTGCTGAAGACTCGGACGGGTGAGTGTAACAATTGAAAAGGTGCTCCCCCTGCGGTGATCCTGATATTTTGGAATTCTCATTTGGTCACCCTAATTTCTAGTCTGATACTGCAGTCTCATCTAAGAGAAGTGACTCAGTTCCAGGGGAATGTGCTAAAATGGTCACTTCCCGGAGGGACTCATCCAATGAGTGGTGATGGGAAACCGCACCTCTGCCACTAGACTCCTCAACTGTGGAGTCACACAAGGATCAATTCTCGGTCCAGTCCAATTTTAATGTCAACATGCATAGGGGGCTCTTTGATTCCTCACTGACACTGAGATCTCACAAAACAAACCATTTCTAGTTGGCTAGGAGACTTCATCCCATCTTGGTGGCCTTTGTCAACTCCTTTGTGGGCTACAGTAGTGCAATACACCTGGGTATGAAGCCATCAGCCCTTAGGAAACTCCAGCTGGCACAGAATGCTGCCATGTGTCTCCTCAGCAACATAGGCTACCATGAGAGCATCCAATCTGCTCTCTGCTCCTGACACTGGCTGGCTATAGAATATCACATCAAGTTCAAGGTCTCAATCCTTATCTTCAGGGTGCTCAGAGGCCTAGTCCCACCATATCTAAAAGAGCCTAAGATCCAGGATGTAAACCATGGTCAACAAGTCCCCTACTCTGCAACAGAGCTGGCTACACTAAGTTTAAGGCCATTTCTGTAAGAGTCAGTGCTTTCTCAGTGGCCAGTCCCAGACTGTCAAACAAAGGAACTAAGGACCACCCCAGATCTCACCACCATTGCTCTGCTCTAAGTGCCAGGCACACTTCTGAAACTTGCCTTCTCTAACATGCACAGAGCAAAATGCACATAAAATACCCCCCAAACAATGAAAACCATACCAGAACAAAACACTCCACTGCACAGAAAATTCTCCCTCTGAGGAGAGGGAGAGAGAAAGAACAAACCACATGTGACAGTTCTTAGTCACAGCTGTCAATGAATGACAGGAAGGTGCTCAAATACTGCAGTTTGAGTGCAATATGAGAACCTGTATAGAATGGAATCTAGATCGCTTATCCTTGTGGGTAAAATCATACCAGGAGCCCAACACTTTCCCTTGCATACGCTGCACCTGTAGAACTCTAACATTCCATTCTCTTTTGTGCCAGCAGCACATCTGTCCACAGGTGCAGTACTGGAGATAAGGCAGGAAACTACAAAGGTAATTTCCTGCAGAGCCATGGCCTTCGCACATGCTCACCACTGTTATTGACTATGCAGCTCATTTCCCAGCACATACATGTTCAGTGCAGCCTCCCTTCTCATTGCACCATCTGAACTCAGTAAGAAAACACCCAACCACCTGTGACTGCACAGTGCAGGATCCCAAAAGGCTTGTAACTCAGCCAGACCCAAACCAATGGGCAGTGGAACACACTAAGTCAGTGGGTCCCAAACTTTAACAATCTGTGAACCCCTTTCACTAACATTTCTAGTCTTGTGAACCCCCTCCTAAAAAATGAGTATTTCCAGGGATTTTCTCATTTACCTGAATATAACAGATAAAAGCAGTGATCTTGGAAATATAAAATTTGTTTTTATGACATGCTTATTACACACTATTTATTATTATTTATAATTACAGAATTTTTATTACATTAGTAAACCGGCAACACTCTTCCAGATCTCACTTTCATAGTTTGTATCACTTTGAATAAGCCTGTTATAGACAAGGCTCCTATGTTTCATCAAGGAGTATCAGATGAAACAGCATGAAGGTATTTAAGAAGCCAACTCAAAGAGTTCCTCCCAGGGCTGCCCGGGGGGGGAGGGGGCAAGTGGGGCAATTTTCCCCAGGCCCCGGGCTCTGCAGGGGTCCCCACGAGAACGGCTAAGGCTCCCTCCCCAGCCCTAGCCCGACCTGACCCCGTCTCAGCCCTTCTCCCGGAGCCTCTGTGCATCCAGCAGCGTCCCTGGACAGCCGAGCAGTGTGGCTCCGGTGAGTCCCCTGAGCTCCGCCCCGCTCAGAGCCACATGGTCAGGGGGACGGGGCTGCAAGCTCCAGGCTGAGCTCAGCTCCCTGCACTTGACGTGGAACTCGCAGCCCCGCCACCTCACCACGCAGCTCTGAGCGGGGCGGAGTTCAGGGGCCCTGCCAGAGTCACACTGCCACTGTCGAGCGAAGTTCCTGGATGCGCTGAGGCTCCGGGTGATGGGAGGAGCTGGGGGTAAGGGGCTGGGGCTGGGGGGTTAGATAAGGGGCAAGGAGTCCTGGGGATAGGGAGGGAGCAAAGGTTGGGGGGATGGTCAGGGGACAGGGAATTAGGGGGGTTGGATCGTGGGCGTTCTGGGGGTCTGTCAGGACTCAGTTGGGGGGGAGAGAATAGGGCTTGCGGCGGTCAGGGGACAGGGAGTTCCCAGAGTGGTCGTTGGGGGGGGTCTCTGGGGGACGGTGACGGGACAAGGAGCAGGATGGGTCGGGGATTCTGAGGGGGGACTGGCAGTCGGGGGGCAGGAAGCAGGTGGGGGTTAGATAGGGGGCAGGGGCAGGCTGTTTGGGAGGCACAGCCTTCCCTACCCTGAAGCTCATTCAGCAGTTTGAGGCTTGCAGAAGAGCCAAGCTGTTAGCTTTTCCATTAGGGCTACCATCCCTTTCACTTCTCAATGCCAAATTATAGTCTATATTTAATTTCAGTGCCATAGGGCGATTCATGTCAGGGGAGGGTAGCTACATTTAAAATTAGCCACTGGAGGATGGATCACATGAGAAGAGCAACATCCTATACCATCTACCTCCTTCCCAACCCTACCAAGGGAGACCCCCCTCCCCTACATTTCCTGAGGCTTCAGAGAGGTTAATTCAGTGGTTCTCAAATTTTTATACTGCTGACCCTTCCACGTAGCAAACTTCTGAGTGTGACATCCCGCCCCCCTTATAAATTTAAAACATTTTTTATATATTTAACACTATTATAAATGCTGGAGGCAAAGTGGAGTTTGAGGTGGAGGCTGACAGCTCGCGACCCCCCAGTAACAACTTCGTGACCCCCTGAGGGGTTCTGACCCTCAGTTTGAAAACCCCTGGGTTAATTTAATTTTAGCCACCTGTGTCCATTCACAAGCATGTGCTATTTTGAGCATTTCAGTTTTCACAACATAGGCTCATCCCAGATTCTGGAACAAGCTCAAATGCTCAGTTCGTGGAGTGTGTACATAAGCTATACTAAAGGCAAACCCACAGTAACCGTCTCCAGTTTGTGAGGGACCCCTTGGAGCCAGTCTCCAGGAAACAGATAAATGCATGGAGGTTAAGTCCATTAATGGCTATTAGCCAGGATAGGTAAGGAATAGTGTCCCTAGCCTCTGTTTGTCAGAGGGTGGATATGGATGGCAGGAGAGAGATCGTTTGATCATTACCTGTTAGGTTTAACTCCCTCTGGGGCACTTGGCATTGGCCATTGTCGGTAGATAGGATACTGGGTGGATGGACCTTTGGTTTGACCTAGTATGGCTATTCTTATGTTCTAACCTAAATGAACCCAAAGTTATGGAGACAGATATGAGTTAAGGAAGCCAGCAGAGTATTAGAAACCTGGAAAAATCTCTGACTGGATGGGCTCAGGCGTTTGGTCACAAGCTGAGGTGGTTCAAAAGTTTTGGATTTTTTTTAAGCAGAATTTTTTTATTGTTTCTTTAGACAGTCAAACACAGCAAGCAGCAAATATTTGGCCACACACTTCTGAAACCCCAAACCATATTCAGGTTTTGGCAGACTAATTTCAGCTTTTCAATTAAAAAAGCCCACAATTTTGAAGGAAAGCAGAAATTGTCCATGATTTTTTTCTGCTTTTTAAAAAACCCTAATTTTCAGTCCAGAAAATGTTGATGGAAAATATTTGTCCATCCCTTTTAATGAGCTTTAGTGCCTTTTAGCACTAGCCGATACTGAGAACCAGTGATACCTTGTAAAGAAGTTTTCTCAAAACTGGGTTTGTGCCGAGATGCAGAAGGTTTGTTTTTCCCAGGGCCGCCTGTGGGGCAATTTGCAAGTGAGACAATTTGTGCTGGGATCCGCAGGGGCCCCCACGAGAATATAGTATTGTATAGTATTGCAATTTTTTTTTTATGGAAGGGGCCGCTAAAATTGCTTTGCCCCAGGCCCCCTGAATCCTCTGGGTGGCCCTGGTTACTCCTACATAAGCATTCAGGTCTTGAGCAGTCCAGGCAAATAACACACATTACAACAAAGCTTAAACTTGTTCTTCAAAATAATTTTTAAAAACAACACTAGCTGCCTATTTAATTTTAAAACAGCAAAAACTATCCACCTCCCTTTTCATTTCTTATAAGGAATCTTGAAGTTTAAATCTCCTCAGTGTGATAGATACGCTTGCTTTGATCTGCTTAGCTCTTGGAAGTCCAGGGGCTCTGTACTGCTGGCCCCATGCTGCCCAGGGTCCCTAGGGACAGCTCTGTTCACCATTAGGGAACTTTTTCCCGATAACTCCCTGTAACATTTTGCGAACCCCAGTTTGGGAACCACTGCACTAAGCCCATTCTTGTAACTCAGACCCTGCCACAGCCCAAATGTGGGGTGCACTGTGCCAAGATGACCAGCATGAGGGCTACACAAACACTGATGAAGAAGATGGAAAATGGTGCAGGAATCCTTCTTGTTAATAGAAATGATGCTTTGTAACCCCAGGCTTGTGATTCCTTATTTCTGATGTAAATAATTAACAATAAAAAAGTGCGTGTGAAAGACAGAAGGGAAACAACACCAAATCTGTGTGCAAAGCAGTTTTGGGACCACAGTGAGTGAGGTCCTTCAGAATGAAGAACTGACGAGAGGAATGGCCCCTCCCCACCAGATTCCTACTGTAGCCCCATTCGCTGCAGAGCAGTTGAGAAAAATCTTGTTGTCATGGGAAGGGTGTCTGCTCCTCACTCAGAAATCAATTACCTGGATCTGCTGAAACTCGCACAGTGAAATTTACCCCCAGGCAGAGACCAGGCCTGGGAGAATTCAGCGCAAGAGGGGAGCGATTCAGAAAGGACTTAAAATGGAAATATCACATGGTCCCACAGTCTCTCTCTCTCCCCTCACGCTTCATCACACCAGGCCCAGCCCTTCTGCCACCACAGCTAAATAACTGCACGGGGGAAAGTCTGTGCGAGTAGAGGAACAGCAGGTGCCACTCCCCTTTGCAGAGGAGCAAGGTTCGGGGGTTCTGGGGGCATAACTGTGAACTTTGCTGAGTGCAGCAGGCTTACCTTATCCACTCTGTCCTCCTGCACACCGTACCGACCTCCAAAGCCCTTGGCATAGTCTGCAACACACAAAGGGTTCAGTTTGCCCTCAGCTATCAGGAGAAACACCCATAGACGTCACTGAGAGATTCCCCATGTAGTAGGGGAAGGATTGGGCCCAGATCAGGGAGGATTTTGTCCCATTCCAGCAACCTATGAACAAACAAGAACTGCCAGAGCAGCCCAACAAATCCATTTGTACTTCAGAACTAGCCCACTCAGTCAGGTACTAATGCTGGATGCTTCTGGGGAAGGCGTGAAATCCCCATTACATGGCAAACCCACATCATGCACCCAGCACCCCCTGGCCGATACTCCAGCAGGGGAAAACATCCTCCTGACTCCCAATCTGGTACCTTAAGGCAGGGGCTTCAGAACCCTGGTCATTTCATCTTAGCCAGAGGCCTGGGAGATGCTATGAAAACACTGGAAAAAGCCTCCACAGATAGTCCCTGGAATCACTGCCTGATTTTGCCCCACCCAGTGTCTGATCCCTGCGTGCCACAGGAATGTGCCTGACACCAGGAATTTTAGTCAACACCTCAGAATAGCTCTGCACAGCCAATTTCAGATTCATAGCCAAATATCTACTCTGGAATCCTGATTGTAACACATTTCTCCAATCAGGAACCAAAAAGGACCATGGACCCTTTATGCCCATTCAATATATCATGAATGTCAAATGCCAAGTACAAAATTAAACGGTGTTTGTGCAGGGCCTGCATTTGTTTGTCACAATGGCAGTAGGTGCTCCAATGGAATCTTTGTTGCTAAGGGGACCAATGATGTGTGCTCACCACAGACCTACTGCCTGACCAGCGACACATCAGCAGTAGCAGTCAGCCTGGGGAAGGCAGCAGGTGGCCACCGAGGAGATGTCCAAGTCCCAGGGCTTGGGGGTTGTTCTTCAGAATAGATTCCTCAAGAATGAATTCTGCATCTGTGCAATGTGGCATTAATGCAGGTGCCTACCCAGTAGCCCACCCCCTACTGAGCTGGGTGCCCCCCACCTCCACTCCTTATTGCTGTAGGTGAGCACTTCCCGTGCTCTGTCCTCCAACACACATTGATCCAGGTGCCCCAGCCCTTGTTCGGCTGCTGCTCCCCACCCAATGCCCTATTCCTTGACCCTCACTGCTCCAGGCGCCTGAACCCCCACAATACCCTGCTTTTTGTGTTTCAATTCTCAGCGTTCCCACATCTGTATCACAGTGCAGTCTGGTCAGCTCCCGAGATTTAGCTGGGCCAAATGCACCATAGCTTGGCCCAACGAACATTACATGAGTAGAAGCAGCACACACCTGTCTGGGACTCATGATGCTTCAACTCTTCCTGGTGCTCCCAGCCGAGGGCACATTTGTCCTGACGGTCCTTCTGCACCCCAAACTTCCCACCAAAGCCCACAGCATAGTCTGCAGTCATGGGGGAAGACAGAGCACGGGGGGTGCGGGGACAGCAACACAGAGAAACAAACAGAGACGGTCCATTAATTCAGGCTCACATAACTCTAATGAAGGCAACTCCAGTCCCTGGGTCAGTGACTAGTGGGGGGTTGAGGTAGGGCTAATGGGATGCTGGTAGGGGTGGGGATGGAGAAGCTCACAGGGGCTGATGGGAGGGTGGAGCAGGGTTCGGGGGGCCAATCTAACTGATTTTTTTCCTCATTGCCTTATAAAAGTGGGAAAAATAAAAGCCGTCTCCAGCTCACCACGCCCTTCACCTGGGGTATGTGTGGGGAGCTGGCTGGTGTATTGAAGGCTGGACTGTTCCTTCAGACACTGTTCTTTCAGCAACAGCCCAGCTAGGGTGGCCAGGTGTCCTGATTTTTTAGGAAAAGTCCCGATATTTGGGGCTTTGTCTTACATAGGTGCCTATTACCGACAACCCTGTCCCAATTTTTCACACTTGCTCGCTGGTCACCCTAAGCCTAGCTCTGCTCCAGAGAGACACCCCTGCCCCCTGGCCTTTTGTGGGATGAGAGAGGCATTCATGCCGCCTACACATGCTGTTCCCTCATTGAACTGTCTCCCTGTTGGGTCCCTGGGGCACGAGGGAATTTGGTTTCCATCTTCATTCAGTCCTGAGCGCCCCATAGAGGGACCCTAGGGACACAGCCTGCTATCCACCACTGCTACACCCCTTCCTCACTGACACAGAGGCAATGCGCTCCCTCCACCTCACTCAATGCTGCCTCTCAACCCTCCAGTCCCCAGTGACACCATCCTCATCTTCCAGCTTACCCGTTCCCCTGGGCTGTGGCTGCACAGCCCGGGCCTGGAACACTCTAACCTGGCCCAATAGGCAGCCAAACCCCTCCACAGGGCTCATTCTGCCAAGGAACCTGCTGGAAACGGTGGGTCCTGGCTTGGCTCAGTGTTGGACCCCCAGAAATGTGCTGGGCTTCTCTGAGTTACACTGCTGTGGGCAGTGCCTTCTCAAGTACTCCTGGCCCCTTCCTGCCCATGTTTTATTGCAGTGTGGGAAAGGCCAGACACATGCTGGGCACCCAAAAACAATGGTCACCGAAGGCCTGACCTTTCTGCGACTCATGCTTCTCTCTCTGACTCTTGTAGTCGAACCCCACGGCTGCTTTGTCCAGCTTGTCCTTCTCCACCCCATATCGGCCACCGAACCCCTTGGCATAATCTGGGGAATAGCACGCAAGCAGAGATTAATGCTGCCCTCCAATCCACTGGGGAGGGTAGGCGGACACGGGAAGGGGCAAGAGAAATGCAAGAAGAGAGAGAGGGCAGTGGTGGGGTGGAGGGATGAGGCTAGGAGGAAGCGGAAGAGGAGGGAAGGTGAGGTCCAGGAGTGGCAGAAGGGGGTGGGGAGGGGAGGGATAGAGGAGATAAGGGGTTGTGGTGGGGGAAGGAGTGGGGGTGGCAGAGGACAGGGGAGCACTGTGGCAGAGGATAGGGTGGGTAGGGGAGGTGGTGAGGGAGAATGGGGAAGGGAGAGGCAGAGGAGTGGAGGAGAGAAGGGGATGTACTGACGGGAAGGAGTGAGGGGGTGGCAGAGGACAGGGGAGCACTGTGGCAGAGAGTGGGGTGGTAAGGGAGGTGGTGAGGGAGAATGGGGAAGGGAGAGGCAGAGGGGTGGAGAAGAGAAGGGGATGTACTGAGGGGAAGGAGTGGGGGTGGCAGAGGACAGGGGAGCACTGTGGCAGAGGATAGGGTGGTAGGGGAGGTGGTGAGGGAGAATGGGGAAGGGAGAGGCAGAGGGGCAGAGGAGAGAAGGGGATGTACTGAGGGGAAGGAGTGGGGGTGGCAGAGGACAGGGGAGCACTGTGGCAGAGGATAGGGTGGTAGGGGAGGTGGTGAGGGAGAATGGGGAAGGGAGAGGCAGAGGGGTGGAGAAGAGAAGGGGATGTACTGAGGGGAAGGAGTGGGGGTGGCAGAGGACAGGGGAGCACTGTGGCAGAGGATAGGGTGGTAGGGGAGGTGGTGAGGGAGAATGGGGAAGGGAGAGGCAGAGGGGTGGAGAAGAGAAGGGGATGTACTGAGGGGAAGGAGTGGGGGGTAGCAGAGGACAGGGGAGCACCGTGGCAGAGGATAGGGTGGTAGGGGAGGTGGTGAGGGAGAATCGGGAAGGGAGAGGAAGAGGGGGGGCAGAGGAGAGAAGGGGATGTACTGACGGGAAGGAGTGGTGGATGGCAGAGGTCAGGGGAGCACTGTGGCAGAGGCTGGGGTGGGAGGGGAGGTGGTGAGGGAGAATTATAGAATCATAGAATATCAGGGTTGGAAGGGACCTCAGGAGGTTATCTAGTCCAACTCCCTGCTCAAAGCAGGACCAACTCCAACTAAATCATCCCAGCCAGGGCTTTGTCAAGCCTGACCTTAAAAACCTCTAAGGAAGGAGATTCCACCACCCCCCTAGGGAACCCATTCCAGTGCTTCACCACCCTCCTAGTGAAAAAGTTTGTCCTAATATCCAACCTCAGGAAGGGAAAGGCATAGGGGAGGGTAAGAGAAGGGGGATGTGATGGTGGAAGGAATGGGGTGGTGGTGGCAAGGACAGGGGATCACTGTGGCAGAGAGTGGGGTGAGAGGGGAGGTGGTGAGAAAGAATGGGGAAGGGAGAGGCAAAGGGGAGGGGAGGGAAGGAGTAAATGAGAAGATGGATGAGTCGGGATGTGGCAAGTGGAGTAATAGCAGATGGGTCATGCGAGGTGAACACTACCACTGAACTTGCCTTTCTGGGATGAGTGTTTCTCCACCTCGCCCTTGTACTCAAATCCAAGCGCTGACTGGAGGAGGAATGAGAATAGCATCAGCTGCTTCCTTGGGACGTAGTTCCCAGTCAGAGCCAGGGCCTGGCCCCTTCACCCTCTGCTTTCCCAGCTGGGCAGCTGCGTCTGTGCCCAGAGAGCCTTCCACCTCAGGGTCACAGGCTTCGAGCCAACCCAGGCCTCGCTTTCCCATCTCAACAAACTTAGGCTGTTTGCCCTGCCCTCTCCATCAAGCCCTGCCCACTCTTTGCCCCCCATCCATTCTTGTCCCTCATTGTGCCACCAGCCCCTGCCCTGACCTCTCGTTTATCTGCGTCACTCCCAGCTATCTCCACCTGTCTGTCCATGGGCTGCCTCAGGATGGCACCCTCGCCCTGAGGCACTCCACAAGAAGACTCCTTTGCCCCCACTCACACCCCCACTGCCACACCGCTCTGAGGCTCTAAGGTCTCTGCATGCACTGCCCTGCTCAGCAGCCATGACCCTAGTAGAAGCCCCGGCAGGGGCAGCAGCGCTGACTGACACATAACCAGAGATTCTAGCTCATACTTTCTGGTCATGATGGGCTGCCCGCTGGTCAGGGCAGCACAGGGCTCCCTGTGCGCAGAGACGCCCACGACTGAAATACAAGCCACTCACTCAGCACTGACTGGGATGTCATCAGCTCTGCCCCAGGGCTGGGGTTCCACATCACAGAGCCCTTCCCCTTGCTCGGCCTCTGCTGAGATGCCAAGATGACAGTGTTCCTTTCTCATCAGCTGCTCCCACACCACAGCCCCTGCACCACCAACCCCCACCAAAAGTCAGTGCCTGAGCTTAGAGACCAGGGCTACCCCACGCTGTGATGTCAGTTACACGTGCTGAATAAGTCAGGTATCCAGCCAGACAGAGGCAGCATGACACATGCCAGGTGCAGAGCTGCCAAGTTTTGTGTAGCTCCATGGGTGACAGTTTATGCAAACCAATTAGCTAGTTTGCATAATTGAGAAAAATTGCAGATAGCCAGAAATGTAAGTTTGGAGACCACTGTGTGGATTTAGTGAGAAGTGTCAGTTTGACACCTGATTTGTGAGCTGGGCTCCCCAGCGAGATGGGCTCGGTTCCTTGCACCCCTCAGAAGAGAAGGAAATTGCATTGTGCCAGAGTGAGTTGTCAGTGGAGGTTCTGAGGTATACAAAGCACACAGCAATCCTGGTCTCAGATCATTGCATGCCTTGAAAATAAAGGCTAAGACCTTTAATTTCCTGCTGCAGCAAGAGCTGGGCACCCGGCTGCGTGTTCTCACTGTGCCCAGTACCAGAGCCCTGTGCTGGACTATTCTTTTAATCCCTCTCCCGTTCTGCCCACAATACCCAGTCCCACTCGCTTCTGCACTGTTTCTTTATTTAAAGAAAAACTTGCTTTCCATCGCTGAAATTCTATTTATGACAAACTGATGAGAGATTTAGTGTTTTCCCACAAATTACTGCAGTTGGGTTTTTTGCCCACCCAATCCAACCTGCAACAAAATACATTTTACTCACTCCTGCTATTATGGCAGTAGGTTCTGTGGGACCCGTGGGATTCCTGTCCTGCTGCAGGGCTCTAACCTGTACCACCGTCGCCACCTACCTTGTCGGCTCGGTCCCTCTGGACTCCATATTTCCCCCCAAAGCCTTTAGCTGCATCTGTCTGAGATGAATGCTTCTCAACATCAGCTACGTACTCGTGGCCCAGTGCACTCTAGGAAACCAAAAAGAACAGTGTCAGACACCACCACTGTTCCTATCCAACGGAGAGGACAGACACACGGACAGAGTCAATCACAACTTCATTCTGCTCTAGCGGTCAGGACAGACACATGGGCAGAGGCACAAGCAGAATATACTGCACTGTCATTTAGTCTCACTGACTAAAGCTCCCTGCCTGAGCCCAGGCTCAGCTCTGAGAGACACTTGGCTGAGCTCTAGGGCAGTATCCCCAGAGCCATTCCCACATAGCGCTTACGACCTGATTACATTCAATATGGGCAAACAGAGGACAGTCCCACCCAGCAGTACATACACTTGATGCTTCAAAAGAGCTAATTTTCCAGCGGTGAGGAGGAAACTGATTGGAGGGACAGAAAAAGAGCTACAAAAATTATTCAAGCATTGGAGAATGCGGTACAGTCAGAACCTTAAAGATTGGGGGACGGGATTTGATAGCTGCTTTCAACTACCTGAAGGGGGTTCCAAAGAGGATGGATCTAGACTGTTTTCAGTGGTACCAGATGACAGAAAAAGGAGTAATGATCTCAAGTTGCAGTGGGGGAGGTTTTGGTTGGATATTAGGAAAAAAATTTTCACTAGGAGGGTGGTGAAGCACTGGAATGGGTTCCCTAGGGAGGTGGTGGAATCTCCTTCCTTAGAGGTTTTTAAGGTCAGGCTTGACAAAGCCCTGGCTGGGATGATTTATTTGGGGATTGGACTAGATGACCTCCTGAGGTCCCTTCCAACTCTGATATTCTATGATTCTATGATTAAAGAGCCCAATCTTTCTGGCTTATCCAAAAGATCAATACTTGATAACAGTGTATAAGTACCTTCACAGGGAGAAAACCCCAGGCACTAAAGGGCTTTTTAACCTAGCAGAGAAATGCAGAACAAGAACAAGTGACTGGAAGCTGAAGCCAGACAAGTGCAAATGAGAACTAGAGCATAAATTAACAGAGAGCAAGATTAAGCACTGGAATAAACTACCAAGGATTTCTCCATCTCTTGATGTTTTCAAATCAAAACTGGTCGCCTTTCTTGAAGAGTTTCAGAGTAGCAGCCGTGTTAGTCTGTATCTGCAAAAAGAACAGGAGTACTTGTGGCACCTTAGAGCCTAACAAATTTATTTGAGTATAAGCTACAGCCCACTTCATCAGATGCATAGAATGGAACATATAGTGAGGAGATATATATATGTATACACATACAGAGAACATGAAAAGGTGGGAGTTGTCCTAGCAACTCTAAGAAACTAATTAATTAAGAGAAAAAACTTTTGTAGTGATAATCAAGATAGCCCATTACAGAGTTTGACAAGAGAACTACACCATCTGCTCCAAAAAACTCCCTGACAAAGCACAGGAACAGATCTGTACAGACACATGCCTAGAACCCCGACCAGAGATATTCTAGTTGCTACCCAAGATCCACAAACCTGGAAATCCTGGATGCCCCATCATCTCAGGCATTGGCACCCTAACAGCAGGATTGTCTGGCTATGTAGACTCTCTCCTCAGGCCCTACCCTACCAGCACTCCCAGCTATCTTCGAGACACCACTGACTTCCTGAGGAAACTACAATCCATCGGTGATCTTCCAGAAAACACCATCCTGGCCACTATGGATGTAGAAGCCCTCTACACCAACATTCTACACAAAGATGGACTACAAGCTATCAGGAACAGTATCCCTGATAATATCACAGCTAACCTGGTGGCTGAACTTTGTGACTTTGTCCTCACCCATAACGATTTCACATTTGGGTACAATATATACCTTCAAGTCAGCGGCACTCCTATAGGTACCTGCATGGCCCCACAGTATGCCAACATCTTAATGGCTGACTTAAAACAACGCTTCCTTAGCTCTCGTTCCCTAATGCCCCAACTCTACTTACGCTACATTGATGACATCTTCATCATCTGGACCCATGGAAAAGAAGCCCTTGAGGAATTCCACCAAAATTTCAATAATTTCCATCCCACCATCACCCTCAGCCTAGACCAATCTACACAAGTGGTCCATTTCCTGGACTCTACTGTGCTAATAAGCGATGGTCACATAAACACCATCCTATACCAGAAACCTACTGACCACTATACTTACCGACATGCCTCCAGCTTTCATCCAGACCACATCATACGATCCATTGTCTACAGCCAAGCTCTAAGATAAAACCATATTTGCTCCAATCCCTCAGACAGGGACAAACACCTATAAGGTCTCTATCAAGCATTCCTACAACTACAATACCCAGCTGCTGAAGTGAAAAAACAGATTGACAGAGCCAGAAGAGTACCCAGAAGTCACCTACTACAGGACAGGCCCAACAAAGAAAATAACAGAACACCACTAGCCGTCACCTTCAGCAGCCAACTAAAACCTCTCCAGCGCATCATCAAAGATCTACAAACTACCCTGAAAGATGATCCCTCACTCTCACAGATCTTGGGAGACAGACCTATCCATTCTTACAGACAGTCCCCCAACCTGAAGCAAATACTCACCAGCAACCACACACCACGCAACAAAACACTAACCCAGGAACCTATCCTTTCATCAAAGCCCAATGCCAACTCTGTCCACCTATCTATTCAAGTGACATCATCATAGGACCTAATCACATCAGCCATGCCATCAGGGGCTCATTCACCTGCACATCTACCCCAATGCGATATATGCCATCATGTGCCAGCTATGCCCCTCTGCCATGTACGTTGGCCAAACCGGACAGTCTCTACGCAAAAGCATAAATGGACACAAATCTGACATCAGAAATCATAACATTCAAAAACCAGTAGGAGAACACTTCAACCTCTCTGGGCACTCAGTAACAGACCTAAAGGTGGCAATTTTGCAAAAGAAAAGCTTCAAAAACAGACTCCAATGAGAAACCGCTGGACTTGAATTAATATGCAAATTAGACTCTATCAACTTAGGCTTGAATAGAGACTGGGAATGGCTGAGCCATTACATACATTGAATCTGTTTCCCCATGTTAAGAATTCTCACACCTCTTGTCAAACTGTCTGTAATGGGCTATCTTGATTATCACTACAAATGTTTTTTCTCTTAATTAATTAGCCTCTAAGAGTTGGTAGGACAACTCTCACCTTTTCATGTTCTCTCTCTGTGTGTGTGTGTGTCTATATTATATATATATAGACACACACACACACACACATACACATATATATACACACCTCCTCACTATATGTTCCATTCTATGCATCTGATGAAGTGGTCTGTAGCCCACAAAAGCTCAAATAAATTTGTTAGGCTCTAAGGTGCCACAAGTACTCCTGTTCTTTTTTCGTGAAGAGGTGCTTTAGCCAAACACAAGTTATGGGGCTCAATACAGAGGAAACAGTAAAATTGAATGGCCTGTGCTCTACAGATCAGACTAGATGATCTAATGGTCATTTCTATCCTTAAACTCTCTGGATCTATGAATGAACTCTCTCTATGCCGCTGTGCCGTGAGCCCACCTGCATCAGCATGTTCAATTCTGGTACTCTTAAGGGCATGTAACTAGGAGGAATCAGATAGATTTAAGAAAGGGGATGATTATGACAATTAATCAGGAAATATTCCCTGTCAGGAAGATGGATTTGGCTGGGAATCATCCCATCAGGAGAAAGGTTGGGTACTCCATCATGTGGGACATTTAAAGTTAGTAGAGCTTTATCTGGTCTAACAGTTCATTAGGAATAATCCTGCTCTGGTCCATGGGGAGGGAGATGGGTGGGGCTGCACAGATCTATTCCACTTCTAACTTCTTTAAGTCTCTGTTCCTGCTCTTTCCCTGCTGTGGAACAGTCACTCAGACAGTCCCACCCCTCCACTGCTGGGACAGGAAACTCTCTGCAGAGAACAGACAAGACACAGCAGCTTTTACCTTATCCATTCGATCCTTCTCTGTTCCAAATTTGCCCCCGTATCCATAAGAGGCCTTGGGCCCAATCTCCAGCTCCTTCTTCTTGATGACTTCATGTTCCTCAGACACCTTGCTCCTCAACTGATGGATGCTGGGAAGAAATAGAGGGTCAGGGCAAATCACTACAAAACCCCTCAGACTTGGTTCAACCCAACAGTCGTTACACTCCATTACAGACTGGAGCATGCTGCAGTGCAAATTGTATCATTATCTGTGGAATCTGAGTCAGACGGCCCATTTTCACTGGAGGGATTGTTATTAACAGGACACCAGTGGAACAGGGAATGTGAGGAGTTAGGCTGGAAGCAACTCAGCCACAGGGATTAATAAATCTAATTGTCCAACATAATCTGCCTCCAGCCTCACTGTTTGCAAATGAAACACAGACCAGGCCTATGGCATTGCCTCTTTAGACCCATCAGTGCACTTCACAGCCAGGGGCCGCATCATGTGGCCAAGGTTCAGGTGCTCCTCAGTGAGGCAGATATGAACTCTGCAGCCTCAGTGTAGCAACCTCGTGTAATGAAGCTCTGGAGATTTGGATGTGAAAATGAACAGTCCATTCAGCATGATGCCCCCTTCCTCTTGTGCACTATGACATTATTTACACTTTTCCTACATATTCCGTTTCCTACATGTGGTAGACTTTTGCACTGACAGTGCAGGGCAGCGCTGAAGAAGACATTGGGGAAGCTGGTGGTTGGGGAAGCCAGTTATGAGGGAAATGGGGATTGGAACCAGGGAGGAGCAGGAGACGTTTTGGGAAGTGAGGTAAGCACATTCACTGGTCACTCTGTTGCCGGGATCAGCAGCAGGGAAGTAGTTTCAGAGTTGACACCCCATTGGTAAGACTGGGGCAGTTCTTGTAATGGAATGCTAAACTATATTATACTATTCAGCCACTAGCTGGCACTATGCATAAAACACCTTATTTAAATGACCCTCAACCATACCAGGTAGATCATGAAAGGATCTTATGCTGAACAGAGCTGTGGTGTATAAATGAGCTCTGTGGCCAGTCCATATTTAGCACAGGGACATGACATGGTGTCAGGAGTAAACTACGAACAAAAACAGAAGGACCAAAGCAACAAAGAATTCAGGATCTCATCCATATGCCCTGTGACGAACTGGGAAAGTTCTTAATGTTTTCTCTGAGTACTGTGTTGGTGCCTCAGTGTCCCCATGGCAGTTCTTAAGTATCTGGCAGAGCAAAGGGCCAGTGCACCTAAATACCTGACACTCTGTCTCCTAGCAACTGATGGCCTGGGCCCCTCCCCTGGAAAGGTGCCAGCTGAAGGTGTTGGAGACAAAGGGATCAGGTGACCTCCTGACCCGGGAAAGGGGCTGAGGAGAGAAGAGGGGCTGGGAGCGGTTGTTAGTCTGGAGCTGGCTGGGGTCGAGGGTGGAGGGCAGACCTGAGGGTCTGGCTCACTGCCCCCCAGAATGGACCCAGCCGAGGGGTCCGGTTCGTTGTATCTACAAGCTCTGTTTTAGACCCTGTTCCTGTCATCGAATAAACCTCTGTTTTACTGGCTGGCTGAGAGTCACGTCTGACTGCAAAGTGGGGGGTGCAGAACCCGGTGGCTTCCCCAGGACCCCGCTGGGGTGGACTCGCTGTGGGAAGCGCACGGAGGGGCAGAGGATGCTGAATGCTCCAAGGAGAGACCCAGGAGGTGAAGCTGTGTGAGCTTCTTGCCCTGAACAAGTCTGCTCCAAGGGAGAGGAGGTTCCCCAAAGTCCTGACTGGCTTGGTGGGGAGCAGTTCCAGAGCATCGCCCGGGGACTCCGTGACAACTGGTGTCAGAAGTGGGATGTACTGCACCCCGTGAATGGCACTGCTTGCAGTAAGTGACTGGGGAGCAGTAAAACAAAGGAGGGATAATGAGGACCAGGCATGCTGAAGGCTCAGGGTGGAATGGTTTCAGGGGGCAGTTAACCTCTGGGAGTGTGTGACCGGCGAGAAGGACTGCTGGAGTAACAGGGTCCCCTGAGGACTGCAGCGAGCAGTCTCAGGGGCGGAGGAGCTTGCCGCTCGACCCTGGGAGAGAGAAGGATTTTTGCAGTAGCAGGGTTCCCCGGGGGATTGCAGGAGCAGTCCCAGGGGCGGAGGAGTCTGCAGCTCGACCCTGGCAAAGAGGTGGTGACCACGAGAAGGGTTGGCACACCAGGGATTCTTCCTGGAAACCATGGGGGAGCCAAGAGCACACAGGCCTGTGAGTCCAGAGCCACTTGGGAACGATGAAGTGATGGCCTATCACCATCTCCTTGAGAAGGACATTGTGATCCTGTGCACAAAGAGAGGGTTACGCATGGGAAAATTCACCAAGGTACAGTTAATCGTGCAGTTGAAGGAGAAGCACTGCTCTGAGGAGCAGATTCCTGGCCCAGATGGGGCTACAAGAGGATCTGAGAGCAGCTGGAGCATCAGCCAGGCATCCCCGGGAGTCTGGTCCCCAATCAGACGAGGGTCTTCACGATTGGGTTCCCCATCAGGAGATTGGAGACGGATGGGATGGGAGCAGAGCCCGAGAGAGCGAGAGGACCATGAAAGAAAGCAAGAGCCTGAGGAAAAGCTGCAGGAGAAGCAGCAGCAGCGTGGACTCGTGATGGTGGAGCAGAGGGACATAGGGGGCTGCCCAGGGGTCAGTGGGGAAACACGCCTGCGAGGGCGAGACCCTGGGACAGAGAGAACTGTGGTGGTGCAGCCCCAGATGCTGAGGGACTGTGGGACCTGGGTGAAGTTCCCTGGGGTGAAGCCCCTCGCCCTGCCTATGGCCCAGATCCCTGTGCAGACCCAGGAGGCGTCGGGCTGGCTGGTAGTTGGGGTTCTCCAGGATATCGGCTGGGAGGCCCTGTTGGGGGGTGACTGTCTCCCCATGGGACAGGATCCAGGCCCTGCTCCTGTAACGGCCGAGGGTTTGAATTCAAATCCAGGGAACCAATTGGCTAGGATGGAAATGGTCAGTGAAAATGCAAATAACCTGGCTGGCAGGGGGGAGGGGCTGCTGGGCTCAGGATACCTGCCTACCTGTAACCAGCCCCCTGGGGCTGAGTGGGAGGGAGAGATGCTCCCCGCCTCCCTGCACACCGGAGAGGGGGCTCACGCTGGCTCTGATGCTGTGACCAGAGCAGAGAGCTCGCTGCCTGTCCCCACTGGGACAGCAAGGGCAGCGCTGAGCACGGGGGGAGCTGAGACCCCAGCTGAGTGGGGGGACACCCGGGCAGGGCAGGTCAGCTGCCAAACAGGTTTGCCTGGTCCAGACGTGCTGCTGGGAAGTGATTACACAGCAGGGAGGGAGCTACTAGGGACAGGGCTCAGGGGGGCTGTGACCCCAGGCCCAGCCAGCGAGAGGGAGCAGGTCCCACTCCCTGCTCCAGCTGCTGAATCCCAGACCGAGCTGCAGAAGGATCCCTCCTTGGAGAAGCTGAGGGAACTTGCTGGCCACAGCGCTGCAAACCTCCTTGGGGAAGGCTGCAGGACTGGAGAAGGGATTCCTGTACCGGGAATGGGCTCCCCAAGGGGAAGTAGAACTGGGGGGAATCGGGAGGCAGCTGGTGGTGCTCCAGGAATGCACAGGGCTCTTCCCATTTGAGCTGCTGGATGGGAGGAGAGTGAGGGGACCCCTGGACCTGAAGAGGGAGGATTGGATGGAGAAGGGGGAAGACCCCCGGGGGGATCTCTTCCCTGAGGTGGGAGCCAATCTCCCCATCAGGTGTTCCCCATTCAGAGTCATTGGGAAAGCAACCCAGATCCTGGAGAGAGAGGTCAGGAACATCCTGGCTTTAGATGGGATCCAGCCGTTTTACAGCCCATGGGCCTCACCCATGGGGCTGATCCCCAAGCGAGACAGGATGATCTGGTTTTATGGGGGCTATCAGAAGCTTATAGCCATCACAGTGTCCGATGCCGACCGCATGCCTAGGCCTGGGGAGATTCTAGACAAGCAGAGGGCGATGGAGAACTTGGCCCTGGCAGACACTGATAACATGTGCATCTTTAGCCTGACCTGGGAGGAACAGGTGTCCCAGGTGAAGAGGGGGCTGGGCTGCCTCAAGGAGGTGGGACTGACGGTAAAAGCTGGAAAGTGCAAGGGGGGACAGCAGAGGTGTTGTGTCTGGACCACAAAGTGGGAAGCGGCTGCCCAAGCCCAGAGCTGGCAAAGGCCAAGATGGGGGCTCTTAACCAAGGGAGCCCGAATTGCAGCCCAGAGTGCTGGGAGAAGACCCCGTCCCAGTTTGAACCCCAGGGGTATTGGGGATAGCAAAAGGACTCACACCGAGGAATGGGAGAGATGCTGGGGCATCCATAGGAACGTTGGTGGGTTCGAACTTCCCCAGGTCACTGGCTGGAGTGACCTCGCTCAGTTCGGTCTCGAAGGGGGGAGAGATGTGACGAACTGGGAAAGTTCTTAATGTTTTCTCTGAGTACTGTGTTGGTGCTTCAGTGTCCCCATGGCAGTTCTTAAGTATCTGGCAGAGCAAAGGGCCAGTGCACCTAAATACCTGACACTCTGTCTCCTAGCAACTGATGGCCTGGGCCCCTCCCCTGCAAAGGTGCCAGCTGAAGGTGTTGGAGACAAAGGGATCAGGTGACCTCCTGACCCGGGAAAGGGGCTGAGGAGAGAGGAGGGGCTGGGAGCGGTTGTTAGTCTGGAGCTGGCTGGGGTCGAGGGTGGAGGGCAGACCTGAGGGTCTGGCTCACTGCCCCCCAGAATGGACCCAGCCGAGGGGTCCGGTTCGTTGTATCTACAAGCTCTGTTTTAGACCCTGTTCCTGTCATCGAATAAACCTCTGTTTTACTGGCTGGCTGAGAGTCACGTCTGACTGCAAAGTGGGGGGTGCAGAACCCGGTGGCTTCCCCAGGACCCCGCTGGGGTGGACTCGCTGTGGGAAGCGCACGGAGGGGCAGAGGATGCTGAATGCTCCAAGGAGAGACCCAGGAGGTGAAGCTGTGTGAGCTTCTTGCCCTGAACAAGTCTGCTCCAAGGGAGAGGAGGTTCCCCAAAGTCCTGACTGGCTTGGTGGGGAGCAGTTCCAGAGCATCGCCCAGGGACTCCGTGACATGCCCAGCTTCAATAATCTGGAGAACTTCAGCTTTGACAAACCTTCAGAATGGACAGACTAGAAACAAGATTTTGTGAGATTTTGCTTTGCTACTAAGCTTCACAAGGAAACTGGGGATACACAGGTTATCTTCTTTAATTTATGCTCTGGGGAAACAAGTAGAGCATATCTTTAAATCCTCTGACTTGACTGAAGACAGTCACGAGGATGACTATTAAAGGGTTATGGCTATGTTTCAAGCATACTTTATACCTCAGAGAAATGTGTTTTATGAAAGAGCAAGTTTTCACCAGAGAATTCAAGAACCAGGGGAAAATGTAGAATGTTTTATAAGAGCTCTGCATACGTTAGCTGAAAACTATGATTTTGGGGAATGCAAAATGTAAAAATATCAGAAACAGGTTGGTTATGGGGATAACAGATAAAACCTTTCACAGCAGCTATAACCTAAGAGAGATTTAATCCTAGCGATAGCTATACATAGAGCAAAGGTTAAAAGTCATTATCATAAAACCTCTGTGGCAAGGAGAGAGAATTCCCATGCTAAGAGGGACAAATTCCAGCCTACATGCACAAGGTGTGGAAAAAATCATATCCCAAGAGCTGATCCATGTCCAGCCAGAGGCACCTGGTGTAATAAATGCAGGCTATATCCTGCATTAAGGAAGTCAGGGAGCTGGTTCATACTACAGACAATCAAGCGCCATTCTTTCTTGGATCTGACACAGAACCAGTTTGGACAGTAAAACTGAATATTCATGGCAAGACTATTGACTTTAAAACTGACTCAGGAACTGATGTCACAGTCATCTCAGAAGGGACTGACAAGTCACCTTCAACCCCTCCCAGAGCTGAAGTTACTCTGATTAGCCCTGGAGGTATTCTGAACTTGGGCCAATTCACCACAGAAACAACTTTCAAAGACAACAGCTTTGCATTCAGGGTTTATGTGATTAAAGGATCACTGACCATCAGCCTTCCCAGCTGCAGCGTGGCAGCCATGATGGGCCTAGTGAGAAATGTGGAAGAAATTGATGGAATAGTGGGTCATATTGGACTTTAAGGACATCCAATACAAATCACTTTAAGAGACAATGCTGAACCATATAGGGTACATACACCTCGCAGGATTCCTATCCCCTTACTACATAAAGTGGAAACTGAGTTAAACAGAATGGAGTGGATTGGCATAATCAAGAAAATCTCTGAGCCAACAGCATGGTGTGCCCCAATGGTACCATTTATAAAGCAAAATGGAAAAATAAAAATATGTGTGGATCTTAAAAGCCTCAATGAAGCAGCTGTGAGAGAACAATATATCCTCTCTGCACTGGGTGACTTCCTTCCCAAAGTGAAAGGAGCTACAATATTCTGCAAGCTGGATGTCTCGAGATTCCAGCAGATTCCTTTATCCAAAGAAAGTGCTAAAATGACTACATTTATCAGATCTTTTAAGAGATTTTGCTTTCGAAGATTACCCTTTGGGATTACCAGCGCACCTTTAATTTTCCAAAGACTGATGGCAGAACTGTTAATGAACACAAATGGAGTTGTGATTTCATGGCTGATATTCTGATATATGGATCTTCAATGGAAGAACACAACAAAACACTCATCCTAAGCCTAATTGGTTAGTCTGGACAGAAGCAAAACAAGGAAAAATGTGTTTCCTGCCTACCCCAAATTGAGTTTTGGGGATAGACAATAAACAAAGATGGGATCTGTCCTAGCCCTGAGAAAGTAAAAGCCATTCGCAAATTGAATGCACCAATTCATGTACCATAACTGAGATGCACACTGGGAATGGCATATGACCTTGGTTGATACTTTCCGGACCTTTCTACAGTGACAAAACCATTGAATGTATTATTAAAATCCAACACCTTTTGGTTATGGGTGGGGGGGGCAAATAAAAAAACTGCCTTCAAATGATCTCTGCTGCTCCAGTTCTCAAGTATTACAATGTGAACAAACCCATAATGGTCAGTGAGGATACAAGGAGCTACGGCTTACGTGGTGTATTGTTGCAACAACAGCGCTCAGAGTGGAAGCCAGATGCATTTTGCTCTTGCGCACTCATAGAAGTAGAAAAATGATATGCACAGATTGGCAAGCGGTGCCTGCCAAGTGTATGGGCATGTTAGAACTTTAACAGATATCTGTGTGGACTAGATTCATTTCTGCTGATAAACAGACCACAAACCACTTGTAACTCTCAGCAATGAAGAAGACCTGGATCAAGCACATCTGAGATGCCAGAGTCTATTGCTAAGGTTAATGTGATTTAACCTAGGGTGACCAGATGTCCAGATTTTATAGGGATAGTTCTGATTTGGGAGTCTTTTTCTTATATAGGCTTCTATTACCCCCCTACCCCTGTCCTCTGATTTTTCACATTTGCTGTCTGGTCACCCTAATTTAACCCAATTACTAAATATGTTCCTGGGAACAATCTGGGACTAGCAGACATTCCATTATGGAGCCCAGCATCACACTCAGCAACCCGTGAGCTCAGAGCTGATGTAAAGGTGTATGTGGATGCTGTGGACACATACAGACCAGTGTCAGAAAAGAGATGACTAGCTCCAAAAAGCAATTACAACAGACACACAACTTCAGGAAGTTCTAAGTTACATTGGGGTGGCTGGCCCAAGTATCTAAACCTAAACCACACTAAAGAAGTGACAAGACACTACTTTGCAGTGCGTGAATAACTAAGCAAGTCAAATGCACTCATTGTTAAAGGCAATTACATTGTAATTACAAACTAAATGAGAAGAGAAATCCTAAACCTCACCTATGAAGGGAATCATTGATTAACTAAATGCCATGAATGGGCCAACCAGTAAATGTGGTGGCCAGGCATCAGCAAGGACATAAAGTGCCTGCATGTGAACCTTGCAGAACTAATGGACCATCACAACACAAAGAACCTTTAGTAACAACACCCCTACCAAATAGACCTTGGAAGAACTAGGTGCAGATTTATGCATATTCAGAGGACATCATGACCTTGTCATCATGAACTATTTTTCCAGGTGTATAGAAATAATGTGATTGACAGACTTACCATGTCATAGTTTTATTGAGAAACTGGTGCCCATTTGCTCACTTCGGCATTCCAGAACAGCTAGTGACAGACAATGGACCACAATTCACTGAAGCAGAATTTAAGTCATTCTAAACAAAATATGATTTTGATCATATTACTAGCAGCCCATGTTACCTCCAAGTAAATGGAGAGACAGAGAGTGTACAGACAGCCAAGAAATCCTACAGCAGGAAGATCCATTCTTTGCCCTTCTGAGGTACAGACCAACACCAACAGCAGCTACTCAATGTAGTCCAGCACAACTCCTGATGGGAAGACAATTCGGACCAAGTTTTGAAAAGAACCTATTTCCAAAACGGCCAGACATGAAGAGAGCGACTGAACTGGATAAAAACCTAAAAAATCTTATGAACACTTTTACAGCAGATGTCACTCAGAGAACTGCCAGGCCTAGAAACTGCTGACTGTGTTCAAGTCAAATTGGATGGAAAAAATGAATGGACAAGTCCAGAGATCGTTGTTTAAAAAGAACAAAAAATGAATTCCACACCCAGATCAGATGTGAGCAGGATAGACTGTCCACATCTACAGTTTGTTCTTCAGCAACAGCAATCAACAGGGGAAACTCTACAGACAGCAGGTGCAGAAGACGATGACTCAAGCCTTCCAAACCGACCAGTCAGTCGTGGCTACTAATGGACAGCCGGATGACCAAGCTGTTATGCCTTCAGATCGTGTAATTAGAAAAATAGTGTGATTCAGACACACTTGACTTATTGATCTGTACTGAACTTCAAAGACCATGTAATAATGTAAATGGTAGGAATGTAGAACTTAAAGAGGGAGATGTCATGGAATGCTAAATTGTATTTTACTGTTCGGCCACTAGGTGGCACTTTGTATAAAATACCTTACATAAACAATAATAAATAATAATAAACGAACCTCACCCATAGCCCGCAGAGCATTAAAAGATTTTATGACTGCCTAGGAAGGAGTACTGTGGAAAGGGATCTGGGGGGTCATAGTGGACCACAAGCTAAATATGAGTCAACAGTGTAACTCTGTTAGAGGTGAAAGTAAGCTGGTGTGGCAAGAGCCAGTACGCCGTCCCAGACTGCACTGGCTTCCGCCGCCAGGATTAAAAGGGCTCTGGGCTCCTCGCAGTGGTGGGAGCTCTGAGCCCTTTAAATCCCGCCTGCAGCTCCCGTGGTCGGGCTGGGGCCAGGATTTAGAGGGCTCGGAGCTTCCTGCAGCCACAGGAGCTCCGGGCCCTTTAAATCCTGCCTGCAGCTTTGGTGGCCGGGCTGGGGCTGGGATTTAAAGGGCTCTGGGCTCTCCACAGCCACGGGAGCCCCGAGCCCTTTAAATCCAAGCTGGAGCTGCAGTGGGGATTTAAAGGGGGCCTTTTAATTTGCCTGTGAGCCCCAGGGGCTCCCAGCCACCTTTGCAGCTGGGAGCCCCGGGTTGATTTAAAGCCCAGGGGCTCCCATCTGCAGCTGGTGCCCCAGGGCCTTTAAATCTTGAGAGGCCCCACCTCTTCTGGTTGAGGCCATGCCCCCTTCAGGACTCCAGCAGTACCAGTAAGTCCTGTATGTTACTTTCACCCCCGAACTCTGTTGCAAAAAACGCAAACATCGTTCTGGGCTGTATTAGCAGAAATGTTGTAAGCAAGACACGAGAAGTATTTCTTCCACTCTGCTCCATTCTAATTAGGCCTCAACTGGAGTATTGTGTCCAGTCCTGGGTGCCACATTTCAGGAAAGATGTGGATAAATTGGAGAAAATCCAGAGAAAAGCAATAAAAATAATTAAAAGTCTAGAAAACATGACCTATGAGGGAAAATGGAAAAAAAATGGGTTTGTTTAGTCTGGAGAAGAGAAAACAGAGGGGACATGATAACAGTTTTCAAGTACATAAAAGGTTATTACAAGGAGGAGGGAGAAAACTTGTTCATCTTAGCCTCTAAGGACAGAACAAGAAGCAATGGGCTTAAACTGCAGCAAGGGAGGTTTAGGTTGGATAGTACGAAAAAATTCCTAACTCTCAGGGTGGTTAAACACTGGAATAAATTGCCTAGGGAGGTTGTGGAATCTCCATCATTGGAGATTTTTAAGTGCAGGTTAGACCTGTCAGGGATGGTCTAGATCAGAGGTGGACAACCTGTGGCTCCAAAGTAGGGTGATCAGATCACAAAAACAAAATATTGGGACACATGGCGGGACAGGGTGCTGCCGAAGCAAAAAAAAAAAAAAAAAAAAAAAAAAAAAAAAAAAAGCTGGAGTGCCACCAAAGCCAAATATTGGGACAAATGGCATCTCGACAATACATCCGTCAGGACGCAGGACAAACAGTTGAATATCAGGACAGTCTCGATTTTATTGGGACATCTGGTCACCCTACTCCGAAGCCATATGTGGCTCTTCAGAAGTTAATATGCGGCTCCTTGTATATGCACTGACTCCGGGACTGGAGCTACAAGCGCCAGCTTTCCAATGTGCTGGGGGGGGGTGTGGATGTGATGCAGTAGGGACTGTCTGTGTGGGGAGTGGGAGAGCAGGGGAGGACTTTAGGGGATGGACGATGCCAGGGCCTGTAACCTGAGCTAGGTAAGGGAGGGGAAAGGTCAACACCTTTGCCCGGGAAGGGGACAAAGGAAGGGAGTGGCAAGAGGGAAGCAGTTTGAGTCTGGGCTTGGGGCTGGATGGGCGGAATTCAGGATATCCTAGCTAGGATCCAAGCACCCTGAAAGCCCAGAAGGACTCGGTGGAGGGGTCCTGACTGTGCCTGCAAGCTCTGCTGTAACCGATGTTCCTGTTGTCCAATAAACCTTCTGTTTTACTGGCTGGCTGAGAGTCACTGTGGGTCCCAGGAAGAGGGGTGCAGGGCTGGACTCCCCCACACTCCGTGACAACTGGTGGCAGCGGCGGGAGATATTGCACCCCGTGGACGGCGCTTCCTGCAGTAAGTGACTGGGGAGCAGTAAAACGAAGGGGTGATTAACCCCTGGGAGTGTGTGCCCAGTGAGAAGGACTTTGCAGTAACAGGGTCCCCCGGGGGATTGAAGCGAGCGGTCCCAGGGGCGGAGGAGTCTACAGCTCGACCCTGGCAGAGAGGTGGTGACCTCACGAAGGGCTGGTGCACTAGGGGTCCCCTTGGAAACCGTGGGGAGCGGCGAGCACCCCGGCCTGTGAGTGGCCAGCAGGAAGATGTATGCCAAGCGGCGCAAGTGCGACCTGCTGGAGCTGTGCAAGCAGAGGGGGCTGTGCCCGGGGAGGCTCAGCAAGGACCAGCTGATTGCCCAGCTGGAGCAGGGAGACTGCATGAATGAACGGAGCCCTGTCTCTGAGGGAAGCAGCTGGGCAGATGCAGCGCAGGCACCAGAGTCTGTCCCCACTGGGAGTGGTCAGCCGGCGGACGAGGGCTTCCCGAGACCCCCCCTTTCTAGGCCTAGGGGAAGGGCGGGGAGGACCCCAGTGTATACTGAGGGCACCGTGACACCCCTGGCCAGCAGGGGATCCGCCCGGTGAAGCTCACCCCCCAGCAGGGGATCCTCCTGGCAACGCTCGGCATCCATGGAGCGGATGCGGCTGGAATATGAAAGGGAGCTGAAATGGGAGAAGCTCGAGTTAAAGAGGCAAGAGCTGGAGGAGAAGGAGAACCAGCGTAAATATGAGCGGGAGGAGAAGGAGAAATAGCGTAAACATGAGCTGGACTTGGCCCGGCTGAGGAGAAGTGAGGCCCCGGCTGTGGTGAGTGAGGGGGGACCCAAGCCTACAAAGAGCTTTGATAAGCACTTGCTGCCCCGGTGTAAGGAGGGGGAGGACATAGATACCTTCCTGACGGCCTTTGAGAATGCCTGCAAGCTGCACAGGGTTGACCCTGCAGATAGGATCGCAGTTCTCACCCCCTTACTGGACTCCACAGCCGTGGAGGTGTACGGCCAACTGAAAGGGGCGGAGGCAGGGGACTACGAACTGTTCAAACAGGTCCTGCTCCACGAGTTTGGGCTGACTCCTGAGATGTACCGGAAAAAGTTCCGGAGCCAGCGTAAAACCCGTGAGGTCACATACCTACAACTGGTCAACCGGGAGCAGAGGTATGCCCGCAAGTGGACAGCTGGGGCCCAAACTAAAGAGGACCTGCTTGATTCATACTGGAACACCTGTATGAGCAGTGCCCATCCGACTTGAGGCTGTGGTTGATGGACCAGAAGCCGGAGAACCCACAGCACGCAGGCCAGATGGCCGACCAATTTGTGGACAGTCGGGCAGGGGATGGCAGGGAGGAGTCTCGAAGGAGCAAGCCTGCCTCAACGCAGAGAGAGAGTCATCATGGGACCTCCCAAAGGGGGCCTATGGAGAACCCCCCCAAAAGAGGAACATCCAGCGGCAGGTCCCTCCGACCCACTCAAGGGGACCCACGAGACATGGGCTGCTATCGCTGTGGCCAACGAGGTCACATACGGGCCCAGTGCCCCAAGCTCAGGGACAGACCAAACAGACCCAACCCACAGAGGGTAGATTGGGTAAAAACCCAATCGGAGGAGGGGCTACATTCCCAGGAAAGGGGGGCTGGCAACATACCACTTGTGGATGCTCCAGGCTCCGGGTTTTTGGTTTACTGGGTGGGCGCGGGGCTGCCCCTCCGGAAAGAGTGCATTGTTTCCCTGGAGGTAGATGGGAAGAAGGTCATTGGGTACTGGGACACGGGCGCAGAGGTGACGCTGGCCCGGCCCGAGGTGGTGGCCTCAGATCGGATGGTGCCCGACACCTACCTGACCCTGATGGGCATGGGCGGGACCCAATTCAAGGTGCCTGTGGCAAGGGTACACCTGAAATGGGGGGCCAAGGAGGGCCCCAAGGATGTGGGGGTACACCGATATTTGCCCACTGACGTGTTAATGGCCTAGTAACACCTAGAGTGACCTGGTCGTGACTCGTAGTCAGAGTCAGCAAAGGGCACTGCACCCCGACAACGGGGAAGGTACTCGACCCGAGGTGCAGGACCCTAACCCAGGGAGTGGGGAACGCCCAGGGGCATGGTTCAGAGAGGCTGCGGCCTCAGACCCAGCCAGCAAGAGAGAGCCGGTCCCCATCCCTGTCCCAGCTGCTGAGTTCCAGGCCGAGTTGCAGAAAGATCCCTCCTTGCGGAAGCACAGGGACCGGGCTGACCTTAGTGCAGTACAGTCCATGAGGAGAGGTTGCAAGGAGAGGTTCCTGTGGGAGAAGGGGTTCCTGTACTGAGAATGGGCTCCCCCAGGGGAAGTAGAGTCATGGGGGATCAGGAAGCAGCTGGTGGTTCCCCAGAAGTTTCTCACAAGCTGCTGTACCTGGCCCATGACATCCCTCTCGCAGGGCACCAGGGAATCCGACGCACCAGGCAGAGGCTGCTACAGAACTTTTACTGGCCTGGGGTCTTTACCCATATCCGACAGTACTGCCAATCCTGTGACCCCTGCCAGAGGGTGGGGAAGGCCCGGGCCAAGGAGAAAGCGGCTTTGAGGCCTTTACCCATCATAGAAGAACCTTTCCAGAAGGTGGCCATGGACATAGTGGGACCCCTCAGCAAGACGACCCGGTCAGGGAAGAAATACATCCTGGTGGTGGTGGATTTTGCCACTCGCTACCCCGAGGCGGTGGCCTTGTCCTCTATCGAAGTAGACACAGTGGCAGATGCGCTGCTGACAATTTTCAGCCGGGTGGGGTTCCCCAAGGAGGTCTTAACGGACCAGGGGTCCAACTTCATGTCGGCCCTGCTCCGGTCCTTATGGCAGAAATGTGGGGTCCAGCACAACTGGGCCTCAGCGTATCACCCCCAGTCCAACGGGCTGGTAGAAAGGTTCAACGGGACGCTGAAGAGGATGCTAAAAACATTTATGAACCAGCACCCGCAGGATTGGGACAAGTACTTACCTCACCTGCTGTTCGCGTACAGGGAGGTACCCCAGGAATCTACCGGGTTTTCACCTTTCGAACTGTTGTATGGAAGGCGGGTAAGGGGGCCCCTAGACCTGATGAGGGACGAATGGGAGGGGAAGGCCGCTCTCGAGGGAGAGTCAGTGGTGGAGTACGTCCTGACCTTCCGGGAAAGACTGGCTGAGCTCATGGGCCTGGCCAGGGAGAATCTGGCCCGAGCCCAGAGGAGGCAGAAGGTCTGGTATGACCGCACGGCACGGGCCGGTGCCTTCGCCACCGGGGATCAGGTGATGGTTCTCATCCCCGTGAGGAGAAACAAACTCCAGGCCGCTTGGGAAGGCCCCTTCAAGGTTATCAAGCAACTGAATGAGGTAAACTATGTGGTGGAGCAGTCAAACCGGGCACATCACCATCGGGTGTACCATGTGAACATGATGAAACCATACTATGACAGGGGGAATGTAGTGTTGGCCGTGTGTGGACATTGGGAGGAGCAGAGAGATGACCCCTTAGTGGATCTATTCCCTGGGACAAAAGCTGGTTCCCCCCGGAGGCGATTCCCCTCTCTGATCATCTGACTACTATCCCATGCTACTCATCCATGTAGGCACAAATGATACTGCGAGGTGCGATGCTGAGCAGATCAAGAGTGACTACAGGGCTCTGGGAGTACGGGTTAAGGAGTTTGGAGCGCAGGTGGTATTCTCTTCGATTCTTCCTGTTGAAGGTAGGGGTCCGGGCAGAAACAGATGCATCGTGGAGGTGAATGCCTGGCTGCGAAGATGGTGTCGCCAGGAGGGCTTTGGCTTCCTCGACCACGGGATGCTATTTGAGGAAGGACTGCTAGGAACAGATGGCGTTCACCTTTCGAAGCGGGGAAAGGCCTTATTTGCGCACAGACTGGCTAACCTAGTAAGGAGGGCTTTAAACTAGGTTCGACGGGGACAGGTGAGCAAAGCCCACAGGTAAGTGGGGAACAAGACCTGGGAGATGGGTTGGAAACAGGAGGGAGCACGGGCTATAATGGAAGAGAGGAAGGAGGGACAGGGCAAAGCTGGGAGGCAAGATCAAACCAGTATCTTAGATGCCTTTATACAAATGCAAGAAGTATGGGTAATAAGCAGGAAGAACTGGAAGTGCTAATAAATAAATTATTGGCATTACTGAAACTTGCTGGGATAATACACACAACTGGAATGTTGGTGTGGATGGGTATAGTTTGCTCAGGAAGGATAGACAGGGGAAAAAGGGAGGAGGTGTTGCCTTATACATTAAAAATGTACACACTTGGTCTGAGGTGGAGATGGACATAGGAGACAGAAGGGTGGAGAGTCTCTGGGTTAGGCTAAAAGGGGTAAAAAACACAGGTGATGTCGTGCTGGGAGTCTACTACAGGCCACCTAATCAGGCGGAAGAGGTGGATGAGGCTTTTTTCAAACAATTAACAAAATCATCCAAAGCCCAAGATTTGGTGGTGATGGGGGACTTCAACTACCCAGATATATGTTGGGAAAATAACACCGCGGGGCACAGACTATCCAATAAGTTCCTGGACTGCATTGCAGACAACTTTTTATTTCAGAAAGTTGAAAAAGCTACTAGGGGGGAAGCTGTTCTAGACTTGATCTTAACTAATAGGGAGGAACTTGTTGAGAATTTGAAAGTAGAAGGAAGCTTGGGTGAAAGTGATCATGAACTCATAGAATTTGCAATTCTAAGGAAAGGTAGAAGGGAGTACAGCAGAATAGAGACAATGGATTTCAGGAAGGCGGATTTTGGTAAGCTCAGAGAGCTGATAGGCAAGGTCCCATGGGAATTAAGACTGAGGGGAAAAACAACTGAGGAAAGTTGGCAGTTTTTCAAAGGGACGCTATTAAGGGCCCAAAAGCAAGTTATTCCGATGGTTAGGAAAGATAGAAAATGTGGCAAAAGACCACCTTGGCTTACCCTTGAGATCTTGCGTGACCTACAAAATAAAAAGGCGTCATATAAAAAATGGAAACTAGGTCAGATCACGAAGGATGAATATAGGCAAATAACACAGGAATGCAGAGGCAAGATTAGACAAGCAAAGGCACAAAATGAGCTCAAACTAGCTATGGGAATAAAGGGAAACAAGAAGACTTTTTATCAATACATTAGAAGCAAGAGGAAGACTAAGGACAGGGTAGGCCCACTGCTCAATGAGGAGGGGGGAACAGTAACGGGAGACTTGGAAATGGCAGAGATGCTTAATGACTTCTTTGTTTCGGTCTTCACTGAGAAGTCTGAAGGAATGTCTAGTATAGTGAATGCTTACGAGAAGAGGGTAGGTTTAGAAGAGAAAATAACGAAAGAGCAAGTAAAAAATCACTTAGAAAAGTTAGATGCCTGCAAGTCACCAGGGCCTGATGAAATGCATCCTAGAATACTCAAGGAGTTAATAGAAGAGGTATCTGAGCCTCTAGCTATTATCTTTGGGAAATCATGGGAGACGGGGGAGATTCCAGAAGACTGGAAGGGGGCAAATATAGTGCCCATCTATAAAAAGGGAAATAAAAACAACCCAGGAAATTACAGACCTGTTAGTGTAACTTCTGTGCCAGGGAAGATAATGGAGCAGGTAATCAAAGGCATCATCTGCAAACACTTGGAAGGTGGTAAGGTAATAGGGAATAGCCAGCATGGATTTGTAAAGAACAAATCGTGTCAAACCAATCTGATAGCATTCTTTGATAGGATAACGAGCCTTGTGGATAAGGGAGAAGCGGTGGATGTGATATACCTAGACTTTAGTAAGGCATTTGATACGGTCTCGCATGATATTCTTATAGATAAGCTAGGAAAGTACAACTTAGATGGGGCTACTATAAGGTGGGTGCATAACTGGCTGGATAACCGTACTCAGAGAGTAGTTGTTAATGGCTCCCAATCCTGCTGGAAAGGTATAACAAGTGGGGTTCCGCAGGGGTCTGTTTTGGGGCCGGTTCTGTTCAATATCTTCATCAACGATTTAGATGTTGGCATAGAAAGTACGCTTATTAAGTTTGCGGATGATACCAAACTGGGAGGGATTGCAACTGCTTTGGAGGACAGGGTCAAAATTCAAAATGATCTGGACAAGTTGGAGAAATGGTCTGAGGTAAACAGGATGAAGTTCAATAAAGATAAATGCAAAGTGCTCCACTTAGGAAGGAACAATCAGTTTCACACATACAGAATGGGAAGAGACTGTCTAGGAAGAAGTATGGCAGAAAGAGATCTAGGGGTCATAGTGGACCACAAGCTTAATATGAGTCAACAGTGTGATTACTGTTGCAAAAAAAGCAAACGTGATTCTGGGATGCATAAACAGGTGTGTTGTAAACAAGACACGAGAAGTCATTCTTCCGCTTTACTCTGCGCTGGTTAGGCCTCAACTGGAGTATTGTGTCCAGTTCTGGGCACCGCATTTCAAGAAAGATGTGGAGAAATTGGAGAGGGTCCAGAGAAGAGCAACAAGAATGATTAAAGGTCTTGAGAACATGACCTATGAAGGAAGGCTGAAGGAATTGGGTTTGTTTAGTTTGGAAAAGAGAAGACTGAGAGGGGACCTGATAGCAGTTTTCAGGTATCTAAAAGGGTGTCATCAGGAGGAGGGAGAAAACTTGTTCACCTTAGCCTCTAATGATAGAACAAGAAACAATGGGCTTAAACTGCAGCAAGGGAGATTTAGGTTGGACATTAGGAAAAAGTTCCTAACTGTCAGGGTAGTTAAACACTGGAATAGATTGCCTAGGGAAGTTGTGGAATCTCCATCGCTGGAGATATTTAAGAGTAGGTTAGATAAATGTCTATCAGGGATGGTCTAGACAGTATTTGGTCCTGCCATGAGGGCAGGGGACTGGACTCGATGACCTCTCGAGGTCCCTTCCAGTCCTAGAGTCTATGAGACCCCGGGCCAGCACGCTGAGATCAGAGGGGTGCTGCGTCTATACCAACAGCTGTTTTCCAACCAGCCTGGACGCACTAATTTGACTGTCCACCGGGTGGAGACCGGGTCACATACCCCTATAAGATGCTCCCCTTTTCGGGTCACTGGTAAAACTGCCCAGGATCTTGAAAGAGAGGTCAGGGACATGCTGGCTTTGGGGGTGATCCAGCCGTCTTCCAGCCCTTGGGCCTCGCCAGTGGTGCTGGTCCCCAAGAAGGATGGGTCAATCCGGTTCTGTGTGGACTATCGAAAGCTCAATGCCATCACCGTATCTGATGCCTACCCTATGCCCAGGCCTGACGAGCTCCTAGACAAGCTGAGAGGTGCTCGGTACCTCACCACTATGGATCTTACCAAAGGCTACTGGCAAGTGCCGCTGGACGCAGATGCCAGACTGAAATCGGCCTTTATCACCCCTCTGGGGCTCTATGAGTTTCTGACCCTGCCCTTCGGCCTCAAGGGAGCGCCAGCCACCTTCCAGCGCCTGGTGGATCAGCTACTGAGGGGGATGGAGAGTTTTGCCGTGGCGTATATTGACGACATCTGCGTCTTCAGCCAGACCTGGGAGGACCACATGTCCCAGGTTAAACAAGTCCTGGACCGACTCCGAAAGGCTGGGTTAACAGTAAAGGCTGAGAAGTGCAAGATGGGGATGGCTGAAGTATCTTACCTGGGCCATCGGGTGGGGAGCGGCTGCCTGAAGCCGGAACCAGCCAAGGTGGAGGTGATCAGAGACTGGCCTGCTCCCCAAACCAAAAAGCAGGTCCAGGCCCCTATTGGGATGGCGGGGTACTATCGAAGGTTCGTGCCTCACTTTAGTGCCATAGCCGGCCCCATCACTGAGCTGTGCAAAAAGGGGAAGCCAGACAAGGTGATCTGGACTGAGCAGTACCAGGAGGCTTTCCGGGCGCTGAAGGAGGCTCTGGTTAGTGGCCCAGTTCTGGCAAACCCAGATTTTGACAAACCCTTTATGGTGTTCACCGATGCCTCAGACACGGGTCTGGGGGCAGTGTTAATGCAGGAGGATGAAAAGGGGGAGAGACACCCCATCGTGTACCTGAGTAAGAAGCTGCTACCCCGGGAACAAAGCTACGCGGCCATCGAGAAGGAATGCCTGGCCATGGTGTGGGCCCTTAAGAAGCTAGAGCCATATCTCTTTGGGCGACACTTCACCGTGTACACCGACCACTCTCCCCTGACCTGGCTGCACCAGATGAAAGGAGCCAACGCCAAGCTCCTGAGGTGGAGCCTGCTCCTGCAGGACTATGACATGGACGTGGTCCATGTGAAGGGAAGTGCCAACCTGACAGCGGATGCGTTGTCCCCGAGAGGGGACCCTGAACTTCCCCAGGTCACTGGGCAGAGTGACCCTGCTCAGTTCAGTCTCGAAGGGGGGAGAGATGTGATGCAGTAGGGACTGTCTGTGTGGGGAGTGGGAGAGCAGGGGAGGACTTTAGGGGATGGACGATGCCAGGGCCTGTAACCTGAGCTAGGTAAGGGAGGGGAAAGGTCAACACCTTTGCCCGGGAAGGGGACAAAGGAAGGGAGTGGCAAGAGGGAAGCAGTTTGAGTTTGGGCTTGGGGCTGGATGGGCGGAATTCAGGGTATCCTAGCTAGGATCCAAGCACCCTGAAAGCCCAGAAGGACTCGGTGGAGGGGTCCTGACTGCGCCTGCAAACTCTGCTGTAACCTGTGTTCCTGTTGTCCAATAAACCTTCTGTTTTACTGGCTGGCCGAAAGTCACTGTGGGTCCCAGGAAGAGGGGTGCAGGGCTGGACTCCCCCACACTCTGTGACAGTGGACACCCTTTTTTTTTTGCTCTGCTGGCACCCTCCTCTCATGTGTCCTGATATTTTGTTCCTCTCATCTGGTCACTCTAAGGGGGGAGGCCCTGATCAGTGGGGCTGCTGGTGGGTAGGAGGTGGTGGGAGTGGGGCGGGGAAAGCTGATGTGGGGCTGCTGACGTATTACTGTGGCTCTTTGGCAATGTACATTGATAAATTTTGGCTCATTCTCAGGCTCAGGTTGGCCCCCCCTGGTCTAGATAATTACTCCTGCCATGAGTGCAGGGGACTGGATTAGATGACCTTTCAAGGTCCTTTCCAGTTCTATGATTCTATGATGAAGACATCTGGGATGTATAAGCAAGCTCTGTTGCCAGTCCACATCTCATACAGGAACATGACAGTTCTCACCTTATAGAGCTACTGTTTCAGGCTGGCTGCAGACTTCACTCTTTGCAGTGCCATCTCCACCACTAAAACATCACAGAAAACATGACACTGCCAGTGCATTCCCTGCAGGCACCTGTGCAGGACCATGGGTCTGCTTTGGGCAGGAAATGGCAGCTGGCACGTAATTGGCTGGCATGCAGGGCCGGCTCCAGGGTTTTTGCTGCTCCAAGCAGGGAAAAAGAAAAAAGAAAAAAAAACGTGATCACGATCTGCAGCACTACCGCTGCTGCTTCAGTCTTTGGTGGCAATTCAGCGGCAAGTCCTTCGCTCCAAGAGGGAGTGAGGGAACCACTGCCAAAGACCGAAGACCCAGATGTGCCACCCCTCATCGTTGGCCACCCCAAGCACCTGCCTGGAGCCGGCCCTGCTGGCATGCCATTTCCATGCCTAGTCACAGCCTCACAGGCCACAGGATTAGGGCTTCCACCAACTGGGGAATCAGAGTCCAACCCTGGATTGCAGAAAGGTGGATACTGAGTAGGTTTTTCCTGGTCCATGAGAGAGTGCATTTCAGGAGCTGCTGGATTTGGGACAGAGCTACGGTGCCTTGGGGCCAGTGCACAAATCCCAGCTCCTTAAGCATGGAGCGAGAGGTCACAGCATGAGCCATGCCCAAAGGAAACACCAGAATCCTTCATGGCAAGGCCCAAGCAGAGTAAGCGACAGGAATGAGCATGAAAGAACATGCCCCCAACCCCCCCCCCCAGTTTCACTGCGGCTGATTTGCAGAAGCCCTTATTTGGCTGATTTCAGTTCACTGAATGCAGTCACCACTTCCTCTTCCTGTAAGTAGACATCACCATGGCAACAGCCTACTTACCCCTCACTGTTCCTCAGAAACCAAAAATCCCATCAGAGCTGCAGGCACTGGTGTCTGTTAGCTCAGTCTGAGGGAAATGGTTTTGCCTTAGTAGTGACCCTCAGGCCAGGATCAGTCCCCTTTTGTACCCCAGAATCTCTCTCTCCCTCTCACACACACAAACCATGCACCATTTCCCTGTCCCCCGCCCAAACACACACACACACACTATCCCCAGCCAGGAGTGTACCCCTTGTGCAAAGCTCCCAAGGCCAGAATCATTCCCAAATGTGCTGCGACCCCCAAGACACACCACCTCCTTCACCTCTAAAGGGTTCCCCACCTCTAGGTTTCAAGGGCTCCCTCCCCTTCCCTTAGGGGCTATCCCATCTGGCTCAGACTCTCATGTGGGTGGAGATGGAAGAGGGCTGAGAGTAGATGAAATGCGAGGTCTGTGGGAACCTAACAGGCTTGTTGGCAGTGGGTGCTGAGGCATATGTGACCTTCCCCTGGTCTCCCATAGCCCTGTACAAGGAACCTTGGGAGGCTGTGTGGGGCAGGAGACTGAGCCCTGGTCTGCGGGATCAGGACATTAACGCATAAGCCCCTATTCAATTTTTCAGCCATTTAACCTGCCACATCTCTGTTCACTCTAGGTAGATGCCAAAGGCCAGCGATGGGAGCAGCTGCAGCTCCAGGGACTACAGAGTCACACCTGCCTTGTCCCCAGGAACTCTGCACATCTGAAGTCCTAAAGCTGCTTTTATTCATAAGGCCAAGGCGTCTTGGGTAGTTCCCCCTTGCCCCTCCCAAACAGAGTGCTGCAGCTGGACTACCTCCTAGGAGTGGGAGTGATGGCACAAACTCCATCCATGCAGGGAGATGTCACTCACAACTAATGGTGCTGATCTCCTGGGCTCACAGTGGCTGAGGAGTCCCTGCTTGTCGTGCCCAGTCCCATAGGCTGGAGGACACTTCCCAGCTCCCTCACTAGCCTGTCCTAGAGGTAATGAAACAACTAGAGGCGGTCTGGTGCCTGAGCTCGCTCTGACACTGGAGCTGGGGGTGGGGATCATGTATCGCCATTCCCTTATACAGAGCTGTAGCGAAATACCACCTCTCTGTGTGACCTTCTCTCCCCTGCACCAATTGCCTTGCTTAGAGCCCCCGCAACAGGCTTTCTTTGAATCGGCACGCAAAGCTGCCAGGGTTGGTGTTTGTCTGCCCATCCATCACTTCTTTCTATAATGCTGCTTATAAAGTGTGACAGATATTGGCTGACATGGGGACCAGAGCATATCTTATGTTGAAAGCATGAAAAATTCAAAAAAGAAAGACTTTCTATTGAGGTGGGCCAGATGGTTTGAGCCATAGACTATTCATAGTCCTTTGAACCAATATAGATGATAAAAGCAGCAAAGAATCCTGTGGCACCTTATAGACTAACAGACGTTTTGGAGCATGAGCTTTCGTGGGTGAATACCCACTTCCTCAGATGCATGTAATGGAAATATCCAGGGGCAGGTATATATATGTGTGCTAGCAAGCAAGCTAGAGGTAACGAGGTCAGTTCAATCAGGGAGGATGAGGCCCTGTTCTAGCAGTTGAGGTGTGAAAACCAAGAGAGGAGAAACTGGTTCTGTAATTGGCAAGCCATTCACAGTCTTTGTTCAATCCTGAGCTGATGGTGTCAAATTTGCAGATGAACTGAAGCTCAGCAGTTTCTCTTTGAAGTCTGGTCCTGAAGTTTTTTTGCTGCAGGATGGCCACCTTAAGGTCTGCTATAGTGTGGCCAGGGAGGTTGAAGTGCTCTCCTACAGGTTTTTGTATATTGCCATTCCTAATGTCTGATTTGTGTCCATTTATCCTTTTCCTTAGAGACTGTCCAGTTTGGCCGATGTACATAGCAGAGGGGCATTGCTGGCATATGATGGCGTATATTACATTGGTGGATGTGCAGGTGAATGAACCAGTGATGGTGTGGCTGATCTGGTTAGGTCCTGTGATGGTGTCGCTGGTGTAGATATGTGGGCAGAGTTGGCATCGAGGTTTGTTGCAACCGCATCTGCTCTAACCCCTCAGACAGAGACCAACACCTACAAAATCTCCACCAAGCATTCTCAAAACTACAATACCCGCATGAGGAAATAAGGAAACAGATCAACAGAGCCAGACGTGTACCCAGAAGCCTCCTACTGCAAGACAAACCCAAGAGAGAAACCAACAGGACTCCACTGGCCATCACATACAGCCCCCAGCTAAAACCCCTCCAACGCATCATCAAGGATCTACAACCCATCCTGGACAATGATCCCACACTTTCACAGGCCTTGGGTGGCAGGCCAATCCTTGCCCACAGACAACCTGCCAACCTGAAACATATTCTCACCAGTAACTGCACACCACACCATAATAACTCTAGCTCAGGAACCAATCCATGCAACAAACCTCGATGCCAACTCTGCCCACATATCTACACCAGCGACACCATCACAGGACCTAACCAGATCAGCCACACCATCACTGGTTCATTCACCTGCACATCCACCAATGTAATATACGCCATCATATGCCAGCAATGCCCCTCTGCTATGTACATCGGCCAAACTGGACAGTCTCTAAGGAAAAGGATAAATGGACACAAATCAGACATTAGGAATGGCAATATACAAAAACCTGTAGGAGAGCACTTCAACCTCCCTGGCCACACTATAGCAGACCTTAAGGTGGCCATCCTGCAGCAAAAAAACTTCAGGACCAGACTTCAAAGAGAAACTGCTGAGCTTCAGTTCATCTGCAAATTTGACACCATCAGCTCAGGATTGAACAAAGACTGTGAATGGCTTGCCAATTACAGAACCAGTTTCTCCTTTCTTGGTTTTCACACCTCAACTGCTAGAACAGGGCCTCATCCTCCCTGATTGAACTGACCTTGTTACCTCTAGCTTGCTTGCTAGCACACATATATATACCTGCCCCTGGATATTTCCATTACATGCATCTGAGGAAGTGGGTATTCACCCACGAAAGCTCATGCTCCAAAACGTCTGTTAGTCTATAAGGTGCCACAGGATTCTTTGCTGCTTTTACAGATCCAGACTAACACGGCTACCCTCTGATACTTGAATATAGATGATGTGTATTTATGTGTTGCTGGCTCATGGGAGTGAAGTGTTCCTGAGGAATCTGAAATCACTAGGGGCTGATAAATACAGAATCCCCAGGCTGGGCATGCCAATACCCTGCTTTGGAAGCTTGGCCACCTGGGGCCAGGGGAATGTATGGGTTTTACCAGTTTCCAAGATGCTGGGAGGAAAAGATTTCTGGGATATAGAGGCTGAGCTTAACCAGACTCAGTGCCTTCTTTCTGGGCTAGAAAATGGACAGGACTTTTTGTCCAAGAGGGTCCCAAACCCTTGCTGCTGTGTTGGAAGGACTTTGGCCTTCCAGGGCCCAATAGGGTGGCTGGGTGACTTCTGGTATGTTTCATGTGTGTGTATATGCCCATATTGTCTTTTTCTGCATGCTTTTGTCCTTTAATAAACGTGCTTGCTTAGGAAGAGCTGTCTGCTCATTTACAAAAGCCCTGTCATTGTCCTTGGACAGAAGCCATAGAGCAGGGGCTGGATGTTTGTCAGACCAGGGGACAATGGAAGTAAAGAGCAGGGGGCTGTAGTCTAAAGCCCCGGACAGAAAGGAGAGGGATGCGGGTCTCTGACCAGAGACGTGACAGCTGAGGCCTGAGATCTGATGGGCATTCCTAGAGCAGACTACAGCAGGGCTCAAAGCTGCAGTAACCCTGACATTGTAACACAAAGAATCTGTTTTTCCTGTCTAAGACTTGTGTACCAGTGACCTCAACCCTGGCCACTAGCTAGCATCCCAGTTCAGACTCGCCACAGCCTCATCCCCATAGACCAGCTGACTGGGTTTGCACAGCACACATACAACTCACTATGTCATTGTGACCTGCCAATCAATTATTTCGTTATGATAGTGACGCTGCAACCACTGCAAACAAGTGCAGCCTATGCCTCCAGTGGAGCCTGCAAAGCAGTGGGCTCAGCAGTGTTGCCTTATACACTGGGATTCCAGCTCAGATAACTGGGGTTCCACTTGCCACTGGAGACTGGGGGAAATTGACCCCTGGGCTGACCTGATAAAGCATAAAGATGACAGCCCACTACCCACAAGGCAATGGCCTCTGTGATTGAGCCAAGCAGATGCCACTAATGGGGATGAGGACCCAGTCAGAGACACAGCAGAGAGACTGACCTTCCTACCTGCCAGAGCTGACCTGTGTGTATAACAGCATGGCGAACACCTCCACAAAGCATAACTCCTACTTGCTGACATTCAGCAGACATGGCCAGCTGCCAATAGACATGAACCAGGGTCCGGGGCCACAGAATGAGTCCATGAGCCTGAGGTTGGACAGTAGCCACTAACATGGGCCAAGCCTGAGACTGTCCAGAATCAGGGCCTGCAGCAGAGCAAGTCTCTGAGCAACCTAATGAATGCAGGCACCTGTAGTAGGCTGCCTGTTGGGCTACATCTCCTGATGGGTAGGAAGAGTCAGCAGACTAGCTCTTCCACCCAGCAGTAGCACTAGTTTAGCAGCTGCTCAATGCAGTCACCCACGATTGCATTAAGTCCTGCACCTGCCAGTTTCCAGCCCTCCTCCTGTCTTGCTTTGCTACAGGTATCCCAGTTCTGACCCTCTGCTCCATTTCCTGACTTCTGTCTTTGGCTCTGACCCTTGGCTTTGGCATCTGGTCGCCGACTTCTGCTCCAACCACTAGGCATGGCCATTCACATTCTGACAGGTTGGGCAGCCCTAAAACCACAAACCGTCAGGGAACTAGAGCCCATACAGCAAGCATGGATCCTAAAAAGGCCTATATCTCTCTGATGAAGATAGTGGGACCCCACAGACCTTGCAGGCCCAATTTGCCACTCTGCAGAATGCAGCCCTACAAGCTCAAGCCACATTGCCTTCAGCTCTGACCCCCTGCTCCCATGAGCCCAAGCTCCCCCTGCCTGACAAGTCCAATGGCAATTGTGACTAAATTTCATGTGTCCCTAAATCAGTGTTGGCTCCTCTTTCTGCTACACTCACAGTCGTATCCCACTAACCACGTCTGGGTGGGATTGATTCTGAACCTGCTTCCTGGGGAGGCCCTGGCTTGGGCCTCTCTGCTCCTGGAAAAATCAAACCCACTCCTCGGTCAATTTGAGGAATTCATTCAAGCTATGGTGATGATCTTTGATTACCCGAGTTGCAAGTGTACTGCCGAAGCTGCGTGTCTGGTGTTGCAGGGCTGCTGGCTAGTTGTTAAATATGCAGCGGAGTTCCAATGCTTGGCAGTAGATGCTGAGCGGAACAAGGACACCCAGTATTGGGATATATAGTAGTATATGTTGTCATACACCATCGGCCATTTGGGCCTAGCATAAATGCTATGTGTTTGACATGAATACATAAGTTATTTAAGGTTATGAGAGGTCAAGGATTGTCTGTGCAAAACAACTTCGTCATGTTCATTGGAGGAAATGGAATGTCTTGGATTATGAAGGCCTCCCCAGGAACTGTTTTCCTGAAGTTATGGGTGAAAGGTTTAGCAAAGAGACAAAGAGCTAAGGATGCAATGGACTGGTCTATAAATAGTTGCCTGACATATCTGAAATTTGGAGTCAGACATTGATCCAGAGCCCTGATAAAGATGAGGTGTGCATTGTGGGGCTCCCAACACCTTATGATTGGAGCAGACCTTGACTGGCCATCGGGACTTTGTTCTAATCTTCGGACTCTGATGTGGTATGAAAGGGGTGTGAATATGGAGTGACTGGGGTTTATATTGTAATCAGTAAAAGTATTTAGAATATTATATACCAACACTGTGTCCAGTATCTGCCTGCTCCCCTATCCCATAGAGAGGACTCCATCAGAGCCTAACACCAGTAATATAATTTCTGGGGTCAGCCTAAACAATGATATTAGAAATTAACTGGTATGGGTGGAATCCCATCTGGCCTGGATATCTTTGTCAACCTGTCCATAAAGATCAATGTCTGCCTGACAAAATGACACCAAGGGAAAAAAAACACCCGTTCTCCTGGTTGGGTTGATGCCATTCCCAGACATCTACACCAATGCTTGTCCACTTGTACCCTGGTGATGGCCAATCACCATCCAATACATCTCCAACTCCCTGTCCAGCTCAGCACCCTGCAATGCCTGACACCAACCTAGAGGCACTGACCCTAACCCTAATACTAACCCTCAGGCAATTTCATGGATCTAGAGTTCACCCACCCACACCATGTTCCCCCACCCCCAGCACAAGAAGCCCCTTGATTTAGTGGAGTCCATTAACTGGTTACTCCTTTCATCAGGACCAGAAATCTACTAGACAATTACCTTAGAGGTAACTACCCTTCAAGGCCACCAAGAAATTATTCAGTTTGGGCTAATTCATCAGTTGTTCTTGGCATTCCCAGCTCATTACCCATGACCAGAACATCCTCTGGTGGTCAGGCATGGTACATTTTGAATCCTCATTTTGCTGACAGTCCTGTTTCCCAAGAGCTGACCCAGGACCAGCAAATCTTCGCAACTTACTTGGTCTTCCAAATAATTCAGAGATGTGAAGAGAAGATTGAAAGGTAATCCTAGAAACCCCCACATTACCCCACCCCAATAGCTCCAGGAATTCCTGTTAAATAACAACACTGTGCCAACAAAAAGAAAGCTAACACTCTTCCACTCCATCACAGCTGTGAATGCCCTTTGGACCTCCAGTTGGGCACAGAAGCTTCCTTTGGGCACATTTACTCCCTCTCCAAACGAGAACTACAGGCATTCTGGAGGTATCTCAAGAAGAACCTGTAGAAAGAGTTCATTGGCCCCTCCACATCCCCCACAGGGGCCCCAATCTTCTTCATGGCAAAGAAAGAGGGATCCCTTTTGGCCTTGTATGGAATACCAAGCTCTGAATAAGAGTACAATTCAAAATAGGTACCTCTTATTGTTTATTCATAAGCTGTTCCAAAGACTCTGATCTTCTAAGGTCTTCACAAAATTGGACCTCCATGAAGCTTATAACCTGGAGGATATCTAGGAAGGAAATGAATGGAAGACCACCTTCTGGACCAGATATGGCTACTTCAAGTAGTTGGTCATGTCATTTGGATTGTGCAACACCTTGTGCAACATTTCATAAATGACATCTTTAGGGACATGCTGGACCAATTTGTCATCATTTTCCTGGCTGACATACACATTTTCTCCAAAATTCAGGACCTCCACAATCATCCCATATGCACTATCTTAGAGAGAGTCTACCATAACCACTTCCTCACAAAGTTCAAGCAATAGGAGTTCAATAAGGACACAGTGGAATTCTTGGAATACATGATCTCACCTAAGGAATTCACCATGGACCCATGTAAGGTAGTAGCAGTATCCAACTGGGCTGCACCCAGGCATATATACTGGGTGCAGTGATTCCTGGGGTTTGCCAATTTCTACATGCAATTAATTAAAGGATTCTTTAGTCTGGTTGCACTGATAATGGCATTCCCGTAAAAGGGGAATTGGTTGGCCTGCTCCTTGCAGGCTCAGTCAGCCTTTGATAAATTTTATCTAGGTGTAACCCTCAGGAAAATTTTCTAAAGATGACTTAACTATAAAAGATTTCTCTCCTTATCCATCTCTCTCACTTTTTCACTGAAGAAAACCACAGAAACAGCCATTGGACTTTAGGAGCAGATCCTCACCTGAAACTTGGTCAGTCCTGTTGCTGGGAGCTTGTGGTAAGAATTTAATCTTGAAACAAGTTTAGTTTGTTAAGTCTAAGTACCAGGAAGCATTTTACCTTTATTTTTCTTGTGACCATTTCTGACTTCAATGCCTTATACTTTTACTCACTTAAAATCTATTTCTTAGTTAAATAAACTTGTTTTATTCTTTAATCAAAATTAATCCAGTGTTGTGAACTGTGTGGGTAACTCCATTTGGGGTAGCAGACTGTTGTATATTAATCCCCTTAAAAGGGCAACAGACCTAATCTATCCGCACTGTCCAGGAGAGGGATGGAGAGTATAGGACACATGTTTTGGGAGGAGAAAATCTGGGACTGGGACTATGTTGGGCTCACCCTACAAGTAGTAAACAAGTCTTCTGGAAGCCAGAGTTGCTGCTGGGGTCAGAATTGCTGGACTAGGGCTGTGGTAATACACAGACACTCATGGTGTGACCTGCATGCTGGAAGGCTGTTTGTGAGTGGTCTGAGGGGAGCTACAGCAGCAAGTCACTGAGAGGCACCCAAAGGTATACGGCAGGGGGGACAACACCCCACTGGTCTAGATTGCACCTTTGAATGTAACACTCACTAAACCATTTTGCCAAAGGTGTAAGTTTATCTCAACATGCAGGCCCACAACCAACTGCACCCCTGTGCTTTTTATTCTCAGACACTAACACTTGTAGAAAAAAAATACTATATTTGGCACAACGAGTTACTGGCTATCAATGCAGCTTTTAAGGAGTGACTCGGCCTCCTGGAAGGGGCTGATTCCCACTCCAAGTCCTGATGGACCACAACTGGAATATCTATGGACTGCTAGACACTTTAACTAATGCCAGATCCACTGGTTCCTCTTCTTTGCTCACTTCAATTTTGTAGTAACCTATTGCCCAGGGATGAGAAACAGGAAGGCAAGATGAATATCTTGGTTTGGCAAAGAATCTGTTGTCACTGTGTTCAAGGTGTCCAGCTTTGCCAATGAGATCATTGACAGCAATCTGCTGTCTTCCATCTGCTCTCTGCTTCTCAATGACCCGTTTGCAACCCAGATCCACCAGACCCTGAATGATGCGACTACCCAACCCAACTCTGAGTTCCATTTACAAAATGGCCTCCTCTATTGCAAGAATTATGTTTATGTTCCAGAGGGAAAACCTAGGCTTCATGAAGCTATGCCATGATCCCCTGCTTATAGGCCATTTTGGCTAATTCAAGACCTGGAATCTGGTCTCAAGGAGCTTCTAGTGGCCAGGCCTACATCAAAGATTATATAAGGTCCTGCAACCTCTGCACCCATACTAAGAACCCATGATCAAAACCTTTAGGTTTCCTCCAGCCTCTACGCATGCCCCCACAGCCTTGGTCCACTATATCAATGCACCGCATTGTAGAGCTGCCATGCTCCCATGACACGCAGTAATCTTGGGTGATGTCAGTCTCCTCACAGAGATGGCACACTTCATCCCATGCTTACTGTTCTACCGCATGGGAGACAGCTTCCTGGAAAATGTCTTTCATTACCATGGTTTACCAACAGGCATTGTATCAGACTATGGAAGTTGGGGGAGATGGTTGGGAGATGTTCAGGAGATCTCCACGCCGGAATATAACCTGGAGAGGGAAGTCAACAAAGTGAGAGGGGATACCCTTGCAGACCAAAGAATTGATCCAAGGAGGAATAGTGGAGTAGAAACCAGATTAACGGTGGTAGAAGGTCTGTGCACGACAGGAGAAAGAATGTCACTGACGCCAAACGCCAAAAATTAAAATGTCTGTACACTAATGCGAGGAGCCTAGGTAACAAGATGGAGGAACTAGAGCTACTGGTGCAGGAAGTGAAACCGGATATTATAGGGATAACAGAAACCTGGTGGAATAGTACTCATGACTGGAGTACAGGTATTGAAGGCTATGTGCTGTTTAGAAAAGACAGGAAGAAAGGCAAAGGTGGTGGAGTAGCCTTGTACATCAATGAGGAGATTAACTGTAATGAAATAAGAAGCGATGGAATGGATAAGACAGAGTCTGTCTGGGCAAAAATCACACTGGGTAAAAAAGCAACTAGAGCTTCCCCTGAGATAGTGCTTGGGGTACGCTATAGACCACCGGGATCTGATTTGGATATGGATAGAGACCTCTTTAATGTCTTTAATGAGTAAACACAAAGGGGAAATGTGTGATTATGGGAGACTTCAACTTCCCGGATATAGACTGGAGGACGAGTGCTTGCAAGAATAATAGGGGTCAGATTTTTCTGGATGTGATAGCGGATGGATTTCTTCATCAAGTAGTTGAAGTACCTACGAGAGGGGATGCCATTTTAGATTTGGTTTTGGTGAGCAGTGAGGACCTTGTAGAAGAAATGGTGGTAGGGGACAACCTTGGTTCGAGTGATCATGAGCTGATTCAGTTCAAACTAGATGGAAGGATAAACAAATGTAGATCTGGGATTAGGGTTTTCGACTTCTCGAGGGCTAATTTTAAAGAGTTAAGGAAATTAGTTAGGGAAGTGGATTGGACGGGGGAACTTGTGGATTTAAATGCGGAGGAGGCCTGGAATTACTTTAAGTCGCAGCTGCGGAAATTGTCGGAAGCCTGCATCCCAAGAAAGGGGAAAAAAACCATGGGTAGGAGTTGTAGGCCAAGATGGATGAGCAAGCAACTCAGAGAGGGGATTAAAGAAAAAGCAGAAAGCTTACAGGGAGTTGAAGAAAGGCAGGATTAGCAAGGGAAGCTACCTGGTGAGGTCAGAACATGTAGGGATAAAGTGAGGAATCCCATCTGGCCTGGAATGGAAAACCTGCCTTATGAAAGGAGACTCAAAGAGCTTGGCTTGTTTAGCCTGGCCAAAAGAAGGCTGCGGGGGGGATATGCTTGCTCTATATAAATATATCAGGGGGGTTAACGTTAGGGAGGGAGAGGAATTATTTAAGTTTAGTACTAATGTAGGCACGAGGACGAATGGGTACAAACTGGATATTAGGAAGTTTAGACTTGAAATTAGACAAAGGTTTCTAACCATTAGGGGAGTGAAGTTCTGGAACAGCCTTCCGAGGGAAGTAGTGGGGGCAAAAGACTTATCTGGCTTTAAGACTAAGCTTGATAAGTATATGGAGGGGATGTTATGATAGGATAGTTTAATTTGGGCAATCGATCTTGGATTATCACCAGATGTCTGCTCAATGGTCTGTGGGGAGATGTTGGATGTGATGGGAACTGAGTTACTGCGGAGAATTCCTTCTTGGGTGCTGGCTGGTGAGTCTTGCCCACATGCTCAGGGTTTAGCTGATCGCCATATTTGTGGTCGGGAAGGAATTTTCCTCCAGGGCGGATTGGCAGGAGCCCTGGAGGTTTTTCGCCTTCCCCTGCAGCGTGGGGCATGGGTCGCTTGCTGGTGGATTCTCTGCAGCTTGAGGTCTTCAAACCAATTTTGAGGATTTCAATAACTCAGTCCTGGGTTAGGGGTTGTTATAAAAGTGGACGGGTAGGGTTCTGTGGCCTGCCTTGTGCAGGAGGTCAGACTAGGTGATCATATTGGTCACTTCTGACCTACGAGTCTATGAGTCTATGAGTTCATCTCCTGTTTCTCTCAGAAATTTCCGCAGACTCCTTAGCATCGACTCCCTTACCTCATCCGCCCGTCACACACAGTGTAATGGGCAAGCAGAGAGTCAGTCAAATCTTGGAGCAGTATCTTCACTGTTTTCTGAATTACCACCAGTATGACTGCCTCTGCCTGTTGTGCTACACCAAATTCTCCTATAACAATGCAATCCACGCCTCGATCCAACATAGCCCATTCTTTGGGAACTATGCCTCTCACCTCCACTTCTGCCCAGACTTACCTGTGAGTTCCCCAGTACCAGCCACTGTGGGTTTAGCCTCCCACCTATTTTACCAGGAGCTCAAGGAATCCTTTCAGTCCTTCAAAGCAACCTACAAACACCACATGGACCAAGATCGTCAGGCTACCCCTAATCTGTCCATGGGAGACAAGGTGTGGCGCTCTGCCCAGAACCTTAAAATTCAGCCACCTATCTACTAAACTAGACTACCACTCTACAGTGGGAACCTACACCCAAGCCCCTCAAACCTGCCACCACCACCCATAGCAGTCTGCAGACAGGCGGCATGCTTGGTTCACCAAATCCTCACCTTTCAGTGAGTTAGGGAAAGGCTTCAAAACCAGGTGGACTGGGAGGGCTACAGTGGACAAATGGTCTTTGGACCTGTTAGAGAACATCCACACCCCAACCATACTGCAAGTTCTATCAGAAGCACTCAGAGAAACCGGGTAGAGAGCCCCTTCCCGTTGCCCCTTCCTTTCTCTCCCTACTCTGCCTGACTGGTGGAAGAATGAGTGCCACTCCAAAACAAGAACTCAGAATTAGCTATGGACCACCTGGGAGGGTTTGAAGGTCGGTGTTTGTGCACAGGCATGTGGCTGTGACCTGGGATCCCGCTCCTCAGCCCTGGGAATCTCCCATTTGACACACCTGGCTCTGGAGACTGGACCAAATGGGTCCCTGGACTGAGCTGATCTAGGTGCTAGCAGACAGCCTGGATAACAGCTAAAAGGGGGAGACTTACTTGATGTGCTCGGCCCGTCCAGAGCCCTCAATGGTTTTGGCTCCCCATCTCTGGTCCTTCTCTGAGATGTCATTCTGCAAAATAAAACCAAGCCCTGTGGGCTGCTGGGGACAACAGTGCTGGGTGCAGGGAACCACTCCTCTGCTGCCTGCAGACTGGAATAGGACCAGCTGTTTTACTAGCCAAGATTGAAAACAGCGGAGGACACAGCACTTCGGTGGCCCCAGAAGCTGGTGCCCTGGGCCACTGCGCTGCTCGCCTGCCCCTAGAACTGGCCAAAAAACCCAGCACAGAGATCCCCATTACCTCACACACACATCAGTGGACCAAGACCCCTCAGGCACAGGAGTCATCATTACAATGCACGCACCTGTGAATGGACCAAGACCCACCCGTGGCACAGGGTCACCATTACTGCGCACGCACCTGTGGATGGACCAAGACCTGCCCGTGGCACAGTCACCATTATGGCGCATGCATCCATGGATGGACCAAGCCTTGCCCCTGGCACAGGGTCACCATTACTGAGCATGCACCCATGGATGGAGCAAGACCTGCCCGCGGCATAGGGTTACCATTACTGCATGCGCACCTATTGACAAGCTTTGAGCCTGGCACATGGGATCACCTTACCACACCCATACATGTCAATGGACTGAGATCCTGGCATGAGATTACCCACAGCTGGGCAGGCTCCAGCTAAAGGAAGCAGCTGTCTCTCCAAGAAAATTTCTTTCAGCTCAGTGGCACCTTGTGCTTTTCAGAAGATTTCAGTATGACTGCAGGCCTGTCTGCATTCAGAAACCCCCCTTAGAAATTCCCCCCTGAGGAGACACGTGGCTTCCCCAGGCAGATGAGTGCATGGACTATATGTGATGAAAAGTTTCCTGCTGAACTTTTTCCCATGAGGAAATACTGATTAGTTGAATTGATATATTCTGCTGGACTGTGTCTATTCTAATTAAATTTCATTTTGCATAAAAATCAAAACAAAATGTTTCAATAAAGTCAAAATGTTCCATTTAGACCTTATTGGAATGGAATATTTTAATTTTCTGTTTAGGAATTTTATATTATAAATTATCATATACAATATACATATTAAATATAATGTGTGATTGTTTTGTTTTACTATAAAATAAAAATATAATAATGTCTAAATAGAAACAAAATATTTTGACTGAGCCCCCTAAACCAAATTCCTTTTTCCCTAAAATTTCATTTCTCAGGAAATTTCACAATTTTGGCTTTCCATTCTTATTGGCAACCATTTTCTTTTAACATTGATATTCTCATGAGCTGAAAATTCTGGTTCCTGACCAGTTCTAGCTCTGATGCTGCCCTAGCCCAGGCCTGCAGCACATATGGCCTCCAGCTCCAGGGATCTGTCACCAGAGAGGTGGTTTGGGCCAGAATCTGTACTATGACGCCTGCCCATGAAGTTGGTGGGATCCTTGGCAGAGATGCCAGGCAGGTTTCATCCACTGAACCAGAACTTTGCAGAGGCAACGGCAATGGGGTCCTGCACCATCAGAGTCACTGTGCCACAGGGTGAGCAACCAACAGGGTCACAGGATGCCCAGCAATGTTACTTGACCGCGGTTATTTGTGATACCAACCCATATGCAGCCTACTTACATCTGGATGTACTGTGAGCAACTGCAGCAGAAAGCTGAGGGTGATGCAGCGTCTCTTCTTGTGCCACAGTGGAAGAGGGGAGAGGACTGGTACCTGCAGTTCGCAAAGTGGAACACCCTCCCCACACTGCTGTTTACTTGCAGCCACAATTGAAAAATCAGCTGCTTGTCATTTTTACTCTTCCAGTATGTTTTGCACCAGTGACAGACACATGCTAATGTACAAATACAAAGAAATTAATGCAAGGATTCCTGCATGCCAATGTCCTAGGTTAGATGGATCACTCTGATTTTGTTTTTTGTAGAGACTCAAACAACACATTGATGGAGACCAGTGAGAGTGTGAATGCACCTCTGCATGTACAGAAACCCACTCTCTGCAGGGGCAGTTGCTATTTGGGGACACAGAATATTATAGAGGAGACGCACCACTCTCTCAAGTTACTTGAGTTGAGTTTTTCGTTGTTTCCCTTAATCGAAAATAAAGTCACCCAGACTAAGAATATGGCTGCTCTTTTCGACTAGAAAACATATTAACCCCCAGCACTGCACCACTCTACTGCCTAGAAATACCTTAAATGCTACACAAGCCTGACCATCCACAGCATCTCCTAGTCAAACTCTGGTCTCCCCCACAGCTCTGCTGATGCCCCTTAACCCCAACCCACAGCACTCTGTTATTCCAGTCCTGCCCTCAGAACAGTTCTGCAGACCCCTGCTATGTCAGTCTTACACCTCTGCTGAGCAGAGACTGCCAATTGTTATTATATGTATTAGGGTAGCTCCTAGAGGTCCTAGCTGAGATTGGGGCCCTGCTGTGGGGCCCTGATCTGCTTACAGTCTGCACCCAAAAGCTTACAGTCTAAAGAGACATGAAACAAAAATGCTAGGAAGGGAATCAGAGGCACTGAGAGGAAGTGACTCACCCAAGGATGCACAGCAAGTCATGGCAGAACTGGGAAGAACACCCAAGGTCACCCAGTTCTCAGCCAGGTGCCCCAGCCACTAGATCAGACTGATAGATCCAGCAACAAACATCCCCAAGGAGCAGAATGAGCTCTCTATCCCCATCTCTCTCATGGGACCTATTCAGGGCTCAAGTCCCAACTCTCAGCTCTGAGTCCCCATGACTGACACAGTCCAGCAACATGAGTGAAACTCACCACAAAATCAGGATCGGTGTCCCAGTCATCTCCTTGGGACTCCTCCTTCACAGCCACATTGTGCCCTACAGCTGCCTTCCACATCTGCACAGGGTGAGAGCACAGTGTTAGAGACAAGAGGTGGGGTTGGGACGAGCCTATAGCCTCCTCCCGTCTACAGTGTAAAGTGCACAATGACAAGGCTCATAGGTTCAGAGAGTCTAAGGTCAGAAGGGACCACTGTGTTCATTTAGCCTGACCATTTATTTATGCTCATATTTCCCCAACATAATTCCTACAGCAGATCTTTTAGAAAAACATCCAATTTTGATTTACAAATTTCCAGTGGTAGAGACTCCACCATGAGCCTGGTAAGTTGTTCCAATGGTTGATCACTCTCACTGTTACAAATTCATGCCTTATTCCCAGTTTGAATTTGTCTAATTTCAGCTGCCAGCCATTGGATCGTGTTACACCTTTGTACGCTGGCTGGAAGAGCGCTCTATTAATTACAGCTGAATCCCCGACTGGGGTCGGGGGGACAACTTCCCTAGGCAGCACAGCAGCATGAAAGCCAGCACACAGAGCGGATAACAGTAGGGGGCTGAGTGGAGATCTGTTGGAGGATAAGGGACTCAAGCACCTGTTCCTTAGGGCTGGTGAGTAAATCCTGGAAAGAGTGTTTGCTTGCTTCCTGGTTTGTTTTCAGTTTCAGAGTCTGAGGGGGGCAGTATGTTGGAAGAGAAGCAGAGATTTTGCTCACAGCTGAACCTTGATTGGTGGTGGGGCTTCCTTAGGCAGCCAGCCTACAAAGCCAGCCCACTGGCCAGTCAGCAGCATAGAAGCCAGCAAACAGCTGAAAACAAGAGAGTTTGCATAGAAGTTTGTAAGAGAAAGTTGCGGGAGGGGGGTGTGTGTGTGTGTTTGGGATTTTTTTCAAGGAGGAGGGGTCTTGACAAGTGTTTAGGAGGGAAGGCTATGGCAGCTACAGGGATCCGAAGAATGGAAGAGGCAACTGAAGAAGACTGAATGTGGAAGCAGCAGGATGTACATTATTCTGCAGAGGTACCTGGAAGGTGCTTCACTTGCATGAAGTGCAACCTGCTGGATCTAATTGCCTTCTATTATGAGATAACTGGCTCTGTGGATATGAGGAAAGCAGTGGATGTGATATATCTTGACTTTAGCAAAGCTTTTGATATGGTCTCCTACAGTATTCTTGCCAGCAAGTTAAAAAAGCACTGATTGGATGAATGGACTATAAGGTGGATAGAAAGCTGGTGAGATTGTTGGGCTCAACGGGTGGTGATCAACAGTGCAATGTTTAGTTGGCAGCCGGTATCAAGCAGCGTGCCCCAGGGGTTGGTCCTGGGGCCGGTTTTGTTCAACATCTTTATTAATGATCTGTATGATGGGATGGATTGCACCCTCAGCAAGTTCGCAGATGACATTAAACTGAGGGGAAAGGTAGATAAGCTGGAGGGGAGGGATGAGGTCCTGAGTGACCTAGACAAATTGGAGGATTGGGCCAAAAGAAATCTGATGAGGTTCAACAAGGACAAGTGCAGAGTCCTTAACTTAGGAAGGAAGAATTACATGCTGGGGACCAACTGGCTAAGCAGCAGTTCTACAGAAAAGGACCTGGGGATTACAGAGGATGAGAAGCTGGATATGAGTCAGCCGTGTGCCATTGTTGCCAAGAAGGCTAATGGCATATTGGGCTGCATTAGTAGGAGCATTGCCAGCAGATCTAGGGAAGTGATTGTTCCCTTCTAGCTGGCACTGGTGAGCCCTCATCTGTAGTACTGCATCCAGTGTTGGGCCCCCACTACAGAAAGGATGTGGACAAATTGGAGTCTAGCGAAGGGCAACAAAAATTATCAAGGGGCTGGGACACACGACTTAAGAGGAGAGGTGGAGGGAACTGGGCTTGTTTAGTCTGCAGAAGAGAAGAGTGAGGGGGGGGATTTGATAGCAGCCCTCAATTACCTGAAGAGGGGTTCCAAAGAGGATGGAGCTAGGCTATTTTCAGTGGTGGCAGATGACGGAACAAGGAGCAATGGTCTCCAGTTGCAGTGGGGGAGGTCTAGGTTGGATATTAGGAAAACCCTTTTTCACTAGGAGGGTGGTGAAGCACTGGAATGGGTTGCCTAGGGAAGTGGTGGCACCTCCATCCTTAGAGGTTTTTAAGGCCCAGCTTGACAAAGCCCTAGCTGGGATAATTTAGTTGGGGATTGGTCCTGCTTTGAGCAGGAGATTGGACTAGATACCTCCTGAGGTCTCTTCCAACCCTGATATTCTGTGATGGAAGAGAATGTCTGAGGTTTGGAGATGCAGCTAGAAACTATGGTTCAGTTTAGAAGGGGATTTAAGAAGATGATGGAGGGAAGGTTGAGAAGAGGGAGAAAGAAAACTAAAGACTTACAGATACATGCTTGACAAGAGTGCTCTGAGGACAGACATCTGGATGAAGAAAGTGTCCCATGGAAGACTGTGACTATGAGAACAAGGTAGAGGAACAGACCAACTAGTGAAGAAGAAACAGAGCTGAGGAACAGTTTCACTGAGTTGGAAAATGAAGGGGAGAGGCAGGCAGGGGCCGCTCTAGGCATTTTGCCGCCCCAAGCACGGCAGTCAGGCTGCCTTCGGCGGCTTGCCTGCAGGAGGTCCCCGGTCCCGCGAATTTGGCGGCAGCCTGTGGGAGGTCTGCGGAAGCCGTGGGACCAGAGGACCCTCTGCAGGCAAGCCGCCGAAGGCAACCTGCCTGCCGCCCTCATGGTGACTGGCAGAGCGCCCCCCATGGCTTGCCGCCCCAGGCATGTGCTTAGCGTGCTGGTGTCTGGAGCCGCCCCTGGAGGCAGGCAGTAACAGAAGATGGAAGAGCAAAGAAGAAGAGAAGAAGAGACAATGGAGATAGCCAGCGTTTGGAGCCCCAAGAGGTTAGAAGATGACTTTCAGGATACTGCAATGGGAACAGAAGACAAGGCGACTTGCAACTAGAAAGAACAGAAGAGGAAGGCCATAGAATCACACCAACATCAGAAAGAGGCAGGTCTATGTGACTGGGGATTCCCTACTAAAAAGAATGACAGGCCTGTCACCAAAGCTGATTCAGAAAACAGAAGGGTGTGCTGTTTGACAGGTGGTAAGCTATAGGATGCAGATTTGAGGCTGAAGAGGGTCCTAATGGGAGTGGGAAAGAATCCGCTGATTGTCCTTCGCATGGGAATAAATAATACTCCCAAATTCTCACAGAGACACATCAAAGGAGATTATGCCAAGCGGGGAAGACACTTAAAAGAAATGGAAGCTCAAGTAACCTTCAGTGGGATTCTAACTGTCCCTACAGGAGGAGTGCAAAGGTAAGACAAGATTATGAAGATCAATAGCAGGCTCAAGCAATGGTGCTCTAAGGAAGTGTTTGGAAGGTATCTAAAAGGGTGTCATAAGGAGGAGGGAGAAAACTTGTTCACCTTAGCCTCTAAGGATAGAGCAAGAAGCAATGGGCTTAAACTGCAGCAATGGAGATTTAGGTTGGACATTAGGAAAAAGTTCCTAACTGTCAGGGTAGTTAAACACTGGAATAAATTGCCTAGGGAGGTTGTGGAATCTCCATCTCTGGAGATATTTAAGAGTAGGTTAGATAAATGTCTATCAGGGATGGTCTAAACAGTATTTGGTCCTGCCATGAGGGCAGGGGACTGGACTCGATGACCTCTCGAGGTCTCTTCCAGGCCTTGAATCTATGAATGTTTGACCACTGGGAGGCATTCAAGGATAGAGGACTGTTCTCATGGGATGGACACCACCTGAGTAGGGAGGATAATAGACTTCTGGGGTGGACGCTGGCACATCTGATTACATGATCTTTAAACTAGGAACTGGGAGAGATGCTCATATAATCTCCATGCCTGATTCTAACACTGAGCAGGAGGAAAATAAAGTAAGGAGGATACAGCAACAGAGAAAGGAACAAAGGGGAAGAGAATGGACAACCAGAGGAAAGACAGAGGCAATGCCACTGACAGTAACAGTCAAGTAAGTCATACTGGCAGTAAAATGGCTGTACCTAATCTGATGAGGAATCTAGGTAAGGACAAGCAGAAACAACTAAGATGCCTGTACCCCAGTGCAAGAAGCCTGGGTAACAAAAGGGAGAAACTAGAACTACTGGTGCAGGAAATGAAACCAGATATATAGGGATAACAGGAACGTGGTGGAACCATCATCATCACGGGAGCACAGCTATTGAAGGTAATGTGCTGTTCAGGAAAGCTGGAAACAAACGCAAAAGTGGTGAAGTAGCTTTGTATATTAATGATGAGACAGGCTATAAAGAAATTAGAAGTGATGGAATGGATACCAGGGAATTTGTTTAGGTCAAAATCACTTTGGGGAAGAAACTGAGATCGTGTTTGGGGTCTGCTACACCCCCCCAAGATCTAATTTGATATGGATAGAAACCTCACAAAACTGAGTGACTGGGCAACAAAATGGCAGCTGAAATTTAATGTTGATAAATGCAAAGTAATGCATATTGGAAAACATAATCACAACTATACATATAAAATGATTGGGTATAAATTAGCTGTTACTACTCAAGAACAGATCTTGGAGTCATCGTGGATAGTTCTCTGAAAATATCCACTCAGTGTGCAGTGGCAGTCAAAAAAGCAAACAGAATGTTGGGAATCATTAAGAAAGAGATAAATAATAAGACAGAAAAGATCATATTGCCTCTATATAAATCCATGGTACGCCCACATCTTGAATACTGCGTGCAGATGTGGTCACCCCATCTCTAAAAGGATATATTGGAATTGGTAAAGAATCAGCAAAGGGTAACAAAAATGATTAGGGGTATGAAATGGCTTCCATATGAAAAGAGATTAATAAGACTGGGACTGTTCAGCTTGGAAAAGAGACGACTGGAAGGCATATGATTGAGGTCTATACAATCATGACTGGTGTGGAGAAAGTAAATACGGAAGTGTTATTTACTCCTTCATGTAACACAAGAATTAGGGGTAACCAAATGAAATTAATAGGCAGCAGGTTTAAAACAAACAAAACAAAGTATTTCTTCACCCAATGCACAGTTAACCTGTGGAATTCTTTGCCGGAGGATATTGTGAAGGCCAAGACGATAACAGGGTTAAAAAAAGAATAGATACATTCATGGGGGATGGGACCATCAGTGGCTATTAGCCAGGATGGGCAGGGATGGTATCTAATAAACACTAATAAAATGTGTGCTAATAAAATTTGCAGATGACACAAAATTAGGAGGTATTGCCCATATGGAGGACCAATGAAATATCATACAAAAAGATCTGAACAACCTTGAAATCTGGAGTAGTAAAAATGAGGTGAAATTTCATAGTTGAAAGTCATGTGCTGAGAGACAACCAAGAATTTTTGCTATAAGCTCAGGCCTTATCAACTGGAAATGACAGAGAAGGAGAAAGACCTCGGTGTATTGGTCAGCCACAGAATGGCTATGTGTCACCAATGTGATGCAGTTATGAGAAAGGTTAATTCAATCCTAGGGTGCATTGGATGAGGTATTTCCAGTAGAGCTAGGGAAGTGTTATTACCATTTACAAGACAGTGGTGAGACATCATCGGGAATACTGTGTGCAGTTCTGGTCTCCCATAGAATCATAGAAGATTAGGGTTGGAAGAGACCTCATGAGGTCATCTAGTCCAACCCCCTGCTCAAAGCAGGACCAACCCATGTTTAAGAAAGATGAACATTAATAAACAAACATGAATAAAATTGGAACAGGTGCACAGAATTGCTGCTAGGACAATTAGAGGAATGGAGAACCTACTTTATGAAAGGAAACTTAAGGAGTTTGGCTTGTTTAGCCTAACAAAACAAAGGGTGAGGGGAAATATGATTGCTCTCTATAAATACATCAGAGAGATAAACACCAGCGAGGGAGAGGAGTTAATTTAACACTCACTCACTCATGCCCGTCACCCCAATCGGGGTATGGGCCGCCAACAACAGATCTCCAGAGTCCTCTATCCTGGCCATTCGTTCTAACTGTTTCCAGGTATAGCCCATTTTTTTGCTATCAGCCTGAAGGTCACGTCGCCAGGTGTTTCTTGGACGGCCTCTTTTCCGCTTGCCTTGGGGGTTCCACCGCAGTGCCTGTCTGGTGATGTTAGTTGGCTGCTTGCGTAGTGTATGTCCTATCCAACCCCACCTTCTCCTTCTGATTTCTTCCTCTGCTGGAAGTTGACAGGTCCTCTCCAAGAGTGGATGTTACTGATGGTGTCTGGCCAGCGGATCTGGAGAATCCTTCTAAGGCAGCTATTTATGAAGGTCTGGATCTTTCTGATGGTTGTTTTGGTTGTCCTCCAGGTTTCAGCTCCATACAGTAGGACTAATTTCACATTGGAGTTGAACAGTCGAATATTTATTGCCAAAGACAGCTCTCTAGAGCTCCAGATGTTCTTGAGCTGTAAGAAGGCTGCTCTTGCCTTACCAATCCTTACTTTGATGTCTGCGTCTGTGCCACCCTGCTGGTCGATGATGCTACCTAGGTAGGTGAAGGACTGCACTTCTTCCAGGGGGCTTCCATTCAGTGTGACTGGGTCATTGCTAGTGGAGTTAATCCTAAGGATCTTGGTCTTGTCCTTGTGAATGTTAAGGCCAATCTGTGATGACGTGGCTGCCACTACGTTGATCTTCTCTTGCATCTGCTGTTTACTGTGTGAAAGGAGTGCAAGGTCGTCAGCAAAGTCCAGGTCATCAAACTGGGTCCACAACGTCCACTGGATTCTGTTCTTACGCTCGTAGGTGGATGTCTTCATAATCCAATCGATGACGAGAAGAAAGAGAAGTGGTGACAACAAGCATCCTTGCCTAACTCCAGTTTGCACCTGGAAGCTGTTAGTAAGCTGCCCTCCATGGATCACTCTACAGTGTATACTGTCATATGAGTTCTTGATCAGGTTGACCACCTTTGCTGGGATGCCGTAGTGCCGAAGGAGCTTCCAGAGGGTCTCTCGATCCACGCTATCGAACGCTTTCTCATAGTCAACAAAATTGATGTACAAGGAGGAGTTCCACTCCATAGACTGCTCGACTATGATGCGAAGCATTGCTATCTGGTCCGTGCATGATCTATTCTGCCAGAAACCTTCCTGTTCATCTCATAGCTGTGGATCGACGGCATCCTTCATTCTCTCTAAGAGGACTCGGTTGAAGACCGTCCCTGGCACCGACAGGAGTGTGATTCCTCTATAATAGGCACAATTGCTAAGGTCTCCTTTCTTGGGGATTTTGATGAGATATCCCTCTTTCCAGTCTACCGGAATCACTTCTTCTTCCCATATCTTCTCAAAGAGGGGTTACAGCATTTCCACTGAAGCATCCAGGTCTGCTTTCAGGGCCTCTGCTGGGATGTCATCAGGTCCAGCAGCCTTCCTATTCTTCATCATGGTGATGGCTTTTCTAATCTCGTCTCTGGTTGGTTTATCACAATTAATTGGGAGGTCCTCGTTAGCTGGGTTGATATCTGGTGGATTTGGTGGTGCTGGTCTGTTCAGGAGTTCCTCAAAGTGCTCCGCCCATCTGTTCATCTGTTGTTCTATTCCTGTTATAGACTTTCCCTGCTTGTCTTTAATGGGACGTTCTGGCTTGCTGAACTTTCCAGACAGTCGCTTGGTAGTATCATACAGCTGTTTCATATTACCGCTGTATGCTGCCTGCTCTGCTTCTGCTGCCAATTCATCCACATACTCTCTCTTGTCCTTCCTGATATTCCTCTTCACTGCTCTGTGGGCTTCAGCATACTCTTTTTGAGCTTTGGCCTTTGCTGCTCTAGTCCTGCTGTTGTTGACTGCTGCCTTCTTCTTCTTTCTGTTTTCTATCTTGATTAAGGTCTCTGCTCTGATCCACTCTTTCTGCTGGTGTTTCTTAATTCCAAGCACTTCCTGGCATACTGACCTAAGTGTGTCTTTCACTTTCTGCCATCTGTTTAGTACACTGTCTTCCTCTTCCTCAGACTGATCCTGTAATACTGAAAACTTATTCTTCAGCCTCAATCCAAAATCTTCCTTGGTCTTATGGTCCTTCAGAAGGCTGACGTTGCACTTCACTCTTCTGTCTGACGTGTCTATCCAGTTCTTTTTCAGCTTCAGCTTCAATCTGGCCACCACTAAGTGATGGTAGGACGCCGCGTCTGCTCCTCTTCTAACTCTAATGTCCTGCAAGGATCTTCTAAACTTCTTGCTAATGCAGACATGGTCGATCTGATTTTCTGTCGTGCCTGCTGGTGATACCCAGGTACTCTTGTGAATCCGCTTGTGAGGAAAGATGCTACCTCCTATGACCAGGTTGTTAAGTGTACACAAATCCACAAATCTCTCTCCATTCTCACTCATCTCTCCCAGAGCGTGGGTCCCCATGACTTGTTCGTATCCTGTGTTGTCAGTCCAATTTTGGCATTAAAGTCTCCCATAAGGATGATGATGTCTTTGTCTGGGAGAATCTCTAATATTTTCTGGAGTCTGTTGTAAAAATAATCTTTGTCCTCCTCTTCGCTGTCATTAATTGGAGCATAGCACTGAACAACATTCATCTTAATCCTCTTCATTTTAGTTCTGAAGGATGCTGTGGTGATCCTGGGACCATGTGCCTCCCAACCAATCAGTGCTCTCTGTGCCTGCTTGGACAACATGAACCTACTCCCTGTGTGTGGTGTGCGGCGCTCTCTTCATGTCCTGAATACAGCAACAGCTCTCCTGTCAACAGTCGTCTCTGTCCCACTTACATCCATCTTGTCTCGCTAATGCCTAATAGGGTCAGGTTGTTGCTCCTCATCTCTGCTGCAACCTGCGCCGTCTTTCCTGACTCGTACATGGTCCTCACGTTCCATGTGTCTATGGTAATCCTCCTGGTTGCAAGATGGGTAATCGGCTTAGTGGCTTCCTCACGGCTTTTACCACCCAGCGTCATGCATCTTTGAATTGAAGACCCTTCTTTTTCCAGGGTAAAAGTCTCTGTTGTCTCTATTGTTGGCGTTTCTGTAGCAAAGTTACTTTAAGTTAAGAGCCACTGTTGGCAGCAGAACAAATTGATATAAATTGTCAACAAGTTTAAGTTTGAGAATAGATAAAGGTTTCTAACCATCAGAGGACTAAGTTCTGGAACAGCCTTCAAAGGGGAGTAGTGGGGGCTAAAAATCTAATTTGTTTCAAGACTGAACTTAGATAAATTTATGGAGGGGATGGTGTGATAGGGTTGTCTCCATGGCATATGGCCCAGCTGCGACTGCTATTAGCAAATATCTTCAGCCAGCCAGAGATGGGACACTCTGAGTTAATAAAGAGAATTCTTTCCCAGTTGTCTGGCTGGTGGGTCTTGCCCCCGTGACACTCCCCTTCGTCATGTGACAGGATGAGGAAACAATGCCCAGTCTTCCCCCCCACCCCCAGCTCACCCTCATGGTAGAGCAGGGGTGGCCAACCTGAGCCTGAGAAGGAGCCAGAATTTATTAATGTACACTGCCAAATGGCCACCCAGTAATATGTCAGCATCTTCCTCCCCGCTCCCCACTCCCAGTGCCTCCTGCCCACTGGCAGCCCTGCCAATAAACACCTCCCCCTCCTGATCAGCTGTTTCGTGGCGTGCAGGAAGCTCGGGGAGTGAGGGGGGAGGAGTGCGGGCATGGCCGGCTCAGGGGAGGGGGCAGAAAGGGATGGAGTGGGGGAAGGGCCTGTGGCAGAGCCAGGGGTTGAGCAGTGAGCACCCCCGGCACATTGGAAAGTTGGCGCCTGTAGCTCCAGCCCCCCGGAGTCAGTGCCTTTACAAGGAGCCACATATTAACTTTTGAAGAGCAGCATTTGGCTCCAGGGCTACAGGTTGGATACCCCTGTGGTAAAGCTTCTGCGCATACTCAGTTAACTGTATTAGCTAAAGAGGCTCCACACTTTCCCATGGACCCTAAGTGAAAGGGTAATTTAGCCATCACCACAGAATGAGTTTGACACCTCTGCTATATACAGTGCTCCCACACTGACAGAAGTAGCACATGCCCACTGAGTCATGGACAATTAAGAGGAGTAGCAGCAAAGGCAGGCTTCAAGAGACAGCTACACCCGAGCAGCTGAGCAGACCACAGCAGAAGGCACTGTTCTGAGAATAAGCAATGGCCAAGTGATCAGAAGCCATTAAGGTTTGAAGTTGGTCTTTGCCAACACAGTTCCAGTAAAAGGTAGAATAATTGTCTCATCTGTCAGGGAGATCAGGTCATCTAACATGGCTTCTCTATTTGTGCCTTTTGCCAATTGCTTGTATCCATTGGTGGCTATTGTTTCCGTTTTTACCAAAATATGTTTTATTTGTGTTTGAGTTTCCAAAAGAAAGATGTAACTAGTGATTGCAGTCAGGGGCTACGCACCCCAACCCTGAGACAGGCTTTATAACCTGTGCATGGGGAAATCTGAGGCTGTACAGTTTATATGTGCTGCCAAGACAGGAAGCCCAGTTGGAGGACGTGCTGGGTGCAGGAAATGGGGAAGAGGAAGTTGAATGCTATTTCAGTGTAAAACTTAAAAAATTCTGCACTTATATTTAAAGGAGACACATTCTTTATTTAGAGACAAAATTGTTCAGACCACAAAACCTCCCCACAACATGGTCCCGTATGCCTACGATCAGCCACTAACAGCTAGCGTCTCACCTCAGAACTCCTTCCCTGCGTTTCTTGCTGCTGCTTGAAAAAAGAATCAGCATTTATATAAACCAAGCAATAGTGAATGAAAGGCTGATTTCCTGTGGCTCCAGTAGGACTGTTGGTGGCGGTGCCAGCTCACTCACCTTGTCCACATCTTGTGCCACTCTCTGACATAGATTGATCATCCCAAGCATATGTCTCCCCCTCCCCCTCCTTATTTCCTGAGCCTGCACAATCTTTTTTCCCCTTCAGCCAGAGCGGACTGCTCACCAGGACTGAGGTCCAAGGACTAGGAGCTCATGCTGCTGCTCTGAGCCATCTCTTTACTAAGGTCATGCCTTCTGGCTCCTCTTCCTCACCTCCAAGTGTGGAACCAGGTGTCTGAAAAGTCAGGCAGAGGCCACTAACCGGCAACTGGCAACCTCTGCCAGGCAAATAATTTAAATTAAAAATAGGAGTGGGAGGGTGAATGTACAGATGAATAAAGCACAGTCCATCCTGGTGTGTTACTCTGAGCTTGTAGCTGTCACATGAGGCTCTTGGGACAATCAGAGACAGAAGTCTGAGGCGCGAAAGATCAGAGACTGACAATGCAGTGACAACATCTCTGTATGGCCTGCATAAGACTGCTCGCATTTGGACACTAAAGCACTAATGATTAGGCTAACACAGAGTTCCTTGGCATGACTGTTTTTGTGGCCTAGCCAAGGCCTCAGCTTAGCACAGTGGCTCTCAACCAGGGATATGCAAGACAAATCAGACTCCTGAAAGGGGCACAGTCATCTGGAAAGGTTGAGAGTCACTGGCTTAGCAAGCCATCTTTTTAACCAGTTATAACAGCTGGACCACCTTTATACTGACCTGCCCAGACACACCATTCTAGGGTGGGTCTCTTTACAAACCATGGCCTGTACTACCACACAGGATTAGGATAGCCCCTACACTGAGACTGGGCAACGCCACAGTGAGTTTAATTTGTCCCATTTTTAATTAGCTCTAATGTATCTACAGCCCAGACCAACCACAAGCATAAACATGGGCTTGCATGCAGTTTTGAGACTTGGTTAGCCTGATTTAGATGAGGCATCTGTCATTTGGACCCTGAAAAGTTACAACAGCTCCCGGAGAGCAAAGCCTGCATTTGAGAAGTAACTGCCAAGAGGTGCAGAGTAGCATTTGGCCCGATCAGGGAAGAATTTCCCATTCCCATCCCTGAAGGCCATGGAGCCTCAACATTTTTTGGTAACTGTCCTTCGACAAATGCCACTTCTACACTGGTACTTACCTTGGCAGAGGTGCGTCACGCGTGCTCCTTTCTGCCCAACTACCTGTTCGCTGGCTGCTTCTATGAGACTGCAGTGCACTGTGACAGTTCCTGTTTTAACTTCAGCTAACTGCACTTCCTGCAGCTCAGCCCTCTGTGCAGCTTCTGAGTGGAATAAGTCAGCGTCACGCAGACAAAGCCCAGGAAGAAAACATGGTACTAAAAGTATCAAGGAGACACAGAATCAGCCCTATCTATTCTCTCAGGAACTGTCAGGGACTGGGATGGTACTCTGCCTAAGTCAACAGGAGTTGATGGGGCACATTTAAGTTAGTCAGTAATAGCCTGTGAACTCCTCAGGACAGGGACCACATCTGATTTTGCTCCAGAAAGTGCCACATACTTCTGTGGCGATTTAGAAATGTTACATGACTCAAGCCCCTAGAACTGGCTCTGTCAAGTGAGCAGCTGAGATATCAGACCTCTGCTTACAGGAGCTGTTGGAGAATTGGGAGTTTAGGTGCCTTAAGGGACATTTCCAAAAAGTTCTTGCCAAGTCAGAGTGCAATAGTGGAACAGGTTGGTCAAGGAGGATAGAAAGGAACCACCTGTTGATCTCCAGGAACTTTGATCCTTAATAATAAATACAATAATAATAAATAATAATTTGTATTATTGTAGCCCCTAGGTGTGCTAGTCATGGACCAGGATCCCATTGTTCTCAGTGCTGTACAAATACAGAACAAAAAGACAGTCCCTGCCCCAAGCATCTTAAGAAAATAAGAACATAACAGCCAGACTGGGTCAGACCAAAGGTCCATCCAGTCCAGTATCTGTCTACCGACGGTGGCCAATGCCAAGTGGCCCAGAGGGAGTGAACCTAACACATAATGATCAAGTGATCTCTCTCCTGCCATCCATCTCCATCTTCTGACAAACAGAGGCTAGGGACACCATTCCTTACCCATCCTGGTTAATAGCCATTAATGGACTTAACCTCCATTAATTTATCTCTTTTAAACCCTGTTATAGTTCTAGCCTTCACAACCTCCTCAGGCAAGGAGTTCCACAGGTTGACTGTGCGTCGTGTGAAGAAGAACTTCCTTTTATTTGTTTTAAACCCATTAATTTCATTTGGTTGCACCTAGTTCTTATATTATGGGAACAAGTAAATAACTTTTCCTTATTCACTTTCTCCACACCACTCATGATTTTATATACCTCTGTTATATCCCACCTTAGTCTCCTCTTTTCCAAGCTGAAAAGTCCTAACCTCTTCAATCTTTCCTCATATGGGACCCGCTCCAAACCCCTAATCATTTTAGTTGTCCTTCTCTGAACCTTTTCTAGTGCCAGTATATCTTTTTTGAGATGAGGAGACCACATCTCTACATAGTATTCAAGATGTGAGCGTACTGTGGATTTATATAAAATATTCTCCATCTCATTCTCTATCCCTTTTTTAAATGATTCCTAACATCCTGTTTGCTTTTTTGACTGTCGCTGCACACTGCATGGACGTCTTCAGAGAACTATCCATGATGATTCCAAGAGCTCTTTCCTGATTAGTTGTAGCTAAATTAGCCCCAATCTTATTGTACGTATGGTAGGCATTATTTTTTCCAATGTGCATTACTTTACATTTATCCACATCAAATTTCATTTGCCATTTTGTTGCCCAATCACTTAGTTTTGTGAGATCTTTTTAAGTTCTTCGCAGTCTGCTTTCGTCTTAACTATCTTGAGCAGTTTGCAAACTTCGCCACCTCACTGTTTACCCCTTTCTCCAGATCATTTATGGATAAGTTGAATAGGATTGATCCTAGGACTGACCCTTGGGGAACACCACTAGTTACTCCTCTTCATCCTGAAAATTTACCATTTATTCCTACCCTTTGTTCCCTGTCTTTTAACCAGTTCTCAATCCATGAAAGGATCTTCCCTCTTATCCCATTACAACTTAATTTACGTAAGACCCTTTGGTGAGAGACCTTGTCAAAGGCGTTCTGGCAGTGCCCACTGAAAGTACCCACTGAAAGGGTCACCTGGGGTCCAGGAATGACACGGGCCAGCACAAGGCGAGACACTGGCCGATAGAGGGCGCCCTGGAGCTGGATGAGTTGATTCCCTGGATTACCAGCGGGGGGCGCCACAGGGGTGAGTCTTGCACACGGCTACAGGTCTGTTATTGCTGGGATCACCTCTGGAGCCCTTTTTACATATTGGCGTTACATTAGCTAATGTCCAGTCATTGGGTACTGAAGCCGATTTAAAGGACAGGTTACAAACCATAGTTAGTAGTTCTGCAATTTCACATTTGAGTTCTTTCAGAATTCTTGGGTGAATGCCAACTGGTCCTGGTGACTTATTACTGTTAAATTTATCAATTAATTCCAAAATCTCCTTTAGTGACACTTCAATCTGTGACAATTCCTCAGATTTGTCACCTACAAAAGCCAGCTCAGGTTTGGGAATCTCCCTAACATCCTCAGCCGTGAAGACTGAAGCAAAGAATCCATAATGTTTCTCCGCAATGACTTTATCATCTTTAAGTGCTTCTTTTGTATCTCAATTATCCAGGGGTCGCAGTGGCTGTTTAGCAGGCTTCCTGCTTCTGATATACTTAAAAAACATTTTATTACCTTTTGAGTTTTTGGCTAGTCATTCTTCAAACTCCTTTTTGACTTTTCTTATTACATTTTTACACTTAATTTGGCAGTGTTTGTGCTCCTTTCTATTTACCTCACTAGGATTTGACTTCCACTTTATAAAAGATGCCTTTTTATCTCTCACTGCTTCTTTTACATGGTTGTTAAGCCACAGTGGCTCTTTTTTAAGAACATAAGAATGGCCGTACCGGGTCAGACCAAAGATCCATCTAGCCCAGTATCTGTCTACCGACAGTGGCCAATGCCGGGTGCCCCGGGGGAGTGAACCTAACAGGCGATGATCAAGCGATCTCTCTCCTGCCATCCATCTCTATCCTCTGACGAACAGAGGCTAGGGACACCATTCTTTACCCATCCTGGTTAATAGCCATTTACGGACATTTTTTAGTTCTTTTACTGTATTTCTTAATTTGGGGGTATACCTTTAAGTTGGGCCTCTATTATGGTGTCTTTGAAAAGCACCCATGCAGCTTGCAGGGATTTCACTCTAGTCACTGTACCTTTTAATTTCTGTTTAACTAACCTCCTCATTTTTGCATAGTTCCCCTTTCTGAAATTAAATTAAATCTTACACTCTAAAACAGGGGTGGGCAAACTATGACCTGCAGGCCACATCCAGCCTGCGGGACTGTCCTGCCCGGCCCCCGAGCTCCCGGCCCGGGAGGCTACTCTCCTCTCCCTCCCCTGCTCTCCCCCTTCCCCTGCAGAATGAGGCAGGGATCCTGGGGGGGGAGAGCGTCAGGAATGAGGGGGGGGTTGGATGGGGCAGTAGGGGGCAGTCAGGGGACAGGGAGAAGGGGTCCCAGAAGGGCCATCAGGAATGAGAGGAGGGGTTGGATGGGGCAGCGGGGGTCCAGGGGCAGTAAGGGACAGGGAGCGGGGTGTGTGTGTGGATGGGGCAGGGGTCCCAGAGGGGCCATCAGGGAACAGGGGGGATTGGATGGGGCAGGAGTCCTGGGGGGAAAAGCAGATAGGAGGTAGGTGGGGGCCAGGCCATGCCACAACTCCCTCCCCTAACCGGTCCTCCATACAATTTACAAACTCCTTTGTGGCCCTCAGGCCAAAAAGTTTGCCCACCCCTGCTGTAAAACAAGGGATACAAGATGGATACAGACAGACAGGGAGTACAAGTAAACAATGCGACAACATTGCTCAGTATGATGGGGAGGGTAGGAAAGGTTGGAGGATGGATCTGAAGGTGGATAATGTGGGAGCTTTCCAGATGATTATGAGAAGTGCCCCCAAGCACGTGGGGCTGCATGAGAGCAAGCACAAAGTTGGTTGTTTGAAAATATAACAAGTGGATGATGGAGGCTGACATCATGGGCTGATCAGAGGGAAGCAGTAACTGCCTGCTAAGCAAATGAGAGCTGACAGGCAGCATGCAAATTGACTGTGAAGGCCATGAAAGTGAGACAAGCAACTGATGTTTATGCAGTAGAGAAGGGGGAGCCAAGAGGGATTGAAAGAGAGGGATGACATGGTCAAAGCAAAGGGCTAGGGTTATGCTGTCTTCCCCAGCTCATTACCATTTAGAATGGTGCTGCAAAGATCATTTTCTGAGCCACAGCTGTATGTGAGCTGTGATGGAATGTGAGCTGAATGAAGCAGGCTAGGGACACACAGCGAAATAATGCATGATCCACGGGGAAACTGTCTGGGAAGAAAAACACATGCCTTGCGTTATTCTAGGAATACATTTTACAATACTGTTAGTTCTGTCCAAATAATGAGTGAGAGTCCTTCTGGCATCCAGTGTACAGAGTACAGATAAAGTACACATCTCTGATGTGGTCTTCACTTATTCTGAGTTACACCCCCTCCACTTCTATATTTATGATAACATCATTAGTTGGCTGATCACATGTTAATTTTTGTGAGAAGACTGAAGCAAAGTAGGCATTGAGAAGCTCGGCCTTATCTTCCGTTACCAGCTCACCTTCTCCACTGAGCAGCAAATCCATACCATCCTTGAGCTTTCTTTTTTGTCTGACATTTTAAGAATGCTTTCTGGTTGTCTCTAATATTTCTTGCCAGCTGTAACTTATTCTTTGCCTTGGCTCTCCTGATTTTGTCGCTACATGCTTGTGCTATTCCTATGCATACTTTGGAGACAAATCTCTCTCTCTGTTTGTATCCCTTTTGGCAGGGTCGGCTCTAGCCATTTCGCTGCCCCAAGCACGGCGGCATGTCATGGTGGGCGCTCTGCCGCTCGCTGATCCCACGGCTCCGGTGGACCTCCCGCAGGTGTGCCTGCGGATGCTCCACCAGAGCCGCGGGACCAGCGGACCCTCCGCAGGGCTGCCTGCGGGAGGTCTAGCAGAGCCACCTGCTGCCCTCCCAGCAACCGGCAGAGCGCCCCCCATGGCATGCCGCCCCAAGCACATGCTTGGCATGCTGGGGCCTGGAGCCGGCCCTGCCTTTTGGATTTTAGACAGCTAAAAAGCATCTTGTGCAGCCACATTGATCTCCTGTGGCTCTTATCTTTCCTCTGCATTGGAATAAATGACAGTTACCTGTTCCGTAAATGGCGTTTTTCGAGATGTGTTGCTCACGTCTATTTCACAGTAGGTGTGCATGCTTGCCACGTGCACCTGTGCCGGAAGTTTTTCCCTTAGCAATACCCATAGCGGGAGCATTGCTGCGACCCCTGGAGTGGCACCTCTATAGCGCGCTATAAGGGGAGCTGCGGGTTCCCTCCACCCTCAGTTCCTTCTTGCCAGACAACTCCGACAGATAGGAAGGAGGGTGGGATGTGGAGCACACATCTCGGAGAATGCCAGCTACGGAACAGGTAACTGTCCTTTCTTCTTCAAGCGATTGCTCCTGTGTATTCCATAGTAGGTGACTCCAAGCTATACCTGATGGAGGTGTGTAGTAGTTCACAGATTCCCTGGCTGAAGCACAGCCCTACCGAAACCAGCGTCATCCCTGGCTTGTGAGACAACTGCGTAGTGTGAGGTGAACATGTGCACTGAGGACCAGGTAGCGGCTCTACAGGTGTCCTGGATAGAGACGTGGGCCACAAAGGCAGCCTGGGCCTGGGCCCTTGTCGAGTGAGCCCTTACGATAGGTGGTGCGGGAACCCCTGCTAAGTTGTAGCATATCCGGATGCATGACATGATCCACCAGGAAAGCCTCTGGGTGGAAACTGGTTGGTCCCTCATGCGCTCAGCTCAAGCAACAAAGAATTGCTAAGATCTGTGGAATGGCTTAGTCAGATACAGATAAAAAGCCAGTGCCCAGCGCACAGCGAGCGTATGGAGGTGGCGCTCCTCGCTAGAGGCATGAGGTTTGGGGCAGAGGACAGGCAGGAAGATGTCCTGGCCCATGTGAAAAGCGGAGACCACCTTAGGGAGGAATGCAGGATGTGGGCAGAGCTGCACCTTGTCCTTGTGAAAGACCATGTGTGTTTGGGGTGGGGGTGTCACAGGTCAGGGCCCTGAGCTCCGAAACCCACCGGGCTGGCGTGATAGCCACGAGGAAGGCTACCTTCCATGAAAGGTGAGACCATAAGCATGTGGCTAGGGGCTCAAACAGGGGCCTGGTGAGGCGGGATAGTACCAAATTTACATCCCACTGAGGAACAGGGGGCCTAGCGTATGGAAAAGATTGGTCTAGTCCTTTGAGGAAATGCCCAGTCATGCCTTAGGCTTTTCCTTGGGCGGGACATAAAGCCCGAGGGTTTGAAGGGTTATACATGAGTCCTTCATGTCATGAAGTTTCACGTCTGTTTGTTCTGCGAACAGGTCCTTGCCATCAAAGAGAAGATCCTGCATCACAGACTGAGCTTCCATGGAGAGCCCGGACAGCAGTAGCCATGACGCCCTGCGCATGGACATTGCCGAGGCCATGGACCGAGCAGCCGTGTCAGCTGCATCCGATGCTGTCTGCAGAGCAGCCTTCACAGCAGAGGCACCCTCCTCTATGAGTGCCTTGAATTCCTTCCTTTCACTTTCCAGAAGGGAGGGTTTGAATTTAGGCAGTGACCCCCACAGGTTAAATTCATAACGGCTGAGGAAGGCTTAGTGGTTGGCCACTCAGAGCTGGAAACTAGACAATGAATAAAGTTTCCTACCAAATGAGTCCAGTCTTCTAAAGTCCTTATTCTTGGGTGTGGGTCCTGGTTGACCCTGTCTCTCCCTATGATTTACAGACTCCACCGCTAGGGAGTTGGGGGCCGGGTGGGTATAGAGATACTCGTGCCCTTTTGTGGGCACAAAATATTTGCGCTCTATATTCTTCAATATTGGCGCAAGGGAGGCAGGTGTTTGCCAGAGGGCATTGAAAATGTTAGCCACCCCTTCGTGCAGGGGCAGGGCCACTCTGTCCAATGCCAAAAGTGAGTCTGAGGATCCCTCCATCTCCTCAGCTTGGAGATGGAGGCTCTACGCTACTCACTTCAGTAGCTCTTGGTGAGCCCTGAAGTCCTCCTGTGGTACGGAGGGGGGTGGGGGGCCACAACCTTGTCATCCAGTGATGGGAGGAGGCTGGTATGGAGCTCTGCACATCGGTTGGCACCGCGGTATCTTCCCCTTGGTCAGACTCCGTGTGCGGTGCCAAGGATCCATGACCCGCTGATCTATCCCCTGGAGGCCTGGATAGTGAGGTGGAGGCAGCCTCCAAAGCCCCTGTTACCGAACGAGTCCCTGGCTGGGCATGCGCAGGGGACCAGGGGGTCCACTGGCACCACTGGCCCTGCCATAGGGACCCCTGCCATTGACTATGCTGCAGCACCGGCAGCACCAGCTGGTCAGGCTGTCCGGGCTGAGACATAGGGGTCCTCGTGTGGGTGGAGGTCGGGGTAACCAATGACTAGTCAGTACCATGGGAGCGGTATAATTGATGGTGCTGAGAATGATGTCTGCCACAGGACCAGGACTCCGCCGTTGAGGAATGGTGCTGTCTCGAGCTATTACTTCTTGAGATCCACAATGGCGCAGAGATGGTGACCTCTGCCGGGAGTCATGGACGCAGTGACTCAAGGAGAGCGAGCTGGAGTGCGAATGGCGACGGATCCTGTGTCGGGAGCGGCTATGGTAGCTCCGATGAGAAGGGGAGCACCTACGGTGCCTATGCCTGGCTCATTGATACTCTCTGCTCAGTGTGGAACGGTGCCCGGAACTCTGATCCAATGGCACCGACCAACCTGGTGGGTGACGGAAGTGGAGGCTGGAGACTGTGTCCTGACAGGGTGCTGAGTGGCGAGCATGCCCTAGAGCAGTCCCCTGACTGGGATCTGTGCTGGGTCGGAGTCAACTGCCTAGAGCCAAGCGGCGGCTTATGTCTAGAGCGGGGCCTAGGTGCCGGTGGTGCCCTGGGTACCTGTAGAGTCATAATGTCTCGGGCTGCCTGCATGGCCTCTGGCGTTGAAGGCACCCAGACATCCAGAAAGGCTTGAATCGATGCCACCGGGCTATTCTGCTCAACACAAGTTAGAGCTCTGGAGCCTGGTTTGTGAGGGGGACTGGGGCTGCCCGATGCAGGTCTAGCCTCTCCCTGCTTTCTCTCAACACCACTGAGACGACGGGGCCTTTCTCTGTTTCTTAGACAGAGAGCGGTGCCGGCCACTAGAAGGTGCCAGGGGATCACTGTGCACCGAAGACGAGGTGCTTGGTGCGCCGAGCAGATTCGGCACAGGGGTTGGGGCCAGTGCCGACTCCATGAGAAGGGCCCAAAGTCTAATGTCTCTTTTTTAGTTCTAGGTTTAAAGGACCTGCAGACCTTACAGTGGTCACTAATATGAGATTCACCCAAGCAGCAGAGACAGTCGGTGTGCGGGTCACTTGTGGACATCAAACACCTGCAAGAGTCGCATAATTTAAACCCTGGGGCCTGGGGCATGCCCCAGCCAGAATGCTAACTAACTGAACTGAAACTTGTTGAACTAACAAACAAGTACCACTAACACGAATGACAAGTTCTGGGACGAGCCGCAGCGAAGCTGGAGCAGTAGTTCCAACGCACCCTCACTGGTGGCAAGAAGGACCTGAGGGTGCGCGGGAGTGCACAGCTCCCCTTATAGTGCACTATAGAGATGCCACTCCAGGGGTTGCAGCAGTGCTTCCCCTATGGGTACTGCTAAGGGAAAATCTGGCACCGGTGCACATGGCGAACATGCACAGCTATTGTGGAATACACATGATCAAGCACTCGAAGAACTTGATGTTCAGCCTCTAGCATTACATCTTTTAGGAACTGTCAGCACACTTTGACTCCTTGTCTTCCCAACTGGCCTCTCCTTGGGACCTTGCCTATTATTTCTCTGAGTTGTTGAAATCTGCCTTTCTCAAGTCCAGTGTCTTTATTCTGCTTTTCTCATGTCCCCTTTTCCTTAGGATTTTGAATTCTATCAGACCATGATCACTTCCATCCAAGCTCCTGCCCACCTTCAGGTTGCAACTAATTCATCCCTGTTGGTCAAAACTAGATCCAAAATGGATGACCCCTAGTTGTTTCCTCAACTTTCTGATTCAGAAAGTTGGCCACTACACATGCTAAGAACTTGCAGGACATATTATGTTTTGCTGTATTAGTCTTCCAATAGATATCAGGCAAGTTAAAATCCCCCATTAATACTAGCTCATGTGTGTTGGCTAATCTTGTTACCTGTTTGTAGAATGCCTCATCCACTTCCTCTTCTTGATTTGGCAGTCCTATAATAGATCCCGACCATAACAGCACTACTATTCTTTTTCCTTTTAGCCTCAACCAGATACTCTCAGTAGGCCTGCCACTCACTTCCTCTTGGACCTTGGAGGAAGTGTTTACATCCTTGACGTATAGTGCAATGCTGCTTCTTTTTTTCCCCATATCTATTGTTCCAGACCAAGCTATATACTTCATGGAAGCTATGTGGCTTAACAGGGTCTCGCACCCATCTGCTTAAGTAGTCAATCATCCAAATAAGAGTAAATGAAAATACCCTACTTCCTCAGATATGCCACTACAAAGAGATGCACTTTGTAAAACACTTTGGGTGCCATGGAATGGCCAAATGGCAGCACCTTGTACTGGAAATGGTGCCCAGCTCCCATGAAATTTGATGTTGTTGAAGCAGCAAAGAATCCTGTGGCACCTTATAGACTAACAGACGTTTTGGAGCATGAGCTTTCGTGGGTGAATACCCACTTCCTCAGATGCATGTAATGGAAATATCCAGGGGCAGGTATATATATGTGTGCTAGCAAGCAAGCTAGAGATAACGAGGTCAGTTCAATCAGGGAGGATGAGGCCCTGTTCTAGCAGTTGAGGTGTGAAAACCAAGAGAGGAGAAACTGGTTCTGTAATTGGCAAGCCATTCACAGTCTTTGTTTAATCCTGAGCTGATGGTGTCAAATTTGCAGATGAACTGAAGCTCAGCAGTTTCTCTTTGAAGTCTGGTCCTGAAGTTTTTTTGCTGCAGGATGGCCACCTTAAGGTCTGCTATAGTGTGGCCAGGGAGGTTGAAGTGCTCTCCTACAGGTTTTTGTATATTGCCATTCCTAATGTCTGATTTGTGTCCATTTATCCTTTTCCGTAGAGACTGTCCAGTTTGGCCGATGTACATAGCAGAGGGGCATTGCTGGCATATGATGGCGTATATTACATTGGTGGATGTGCAGGTGAATGAACCAGTGATGGTGTGGCTGATCTGGTTAGGTCCTGTGATGGTGTCGCTGGTGTAGATATGTGGGCAGAGTTGGCATCGAGGTTTGTTGCATGGATTGGTTCCTGAGCTAGAGTTATTATGGTGTGGTGTGCAGTTACTGGTGATGTTGTTGAGGAATTGCGATATGGAAATAAGCATCCTTTAGATCGAAAGTTACAAACTAGCCCATAATCAATATTGAGGGGATTATTGATGCCAGGATTACCATACAGAACTGGAATTTCCAGGTGTACTTCAGGCTAGCAGGAACATATCTGACTGCTCCTCTCAGAAGCAACTTCTCCACTTCTGTGAAGATTCACCTCAGAGTAGTCCCTGAAGAAGGACAGGTGGGGGGACTTCGAGGGAGGCAGTATTTTGAATTGAATGATGTAGTCCTGTTCCACTAAGACCCATTGATCTGATGTGATCTGCCTTCAGTTGTCAATGACCTAGCCTGTCCCCAAAGGATGTTTTTTGGCTGATTCTAGATTCTCAGGTGCCTTGTCCAAACTGAGGCTTGGTGTTCCAGGAAGAGAATACTGATGAGGAAGCAGATTATTTGGGTTTGGTGCCTTGATGAAAGATGGCTTTTTGTGATGACTGTGAGGTTGCAGGTTGCTGGAATTGCTGGGCACTTTAACTTGAAGAAAAATAGGGTGCTGAAGGATTGGGTTAGTATTGCCTTTGGTATCAGGAGGAGTGGATGGAATCAACTGGAGAATGCTGTCGATCTTGTGTCCTTCAGCTTTTCCAATACAACATTAGTCCTTTCACTGACAAGACTTTCCCCTTCCAAGGGGAGGGTCTCCAGATGCCTTCTAGTGTCCATGGCCAGAGAAGAGGATCAAAGCCATCCATGCCTCTTGACAGTCACAGCTGAAGCCAACTCCCTGGCAGCAGAGTCTGAGGCATTGAAGAAGCCCTAAGGGACTGCTTGGCTACATTCTGAGCCTCCATTAAGATGAAGTTTGGCAATCTTCTCCTATAGTCAGCTAAATCTTGGAGAAACGTCTTGTTTCCCCACAGATGGTGTTGATAATGGGTCATGACTAAGGCTACAATTTAATCATGGGTCTTTTTAGTAAAACTCATGGACAGGTCACAGGCAAGACACAAAAAAAATTATGGCCTGTGACCTGTCCATGACTTTTAATAAAAAGACCCCTGATTGAATCTTAGAGATGGAGGCACTGCTGTGGGGGAGTCCTGGGGGTGGCCCACTGTGGGCAGGGTACAGGGGTCCAGCAGCTGCTGGAGGAGGTGCCGTGGAGGGGACCCGCTCAGAAGGACCAGTGGTGGCATCGGCTGCCCTGGGACTGCAGCTGGGAGCCAACAAGCTACGGCAGCTCCAGCCGCCCCCGGGACCACTGCTCAGGTGGTCTCCAGGGCCAGCTGCATCAGTTGCTGCTCAGGCAGTCCCCGGGGCTGCCAGAGCAGTGGCTGGTGTGGCTGGCCCCAGAGCTGCCTGAGCAGCTGACTCTGGGGTGGCCACACTGGCCCCTGCAGAAGTCATAGAGGTTGCAGGAAGTCATAGAATCCATGACCTCTGTGAAAAACACGGAGCCCTAGCTCTGACTGCCTGGAAATTTGCCAACTGGCTCTTGAAAGATGATGATGGAAGACCTTTTTCCTCAATGAGTCTGTGACACATGGCCAGAAAAGGTTAAACATCCTGAAAAATAAATAACCCTCAAAAGAGATGTGGAGGGATATTTGTGTATTTACATATCTATGAGTAGGGTCGACAATGTAATCAACAGTCCCTCTCTATGCTGTATTCTAATAGTTCAGAGATCAAAAGAACAACTTAGCATTTAAATGAATTGTAAACACAGGATCTCTCGGTATTCATCTCTTTGAAATGTACTGCGAATAGTGGAGGAACAAGCAAATTGCCTTATGTTAATTCTATAGCTAAGTACCGGTGAGGGACCTCCTTCAAAGTCATCCTAATTACCTTTTGTTCCCAGAGGAACTCTCAACTTGTCAAAGAGGACATGAAATTGTATAAAATATACTTGGGCCCTGATCCTTGTACAGAGAGACTTTGGCAAACCAGTAAAGTGCCTGAAACCACTATGGCTTATTGTTAAAGACAGCCTAGTCAGCAAGCTGTTAAAAGCAAGTCTCAGCTTGACCAAGGCAGGAGGGGAGAGGGGCTTAGGGTGCCACTGAAAGGGCAGCTTGACCCCGCGTCCTTCCTGATAAGAATTGTGTTAAAAATCCTGATACATGCATCTAAAAAGAGCAGGATGCACCCTCACGAATGCCTATTCGGGTCTCAAGGCTGCAGGCTCTGGAAAGACCCACACCTGGTTAATAGACAGGGGGGACTCGTTTCAGGACTGGCCTCTCCCTCTGGATGCATTTTCTGTTCCCCAGCGGCAGACGGGTTGCCACTGTATCACTTGAAAGCCACACTCAGCTTTGATAATTATCAAGGGTTGGGGGTGTTTTACTAACTTATTGCGGTCGTGTGTAAGTGCTTGAGACTAAGTAAAGTTTAGCTTTAAGTGAAAGCACTCGTGTTGTGCCAGCCATCTATCGGCTGGACGGCCATGTCTCCCCTGATTTATTTCCTGACACCTCCTCGCACAGAGTAACGTTACCAAGAGCTTTGGGTTGAAAGAACCCTGGATAACAATCCTGTCATCTCATATCTGCCTAGGCTTCATCGGGGGAAGTTTGAGTCGCAAGACTGAGGTCCCAGTTATGTTGGTACACCCTGATTATAATATTTGGACATTGGACTATAACCTACGAACGATTTCTAAAAGAATGCTTTGCAACTACAAAGCTCATCATCTCTGCCATGAATCTGAATCTTAAAAATTGAACTCATCTCTGTATTTATATTGATTTTTTAACCATACTCCCTCTCTCTCATTTTTTAATAAATTTTAGTTTAGTTGATAAGAATTGGCTGTAGGATGTATTTGGACAAGATCTGGAATATTCAATAACCTGGGAGATAATGTGTCCAATCCTTTAGGATTGGTAGAACTTTTTCTTTTATATGATGAAATAAGATTTTCAGAAATCATCATATTTGACTTAGGTACCTGGATGGAGGCCTGAGGCTGGATCACTTTAAGGGAACTCTGTTGTTTGGACTTCTGAGGATCCAGTAAGGTAATAAAGAAGCGTTTTTATGCTGGCTTGGTGAATCTAAATATTGGAATATCCACCAGCTTTATGGAGATTGTCTGCCTCATTCTTTGCAGGTCACCCTAATTGAGTGACCACAGCTGGCCTCCTCTGGGACCCCAGTCACAGAGTCACTCTTCTTTCCCTCTTTATCACTTAGTATGGAATGTAATTGGCATGACCTTGCTCTGTTGCTGTCAGCAGCCACTACCAGTGAGTTGGGCACAGAGTCGGCATGAAAGTATGAGAGGGAAGCTGGTAGAGCATGTCAGCCTTCCTGGAGACGGGCTCACAAGTAACATTGGACCACAAAGATTTGGCCAGTTGCAACAACCCATCCGGGACAGGAAGTGATATTTTACTCTTGGCAGTGGCACCGATTATGTCAAATACTGGGTGGGAAGTCTCTTCCACTGGTACCATCAGGAGAGTCAAGGTGGCTACCATGTAATCCACCACATCTTGAAACTACATATGCCTATGGGGCTGCATAATTCTGCCAAAACTCAGATAGCAAGAAACAGTAAAGACAGCAGACAGAACTGTTCTCAAAATTATAACTCCTGTCCCTCACAGCCACTGTAGGATCTGTGCATCTGAGGGAGGTGAGGAAGAGGCTAGTGCAAGATCCACGGGACACTCATCAATATGAGGAAACAGAGAGGGATTTCCCATTGCACCAGGGATAAAGCATAATGAGAGTGGCCACTGTCTTATGTTGGTCCCACAGTAGGTCATGATCATGACCTGCAGCTCTGGAACCTCAGAGGTCAGCTCCTATAGCAACACTCACACCAAAACACCACTCGGCTTCACTCTGAAAAATAACATTTATTGTACACAGGAGCATGTGCCCCAGGAAGCTGTAGGTAAGAGATTCAGTCACTGGATTTCACAGAATCAAAAGGGGGAATCCTGCAGGGCATGCTCTCTACAAATATTCATGAGGGAGTACAGGTATATGGCTTCAGTGTTCTGGACCGAGCCAGAGGCCCAGTTGCTTTAGGGACTGCAAAGGAACCAGTCCCTGTCTCTTCACAGGCTCAGTTCAGCGGCCCTGGAAACCTGGACTAAGAACAGCGTCAGGAGCATTAACTTTCCTCCATTAAACTGTGTGTGGGGGGAGGGAGGGCATTCTAAAGCCAGGAAGGGAGAGGTACATCTTACAAAGTAGACGGCAGCACCAAGCGAGGGCTTATCTGATGGGTTCCACCCTCCTTTCTCAACTGGAGCAGTCATTGCTGTGTTCAGAATCCTCATCTCCAGGTACATTAGTATCTGACTATCTGTATGGAGCATCTTCAGGGGCTCTGTAGAGAGCTCTGAACTCTGCCATCTACACAATCTATGGGAACAGGTCCAACTGCACTTAGAGTGTATGCCATAGGGTCCATGCAGTCACCCCAGCAACACCAGTCACAGGCTTCTCCAGAAAGAAGTCTCATGAAGTGGGGGTGGGGGCAGAGGCCTTAGGAATCTTCCCCTCACAACAGGGAGGGGTTTGTCTGTGGGGTTCCTGTAGTCCATGGAGAGCCCAGACCCCTTGGAGCTATACCCTGTAGCACAACCTGTCCAGGTATAGTCTTTTGAAAAGGAAACAGGGTGCAGGAGCAGGTCTTCTCTTCTCCCCTCCTGTCTTCAGCAAGAGCTGCACAAGCTTTATAATTAGTGCAATGATTAAATTAGAGATAAAAGTTCAAGTCCCCTATTCCCTTTCAATAATTAAATTACTGCCCTTCTCCTGCAGGGGCATAACAGCAAATACTTACAAAAGCCCTTAGATGGAAGGCTCAGCATGTCTGCATGCTGCAATGACTGCCCTTCTCCTCAAGAGAACTCTATTGAGCTGAAACCCCAAAATTGGCCCTATTGAAAAAGTTATAAAACAGACCCTGATTGGTTGTATATAGTATCCCGTAAAAACTCCACAACTTCCCTTTCTTGTTTTTAATCATCACTAGAAGGGCCCAAGTGGGTGGGTTTAAGAGCTGGGGGATGAGGGGGGAGGGTGCTTCCTTCCTTTGCTCATGGACTGGTGCAATCTCTGCAATATGATGTTGCTATTTGTGAAAGGGAAGGAACACTGCAGATGGGTAGGGTGAGCCACCTCCTGCAAAGCCAGTGACATGTGGACTAATGAGGGGCAGGTGGCCAATGCCCCTTTCTAGGCTGGTACAGCCATTGACACCAGCTTGAGTGTAAGGATGACAAGATGCAATGGTGCCAGCTAACCTGCTGAAGGCACTGGGGAGCTGCAGCCACTTGACAGTATTTTCTCTGAGACCCCCATCACAGATGATTAATGGCTGGAGTGGAGTCCGCGGCAGGTGGAAGCTGCAGATTATATCACTGCCTTCACTCATTCCGAGCCTGGCTAAGAAAAGATGACTGGGTAACACTTCGCAGGGGTGTGTGTGTGAAAGGTTGTCTTCTGGAAACAGACAGACCCCGACCTTCGGCCGCAGCAGCCACCCAGCTGGGCCAGAGCAAGCAGCTCGGGGCGAGCACTGGAGACTGATGGGCTCAGTTGCCCCCCAGAGGTAGCTAGGTGAGTGGGCAGCTGGTGCGGGGCACTGGTGACAGCTGGCCCAAAAACCCGTCTGGCGCAGGAACGGGGTAAAGGTCTGATGCTCAGTGAGAGACTGTTGGCCCTGCTCACAGGTGGCCTGTAAAGCACAGGAAAAGTAGGATGTGCAGCATGAACAAATACACAGTCACCAGCAGTGGTAGGCGGGTCCGGGAACAGAAGAGAGAGTGCAGCTGTCGCCACAAACCAGAGTTGGTCCGAGTCTGAGGGGAAGAGTAAAGGAGAAACCAGTTAGTGCCAGTAAATGCTGAGCCCAGCGACCTGCGTCCAAAGCCCCACAGTACATGGGAGACCAGTCCAACAAAGCAGACATAGAGCTCCTCCAGGAGCATGCACTCGTCTAACCAGCGTTCACAGGTTTCCACCCATGTGATTCCAGCTTCAGGGCCTGATTGTCTATGGAGCTGTAGGGGTCATTTTGCCATTTAACTACAGGGCCGCCTCCACACCACCAAGACAGAACTCTGAAGGGCTCCTATCCCACCTAATCCACCTCCTCTCCCATCTCATAAGTTCCACCATCCCACCAGGGTAGGAATCACACTGCAAGGGAGACCTTAAAGGCAAAACTGCAAAGCAAGAGTGAAATAGTGTCCCACATATTCCTGTTCTGCTCACCAGCACTCTCTCTTCAGGCTAGCATGGGGCTTAGCAAACACCTCCCCGCAAACCCACAGCCTGCTCAAAGAAGGGCTGAGTGGCAGTGTACACAACACATTCCCTAACATCTGTGCCTATAGGCAAGTCTACACTACAAAATTAAGTTGACCTAAATTATATCACTGCACAGCAGGGCTGGGCAAACTACAGCCCGAGGGCTGCATCTGGCCCTCCAGACGTTTTAATCTATCCCTCAAGCTCCCACCGGGGAGCAGGGTCGTGGGCTTGCCCTGCTCCGCATGGCTCCTGGAAGCAACGGCATGGCCCTCCTCCAGCTCCTATGTGTAGGGGCAGCCAGGGGGCTCTGCACGCTGCCCCCGCCCCAAGCATGGCCCCCACAGCTCCCATTGGCTGGGAACCAGGGCGAATGGGAGCTGCAGGGGCAGCGCCTGCAGACAGGGAAGCATGGAGGGCTGCCTAGTCATGCCTCTGTGTAGAAGCTGGAGGGGGGATATGCTGCTGCTTCTGGAAGCTGCTTGAGGTAAGCACCGCCCAGAGCATGCACCCCTGATCCCCTCCTACACCCCAACCCCCTGCCATGATCCTCCTCCCACCCTCTGAACCCCTCAAGTCCCAGCCTTGAGCACCTTCCTGCATCCCTAACCCCTTATCCCCAGCCCCACCCCCGAGCCCACACCCTGAGCCAGAGCCCTCACCCCTCCCGCACTCCAACCCCCAATTTCATGAGCATTCATGGCTCGCCATACAATTTCCATACCCTGATGTGGCCCTCAGGCCACATAATTTGTCCTCCCCTGATGTACAGCCACCGCAACAATTGAATTGGTTTCATATATCCACATTACATTCCTTGTGTCAGCAGTGCGCGTCCTCACCAGGACTGCTTGCACCGATTTAACTGCCAGTGTGGTGCATTGTGGGACAGTTTCTGAAAGGCAGCAACAGTTGATGTAAGCAACGCAGTGTCTACACTGACACGACGTACACTTAACTACATCGACTTAAGTGCTACGTGTCTCACAGAAGTAGAGTTAAGTTGGTGTAGTGGGCGAGTTACATTGGTGAGAGCTACAGTTTAGTGTAAATGCTTACGGAGTTAGGTCAATGTAAGCTGCCTTACGTTGACCTAACTCTGTACTGTAGACCAGGTCTAAGTTTCAACCCCTTTAGGTGCAGTGTAAGGAAACATAGAATCATAGAAGATTAGGGTTGGAAGAGACCTCAGGAGGTATCTAGTCCAATCCCCCGCTCAAAGCAGGACCAACACCAACGAAATCATCCCAGCCAGGGCTTTGTCAAGCCGGGCCTTAAAAACCTCTAAGGATGAAGATTCCACCATCTCCCTAGGTAACCCATTCCAGCGCTTCACCACCCTCCCAGACCTCCCCCACTGAAACTTGAGACCATTGCTCCTTGTTCTGTCATCTGCCACCACTGAGAATAGCCTAGCTCCATCCTCTTTGGAACCCCCCTTCAGGTAGTTGAGGGCTGCTATCAAATCCCCCCTCACTCGTCTCTTCTGCAGAATAAATAAGCCCAGTTCCCTCCACCTCTCCTCGTAAGTCATGTGTCCCAGCCCCTTGATAATTTTTGTTGCCCTCCGCTAGACTCCTTCCAATTTCTCCACATCCTCTGTTTAGTGAGGGGCCCAAAACTGGATGCAATACTCCAGATGTGGCTTCACCAGTGCCAAATAAAGGGGAATAATCACTTCCCCTGCTGGCAATGCTCCTACTTATACAGCCCAATATGCTGTTAGCCTTTTCATATCCAGCTTCTAGTTCACTGTAATCCCCAGGTCCTTTTTTGCAGAACTGCCACTTAACCAGTGGGTCCCCAGCCTGTAGCAGTGCATGAAATTCTTCCGTCCTAAGTGCAGGACTCTGCACTTGTCCTTATTGAACCTCATCAGATTTCTTTTGGTCCAATTCTCCAATTTATCTAGGTCACTCTGGACCCTATCCCTCCCCTCCAGTGTATCTACCTCTCCCCTCAGATTAGTGTCATTTGTAAACTTGGGATGGATTGCACCCTCAGCATCATCCAGATTATTAATGAAGATGTTGAACAAAACCGGCCCCAGGGCAGACCCCTGGGGCACTCCACTTGATACCGGCTGCCAAGTATATATCGAGCTGTTGATCACTACCCATTGAGCCTGACAGTCTAGCCAGCTTTCTATCCACTTTATAGTCCATTCATCCAGCCCATACTTTTTTAAACTTGCTGGAAAGAATACTGTGGGAGACCGTATCAAAAGCTTTGCTGAAATCAACATATATCACAGATTTATCTTGATCAATAGCATCAACAGACGATAATAAATGATGATGATAGCACTGCTGAAGACTTGAGGTGCTGGAAACCCCATCCTACCCCTTTGGCCAGGCAGCAGGGAACTGGCTGAAGATCATTAACCCATCCATAGCTGGAGGGCAGGGTGCCAGCTTCTGCTGAATGGGTTGTTAGGAGCATTGGCACTTAGTCACCAGTGCTCTTACAGCATTGGCCTCACTGGGCACCTCAGGTTCCCCGATTCACATTGGTGAGGCTTGAGAATCAGCATGGAATAGGCAGGGGTGGCCAACCTGTGGCTCTGGAGTTGCACGTGGCTCTTTAGAAGTTAATATGCGGCTCCTTGCATAGGTGCTGACTCCGGGGCTGGAGCTACAGGTGCCAACTTTCCACTGCTCAACCCCAGGCCCTGCCCCCACTCCACTCCTTACCCCAAGCCCCCCACCCCTGAGCCTGCTGCATCCTTATAATATATGGAGATAGGTCTATCTCAGAACTGGAAGGGACCCTGAAAGTTCATTGAGTCCAGCCCCCTGCTTTCACTAGCAGGACCAAGTACTGATTTTGCCCCAGATCCCTAAGTGGCCCCCTCAAGGACTGAACTCACAACCCTGGGTTTGGCAGGCCAATGCTCAAACCACTGAGCTATCCCTCTCCACCTGCTCCGCCCCTCTCCATCCCAGAGCCTCCTGTACACTGCGAAACAGCTGATTGCAGTGGCTAGGGAGCACGACGAGGTGCTGATTGGCAGGGCTGCTGGCAGGCAGGAGGTGTTGGGGCAGCTGCTGATGTATTACTGTGGCTCTTTGGCAATGAACATTGGTAAATTCTAGCTCTGTCTCAGGCTCAGGTTGGCCACTCCTGGAATAGAGACTGGCTGATACTCTCCCAGCCATGAGCACAATGCAGCATCCAGTCACCAGAGCACTGCCAGCAGCTCTGATGACTCACCTGCTGACTCTGGCTGGGCTGCAGTTGCTCCAGTGGTTTGACCTTTCCTCCTGGATTCTCCAGAGGGAACTACTGGGCTCTTCTAATAACTCTCTCAATGGGAGAGTTATTGGACAGAGGAGCCCAGTGGTTCCCTCTGGAGACAGCTTGGGCTTCTGCAAGGCTAGCACTCAACATGCAGCTGGCATACAGCTCTGCATCTCCAGTGGCATCTTAGCCAGACACTGGGAAGCAAATATAGCTGGCTTGGATGGGAATGAGCTAGCTGAGACTCCATCCAGAGAATACAGGGGGACTGGTAAAACGGCAGGATGGTCTCTAGAGATTTCCATTTGGGGATGCTTTTGTGTTCTTGTACGGCATTGCGGCCCTACATGCTGGGCAGGGTGACTGGGACCATCTTGGATGTAAGCCCCGGTGACCTGTTTTAGTGATCTCTAAAACACACACCGCAGGAAGCTGTTCACATGGGTCAACTAGAAGCCTGAGCCAGTGCAGAACACAGCTGTTGGCTGGCTGGGTGGTGCTAGCCATAAGCAGTGCATTACTCCAGCTGACGAACTGGCTTCCTAGCCACTTTTGAGTGTGGTTCAGTGTATAAGGCCTACATGATTTCTGTCCTGGCAATGTGCTGCTATCACTGCAGCCATGACCAGGCAACATATAGAACTTAGTCCTGTCAGGAGTGCAGGGGACAGGACTAGATGACTTCTCAAGGTCACTTCCAGTCCTACGATTCTGACATTGTGCTTGCCCACACTGAACCACCGGCTCATTCTCACTGAGTGACTCTTGACTCTGATACTCTGAGATTTTTGACCTTCTTGGCACAGAGTAAGGTCCATCCCATTGGTGGGTGATGGGGAGGAGTCTAACTACTGCACTTTGTACATGAGACTAGGGACTATTTTACTGAGGCACATTTTACTGAGTCCATAAGCCCTCTCTGCACAATCAGCTGCTACTTTCTTTTATTTAGAACTTTGGGCAAATATTACAAGGTCCTGAAAGGGGGGAGAAGCCCCTGATGCAACCTTGGCCTCCAGGAGCCCAACCAGTTCTGAAGGTCACAGTTGCAAGAGCCATGTGTGTAGCTGCAGATCTTGAAAGATGCAGGATGTGGAGACATCTTGAGCCATGCAGTCGGAGTGGTAGGTTCTAGAAGCTATGAACTATATCCAGCGCTTAGAATCAACATGGCTCCGTTCCCCATGTTCTGGCTACATTCCTCTGCAACAGCAGTTGTTCACATGTCCTACATTATGAAGCTAGCTCCCTGGACACAGCCACTGCGGTATTATTCTTACCTTGCTAAAGGAACTGTCCCTGGAGTCAATCAGCAAGGAATGTTCATGGGATGGAGACACATCAATGCTGGAACCCAGAGCAGATGCCCATTCACTTGACTCCAACCTGAAGAAGAGAGAGAGAGAAACACTTATCAATTGTGAGAACACACAATGCAGCAAGCTGCTCACATGGGTCACCTAGAAGCCAGAACCAGTGCAGAACATGGCTGCTGGGCAGTGCTAGCCATAAACAGTGCATTACTCCAGCTCATGCACTGGCTTCCTAGTCACTTCTGGGTGTGGTTCAAGAGACTAGTGTTTAAGGCCTACATGATTAGGCCTCAAACTGGAGTGTTGTGTCCAGTTCTGGGTGCCACATTTCAGGAAAGATGTGGACACAATGGAAAAGTCAAAGGAAGAGCAACAAAAACTATTAAAGGTCTAGAAAACATGACCTATGAGGAAAGAGTGAAAAAAATGTGTTTGTTTATTCTGGAGAAGAGACGATTGAGAGGGGACATAACAGTTTTCAAGTACATAAAAAGTTGTTACAAGGAGGAGGGAGAAAAAGTGCTCTCAATCTCTGAGGATAGTACACGAAGCAATGGGCTTAAATTGCAGCAAGGGAGGTTTAGGTTGGATATTAGGGAAAACTTTCAGTTAGGGTGGTTAAACATTAGAATAAATTGCCTAGAGAGGTTATGAAATCTCTGTCATTGGAGATTTTTAAAAGCAGGTTAGATGAACACCTGCCAGGGATGATCTAGAGAATACTTAGTCCTGCTTTGAGTGCAGGGGCCTGGACTAGACGACCCACTGAGGTCATCTCTAGTATTCTATGATTAATAGGTTTCAGTGCCCTGACCAGGGCTCTGGACACACAATGAGATAATAGGAAACCACAAACAATAAGCTATGATGCCTACAAGGAATTGGTCAGTCAGTGAAGACATGATTATGCCATCACTTGACGAGAACTCGTTTGTAAAAATTTAGTACCCCTGGGAATTCAAATTACTTACCAGCTCCCTGTGTAAGGGCATGACCTTGGTTCCAGCCCTACCCCAACTTCCCATTATTTGAAATAAGACTCAAATAAACTTGTGAGCTCACTGGGGCAGGAGCCATGTCTGGCGGAGTGTCTGTGAAGCACCCAGCACAATGGGCCTGATCCTGAGTGGGGAATCTGGGCACTGCCATAATAGAGATAAGGCTCAAAAAGCTCTGGTGGCCAGGGCAGACTAATGGAGATTCCCTACCCACAAGTGGAAGAACTATCCTAGATTTCAGAGATGACTGGGAATGACCATGAGGCTTCCTTTAAAACTGGGATTTTAAGGAAAAATCATAACCAACTTTCAGCCTTTCCAAGGTAGAGCCTGGATTTTGAAATGATGGACATTCTATAAAAAGCAGAGCTGGACAGACAGCTAGAAACTCGGTGATGCACTAAGGTAACACAGCTTGCTTGATTAGAAACACTCCACCTCCTGATGTGATCCTGTGCTGCTGAGAAAGCCTCCTCTGCAGCAAGACGCTGATCTCGTTCCTCCTGCAGCTGCTCTTCCAAACGCCGCAGGTCCTGCTTTGTGCTGCTGTGCAACTGTTTGGCCTCCGATAACCTGGTAGAAAATAGGACACTGAAATGCCCAAAATGTGTCTCTGGGGACCTCTGCTTATACTGTATTCACTGCTCTAGTACATGGAGATTCTCTCCCTTGTCTCCACAAACAGGTGGGTTTTATTTACTTACTGTGGGAATGCTGAGATGAGGAGGTGGGTCTTGCACTGAGCCATGAAGGTTTTGTGGTCAATGCAGAAAAGGAGTTCCACAGCCCTGGGCTCCATCACCCATTCCCACCATTAGTTCCATTATTCCCAAGCAGCATCGTTGTCATACTAAGTCTCAGTCCCAGAGGCAGCCCTGGTCCAGCTCTTTGATAGCCTTAAAGATTGAGACCAGGACCATACATGTACTCAGTATTTACTGATGAGCCGGTGTAGTGAATGGGGAGCTAAGCTGACCCACACTGGCCAGCAGCAATTGCTACATTTTGCATTCAGTGTCTGTGGTTTCATCTAAAGGAATAGTGAGTCATAACAGCTTAGTGCACCTCAGAGATTCCAGGAGATTCTAGGGTGCCACAGCAGGACTCAGACTTTTCCCTGCTCCACTGGGCATCAGCAAAGGTTCTGTGTCAGGCTTTACACCCTTCCCTCTGTCCTCACCTCAGCTGTAATTCCTGCAGTTCTGGAGTGTAACACTCTCTTTGAAGTTCATTCTTTTCCTGGGGGGCTCCTGGAGCAGCATCTGTCACAAGTGACCTCTGAAACAGAGTATGTGTGTGGCAACGCATCAAGTGCTGGCCAGGGCACTCACTGAAGCAATGGGAGAGCAGGATTAAGTCTCAAACAGAACAGAATCCAGACCAGCTGCCAGTCACACAGTAAACAAAGGCTGCAGTGACAATCGCTCTTCAGTTCACCTAGGCTGTCAAGAGGAATATACCACCTTCCCTCCATTACTCCACCCCTTACCATGTCCTTGTTTGGGGACTGCAGCTCCTGTAACTGCTTCTCCAGAGTCATGCAGCGGTTCAGGACCTCACGGCAGTGCTGGTGGCTCTCACGGAGATTCTGGCTGTTGCCCCGCAGCTGGATAGAGAGGGCATTTTTCTCCTCAAAGATCTGAGAGAGCTGGAAAGATCAAGCAAAGATACTAAAACAGAATTTCTGAGAGAAGCTGCTCCCCCTGGCATCCACAACAAAAGAGCTTTATTAGGAAGGTAGGGATTGCCAGACTCATTCAGACCCAAAGTTCATGCAGTCCAGGATCCATCCCTGACAGTGGCCAGTACCTGATGCTTCAGAGGAAGGTGGAAGAACCTCACAATAGCAGATTAGGTCTCTTGATCTTCAATAGTTAGAGGTTGGCTTTAGCACTGAAGCAGGAGGTTTAATATCACTTCTAAAATTTGTGTTAGCAAGAACTCTTATAATGTTAGATATTCTTATCAATATAAATGTCCAAATCCCTCTTTGAATCCTGCTAACTTCTTGGGCTCGGTGACTTCCATATTAGTTTATATGGAAATGAGATGGCTTCTTACAACCCATAGCGCTGCAGAAGGCAGGCAGAGGGCACTAAAGATCAATGACCTAAGTGGATAGAAACTGACTTAAATTGATAGAAATTGACCGTACTTGTGGCCTGTTTTCCTTATATAGTCTACCTCCCTGCTCTTGGCTCTCAATGAGGCATTTGAGAGTAAGGACTAGCAGTAGAAGGGAACTGGTGTGGGAAAGGTCTTTCTGCTGGAGAGAGGACTACGGAGATTTAAAAAAACAAACTCAACAATGAGGCAAGTGATAAGGGGGCCATGGTCAAGATAAAAGCCATGCAATTTATTTCACTGAAACTAGACTTCATGTAATCTGGATGGCTGTTTTATAAAGATGCACCCCCATGGAGCAGGCTTAGCCCTTAGAGAATGGTGATGACTGCTGCTTTATTGGGACTACACTGGCACAGATCTTACTGAATGCTGAGGGGTTTAGGTGGTATTAGGTAGAATACGAAATGCCCAGCTCTAGGCTTAATACTGAATTTGCCAAGTAAAGTTTCTGGAAAAATTTGGTGAGCATAATTTTGTGTGTCTGAGATCTGAATGTGTCCAGGATTCCTGGATCATTCAGTGCTTAGGGTGGATGGTGAATAAGGCTTTGTTGTGTAGTAAATGAGGCTACTCTCTGTTGGATAATTTGCTGCAGAAGATGAAAGGTATGTAGTGACTAACACAGGGGACTGTACCAAAATGCACAGGAACAAGGGATCACAATTAAGCATGTACAGGCCACCATAATTCTACCATTTTCTAACTTTTGAGCACTTGACTCTGCATTTCTGATAATTTTCTTTTGTACATCATTACTTGTTTCTTTACGCAAAGAGAGATGACTCAAAACTTACGCACTGCAAGCAGAGGAGAAGCTGACCGGGATCTGTTTCTTACCAGCTGGCAGGAACTGTGTCACAATGTGAATGTGAAAAGGATGCTTGGTGCCAGGGCCACAGACTATCATCAGGACTGAATTAAAGCAATCTGGAGCCCTACGCACACCATGACATAGGGTCCTCTGGGGTCCAGTCCCACAATATAGCCCTGCATCCACTCTGGAGTGGCAGGGGGCCCTCATCCGATCCCAGAGAGCTCAAGGGCAGCAGAATCAGGAAAATTTTCCCATCCAGGAATGGCAGCTGGGATCCGTCACCCTCTGGGAGCAGCAAGGGCCCCCTTCTCCCTCCCAGTGAGGCAGGAATAGCAGCAAGTGCCCATTGTGATGCAGTAGGGACTGTGTGTGTGGGGAGTGGGAGAGCAGGGGAGGACTTTAGGGGATGGACAATGCCAGGGCCTGTAACCTGAGCTAGGTAAGGGAGGGGAAAGGTCAACACCTTTGCCCGGGAAGGGGACAAAAGGAAGGGAGTGGCAAGAGGGAAGCAGTTTGAGTTTGGGCTTGGGGCTGTGTGGGCGGAATTCAGGGTATCCTAGCTAGGATCCAAGCACCCTGAAAGCCCAGAAGGACTCGGTGGAGGGGTCCTGACTGTGCCTGCAAGCTCTGCTGTAACCTGTGTTCCTGTTGTCCAATAAACCTTCTGTTTTACTGGCTGGCTAAGAGTCACTGTGGGTCCCAGGACCGGACTCCCCCACACTCCGTGACAACTGGTGGCAGCGGCGGGAGATACTGCAGGAAGTGTCGTCCACGGGGTGCAGTAAGTGACCGGGGAGCAGTAAAACGAATGGGTGATTAACCCCTGGGAGTGTGTGCCCAGTGAGAAGGACTTTGCAGTAACAGGGTCCCCCGGGGGATTGCAGCGAGCGGTCCCAGGGGCGGAGGAGTCTGCAGCTCGACCCTGGCAGAGAGGTGGTGACCTCACGAAGGGCTGGTGCACTAGGGGTCCCCCTGGAAACCGTGGGGAGTGGCGAGCACCCTGGCCTGTGAGTGCCCAGCAGGAAGATGTATGCCAAGCGGCGCAAGTGCGACCTGCTGGAGCTGTGCAAGCAGAGGGGGCTGCGCCCGAGGAGACGCACCAAGGACCAGCTGATTGCCCAGCTGGAGCAGGGAGACTGCATGAATGAACGGAGCCCTGTCTCTGAGGGAAGCAGCTGGACAGATGCAGCGCAGGCACCAGTGTCTGTCCCCGCTGGGAGTGGTCAGCCGGCGGACGAGGGCTTCCCGAGACCCCCCGTTCCTGTGCCTAGGAGAAAGGCGGGGAGGAGCCCAGTGTATACCGAGGGCACCGTGACACCCCCAGCCAGCAGGGGATCCTCCCGGCGAAGCTCACCCCCCAGCAGGAGATCCTCCCGGCAACGCTCGGCATCCGTGGAGCGGATGCAGCTGGAATATGAAAGGGAGCTGAAATGGGAGGAGCTCGAGTTAAAGAGGCAAGAGCTGGAGGAGAAGGAGAAACAGCGTAAACATGAGCTGGACCTGGCCCGGCTGAGGAGAAGTGAGGCCCCGGCTGCGGTGAGTGAGGGGGGACCCAAGCCTACAAAGAGCTTTGATAAGCACTTGCTGCCCCGGCGTAAGGAGGGGGAGGACATAGATACCTTCCTGATGGCCTTTAAGAATGCCTGCGAGCTGCACAGGGTTGACCCTGCAGACAGGATCGCAGTTCTCACCCCCTTACTGGACTCCACAGCCGTGGAGGTGTACAGCCAACTGAAAGGGGCGGAGGCAGGGGACTACGAACTGTTCAAACAGGCCCTGCTCCGCGAGTTTGGGCTGACTCCTGAGATGTACCGGAAAAAGTTCCGGAGCCAGCGTAAAACCCGTGAGGTCACATACCTACAACTGGTCAACCGGGCGCAGGGGTATGCCCGCAAGTGGACAGCTGGGGCCCAAACTAAAGAGGACCTGCTTGACCTATTCATACTGGAGCACCTGTACGAGCAGTGCCCATCCGACTTGAGGCTGTGGTTGACGGACCAGAAGCCGGAGAACCCACAGCACGCAGGCCAGATGGCCGACCAATCTGTGGACAGTCGGGCAGGGGATGGCAGGGAGGAGTCTCGAAGGAGCAGGCCTGCCTCAACGCAGAGAGAGAGTCATCATGGGACCTCCCAAAGGGGGCCTATGGAGACCCCCCCCCAACAGGGGAACATCCAGCGGCAGGTCCCTCCGACCCACTCAAGGGGACCCACGAGACATGGGCTGCTATCGCTGTGGCCAACGAGGTCACATACGGGCCCAGTGCCCCAAGCTCAGGGACAGACCAAGGACACCCAACCCGCAGAGGGTGGACTGGGTAAAAACCCAATCAGAGGAGGGGCTACATTCCCAGGAAAGGGAGGCTGGCAACATATCACCTGTGGATGCTCCAGGCTCCGGGTTTTTGGTTTACCGGGTGGGCGCGGGGCTGCCCCTCCGGAAAGAGTGCATTGTTTCCCTGGAGGTAGATGGGAGGAAGGTCACTGGGTACTGGGACACGGGCGCAGAGGTGACGCTGGCCCGGCCCGAGGTGGTGGCCTCAGATCGGATGGTGCCCGACACCTACCTGACCCTGATGGGCGTGGGCGGGACCCCATTCAAGGTGCCCGTGGCAAGGGTACACCTGAAAAGGGGGGCCAAGGAGGGCCCCAAGGATGTGGGGGTACACTGATATTTGCCCACTGACGTGTTAATGGGAGGGGACCTCGAGGACTGGCCTAGTAACACCCAGAGTGCCCTGGTCGTGACTCGTAGTCAGAGTCGGCAAAGGGCACTGCTCCCCGACAACGGGGAAGGTACTCGACCCGAGGTGCAGGACCCTAATCCAGGGAGCGGGGAACGCCCAGGGGCACGGTTCAGAGAGGCTGCAGCCTCGGACCCAGCCAGCAAGAGAGAGCCGGTCCCCATCCCTGTCCCAGCTGCGGAGTTCCAGGCCGAGCTGCAGAAAGATCCCTCCTTGCGGAAGCATAGGGACCGGGCTGACCTTAGTGCGGTACAGACCATGAGAAGAGGTTGCAAGGAGAGGTTCCTGTGGGAGAAGGGGTTCCTGTACCAAGAATGGGCTCCCCCAGGGGAAGTAGAGTCATGGGGGATCAGGAGGCAGCTGGTGGTTCCCCAGAAGTTTCGTCACAAGCTGTTGTACCTGGCCCATGACATCCCTCTCGCAGGGCACCAGGGATTCCGACGCACCAGGCAGAGACTGCTACAGAACTTTTACTGGCCTGGGGTCTTAACCCATGTCCGACAGTACTGCCAATCCTGTGACCCCTGCCAGAGGGTGGGGAAGGCCCGGGACAAGAGGAAAGCGGCTTTGAGGCCTTTACCCATCATAGAAGAACCTTTCCAGAAGGTGGCCATGGACATAGTGGGACCCCTCAGCAAGACGACCCGGTCAGGGAAGAAACACATCCTGGTGGTGGTGGATTTTGCCACTCGCTACCCCGAGGCGGTGGCCTTGTCCTCTATTGAAGCAGACACAGTGGCAGATGCGCTGCTGACAATGTTCAGCCGGGTGGGGTTCCCCAAGGAGGTTTTAACGGACCAGGGGTCCAACTTCATGTCGGCCCTGCTCCGGTCCTTATGGCAGAAATGTGGGGTCCAGCACAACTGGGCCTCAGCGTATCACCCCCAGTCCAACGGGCTGGTAGAAAGGTTCAACGGGACGCTGAAAAGGATGCTAAAAACATTTATGAACCAGCACCCGCAGGATTGGGACAAGTACTTACCTCACCAGCTGTTCGTGTACAGGGAGGTACCCCAGGAATCTACCGGGGTTTCACCTTTCGAACTGTTGTATGGAAGGCGGGTAAGGGGGCCCCTAGACCTGATGAGGGACGAATGGGAAGGAAAGGCCGATCCCGAGGGAGAGTCAGTGGTGGAGTATGTCCTGACCTTCTGGGAAAGACTGGCCGAGCTCATGGGCCTGGCCAGGGAGAATCTGACCCGAGCCCAGAGGAGGCAGAAGGTCTGCTATGACCGCACGGCACGGGCCCGTGCCTTCGCCACCGGGGATCAAGTGATGGTTCTCATCCCCGTGACGAGAAACAAACTCCAGGCCGCTTGGGAAGGGCCCTTCAAGGTTATCAAGCAACTGAATGAGGTAAACTATGTGGTGGAGCTGTCAAACCGGGCACATCACCGTCGGGTGTACCATGTGAACTTGATGAAACCATACTATGACGGGGAATGTGGTGTTGGCCGTGTGTGGACATTGGGAGGGGCAGGGAGATGACCCCTTAGTAGATCTATTCCCTGGGACAAAAGCTGGTTCCCCCCTGGAGGCGATTCCCCTCTCTGATCAACTGACCCCAGGCCAGCACGCTGAGATCAGGGGGGTGCTGCATCTATACCGACAGCTGTTTTCCAACCAGCCTGGACGCACTAATTTGACTGTCCACCGGGTGGAGACCGGGTCACATCTCCCTATAAGATGCTCCCCTTTTCGGGTCACTGGTAAAACTGCCCAGGATCTTGAAAGAGAGGTCAGGGACATGCTGGCTTTGGGGGTGATCCAGCCGTCTTCCAGCCCTTGGGCCTCGCCAGTGGTGCTGGTCCCCAAGAAGGACGGGTCAATTCGGTTCTGTGTGGACTATCGAAAGCTCAATGCCATCACCGTATCTGATGCCTACCCTATGCCCAGGCCTGACAAGCTCCTAGACAAGCTGGGAGGTGCTCGGTACCTCACCACTATGGATCTTACCAAAGGCTACTGGCAAGTGCTGCTGGACGCAGATGCCAGACTGAAATCGGCCTTTATCACCCCTCTGGGGCTCTATGAGTTTCTGACCTTGCCCTTCGGCCTCAAGGGAGCACCTGCCACCTTCCAGAGCCTGGTGGATCAGCTACTGAGGGGGATGGAGAGTTTTGCCGTGGCATATATTGACGACATCTGCGTCTTCAGCCAGACCTGGGAGGACCACATGTCCCAGGTTAAACAAGTCCTGGACCAACTCCGAAAGGCTGGGTTAACAGTAAAGGCTGAGAAGTGCAAGGTGGGGATGGCTGAAGTATCTTACCTGGGCCATCGGGTGGGGAGCGGCTGCCTGAAGCTGGAACCAGCCAAGGTGGAGGTGATCAGAGACTGGCCTGCTCCCCAAACCAAAAAGCAGGTCCAGGCCTTTATTGGGATGGCGGGGTACTATCGAAGGTTCGTGCCCCTTTTTAGTGCCATAGCCGGCCCCATCACTGAACTGTGCAAAAAGGGGAAGCCAGACAAGGTGATCTGGACTGAGCAGTGCCAGGAGGCTTTCCGGGCGCTGAAGGAGGCTCTGGTTAGTGGCCCAGTTCTGGCAAACCCAGATTTTGACAAACCCTTTATGGTGTTCACCGATGCCTCAGACACGGGACTGGGGGCGGTGTTAATGCAGGAGGATGAAAAGGGGGAGAGACACCCCATCGTGTACCTGAGTAAGAAGCTGCTACCCCGGGAACAAAGCTACGCGGCCATCGAGAAGGAATGCCTGGCCATGGTGTGGGCCCTTAAGAAGCTAGAGCCATATCTCTTTGGGCGACACTTCACCGTGTACACCGACCACTCTCCCCTGACCTGGCTGCACCAGATGAAAGGAGCCAACGCCAAGCTCCTGAGGTGGAGTCTGCTCCTGCAGGACTATGACATGGACGTGGTTCATGTGAAGGGAAGTGCCAACCTGACAGCGGTGCGTTGTTCCGGAGAGGGGACCCTGAACTTCCCCAGGTCACTGGGCAGAGTGACCCTGCTCAGTTCAGTCTCAAAGGGGGGAGAGATGTGATGCAGTAGGGACTGTGTGTGGGGAGTGGGAGAGCAGGGGAGGACTTTAGGGGATGGACGATGCCAGGGCCTGTAACCTGAGCTAGGTAAGGGAGGGGAAAGGTCAACACCTTTGCCCGGGAAGGGGACAAAAGGAAGGGAGTGGCAAGAGGGAAGCAGTTTGAGTTTGGGCTTGGGGCTGTGTGGGTGGAATTCAGGGTATCCTAGCTAAGATCCAAGCACCCTGAAAGCCCAGAAGGACTCGGTGGAGGGGTCCTGACTGTGCCTGCAAGCTCTGCTGTAACCTGTGTTCCTGTTGTCCAATAAACCTTCTGTTTTACTGGCTGGCTAAGAGTCACTGTGGGTCCCAGGAAGAGGGGTGCAGGACTGGACTCCGCCACACTCCGTGACATCCATCCCTACTGTCCTTCAATAATTATCCCACTGCCAGACTGTCTCTGCTTGAGTGAGGGCTGGGTCTGCTATACTCTTCCCCACCTGCCATATAGAACCCTTGTCCGGGATGGATTGTTTGGTCCTCTAAAGCAATGGGTCAGAGTTAACACTCTATTGAGATGCATGGGAGAGTTCCTCCCTTTTGGAGCTATTATCTCAGGCTGTGTGCAAACTCAGACAGTGTATTGGTTACACTCAGGCCAGATTTTCAAGTTTTTCTTCATAACCATAAGGGCAAGGAACTTTCATTTTTTTAAAAATTAGAACTCCTAAAAAACGGTTACCTACCTTTTCATAACTTGTTCTTCGAGATGTATTGTTCACAACCATTACACATCAGGTATGCGCGCACGGATGTCGGAAACTTTTTCCCTTAGTGGCTCCTGTCGGGGCGGCAGGAGACCCCCACCAGAGTGGCGCCTCATGCTGGTGCATATATACCCCTGCCAACCCAACCCCCCTTCAGTTCCTTCTTGCCGGAGACTCCGACAGAGGGGAAGGAGGGTGGGAAGTGTAATGGACGTGAACAACGCATCTCGAAGAACAACACTTACGAAAATGTAGGTAACTGTTTTTTCTTCTTTAAGTGATTGTTCACATCCATTACACACTAGGTGACTCGCAAGCTTACAATAGGAGGAGGGTAGGAGCCATGGAACAATTGACTGAATCATGGCCCTGCCAATCACTACGTCCTCTCTGGCCTGTTGATGGACTGTGTAGTGGGTTGTGAATGTGTGCACCAACAACCAGGTGGCTGTTTTACAGATCTCCTGGAGTGGAACCTGCGCCTGGAAAGCTGCTGAGGACCCTTGAGCCCAAGTCGAGTGAGCCGTGGTCACCGGGGCTGGCACCTTGGCGAGCTCATAGCACGTGCGGATGCAATCCACAATCCATGATGATATCCGCTGCGCCGAGACAGGAAGTCCTTTCATTCTCTCCACAATGGCAATGAATGAATATTTCAACTTGTGGAAGGGTCTAGTTCGCTCCAGATACAACGCCAGGGCCCTACGGACATCCAGAGTATACAGGCTACAGTGACTCAGGTCTGTGTGTGGTTTGGGAAAGAACACTGGCAAACAAATGTCCTATGTCCCATACGAAATTGCGAGACTACTTTAGGGAAGAATTTAGAGTGTGGCCTAAGTTGTACTTTGTCCTTATAAAAAACTGTATAAGGGGGCTTCGAGGTTAGGGCGCTCAACTTGGAGACCCTCCTTGTGGATGTAATGGCCACCAAAAATGCCACCTTCCAGGAGAGGTGAGTGAAAGAGCAAGAGGCTAGGGGCTCGAAAGGGGGTCCCATAAGCTTGATCAGGACCAGGTTAAGGTTCTGGGGAGGGACTAGAGGGCATGAGTAGGGAAACACCCTCTCCAGCCCTTTGAGAAACCAGGCTACCATAGGGTTGGAAAACACAGAATGCCCCAACTTCCCCAGGTGAAATGCTGAAATGGCAGCCAGATGTACTCTAATTAAGGAGGAAGTGAGACCCTGATGTTTAAGGTGCAGCAGGTATTCCAGGATAACTGGAATGGAGGCCTGAAGCGGCTATATAGGCGTTGGTTCACACCAGCAGGAGAATCTCTTCCACTTAGTGAGGTATGCTGCCCTAGTGGAAGGTTTCCTACTGCCGAGGAGAATTTGTCACACCTGAAGAGAGCACTGGCTCTCCATCGCGTTCAACCACAGAGTTTCCATGCCATGAGATACAGGGACTGCAGGTTCGGGAGGAGCAGATGCCCGCAGTCCTGTGTGATGAGATCTCAGTTCAAGGGCAGGGCAATCGGGGCAGACACTGACAGCTCTAGCAAAGTCGTAAACCAATGTTGGCGGGGCCAAGCTGGAGCGATGAGAATCATTACCGCCTTGTCTCTGCGAACTTTGAGGAGAACTCTGCGGATGAGCAGGAGCGGTGGGAAGGCTTACTTCAGGCTCCCTCTACAAGGGATCACGAAGGCATCTGCGACTGAGCCCGGATTGTGGTTTTTGAAAGAGCAAAACTGTGGGCATTGACTGTTGTCCCTGGGGGCAAAGAGGTCCATTTGGGGAAATCCCCACTTCTGGAAGATAGATTGCAAGACATCCAGTCTCATCGACCATTCATGCATGTGGTATGAGCTGCTGAGGTGGTCTGCCAGCTCGTTCTGCTCCCCCAGGAGGTATGATGGTACAAGGAGTATTGAGCAGGCTATACAAAAGTCCCATAGGAGAAGGGCCTCTCGGCAGAGGGGAGAGGATCGGGCTCCGCCCTGGTTGTTTATGTAGAACATGGCGGTAGTGCTGTCTGTCAGAACTGTCATGCTGTGACCTTCTAAAGCAGTGTAAAAGGTTTGGCAGGCTAGGTGAACTGCTCTGAGCTCCTTTACATTGATGTGGAGCAACATTTTGTCCTTGGACCACAAGCCTTGCGTCCGAAGGTCCCCCAAGTGTGCTCCCCAGCCAAGGTCTGATGCATCTGTTACCATTGTCAGCGTGGGTTGTGGTGCGGCAAAGGGGATTCCTTTGCAAACTACCTGCTGGTTGAGCCACCAGCGCAGGGAGTCCAACACCTGGGCAGGATTGTCACTACAAGGTCTAAGGGGTCTCTGCCCGGGCGATACAACTAGGCTAGCCATAATTGCAAAGTCCTGAGCCACAGTTGAGCGTATTTGACTATGTGGGTGCACGCCAACAAATGTCCTAGGAGCTGCAGGCAGCATCTGCCCATGGTTGTGGGGAACCTCAGCATTGAGACTATGGCACGCTGGATGGCCAGAAATCTGGATTCTTGGAGGCTCGCTCGTGCCTGTACCGAATCCAGGACTGACCCAAAGAACTCCAGCCTTTGCATAGGTATCAAGGAGGACTTCAGCACGTTGACTAGAAGGTCTAGCCTGCAGAATACATCCAGTGCCACAGTCACATGGGAACGGACTTCCTTCTCGGACCGACCCGCAAGGAGCCAGTAGTTTAGGACAGGTATACTCGAATTTTCCTTTTTCGTAGAAAGGCCGCCATTACTGATCTGCATTTCATGAACATGTGGGGGGCTGCTGCCAGGCCAAAGGGTAGGACCATAAACTAGTAAAGGTGCTGGTTTATGGTGAACTGCAGGAACCACTGGTGAGCGGGATGAATAGTGACATGAAAGTATGCGTCTTTCATGTCGACAGCAGCATACCAATCCCCTGGGTCCAGGGACGGAATAATGGTGCCTAGGGAGACCATGCGGAAGCTGACCTTGACTAAGAATTGGTTGAGTCAGTGCAGGTCTAAAATGGGTTGAAGACCCCCCTTTGCTTTGGGAATAAGAAAATAATGGGAGTAAAACCCTTTCCCCCATGGATCCCGAGGGACCTTTTCCACTGCCCCCACCTGGAGGAGCATCTGTACCTCCTGCATAAGGAGCAGCTCATGAGAGGGGTCCCTGAAGAGAGACGGGGGCGGGACGGTGGGAGGGAGGAGAACTGAAGCACGTATGTCACTTGAACTGGGCGCAAGACCCAACGGTCCAATGTTATACGAGACTGGGAGAAGCAGGACAAGTGGTTCAGGAAACACAGCGAAAGATCCGGTAACTGGTTTGATACGCTGTCCTTGAGCGCACCTTCAAAACCCTTGCTTGTTGCCGGGTTGCAGCTTGCCCTGGCCCTGGCCTTGGTTAGGCGTGTTGTTCCACCTCTGCCTGTTTTCTCTGCCTCTCCTACGATACGGCTCCTACCTAGGGTGGGGCTGATATTGTCTTTGCTGAGGCAGCAGGGGCTTGACAGGCATCCTCTGCGTCACTGGGGTGTGCATTCCCCAACCACCTGAGGGTTGCCCAGGAGTCTTTGAGGCTATGCAGCATGGCATCTATTTGGTTCGAAAAGAGACCAGACTCTTCGAAGGGGAGGTCCTGAAGGGTATCCTGGACCTCTGGCGGAAGGCCTGAAGCCTGCAGCTATGCCGAGTGCCTCATCACCACTCCTGAGGCGATTGTTCTGGCTGCTGCATCCACTGAGTTGGGAGAGGCCTGCAGAGAGGTCTTGGCTACTGCCTTTCCTTCATCCACAAGGGCCGCAAACTCAGTCTGAGAGCCCTGGGGCAAGAAGTCTTCAAATTTGGAAACTGCTGTCCAGGAATTAAAATTGTGGCTGTTCAGGATCATCTGCTGGTTTGCAATCCTCAACTGGAGGCCCCCAGAAGAATAGACCTTCCTGCCAAATAGGTCTAGACATTTAGCCTCCTTGGCCTTAGGAGCCGGGGCTTGCTGACCATGTTGTTCCTGTTCATTTACCACTGAGACGACCAGCGAACAGGGGGCCAGTTGACAAAAGAGGAAATTGTATCCCTTGGAAGGGGTAAAGTACCTCCATTCTATGCCTTTTGCTGTTGGTGTGCTAGAGGCCAGGGTTTGCCAGACCGTCGTACAGTTGGGCTGGATTGTCTTTATGAGTGGGAGTGCAATACTGGAGAGGAGGGCCTCGGGGCTTAAGATGTCCACCATAGGATCCTTCTGCTCTACTGCTTTCTCCGCCTGTAGGCCCAAGTTCTGGGCAACCCTACAGAGCAGCTCCTGGTGTGCGCTGTGGTTAACTGTAGGAGACCATGACACAGCAATGCCCGCCATGGCTTCATCTGGGGATGACGAAGAGGTGAGGGCCTTCTGCCTCTCCTCTTCCAGCCCCACTTGTCCTTCCTTGCATGCTGGGGGCTCCTCCAGGTCCTGCCTGAGGTGTCTGCCTCCGGGATGGCACCGGGCTCGGTGCTGTTTCTGCTCTCCTGTGTTCCGGATAAATGTCTGGTGGCCTGGATACCGTGGCCTCCTTGGGCGCGGGGTGTGTGTGGGCATCCGCGCGCCAGTGCGGGGACCAAGACCGATGCACTGAATAGCCGGATCTTGAGGCTCTGGATGAGGGCCCCTCATGTTGGTGATAGGTCCATGGTGTCCAAAAGGGCCTCTGCCCTGGCGGGCCCCATTGGGGATACCAGGGGGTTGGGGCTCCCTGGTGCCCTGTGGAGGGGCCTGAGTCCACCTCAGATTCCGAGGACACCGACCTGGAAGGCCAAGTTGGTGCCGTAGAACAGTGCCACCGGGGGGCTGGAGAAAGGCTCCTTGCCAATTGAGACCAGGAATGGTACTGATACTCCCGGGACGAGGATTGTTGGCTTCTGCTTGGGCCCGGGGACTTCAATCTTGTGTCGCCTTGGAGCCAGCCTGGCGATAGCGCCGGGGAGCAGCTCCCTGGCGGGACTGGTGCTGTATGCCGGCTGGGATCTGGTGCCCTTGAGTCCTGCTGGGTCAGGGGCAACTGGGAATCCACAGAAGCCGAGCTCAACCAGGACCTGATGCTGGGAGCAGTGCTGGGGTGGTGACCTCGATCAGCACACCATTGCCGGCTTGCCTCTTGATGGCACTCTAGGAGATGGTGCCAGAGGCTTCTCTTTGGCAGGGAGGGGGCTTGCTGTCAACAACTGTATGAGGTCCTTTGCCGCCTCAAATGTGTCTGGTGTGGAGGGCTGTTTGAGGAGCTCCTCCAGCCTTCCTCCGCGTTCAAGGTACTTAGCCCAGGGCTCAACGGGCTCTTCGGTGCCGGAGCCACCAGAGCCGGAGCATATCTTGGGGCAGCACTTCCCTTTTGAGCACTTGTTTGCTTGCGCGCTGCTGGCTTCTTATGTGGGGAGCGCCCTCGGCTTGTAGGCTGGCCCTTCGACCATGCCGGGGAGGGTAAACGGTGCTGGGGTTTTCCTTGTTGCCACATGCTTGCGGTGCCCCACAGGTGCCAGATTGCAAACTGACGCCAGCGCACTCCACACTGAGGACACCGGCGCCGAGGCCGGATGGCCTGAGGCCGAAGTTTGCAGCGCGGCCTCCGTGAGTAGTTGCTTGAGGCGAAAGTCTCTTTCTTTCTTAGTCCTTGGCTTAAAAGCCTTACAGACCTTGCAGCTTTCTGTTTGATGCGATTCCCCCAGGCAACGAAGACACAAGTCGTGGGGGCCACTAATCGGCATAGGCTTGTGGCACATGGTGCAAGCCTTAAGGCTTGGGCCTGCGGCATGCCCCGCAGCCCAGGGCTGGTGCTGGAGACAACTTCCAACATCTAAACAAAGAAAGCTTGACTATCTATTATTAAGAAGTGCTAACTACTGATAATTACTAACTACTGATAACTGTTAACTGCTGATCAGTTGAGTTCAGACTAGATGACCATAATGATCCCTTCTGACCTTAAGTCTATGAAACTATGCTAAGGGACACTCGCAAGCAAGAGATAGAGAGCTAAGGAACTGAAGGGGGGTCAGGTCGGCAGGGGTATATATGCACCAGCATGAGGCGCCACTCTGGTGGGGCTCCCCTGCTGCCCCGACAGGAGCCGCTAAGGGAAAAAGTTTCCAACGTCCGTACATGTGGTGCGCGCATACCTAATGTGTAATGGACATGAACAATCATTAGAAGAAGAATCTGATGTAATCACATGACTCCAGGAGTGGGGGCCCTAGACACATGCCCATAGTTCTTATGCCTTCATACAGCCCTGACTAATGGAGAAGTAATAGATGTAAGAGATGGACTGGATGGAGCCAACTCAATCTCCCAGAAGCCAGTGCAGCTATAATTATTAGTATTTTTCCCAGTTTAAAGTGTCTCCAGTGTTGGAACTCCCCGCCACAGAAGACAGTTCATGAACTGGATCCATCTCCCTATTGGGGAGTGACAGGGCTTCTGGCCCTTTCTCTGGGATCCATCCCGTGCCAGGGCTCAACAGGGCCCCCAGCTCTTCCCTTGGGGATGATTCTCTGGCTGGACCCATGGCCCTGTCAAAGCGTGATGGGGCCCCAGTTCTTCTCTAGGGAAGTTGCTCTGCAGCCCAACAGCTTCTCCTGATATTCACTCTGAGTCTCATTACTTCTCTGGGTGGGAGTCTGTAGGCTCTGGGACAGATGTTTGTTCGCCACAAGCTCTAGGAACCTCTGAGGAGTCTACATTCCCAGCACAAGTCCCTTAAGCAGGCAGAGGTCTGCTCCCTTCCTCCAAGTCCTATAGGATATCTGTTCTCTTCCTTGCCCTCAGTCCCAAGTTCCATAATCAGGTAGAGGCGATTTGCCGTACCTTGCTGTTTAACTGCTGAATTCTCAGCTCCTTTTGGTGCAGCTCTTTCAGGCTGTCACTCAGTTGGACCCGGAGGTGATCTGCCTCGGCTTCTAGGCTGGATGGGTCCCCTCCCAAAGTCTCACTGGAGCTGTGGGTCTCTGGAAAAGTCTGCCAAGAAAAGAGTGATGAAAGTACCTGTTGCTGAGTCTCTTTGCTGAATCTCATTCCCTTTTTAACCGTGCACCTGTCTGAACTAGAGTGCCTTGTGATAAAGGAGGATATTGATATAATAGGCATCACAGAAACCTGGTGGACTGAGAGCAATCAATGGGACACAATCATTCCAGGGTACAAAATATGTCAGAAGGACAGAACAGGTAGTGCAGGGGGAGGAGTGGCACTATATGTGAAAGAAAATGTAGATTCAAATCAAGTAAAAATCTTAAGCGAATCCACATGTTCCACAGAATCTCTATGGATAGAAACGTTATATTTTTATTAGAGCATGACATTAGGGATTTATTATCGACCACCTGACCAGGACAGTAATAGTGATGATGAAATGCTAAGGGAAATTAGAGAGGCTATCAAAATTAAGAGCCCAATAAGAGTGGGGGATTTCAATTATCCCCATATTGACTGGGAACATTTCACTTCAGGATGAAATGCAGAGAAAAAATTTCTCGATACTTTAAATGACTGCTTCATGGAGCAGCTGGTACGGGAACCCACAAGGGGAGAGGCAACTCTAGATTTAATCCTGAGTGGAGCGCAGGAGCTGGTCCAAGAGGTAACTATAGCAGGACCGCTTGCAAATAGTGACCATAATACAATAAACATTTAACATCCCTGTGGTGGGAAGAACATCTCAACATCTCAACAATGTGGCATTTAATTTCAAAAGGGGTAAACTATACAAAAATGAGGGGGTTAGTTGAACAAAAGTTAAAAGGTATAGTGACTAAAGTAAAAGCCCTGCAAGCTGCATGGACACTTTTTAAAGACACCATAATAGAGGCCCAACTCCAATGTATACCCCAAATTAAGAAACACAGTAAAAGAACTGAAAGAGAGCCACCGGGGTTTATCAACCATGTAAAAGAAGCAGTGAGAGATAAAAAGACTTCCTTTAAAAAGTGGAAGTCAAATCCTAGTGAGACTAAGAGAAAGGAGCATAAACACTGCCAGCTTAAGTGCAAGAGTGTAATAAGAAAGGCCAAAGAGGAGTTTGAAGAACGGCTAGCCAAAAACTCCAAAGATAATAACAAAATGTTTAAGTACATCAGAAGCAGGAAGCCTGCTAAACAACCAGTGGGGCCCCTTGACGATCGAAATACAAAAAGGAGCGCTTAAACACAATAAAGTCATTGTGGAGAAACTAAATGGATTCTTTGCTTCAGTCTTCATGGCTGAGGATGTTAGGGAGATTCCCAAACCTGAGCTGGCTTTTGTAGGTGACAAATCTGAGGAACTGTCACAGATTGAAGTGTCACTAGAGGAGGTTTTGGAATTAATTGATAAACTCAACATTAACAAGTCACCAGGAGCAGATGGCATTCACCCAAGAGTTCTCAAAGAACTCAAATGTGAAGTTGCGGAACTATTAACTAAGGTTTGTAACCCGTCCTTTAAATCCGCTTTGGTACCCAATGACTGGAAGTTAGCTAATATAATGCCAATATTTAAAGTCTAACGTAGGTACCGAGCAAATCAGTCGAAACAATAGTTAAGAATAAAATAATTGTCAGACACATAGAAAAACAAACTGTTGAGCAATAGTCAACATTGTTTCTGTAAAGGGAAATCGTGTCTTACTAATCTATTGGAGTTCTTTGAAGGGGTCAACAAACTTGTGGACAAGGGGGATCCAGTGGACATAGTGTACTTAGATTTCCAGAAAGCCTTTGACAAGGTCCCTCACCAAAGGCTCTTATGTAAATTAAGCTGTCATGGGATAAAAGGGAAGGTCCTTTCATGGATTGAGAACTGGTTAAAAGACAGGGAACAAAGGGTAGGAATAAATGGTAAATTCTCAGAATGGAGAGGGGTAACTAGTGGTGTTCCCCAAGGGTCAGCCCTAGGACCAATCCTATTCAACTTATTCATAAATGATCTGGAGAAAGGGGTAAACAGTGAGATGGCAAAGTTTGCAGATGATACTAAACTGCTCAATATTGTTAAGACCAAAACAGACTGTGAAGAACTTCAAAAAGATCTCAGAAAACTAAGTGATTGGGCAACAAAATGGCAAATGAAATTTAATGTGGATAAATGTAAAATAATGCACATTGGAAAAAATAACCCCAATTATACATACAAAATGATAGGGGCTAATTTAGCTACAACAAGTCAGGAAACAGATCTTGGAGTCATCGTGGATAGTTCTCTGAAGATGTCCACGCAGTGTGCAGAGGCGGTCAAAAAAGCAAACAGGATGTTAGGAATCATTAAAAAGGGGATAGAGAATAAGACTGAGAATATATTATTGCCCTTATATAAATCCATGGTACGCCCACATCTTGAATACTGTGTACAGATGTGGTCTCCTCATCTCAAAAAAGATATTCTAACACTAGAAAAGGTTCAGAAAAGGGCAACTAAAATGATTAGGGGTTTGGAGAGGGTCCCATATGAGGAAAGATTAAAGAGGCTAGGACTCTTCAGCTTGGAAAAGAGGAGACTAAGGGGGGGATATGATAGAGGTATATAAAATCATGAGTGATGTTAAGAAAGTGGATAACGAAAAGTTATTTACTTATTCCCATAATACAAGAACTAGGGGTCACCAAATGAAATTAATAGGCAGTAAGTTTAAAACAAATAAAAGGACGTTCCTCTTCACGCAGCGCACAATCAGCTTGTGGAAATCCTTACCTGAGGAGGTTGTGAAGGCCAGGACTATAATAGTGTTTAAAAGAGAACTGGATAAATTCATAGTGGTTAAGTCCGTAAATGGCTATTAGCCAGGATGGGTAAAGAATGGTATCCCTAGCCTCTGTTCGTCAGAGGATGGAGATGGATAGCAGGAGAGAGATCACTTGATCATTACCTGTTAGGTTCACTCCCTCTGGGGCACCTGGCATTGGCCACTGTTGATAGACAGATACTGGGCTAGATGGACCTTTGGTCTGACCCAGTATGGCTGTTCTTATGTTCTCATGGTGTACAAATCACAAAACCCTCCATTGAGCTTGTATCTGGAGCCTTGCTTGCCAATGCCAAAGGGGTGAGAGTAAATGGCCACAGCACACAGGGCAGCTGGAGAGTAGAACAATTAGTGAAAGTTCAGTTGACTCACACACGGGACTTCGGCCCTTCCCTGTCTGCCCAACAGCCTCCTTAGAGATCTGCAGCAGCAATGGCTCAAAAGGCACCAGTACATGGATGGGAATGGGCGGGCAAGGGCATCAGCAAAGACATCCTTGCCCCTATGGCTCTTCAGCTTAGGGAACAAAGACACTGGCACTCTGCCTCCCTTTCCTTCACATGATCCATGCAAGAACTCCACAACTGTACACTCCAGCCAGCTGTATTGTTCCCACTTGGGCCTACAGATTGTAAGGTCTCTGAGACAGCGGCTTTGTCTACCACACTAAGTACTCAACTTCAGCTTAAAGTATGAAATCAGCAACAGAGAATATCCTTATTAGGCAGCTTGCTATCCTAACAGAACTTCTCAAAGCACTATCCCCAAACAAAGCTCCTCCCATTTTTCTTTGTTGATACCTTGAGTGGTTGCTTGACACCAGCATTGCTAAATATTTACAGTGCAACTGAACAGGGACCCGTGAATCAGGAATTCCTGAGCTCTCATCCCAGTCTGGGATGGACATCATCTGTGGTTTTATAGTCAAGCCACACCTCCTTCCCCAGTGTCTCCATTTGCTAAATGCAGATAATTCTCACTAGTCCATGTCACAGAGATATTGGGAGGATTGACAATTGTACAGCATTTTTCACATGAACAACAACAACAACAACAAGTAAGTGGTAGGGATTATTATATAAGTAACAAACAACCCTCAGAGCCTCTGGATCTGGAACCTTTTATACGGCTGCTGCTGAGACACTGAGGGTTCCTAACCTCTAACACATCAGCATGCTTGTGCTGAAGAGAATTCTCTATAGTCAGAGTCATAGAAATTATCTTATCTGAGGTATACCTAGAGCATCCATCATTAGTCCAGTTCCGGATTCAAGTAAGGAACTGACATGCTGATGGGCGTAACCCATAATAGGGATCTAAGAGATGATCTGTCAAGTTTCTGAGAACCTGTAAGAGGGAACCAGAACCACAGTTTCTGGGGATGTTAGCACAGCAATACCTTTCTGACAGCTTCATGTCTGCATTTTCTCCGCATTACAGGAGGAGAGATTTCTGGTGCTGGAACAGACCTATGCTTTTTCCCCTTGGCCTGGAGGGCAAAGGAAAGTGTGCCCTTGTGGTCTGGTGCACACATTCCTGTCTAAAAGCTGGAGCCACACATGATGTGTCTCACAATCCATATTTGGTTTGGGAACCATGAAACCACTTGTGGGGCTGTGATGCTTCCCAGGGCTGTGAGGCACCTCAATACCACTTGTCCTTAGCATGAGGAAGACTTGTCTGTGGTTGGCAGGGGTCAGCTCCCTAGAGGGAAAGAAGGCTGTATAGTCTGAATGGCCTCCACATCAGCAGAAGTGGGATCAATCTCCTTGGAGACAGGCTGGTTAGAATAATCAGGAGAGGGTTGAACTAACAGCAAACAGAGAGGGTTAGAACAGGGACGATACGAACACTCAGCATGAAAATGAGATGTTGAGAACAAAATTAATCAAGGAACCAAAGGACATGGAGAAGAAATTCCTGAATTGACAATACACCAATGCTAGAAGCCTGGGTAATAAAAAGGAGGAAATGGAATTACTCATTTCTAAGCATAAATTCAATCTAGCTGATATTACTGAAACCTGGTGGAATGGTTTGCACAACTGGAATGTTAAAATCAATTCTTCTAACCTATTTAGGAAGGATCAAGTGAGCAAAGGGGTGGGGGAGTGGCACTCTGTGTCAAAAATGGTATTACCTGTTTCTGAGTCTTGGATAACTTATACAAATATGATCCTGAATAGAGGGCTAGTTGGTTTCTGCTACAGATCAGAAAACACACTAGGGAAAAGGATGACCGCCTCTTTACGCATCTTTCTATAACACGTAGGAAAAAAAGCTGTGTGATCATGGGGAACTTCAATTTGAGTGACATATGCTGGAGGCCTTATGCTGCCAGTACTAAAACATCCTTGGGATTTCTAACAACTATAGATTACAATTTCCTAACTCAAAAAGTGTTGCATCCAACACGGGGGAATTCTATATTAGACCGTGTCCTAACAAATAAAGAAGAATTGATCACAGACCTAAAAGTTGATGGTATATCAGGTACAAGTGACCACGATTGATCACATTTGTAATGTGCAATGTGCAAACAGAATAAAATTCAGACCAAGTTTTTACACACACACACACACAGTTTTAAAAGGGGGAGTTTCACAAAGCTGAAAACAATTATGAGCCATATCAGCTGGGAGGAAGAAGTCATCATAAAAAATGTGACTAGTAATTGGGAATAATTTAAGAACATCTTACTAGACACCCGAAAAGCCACAATCTCATAATTGAGGAAGGAGGTCGTGCTGTTAAAAATCCCCACCTGGTTTAAAAGCTGTAAAAAAAACAAACACAAACAACAACAAATGGAAGAATGGGGAAGTTGATATTAATGAATATACAGCAGAAATTAAGAATTGTAGAAAAAACTTATTAGGGAAGCCCAAGGATACAAGGAGAACTCTATGGTCAGCTGAGTTAAGAATAGTAAGAAGGAGTTTTTAAAATGTATCAGGACCAAAAAGAATCCTGACGATGCTATTGGTCCATTACTAGATGGAAATTGCAGAATAATCAATAATAATGCAAAAAAGGAAGAAGTATTCAACAAATATTTCTCTTCTGTATTTGGGGAAAAAAGAGAGGATATAGTCTTATCATATGGTGATAATACTCAAGATCAAGTGTAAGTAGTCTCTTGGCCTATCGAAGGCCGTGATCAAGTGTCTTGATGTTTTTGGTCTTTTGGCCTCGAGATGAAAACCTTGTCCGTGTCTCTGGGACCTTGAAGTAAAAATATTATCTAAGTTATATCTGGACGATGTTCAACAAAAGCTGCTGAAGTTAGACACTTAAATCAGCAGGTCCAAATAACATGCATCCAATATTTTAAAAAGAGCTGTCTGAAAAGCTTGCTCTAATGTTAATGTTGATTTGCACTAAGTCTTGGAGCATTGGGGAAGTTCCAGAAGACAGGAAGAAAGCTAACGTTATGCCATTTTTAAAAAAGGGTAAAATAGGATAACCTAGATAATAATAGGACTGTCAGCCTGACATCAATCCCAGGCAAGATAATGGAGCAGCTAATATGGGACTCAATTAATAAAGAATTAAAGGCAGCTAATATAATTAATGCAAATCTACATGGGTTTATGGAAAACAGATCCTGTCAAACTAATTGGATTTTTATTTTTTAAACAATTACAAGTTTGGTTGATAAAGGTAATAGTGTTCACATAATATACTTAGACTTTTGTGAGGTGTTTGATTTAGTACTTCACAACATTTTGATTAAAAAATTAGAATGATATAAAATTGACATGGCACACACAAAACAGATTAAACACTAGCTAAATGATAGGTCTTGAAATGTAATTGTAAATCACTGAGGGGTGCTTTTCTAGTGGGTTCCTATAGGGATTGGTTCTTGGTCCTATACTATTTTTACCAATGACCTGGAAGAAAACAAAATAATTGCTGATAAATTTGCAGATGACACAAAAATTCAGGAAGTGGTAAATAATGAAGAGGACAGGTCACTGATTCACAGTGATCAAGACTGTTTGGTAAACTGGGTGCCAAGCAAATAATATGTGTTTTAAGAGAGCTAAATGTAAGTGTATACATTTACAAACAAAGAAGGTCAGCCATATTTACAGGGAACTCTACCCTGTGTGACAGACCCAAACCAGTGGGGTACAGGAGTCTGGTAGAGGGCAAATATACCGGTCACTGGATGAGTAGTTTTCTGTTCCCTGAGTGACCAGTGCAGGGGCTGCACTAGAGTAATCAAGAACCTGCTAGAACCAATTAAGGCAGACAGGCTGATTAGAACACCTGCAGCCAATTAAGGCAGGCTAATCAGGGAACCTGGGTTTAAAAAGGAGCTCACTCCAGTCAGGCCGGGGAGAGCCAGAGGAGAGGAAGTGCATGTGAGGAGCTGGGAGCAAGAGGCGCAAGGAGCTGAGAGTGAGAGGTTGTGCTGCTGGAGGACTAAGGAGTACAAGTGTTATCAGACACCAGGAGGAAGGTCCTGTGGTGAGGATAAAGAAGGTGTTTGGAGGAGGCCATGGGGAAGTAGCCCAAGAAGTAGCTGTCATGCAGCTGTTACAGGCGGCACTATAGACAGCTGCAATCCACAGGGCCCTGGGCTGGAACCCAGAGTAGAGGGAGGGCCCAGGTTCCCCCTAAACCTCCCAACTCCTGATCAGACACAGGAGGAGTTGACCCAGACTGTGGGGAAGATCACTGAGGTGAGCAAAATCTGCCAATAAGCGCAGGATCCACCAAGGTAGAGGAGGAACTTTGTCACACCTGGGAAACAGTGACTCTGAAAAAGATTTATAGTTTGTGGTGGATAATCAGCTGAACACAAGCTCCTATTGACATAATATAGTCGCTATGGTTAGGAGGGGCCTCATTGCCAGTGCGAACACTGCTCCTGTCTCCTCCACCTGCGCCTGTATCCAGACAGACAATCTGACCACGGATCATAGAATCGTAGAAGATTAGAGTTGGAAGAGACCTCAGGAGGTCATCTAGTCCAGCCCCCTGCTCAAAGCAGGATGGCTGCCTTTACCCAGATCCTGGTGTGGATTTGCAGAGATTGTGTCCTGCATTTCCCACTCACAGAAAGCCAGGTTAGGGGGGGACCATCCAGTTCGAAAGGTGCCTGCTGGTGGAATCTCTCAGGAACCAGGTGGAAGAGCTAAAGGAGGAGGTGACTAGGCTAAGGTGCATCCATGCCCATGAGGAATTCCTCGAGAGATTTATATGGAGCCATTTGAGGCTGAGGAAGCAATCCAGCTACAGAGGACTGCTGTCACAACACTGGTGAAGGATATGGCTCTGTCACAGGGAGGACACTGGCTGGTTACTTCTGGCAGCAGGCAGAGCTCCACCCCTAATCCCAACCCACCATTATGGTGATGGAAAACCGATGTGCTGACCTAGCAATGAACGATTAGGAATCAGCCCCAAAAGTAGAGAAGGAGAAGCTATGTATCCCCAAGGCGTGGAGAATTGCAGCCACCACATCCAAGAAGTAATGTAGGGTAGTGGTGGTTGGTGACTCTCTTCTGAGTGGGAGATTGTCAAGGTTTTTTTCCCCCACTTTGAACTTTAGCGTCCAAAAAGTGGGAACCTGCATGGACCCTTCTAAGCTTAATTCCTAGCTTAGATCTGAAAACGCTGCCACCAGCCAAAATATAGTGTTTGGCACACTTTTTGTTCCCCCCAAAATCTTCCCTGGGGAACCCAAGACCCAAACCCCTTGGGTCTTAAAACAAGGAGAAATTAACCATCCCCCCTCCTTTCCCCTTCCCAGACTTTCCCCTCCCTGGGTTACCCTGAGAGGCTACATTGATCCAAACTCCTTGGATCTTAAAACAGAGAGGAATTAACCTTCTCCCCCACTCTTTCCCCCCCACCAATCCCTGGTGAGTTCAGACCCAATCCCCTGGGTCTTAAAACAAGGGAAAAAATCAATCAGGTTCTTAAAAAAGAAAGCTTTTAATTAAAGAACGAAAAAGTAAAAATTATATCTGTAAAATCAGGATGGTAAATGCTTACAGGGTATTCAGATTCATATAGACTAGAGGGACCTCCCCCCCTGGCCTGAGATTCAAAAGTTACAGCAAACAGAGGTAAAAATCCTTCCAGCAAAACACACATTTACAAGTTAAGAAAACAAACATAAGACTAATCCGCCTTTCCTGGCTATACTTACTATTTTGAAACATGAGAGACTGATTCAGAAAGACTGGAGAAAACCTGGGTATATGTCTGGTCCCTCTTAGCCCCAAGAGCGAACAACGAACAAAACAAACAGCACAAGCAAAGACCTCCCTCCACCGAGATTTGAAAGTATCTTGTCCCCCGATTGGTCCTCTGGTCAGGTGTCAGCCAGGTTTACTGAGCTTCTTAACCCTTTACAGGTAAAAGAGACATTAACCCTTAACTATCTGTTTGACAGAGATACACTGCTTGTCAGGGGCTCATATCTGAGATGTTAAGGAGGGATTGTTGAGGATCATCCAGTCCTGTGACTACTACCTCATGCTACTCATCCATGCGGGCATTAATGATAACTGCACGGTATGACCCCCTCAGCAGATCAGACGTGACTATGAGGATCTGGGAATAAGGGTGAAAGAGTTGGGAGCACAGATAGTGTTCTCTTCAATCCTTTCAATCGAGGGTAGGCACCTAGACAGAGACAGATGCATCCTGGAGGTGAATGCCTGGTTGCAAGGATGGTGTCGCCTGGAGGGCTTTGGCTTCATTGACCATGGGATGCTGTTCCAGGAAGAAGGACTGCTTATGCAGAGATGGGGTAAAACTATCTGTTGGGATATGTAAGGGTTAAGTAAAGACCCAGGTAACCGCTAGCATGGTATTAGGGAAGAAGGCAGCGGCAGGCACTGTCTCTTCACTTGATAAAGTGCTATCCCTCTCCCTTCCCTTCTCCTTGTGAAGGACTGATAAGCATTGCAGCTGCATAAGGAATGTGGGGATCTAAAGATTACTCTTCATGTAAAGCAGTGATATCTCCCCATCTCTTCCTTTCCCAGACACACAAAGGAGCTCAGGGTCATGGCCCCTTCCTCCCTTCCCTGTGAACTGCTGATCAAGGGAATCTGTGGCTGCACTTATTGCAAAAAAAGTATCTTCAAAGTAAAAACAATCTGTAGAATATGCTAATGTTGTAAACAGTAATTAAGGCGGGGAGAATTACATTCAGTATATAGCTACTGATATTCATTGTATGGGGGTTCATATTACTCAGTAAGGGTTTTGGGGGTGTTGTAGTAAATGCAGGTATTTACATACTAACTTAGATAAAAAGAATGTGCTGTAACTAATTCAGTGCTTACTCGAAAATTGGGTTGAGAGGAACAAGCACCACAATAAAGAAGCCCATCTATGCAATCTGCCTCTGGGTCAGCCTGCTCTTCTCTAACATATCGAGGAAGGGGAAGAGCATATTTGGACACAGATCGGCTAAGCTAGTGAAGAGGGTGTAACAAAGTGGGACTGTTCTTAATGTTTCCTCTGAATAATGTGTGGGTGCCTCAGTTTCCCCTATGCACTTAAGTCTCCAGTGTGCATGAATGGCCGACAATCCATCTCCTAGCAACAAATGGCCAGGGCCCTTGCAAGGGGATAGCTAAAGGTGAATAAAGAGATCAGGTGACCTCCTGGCCCGAGAAAGAGACAAAGGCCAGAAAGGGGGGGGGCTGGAGGGGGTTTCAGTTTGGAGCTGGCTAGTGATGGGAAGTGAGGGCAGATGGGGTTGTCTGGCTCGCTGGGCCCTAGAATGGACCCAGCTGAGGGATCCATTCTCTGTACCTACAAGCTCTGTTTTAGATCGTGTTCCTGTCATCTAATAAACCTGCTTTACTGGCTGGCTAAGAGTCACGTCTGACAGCGAAGTAGGGGTGCAGGACCCTCTGGCTTCTCCAGGACCCTGCCTGGGCGAACGCGCTGTGCGAAGCACACAGAGGGGCATATGCTGAATGCTCCAAGGTCAGACCCAGGAAAGAAGCCGTGTGAGCTTCTTGACCTGAAAACAGTCTGCTCCATGGGAGAGGAGGCTCCCTGAAGTCCTGACTGGCTTTGTGGGTAGAAGTCCCAGAGCACTGCCCAGGGACTCCGTGACAGAGGGCTTTAAACTAAGTGAAGTGGGCAGGTGACCAAAGCCCACAGGTAAGTCAAAAACATGGAAACCTGGGAGAAAGGCTGGAATTTGGGGGGAGCCTGGGTTGCCATAGCAGGGATAAAGGAGAGAAGACAAAACTCGGTGTGGGGGAATCAAATCAGCATCTTAGGTGTCTGTATACTAATGTGAGAAGTATGAGGAATAAGCAGGAAGAATTCAAAATGCTAGATATTATTTCATTATTGTATTATTACACTGCTCTACAACCAAAATGCTTCTGAAATAAATGTAGTCCAACTTTACTAATTCTGGGTCACTGAGAACGAAAATGATGCTTAAAATTGTTGATTGGCTCTAGTTTTCAAGATAAGCTATTGCGTCAGTATATACGACCCTTAACTTGGGAATGGCGGAGGATAAGTGAGTTATAAAGGGAAAGGATCTCAATTTAAACCAGAAATGACTAAAATACATCTTTGACTGGATCTATGAATAAATCTATGACTGAGTTTGGACAGTACTTGCTTTTTAGGCAAAATAATGAATGATGCAATCTGAAGCTGGTATTGTCATACATGATATGAATTGCATCCTGTTATTCCTAGAAGTCATGGATGATGCAATCATAACGAAGCTTACATCGCTCTGCTGAAAAAATTGCCCTATATCAGCTCTAGAAATCATACAGTGTCGTGCTCTCTTATTTGTCAGTGTTTGATTTTGCAAAGGGACAGATTTCTGTTTAGCCAAAGTGAGCAGAGATGCCTCGTACTTGTGTGAACAGTGCAGATAACTTCTGCTATGTTTGTGGTGAAGTGACTTTTGCATCACAAAAGTGCAGTATAACCACTATGGTTAAGAAAGCCTATCACCTTTATTTTGGCTGCAAAATTGGAGATCAGGACAAGAGGTGGGCCCCACACATCTGCTGCAACACTTGTGCAACAAATCTTCGCCAGTGGTTGAACAGGAAAAGGAAATCTATGCCTTTTGCAGTGCCAATGATTTGGAGAGAGCCAACAGATCATACCAGCAATTGTTACTTCTGCATGGTGCCTCCAGTTGGGAAAGGTGTGTCAAGGAAGAAAAAGTGGACTGTGCATTATCCAAACATTCCATCAGCTATACGCCCAGTACCCCACGGAGAAGGACTGCCGGTTCCTGATGCACCAGAACCATTCTCACTTGAGTCAGATGAGGAAGAGGAAGAGGATGAAACTTCTGGTCCTGAACCATCAATGTCACAGAACCCACATTTTCTCCCATCCTCCTCCTCTGAACCACACCTCCTAACACAAGGTTAACTGAATGACCTTGTCAGGGATTTGGAACTACCCAAGAGTAAGGCAGAGCTGTTGGGCTCCAGACTACAGCAGTGGAATCTCCTGGCAGGCTATCAGGGCAAATGGAGCCCATCAACGCTTGCAGACTATTGCTGGACAGTGACAAGAGATGCTCCATTTAATGAATACAAGAGACAAGCCAAGAAGCGCCGAGTAGACACTGAATAGGACTAAACTATGTACATAATAGTTTTTTGCCTTTTGTTTCATAATAAATTTTATTTATATAACCCTTTTGCTGATTTTTAAAGTGTTACATAGACAGGTGAAATATCATGTAAAGCAACCATAAACATATGAAAAGACCTAGGTTTACAATTTATGATTAAAACTCTACTATCTATACAATATACATGGACATAAAATGTAAAAACTTAAATATCTTAGAAACAGTAGCTAATCAGTTGTTTTAATTATCATATTTGAATTCAGCACATCAAAATACATAATAAATATCACATTTTATCTCTGAAGCAGATGACTTCTCAAAAATTGTAGACCAGTGTTGTTAGTAAATAAACACAACTATGACATATGGCCTCATAGAGACCTGGTGGGATAATATGCATGACTGGAATATTGGTGTAGAAGGGTACAGCTTGCTCAGGAAGGACAGGCAGGGAAAAAAAGGAGGAGTTGTTGCCTTATATATTAAAAATATACACACTTGGACTGAGGGTGAGATGGAAATAGGAGAGAGACTTGTTGAAAGTCTCTGGGTAAGGAAAAAAGGGGTAAAAAACAAGGTTGATGTCATGGTAGGGGGTCTACTACAGACTACCTAACCAGGAAGAAGAGGTGGATGAGGCTTTTTAAAAACAATTAACAAAATGATCCAAAGCACAGGACTTGGTGGTGATGGGGGACTTTAACTACTCAGACATCTGTTGGAAAAACAACACCGCAGGGCACAGATTATCCAGTAAGTTATTGGAATATACTGGAGACAATTTTTTTAATTTCAGAAGGTGGAGAAAACTACTAGGGAAGAGGCTGTTCTAGATTTGATTTTGACAAATAGGGAGGAACTGGGTGAAAAAAGACAGTTACCTCTTCTGTAGCTGGTGCTCTTTGAGATGTGTTGCTCATGTCCATTCCACAATAGGTGTGCATACTCGCCACATGCACTGGTGCCAAAAGCTTTCCCCCTGGCAGTACCTGTAGGGGAGCACCCCTAGTAACTCTTGGAGTGGAGCCTCTGGCACAGTATAAGAGGTGCTGCGCACTCCCCTCCTCCTCAGTTCCTTCTTGCTATACAGCTCCGACAGAAGGGAAGGAGGGAGGGATGTGGATTGTACACGAGCAACACATCTCGAAGAACACCAGCTTGGCTTTTCTTCTTCGAGTGATGGCTCATGTGCATTCCACAATAGGTGATTCCAAGCTGTATCTGTTGGAGGTGGGTAGAAGTTCACAGACACTCGGTATGGAGTACAGCCCTGCTGAACCTGGCGTTCTTGCTGGGTTGGGAGATGATCGTATAATGCGAGGTGAACATGTGAACTGAAGACCAGGTGGCAGCCCAACAAATGTCCTGAATGGGAACATGGGCTAGAAAGGCAGCCGAAGAGGCTTGCACCCTAGTCGAGTGTGCCCTCACAATCAGTGGTGGGTGGACTCCCACTAGATCGTAACAGTTACGAATACAAGAGGTGATCCAGTTGGAGAACCGCTCAATGGAGATAGGCAGACTCTCATGCGTTCGGCCAAGGCAATGAATAGCTGCGAGGACTTCCTGAATGCCTTAGTCCGCTCCAGGTAAAAGGCCAGAGCCTGTCTCACATCCAGCATGTGGAGGTGGTGCTCCTCACTGGACATGGGATTTGGGACAGAGCACTGGCAGGAAGATAATCTGACCCATGTGGTAGGTGGCGACCACATTGGGGAGGAATGAAGGATGTGGTTGGACCTGGACCTTATCCTTATGGAACACTGTGTACGGGGGCTTGGACATCAGGGCCCTGAGCTCCGAGACTCGTCTGGCTGACGTGATCGCCACCACCTTCCACAAGAGGTACGACCAGGAGCATGTAGCTAGCGGTTCAAATGGGGGATCTGTCAGCTGGGCAAGCACCAAGTTCAGGTCCCACTGCAGGACTGGGGGCCTAATGTGCAGGAAGAGACGATCCAATCCATTAAAGAATGGGCCAGTCATGGCATGGGAGAAGACCATGTGTCCCTACACCGGCAGGTGGAAGGCCGATATGGCCCCAAGTGCACCTTGACGGATGAGGGCGCTAGGTCCTGGGTTCTAAGGTGAAAGAGGTAATCCAAAGTTAGCTGAATTGAGGCAGCCATGGGCAACACTCCCCGATCAGCCACTCACTGTGAAAACTGAGACCACTTTGCTAGGTAGGTCCGATTCATGGAGGGCCGTCTGCTTTCCAGGAGGAAGCGCTGAACCCCTTCCGAGCACGTCCTTTCCTCCCAGCGTAATCACTGAGCAGCCACACCGTGAGGCGGAATGCCACTAGGTTGCGGAGGAGGAGACAGCCTTGGTCCTGAGAGCATGTCCGGGTGGGGCAGCCACGGCGGGTTAACTGCCAGGCTCGTGAGAGTACCGTATGAATGTTGCCTAGGACATGCTGGGGTGATCAGGAGGACCCAGGCCCTGTTCATTTATCTCTTTGCCAAGACCTTGCTGATTACTGGGATTGGGGGGAAGGCACAGAGAAGCCAGCCCGACCAGGATAGGAGGAAGGCATCGGTCATGGTGCCCATGCCCAACCCCCCGGAGCAGAAGCGGGGACACCGGCGGTTCTGCCATGTCATGAACAGGTCCACCTGGAGAGTGCCCCATGTTTGGAAAATCCTGTGCACCACCTCTGGGTGTAGTGACCACTCGTGCTGAGAGAAGTCTTGGCTCAGGCAATCCGCCCAGGAATTCCGGGCGCCCAGTAAGTGGTGGGCCTCCAGGCAGATATCGTAGGCTATGCAGAAGTCCACAGCCTGAAAGCTTCCTGGCAGAGGAGCAGGTCCCGCCTTGCCCGTTGATGTAAAACATCGAAACTGTGTTGTTTGTGAGAACCTTGACCACTCTGCCCTCCAGGTGCAACCGGAAGGCTACGTATGCCAGACAGACCGCCCTGAGTGCCTTGATGTTTCTATGAAGGGCAAGGTCCGGTGTGGACCACAGACCTTGGATCTGAACATTCCCCACATGGGCACCCCAGCCGACTACGTCAGACATCAGCTCCACCTATGGGGGCGATCACCGGTTCGGGCACAGTGAAGACCTTGTCCATCCTGTCTTTGGACTGGGAGAACACAGAGGCCAACTAGAGTTGGAGGGGCCTCATCCTCAGCCTGGTGTGGCGAACAACATATGTGCATGCCAACACGTGACCCAAGAGTTAGAGGCATACTCTGGCTGTGGTCACAGGGAACCCTGTGACTGTGTCGATGAGCCCTCTTAGGGTCTCGAACCTGTCTGGTGGGAGGGAGACCCTGGCCGATGCCACATCCAGGAATGCCTCGATAAACTCTATGTGCTGCACTGGAACTAACATGGACTTGGTGTCGTTTACCAACAGGCCCAGGGCAGCGCATGTGAACAGAAGGAGCGCAGTGTGATCCCGCACCTGCGACCAGGAGCTGCCCTTGACCAGCCAGTTGTCCGGAGAGGGGAAGATCTGGACCCCGTGACATCTGAGGTAGGCCACCACCACAGACATGCACTTTCTGAATACTCTGGGAGCAGTGGACAGGCCAAACGGGAAGACCGTAAATTGGTAGTGCTCCTGTCCAACTGTGAAATGGAGGAAACATCTGTGCCCCTTGAATATATGAATGGGGAAGTATGCATCCAGCAGATCAAGGGTGGCGTACCTGTTCCCAGGATCCAGAAAGGGGATGATGAAGGCCAGAGAGACCATGTGAAACTTGAGCTTTACTATGTGCTGGTTCAGGCCTCGCAGGTCCAGGATGGGCCTGAGCCCCCCTTTGGCCTTCAGGATAAGGAAATAGTGGAAGTAGTACCCCTTGCATCTGAATTACACTGACATCACTTCCACCATTCCTAGGCCAAGGAGCCGCCCCACCTCCTGCTCGAGCAGGGCCTCATGAGTGGGGTCCCCCAGGATGGACTGGGACAGAGGGTATGGGCAGGGTAGAGGTAAACTGGAGGGTATAGCCGCGGGAGACAGTACTGAAGACCCAACAGTCCGAGGTCAGCCGTGACCACTCCGGGAGAAAAGCACACAACCCATTGGAGAAGGGAAGCTTTATGGCAGGTGGATCCCTGGCATGAATTGGGAAGTCGCCCCCGGGCGTCCCATCAAAACTGACATTTTCCTGCGTGCTTGCCATTGGAAGGCCCAGGCTGGGGGGCAGACAGGGACTTCCTCTGCAGGTGCTTTTTATAGTCCCGAGCCTTTTTATAAGGGGGCTCATATTTAGAGTGGCTGGCCTGGGTGGGAGCCTGCTGAGGCCTAAACTTGGTCCTGGCTGGAGCCGGAACATAGAGTGTTGTGCGGGAATCTTTCAGGCCGTGCAATTTCATTTCCGTCTGTTCCGCAACAGGGCCATGCCATCGAACGGAAGGTCTTGCAAAGAGTTCTGTGCCTCACTGGACAGCCCAGACAGCAGGAGCCAACATGCCCTCCTCATGGATGCCGCGGAGGCCAGAGACCTTGCAGCTGTATCCACGGCATCTGACGTTGCCTGCAGGGTTGCCCTGGCAGCCACTGTACCCTCCTCCACCACCAGCGCTTTGAACTCCTCCTTGTCACACTCCAGGAGGGAGTCCTCGAATTTGGGTAGAGAGCCCCACAAACTGAACTCATACTGACCCAGGAGAGCCTGATGGTTCACCACCCTTAACAGGAAACTTGAGGACTAATAAACCTTTCTCCCAAATAAGTCCAGCCTCCTTGAGTCTTTATTTTTTGGAGTAGGGGCTGGTTGGCCCTGCCTCTCCGTGGCTGACCGACTTGACCACCAGGGAGTTGGGAACAGGGAGGGGGAACAGGTATTCATGCCCCTTGGTGGGCACACAGTACTTTCTGCCCTCTTAGAGATGGAGGGCAAGGAAGCCAGGGTTTGCCACAAGGTGTTTGAAATTTTTGAGACCCCTTTGGGGAGTGGGAGGGCCACCCTGCCCGGTGCCAAGGCCGATAGGACACTGAAGAGGGAGTCCAAGGCTTCCTCCACCTCCTTGGCCTGAAGAGGAGGCTTGATGCCTCCTTTCAATAATTCCTGGTGAGCTTTAGTCCTCCTGTGGAACAGAGGGAGGAGGTGCTGTAATTGCCTTATTGAGGAGGAGGAGGAGGATGATGATGTGTGTGCGGTGCTCTGTGTACCCACCCGTACCAGAGGTCTCACCACTTGGTCGTCCTCCAGGTGTGGAACGAAAGACGCACACCCCACCGACTCCTTTCTGGGAGGCTGGAAAAGGGAGGCCGGGAAAGGGAGGCCAACGGTCTTTTCAAGGCTCCAGCCACTGAGCGAGCCCCCACAGGGGGCTGCGTTGGGGGCCATAGGTATCATGGTGCTGGCCTAATGCCTCTGCACCTGCAGTGGCACCGGCGGAGCTGGCTGTTCAGCCTGACTAGCCTGTCCCATTGACCGATGACTACGAAGGAAGGCCAGGCTGGTGTATGACCTGCCGCTGTCCCTGGATTGGGAGGAGCGGTGGCATCGGGAATGGTGCTGATCACGAGACCATGATCCCAACGTGGAAGAGTGTACCACTGGTAGCAGCTGCTCCACGATTGGCTCCGGTGGGCAAATCCGCTACAGCAAGGTGCTGGCAATCGATGCCTGGGACTGCGGGAGCAATGCCACAGCAGGCCCTGGAATGAGATGAAGAATGGGAACTGCGTCGACGCCTGTATTGCAACAGGCTACGGTAGCCTCTCAGAGATGAGGACCTTCAGTGCCTTCTGTCTTGGTCTTGACAGAATCCGGTCCCTCAATGCAGAGCGGTGCCTAGAACCCCTGTCAGTCGGAATCCAGCCAGACAACCCAGTGGGGCTTGACGGGGACTGGTGAGGACTGCGCATGGGGCGGTCACTGAGAGGTAAAAGGCGTCGGGAACATTCCCTCAACTGCGAATGGTACTGATCAGATGGCGATTGTGGAAATCCAAGTGGTGGCTTGCCTGTGGACCAGGGAGACAACCGTGGTGGTGCCTCTGGTACTGGCAGAGACAGAACGTCTTGGGCCTCAGAGTCTCTGGATTAAGTTCAGAAGTGTGAGCAACAAGAGTGATGTCGTGGAGGAAGTCTGCTGTAGACCACCAGACCAGGGGGATGAGGTGGATGAGGCTTTCTTCCGGCAACTAGCAGAAGTTACTAGATCGCAGGACCTGGTTCTCATGGGAGACTTTAATCATCCTGGTATCTGCTGGGAGAGCAATAGAGCGGTGCACAGACAATCCAGGAAGTTTTTGGGAAGTGTAGGGGACAATTTCCTGGTCCAAGTGCTGGAGGAACCAACTAGGGACAGAGCTCTTCTTGACCCGCTGCTCACAAACAGAGAAGAGTTAGTATGGGAAGCAAAAGTGGATGGGAACCTGGGAGGTAGTGACCATGAGATAGTTGAGTTCAGGATCCTGACACAAGGAAGAAAGGAGAGCAGGAGACGGACCCTGGACTTCAGAAAAGCAGACTTTGACTCCCTCAGGGAACTGATGGGCAGGATCCCCTAGGAGAATAACATGAAGGGGAAAGGAGTCCAGGAGGGCTGGCTGTATTTGAAAGAATCCTTATTGAGGTTGCAGGAAAAAACCATCCCAATGTGTAGTAAATAAGAACAGTAAATATGGCAGGCGACCAGCTTGGCTTAACAGTGAAATCTTTGCTGATTTTAAATGCGAAAAAGCAGCTTACAAGAAGTGGAAGATTGGACGAATGACCAGGGAGCAGTATAAAAATATTGCTCAGGCATGCAGGAGAGAAATCAGGAAGGCCAAATCACACTTGGAGTTGCAGCTAGCAAGAGATGTTAAGAGTAACAAGAAGGGTTTCTTCAGGTATGTTAACAAGAAGAAAGTGAAGGAAAGGGTGGGCCCCTTACTGAAAGAGGGAGGCAACCTAGTGACAGAGGATGTGGAAAAAGCTAATGTACTCAATGATTTTTTTGCCTTTGTCTTCACAAACAAGGTCAGCTCCCAGACTACTGCACTGGGCAGCTGTGACGAACTGGGAATGTTCTTAATGTTTTCTCTGAACACTGTGTTGGTGCCTCAGTGTCCCCATGGCAGTTCTTAAGTATCTGGCAGAGCAAAGGGCCAGTGCACCTAAATGCCTGACACTCTGTCTCCTAGCAACTGATGGCCTGGGCCCCTCCTCTGCAAAGGTGCCAGCTGAAGGTGTTGGAGACAAAGGGATCAGGTGACCTCCTGGCCCGGAAAAGGAGCTGAGCAGAGAGAAGGGGCTGGGAGGGGTTGTTAGTCTGGAGCTGGCTGAGGGCAGACGTGGGGGTCTGGCTCACTGACCCCCAGAATGGACCCGGCCGAGGGGTCTGGTTCTCTGTACCTACAAGCTCTGTTTTAGACCCTGTTCCTGTCATTGAATAAACCTCTGTTTTACTGGCTGGCTAAGAGTCACGTCTGACTGCAAAGTGGGGGTGCAGGACCCGGTGGCTTCCCCAGGACCCCGCTGGGGTGGACTCGCTGTGGGAAGCGCATGGAGGGGCAGAGGATGCTGAATGCTCCAAGGAGAGACCCAGGAGGTGAAGACGTGTGAGCTTCTTGCCCTGAACAAGTCTGCTCCAAGGGAGAGGAGGCTCCCCAAAGTCCTGCCTGGCTTGGTGGGGAGGAGTTCCGGAGCATCGCCTGGTGACTCCGTGACAGCAGCACAGTATGGGGAGAAGGGGACCAACCCTCTGTGAAGAAAGAAGTGGTTTGGGACTACTCAGAAAAACTGGACGAGCACAAGTCCATGAGGCCGGATGTGCTGCATCCGAGGGTGCTAAAGGGGTTGGTGGATATGATTGCAGAGCCATTGCCCATTATCTTCAATTATCTAAACATCAAAAAAGATACTTACGAAAAGCGGAAACTAGGTCAAATTACAAAGGATGAATACAAACACACACAAGTATGTAGGGGCAAAATTGGAAAGGCTAAGGCACAAAACAAGATCAAACTAGCTGGACACAAAAGGTTAACAAGGAAACATTTAACAAATATATTAGAAGCAAGAGGAAGACCAAGGACAGGATAAGCCCGTTACTCAATGAGGGCGGGGGGGAAACAATAACAGAAGATGTGGAAATGGCAGAGGTGCTTAATGATTTCTTGGTTTTAGTTTTCACCAAGAATGTTGGTGGTGATTGGATGTCTAACAAAGTGAATGCCAGTGAAAATGAGACAGGATCAGAGACTAAAATAAGGAAAGAGCAAGTTAAAAATTACATAGACAAGGTAGATGTCTTCAAATCACCAGGGCCTGATGAAATGCATCCTAGAATACTCAAGGAGCTGACTGAGGAGATATCTGAGCCATTAGCGATTATCTTTGAAAAGACATGGAAGACAGGAAAGATTCCACAAGACTGGAAAAGGGCAAATACAGTGCCAATCTATAAAAAGGGAAATAAGGACAACCCGGGGAATTACAGTCTAGTCATCTTAACTTCTGTTCCTTGAAAGATTATGGAGCATACAATTAAGCAATCAATTTGCAAACACCTAAAAGATAATAAGCTGATAAGTAACAGTCAGCATGTATTTTTAAAGAACAAATCATGTCAAACCAACCTGATAGCTTTCTTTCACAGGGTAACAAGCCTTGTGGATGAGGGAAGCAGTAGATGTGGTATATCTTGACTTTAGTAAAGCTTTTAATACTGTCTTGCATGACCTTCTCAAACAAACTAGGGAAATCTGCTATAAGGTGGGTGGCATAACGGGTTGGAAAACCACTCCCAGAGAGTAGTTATCAGTGGTTCACAGTCATGCTGAAAGGATATAATGAGTGGGGTCCCGCAGGGATCAGTTCTGGGTCTGGGTCTGTTCAATATCTTTACTCATTTAAATAATGGCATAGAGAGTACACTTATAAAGTTTGTGGTTACCACCAAGCTGGGAGGGGTTGTAAGTGCTTTGGAGGATAGGATTAAAATTCCAAATGGTCTGGACAAACTGGAGAAATGGTTTAAAGTAAACAAGATGAAATTCAATAAAGACAAATGCAAAGTACTCCACTAAGGAAGGAGCAATAAGTTGCACACATACAAAATGGGAAATGACTGCCTAGGAAGGAGTACTGCAGAAGAGGTTCTGGGGGTCACAGTAGATCACAAGCTAAATATGAGTCAACAGATAGGCACTGTTGCAAAAGAAGTGAATATCATTCTGGGATGTATCAGCAGGAGTGTTGTAAGCAAGACACGAGAAGTAATTCTTCCACTCGACTCCATGCTAATTAGGCCTCAGACGGAGTATTGTGTCCGGTTCCAGGTGCCACATTTCAGGAAAGATATGGACAAATTGGAGAAAGTCCAGAGAAGAGCGACAAAAATGATTAAAGGTCTAGAAAACATTACCTATGAGGGAAGATTGAAAAAATGGGGTTTGTTTAGTCTGGAAAAGAGAAGACTGAGAGGGGACCATGATAACAGTTTTCAAGTACATAAAAGGTTGTTACAAGGAGGAGGGAGAAGAATTGTTCTTATTCTCTAAGGATAGAATTAGAAGCAATGGTCTTAAACTGAAGAAGGGAGCTTTAGTTTGGACATTAGGGAAAGTTCCCTAACTGTCAGAGTGGTTAAGCACTGGAATAAATTGCCTAGGGAGGTTGTAGTATCACCATCATTGTCTAAACTGCTCTTAAAAATCTCCAAACACGTGTCAGGGATGGTCTAAATAATACTTAGTCCTGCCACGAGTGCAGGGGACTGGACTAGATGACCTCTCGAGGTCCCTTCCAGTTCTATGATTCTACGTTGTGGCCAAAAGGGCTAATGCATAACCAAAGGAATCTCAAGTAGGAGTAAAAAGGTTATTTTTTACCTCTATATTTAGCGCTGCTGCAACCACTACTGGAATGTGTCCTGCTCTGGCATCCACAGTTCAAGAAGGATGTTTATCAGTTGGAGAGGGTTCAAAGAAGGGCCACAAGAATGATAAAAGGATTAGAAAACATGCCTTATACTGATAGACACAAGGAGCTCAATCTATTTGGCTTAGAAAAGAGAAGGTGAAGGGATGACTCGATCACAGTCTAGAAGTACTTACATGGGGAACAAATATTGAATAATGGGCTCTTCAATCTGGTAGAGAAAGGTCTAACATGACCCAGTTACTAGAATTTGAAGCTACACAAATTCAGAGCAGAAATAAGGCATACATTTTTAATGAATAAGTAATTAACCATTGGAACAGTTTACCAAGGATCATGGTGGATTTTCCATCACTGACAATTTTTATATCAAGATCGGATGTTTTTCTAGAAGATTTGAGGAATTATTTTGGTGAAAGTTCTATGGTCTGTGATATTCAGGAGATTATACTAGATGACCATAATGATCCCTTTCTGGCCTTAGAGTCTATGAATAAGGCTATGATTTTTTTACTTCTACCTCAGATGGGTGGGAGCTTCAGGGTACCCCTGCCACGCAGCGGGAGACCCCCAGAGCTGGTGGGGACCCCCCAGCACTCCCAGCAGACCCTGCAGCTGAGCTTCCTAATTTGTCATGGATATTTTTAGTAAAAGTCACAGACAGGTCACAGGCTTCCATGAATTTTTCTTCATTACCTGTGACCTGTCTGTAACTTTTACTAAAAATATCTGAGACAAAATCTTAGCCTTATCTATGAATCTAGGACTCCAGCAGCCATGGGCCATGCAAGCATTCACTTCTCAGCCCATGCAGGCTTTGCTATCCTTCTGCAGGTTAGCAATAGGCACACTCCAACCCGAGCCCTCCAAACATCTCTCTGTAGTACTTAGTCCCTGGTCCACGAGACACTCAGCATCACAGATACACTATTCCCAAAGGAATAGTACACCTCAGTTTCCCAGGTACACCTCAGGATCACTGCTCTGCTTAATTTACAGCTCTTAGATTTGTTTACAGTAAAAACAAGTATAAGTTTATTTAGCCAAGAAAAGAGCTTCAAGTAATAGCAAGTAGGTAGAAGTACTGGAGACAGTTGGTTACATCTAACACAAAATAATAGATCTTAAACTAATTTTGATGGAATATATGGGCTAAAAGGTGTTAATATATAACTCAGTCACTGTCCAACATCAAACAACTGGAAATGAGGTTCTGGGTTTCTCATGCAGAAACCTCAGCCTGCTTGGTACCATGACAAGCATACAATTAAACAGTGCTTTAATCTTTTAATAAAGATACAGAAAAGAAGGAAAAACAATTAAAGCCTTTGAAATGTAAAGTATTAAGTAAGGCTTTCATTTTAACAACATTTTTTGTTCTCTTTCCCTTTAGCAGGAGAGAGTTTTCTAAAGCAAACCCCCTTTTGTTTGACAGTCTCCAAGATGCTACCAAAGGTGGTGGTAACTCCCGTTCTGGGTAAAAGTGAGCTGAGACAGGCTGAAGCCGGCTTCTTTGGATCTGAACCAGGTGGATCCTTAGGCTCAGCTCCAGCTAAGTAGGTCACTGCTTTATGAATCAGGTGTGGTCCTTTTGCCTCTCCTACAGGGGATCAGTGCCTGAAGCAAGTCTCCTGGAATGCTCCATGCTCAGAGACCCTTTTTGGGGCTTTTTGGCTGCAAGACCCCCTTGCAGAACATTGCCTGCAGCTAGTTCTGGAGCTCTTTCCTAGCCCATGGTGTTAAGGTCCTGCACATGTAGCAGACAAGTGCACTTCCATGGGGCAAGCTTAACATATTTTCCACTTCAGATGCCCATGTGGAGAACAGCCGGAACAAGAGGTACAAATCTCTTGGAGGTCTGATCTGCTATATCAGACCCAACGACTCATGACAAGAGCACAAACAGCCGCACAGGTGCCATAATGTATTTAAAAATCAGAATTTGGAGCAAACAAACTAGAACCAACTAGAACTGACTAAAACAAACAAAAGACTTTTTTATTCTTAAAGCCCTGGGAACAAAGTTCCAAAAACCCAGGTCAAGGAAGCTAAGTGAGGTTCCACATCTGCTCGCTATTGTGATTGGAAGTAAATGAAATATATGACACACCCTCGTCCTGCTTCTATTCTAACTCTTTGAGCATTCTGAGCCATGAGGGCAGGGAAAGGGGACACACAAGGATGCTCCAACAAGCACTGCTTTCTAGATGTTTTCACCTATCCCCACTGCACAGTTGGTGCATCCCATGAATGGAAACATACAGAGGATGCTCAAAGAAAAACTTGTGCTTTCCACTCTAATACATTTGACCCACCTGCTTTCAGATGCTGTGACTCCACTTCCCCACTCTGGCTCCTCTCTGACTGAATTCCAAGCTTCCAATTTCCCTATAATATGAAGGGAACTCCATCCTTGCTCACCTGCCTTTGGTGCTGCTCCTCTATGACCTGTGACTTGGAGAGGGGTGACTTCACACAATCTTGCACAATCCTTTGCAAGTGACTTAGCTGCTGGTCTTTGTCCGCCAAGGCCATAAAGTACTGTTCTTTTGCCCTCTTATTCTGCATCTCCCATGTGGTCTTCTCCTGCCTGCAAAGCAACATATAGTCGACATTACAGAGGGCACTTCCTACAGTATGTCCTGAATAGTCACCTGCAGTACTCAGGAAGCCCAACACAGGCCTAGCAGGGGAACAGACTCATTACTCCCACAGTTAACCTGTGCCAGGAGAGTTTCTTTGCAACAAGACACTGCTGCTTAGAGACAGAGACACCCAACTCACACAGTTGAAGACTTAAACAGAGCAGGAAGCCATTCTGCAGTTGGCTTGAGGGCTGCAGCATGTTCACTGCTACACACTTACAGTACCCCTGGACAATATGTTTTCCTTTGTCTTCAGACAGCTTGGACTAGACTGTGATAAACAACTTGTGTCAGTCTGCAAGGCAGGGATGAAAAGTAAATCAGTCTTCTCATTGGCTGGTTAATTTTGGCTCTGTGGGGAAGGACAGACTGCTGTGTGAATATTTATGGACTGCATTTGTTAAAGGTGACAGCAGCATAGGCTGGGCATCAAATTAATAAAATACAGAATTACTCACCCATAAGTAAGGATGGCTTCTGCAGTAACACAAAGTTAGGTTAACAATCTACGGGGCCTCAGAGAAGAAAATGGTCACCAGTGGGGAAGGGAGAAATTTGCTACCACGTTCTAGTACTGCATAAATTAGGTATAATATTGGATGGGGTTAGTTATACATTCCTCTGCAATATGCAATACTAGCCACCACTGGAGGCAAGAAACAAAATTAGAAGAGCCATTGGCTTATTCCAGAATGACAGTTTTATATAACCACCTGACCTCATCCTCCAGCCATCCGCTCTATTCCCAATGGGACCCCCCAAATCTTGCATCAAGGAAATTATTTGCCCCCATGGACCCGTATGCAGAAGGGCTGTTCTTACCTGAGCTGGTCGAGCTCCTGTTGGCAGGACAGCATTCCCTGCCTCAGTTGTTCTTGGAGACAATACTGTTTATCAGCCTCTTGCCGATACTCCTGCAGTCGAGCCTTTAAGTGAGAGATCTCAGCTGTTTCCATGCCAATCTGCAGGTACTGCTGCTGCAGATTCTTCAGCTCTGTCAACTTTAATCAAAGGAAAAGAGCAGAATGACAAATCCTGTAACTGATGCCGAATAGACAGGCAAGGTTTTTAAAATTATTTACAGGAATTCCTAAGGTGCTCTTCACTATGGTATCTGGAGAAGGTGGTCACATCCAGCAGTCAGGCAGAGCTTATGGAGTGAGCCATCACTTACTAGACAAGTCCTGCAAAAGTAGTTCAAACAGCATCAGTGCTGGTGAACTGACCAATTTTGATTTAAAAAAAGATGGTTACTCACCTTTGTAACTGTTGTTCTTTGAGAAGTGTTGCTCATATCCATTCCAATTAGGTGTGTGCGCGCCGCGTGCATGTTTGTCAGAAGATTTTTACCCTAGCAACACTCAGTGGGTCGGCTGGGTCGCCCCCTGGAGTGGCGCTGTTAAGGCACCAGATATATACCTCTGCTGACCCAACAGCCCTTCAGTTCCTTCTTGCCGGTTACTCCGACAGAGGGGAAGGAGGACGGGTTTGGAATGGACATGAGCAATACATTTCGAAGAACAACAGTTACAAAGGTGAGTAACTGTCTTTTCTTCTTCGAGTACTTGCTCATATTGATTAGGTGATTTCCAAGCCTTACCTAGGCGGTGGGGTTGGAGTGAGATGTTGCAGAATGCAAAACTGCTGAGCCAAATGCTGCATCATCTCTGGACTGTTGAACCAATGCGTAATGTGAGGCAAAGGTGTGAATCAATGACCAGGTAGCTGCCCGACATATTTCCTGGATGGGAACATGGGCCAGGAAGGCGGCAGATGAAGCTGGAGCCCAAGTAGAATGGGCGGTGAGGTGGCTAGCCGGAACGTGAGCCAAATAATAGCATGTATGGATGCAGGATGTTACCCAAGATGAAATTCATTGGGATGAGACCGGTAGGCCTTTCATCTGGTCTGCCACAGTTACAAAGAGCTGAGGTGACCTTTGAAAGGGTTTTGTTCTCTTGATATAAAAGGTGAGAGCCCTGCGAACGTCTAGAGTGTGCAGCTGTTGTTCCCAACGCGATGGGTGCGGCTTCGGGAAAAAGACTGAGAGGAAGATGTCTTGATTGACATGAAAGGCAGACACCACCGTAGGGAGGAAGGAGGGCTGTGGTCGCAGCTGTACCTTGTCCTTATGGAATACCGTATATGGGGGGTCCGCTGTCAAGGCTTGAAGCTCAGATACTCGTCTTGCCAAAGTAATAGCGATGAGGAGGGCCGTCTTCCAGGAAAGGTACAGCAGCGAGCAGGTGGCCAGTGGTTTGAAAGGAGCATCAATAAAGTTTGGCTAGCACCAGGTTGAGATCCCAGATAGGGGTTGGGCATCTGACTTGAGGGTACAAACGTTCCAATCCCTTGAGGAACCTTGAAACTATGGGGTGAGAGAAGATTGATTGGCCATTTTCCCCTGGATGGAAGGCAGAGATGGCTGCCAGATGCACCTTTATGGAAGAGACTGGTAGGCCCTGTTCTTTCAGGGACCAGAGGTAGTCCAGGACAGTAGGAACGGACACCTGCCTGGGGACTGAGTTACGCTGAGCGCACCAGTAGGAGAAACGCTTCCACTTGGCCAGATATATCATCGTAGTGGAAGGCTTCCTACTGCCCAAGAGCACCTGTTGGACCGAGGCAGAGCAACGCAACTCAGACTGGCTCAACCATGCAGCAACCATGCTGTGAGGTGAAGAGACTGCAGGTCCGGATGGTGAAGCCTGCCGAAGTCCTGTGTTATGAGATCCGGCCAGACTGGCAGGGGCATCGGGTCTGCCACTAAGAGGTCGAACAACATGGTGTACCAGTGCTGCCTCAGCCACGCTGGAGAAATCAGTATCAGGTGGGCGCTGTCCCTGAGGAGCCTGAGTAAGACTCTGTGGACGAGCGGAAACGGTGGGAAGGTATAGAGTAGATGCCTCTTCCACGGGATCAGGAATGCATCTGAGAGGGAGCCCAGGGAGCATCCCTGGAAGGAGCAGAACACCTGGCATTTCCTGTTCTCTCGGGAGGCAAAGAGGTCTATGTGGGGAACCCCTCACTTCCGGAAAACAGAATGGATGACGTCCAGATGAAATCGACCACTCGTGAGACAGGAAGGATCTGCTGAGGTGATCCGCCAGAGTGTTCTGGACTCCTGCGAGAAGAGACGCTACCAAATCGATCGAGTGGGCTATGCAAAAGTCGCAGAGGTGGACGGCTTCCTGACAAAGGAGGGAGGAGTGTGCTCTGCCCTGCTTGTTTATGTAAAACATGGCTGTTGTGTTGTCCGTGAACACTGATACACAACGGCCTTGGAGATGGTCTCGAAACACTTGGCATGCTAGATGGACCGCTCTCAGCTCCCGCACATTGATGTGCAAGGCCAGCACTTGAGGCAGCCAGAGGCCTTGAATGAGAAGGTCCTCGAGGTGGGCACCCCAACCCAGAGATGACGCGTCTGTGGTTAGGGCCATCGAGGGTTGCGGTGGGTGGAATGGCATCCCTGCACAGACTAGAGTGGGTTTTAGCCACCAGGTTAGGAAGCCCAGAACCTTCCGGGGAATAGTGAGCACCGAGTCCAGGCTGTCTGTGTGGTTGGTATATTGAAGCAAGCCAGGTTTGAAAGGGATGGAGGCGTAGCCTCGTGTGCTTGGTCACGAAGGTGCAGGAGGCCATGTGACCTACTAGGCTGAGGCAAGTGCGCATCGACATTGTCAGGAAGGTTTGAAGACCTTGAATAATTGAAGCCATTGCTTGAAAATGCGACTGCGGGAGGCAGGCTCTGGCCAGATTGGAGTCCAGAACCACTCCTATGAAGTCTATTCTCTGCGTGGGTGTCAGAGTAGATTTCTCTGTGTTGATCATCAGGCCTAGGCTCCCGAAGAGGTCTTTGACGATGAGCAGGTTCTGCGACACTTGTAATTGGGAAGTCCCTTGAATGAGCCAATCGTCGAGATATGGGTAGATGTGTACCCGATGACGCTGGAGGGAGGCGGCGACTATAGCCATACATTTTGTGAACACACGTGGAGCTGTGGAAAGGCCAAACGGAAGTACAGTGAACTGAAAGTGTTGATGGTTGGCCACAAAACGGAGGTACCGTCTGCATGGAAGGTAAATTGCGATGTGGAAATACGCGTCCTTTATACTGAGGGCGGCATACCAGTCTCCCGGATCCAGGGACAGAATAATGGTCCCCAGGGTTACCATGTGGAACTTCAGCATTATTATGACTTTGTTGAGTTCTCACAGGTCTAGGATCGGTCGCAGACCTCCCTTTGCCTTGGGGATTAGGAAGTAGCAAGAATAAAACCCCTTGCCCCTCATGTCTTTTGGTACCTCCTCTATGACTCCCATGGCTAAGAGCGACTGGACCTCTTGTAAGAGGAATTGCTCGCGAGAGGAGTCCCTGAAGAGGGACAGGGAGGGAGGGTAGGAAGGTGGGGTTGAAACAAACTGGAGGTAGTATTCCACTTTCACCGTGTGCAGGACCCAACGATCTGAAGTTAGCTGGGACCAGGCAGGGAGGAATTGTGAGAGGTGGTTGAAAAAGGGAGGAGAAGGATCTGGTAGAGCAACTGGTGGGCTGCCCTCGGGTATCCCATCAAAAGTTCTGCTTGGGGTTCCGCTGGTGGTTTAGGGAGCGCCTGATTTTGACCTTCTTGAGGGCCAGACTGTCTCCGATGATTCCCTCTACCACGCCTTCTGCTAAAGTCCTGACGCAGCCTAGGCGGGGCGTTAGGGCAGTGTGGCTGGGGCCAGAAGGTCCTGCATTAGGTCACTGGCGTGTGCATACCCAGTGAGCACATTATAAAGCGATTGTCCTTCGGACTTTGCAATCTGGGGTCAGTTTTATCTGAGAACAGGCCCTGGCCTTCGAAGGGCAAATCCTGAATAGTTTGTTGTAATTCAGGGGCAAGGCCTGATACCTGGAGCCAGGAGACAGGCCTCATCGTCACTCCTGATGCCAGAGTTCTGGCTGCAGAGTCCACTGCATCCAGAGAGGCTTGGAGGAAGGTTCTTGCTACCTTTTTACCCTCCTCAAGTAGGGTCGTAAATTCTTGACGGGACTCCTGGGGAAGAAGCTCCGTAAACTTGAGGAGCGTCATCTGTGTCAGGTGGAACCTGGATATCTGCAGATGGTATCGGAGCCTCATCCGTGCCCGTGGGGGGGAGGGTGGTGGCTTACTGTCGCCTCTGGTACCTGGTGTTCTGACGAGGCTGACCGTGGAGCCACTGATGGAGCACCTTGGGCCTGGTGGTTTGCCCATGGTGTCCAGAAGGACCAGTGATGAGGCCCTTGCTCATGGCTCTGGCTCTCTGGGAATATATGGCTGGAGATGTCACAGTCACGCTCCTGAGGATAGGATGTGCTACCAACCTGCGATGACACCGATGTGTGTCTCGATGGCCGATAGACCCTGGGAGGGCACCACTGTTCTGGATGCTCGATCCCGGGGCGGTACCGGGGAGCGGCAGCGGGAGCTAGAATGGTGCCGCGAGCGAGACTGAGACCTTCTACCACAGTGGTGCTGAAAGGTCGACCGGGATCTCGAGTTCCTTTGTCTGGAGTGACTGCGGGATACATGATGCCGAGAAAGGTGCCGTGAGTGAGATCGGTACCGGGAGTATCCGGCCGGGAAACGAGATGTCGAATGGTGCCACGAGTACGACCGGTACCGTGACGGAGAGCGGTGCTGGGACTGTGAGCGGTGTTGCAAGTGGGAACGGCATGATCAAGAGCATCTGTGAGACCGTGATCTTGAACGATGTCTCTCTGTTGGACCAACGGAAGATGGCCTTTCCAGGGCCGGTTTTCCGATGGATTGTATGACCCGCACTGGCGGTGCTGGGGGTTGAGGCCATATCGACTCCATCATGGCGATGAGCTCCCTTGCTGTAGAGAAGGTGTTCGGTGTAAAAGAGAGGGAAAGCTCAACCATAGCATGAGCTGGGGAGCTGCCAGGCACCGGACTCAAAGGTCCTTGTGGGACCAGAATCGACGGTGCTGCACTCGGTGGAGCTGCAATCGGCGGTACCTCAGTCGACGGTGCCGCGGCAGAGGACGGTGCCGGATGAACCGTCTTCGAAGAGCGCGCCTTCTGTGGAGCTGAAGCAGCTGGAGTGCTATGTTGCTTCCTGGGTCTCGGGGACAGGGAGCGGTGCCAAGCAGGGATTGGTGCCGGGGCTCCTTCTCGGTACCGGAGCGGTCCGGGGACGAAGGGGAGCTCCTTACAGAAGCAGTCTGTTGGGCGCTCGGTACCGACGCTGCAGGACTAAGTGCCGACTCCATGAGGAGCTGTTTCAATTGAAAGTCCCGCTCCTCCTTCATCCTTGGTTTAAATGACTTGCAGATGCGGCACTTACCGGTAAGGTGGGATTCCCCTAGGCACTTGAGGCAGGAGTTGTGGGGATCCCCTATTGGCATCAGCTTTTGGCACACTGAGCACGATTTGAATCTCCCATGCAGTTCTGGTCTCCCATGTTTAAGAAGGACGAATTCAAACTGGAACAGGTTCAGAGACGGGCTACTAGGATGATTCGAGGAATGGAAAACCTGTCATATGAAAGGAGACTCAAAGAGCTTGGCTTGTTTAGTTTAGCCAAAAGAAGGCTGAGGGGGGATATGCTTGTTCTTTATAAACATATGAGAGCGATTAATATTAGGGAGGGAGAGGAATTATTTAAGCTTAGTACCAATGTAGACACAAGAACGAATGGGTATAAACTGGACACTTGGAAGTTTAGACTTGAAATTAGACGAAGGTTTCTAACCATTAGAGGAGTGAAGTTCTGGAACAGCCTTCCAAGGGGAGTAGTGGGGGCAAAAGACATATCTGGCTTTAAGATTAAGCTTGATAAATTTATGGAAGGGATGGTATGATGGGAGAGCCTAATTTTGGCAACTGATCTTTGATTATCGCCAGATAAGTATGCCCAGTGGTTGGTGATAGGATGTTGGATGTGATGGGATGGGATCTGAGTTACTGCAGAGAATTCTTTCCTGAGTGCTGGCTGGTGAGTCTTGCCCACATGCTCAGGGTTTAGCATATTTGGGGTCGGGAGGGAATTTTCCTCCAGGGCAGATTGGCAGAGGCCCTGGAGGTTCTTCACTTTCCCCTGCAGCGTGGGGTATGGGTCACTTGCTGGTGGATTCTCTGCAGTTTGAGATCTTCACACCACAATTTGAAGACTTCAATAACTCAGGCATAGGTTAGGGGGTTTTTACAGAAGTGGATGGGTAGGGTTCTATGGCCTGCTTTGTGCAGGGGGTCGGACTAGATGATCACATTGGTCCCTTCTGACCCTAGAATCTATGAATCCCGGTGGCTTGGGAACGGGCCCATACCGGGGTGGAGGAAAGGGGATAATCCCCTATCCTCCCTTAAACTATATACACTAACTATAAATACAACAAATTATACACAAAATAAACAGCAAAGAACTACGAGTAGCTAGGGATGTGGAGATCAGCAAAGCCGCGCTCCACAGTTCCAACGGCCGTCACGGGTGGTAAGAAGGAATAAAAAGGGCCGTTGGGTTGGCAGGGGTATATATCCGGCGCCATAACAGCGCCACTCCAGGGGGCAACCCAGCCGACTCACCGAGTGTTGCTAGGGTAAAAATCTTCCGATGAACGTGCATGTGGCGCGCGCACACCTAATTGGAATCGATATGAGCAAGCACTCGAAGAAGAATTGCCAGAAACAAAGACCTTAGTAAGTTGTTCTAATAGCTAATTACTCTCACTGTTAAAATTTACACCTTATTTCCAGTCTGAATTTGTCTAGCTTCAACTTCCAACCAATGGCTCTTGGTACATCTTTGCTAAATTGAAGAGTCCATTATCAAATATTTGTTCCCCATGTAAGCAGTAAATAAACTGTAATCACCACCTCTTAGCCTTCTCTTCACTAAGCTAAAGGACTTGATACCCTTGAGTTTATCACTATAAAGCACGTTGTGAAAGGGTCAGGCCAGATAGCTATGGGAGAGTACTAAAGGAAGTCATAGAGCAGGAGCAGGTGGTGATGGCGTTGCACCACCAGGGAGCTGAGCAACAGGATGGCCACGATGTAGTCACTGAGTGTCTCCTGGCAGTTGCTGTTGTAGCTGAAGACACATTTCTGCAAATTGTTCAGGGTCATGAAGTTGACCTGTTCAAACATGTCCAGGATGCAGAGCCTGACACCACCAGCCAGCGCCACTTGGCATGCATGATGTCAGTGCTTTGAGTCCCTTTTCCCTTGGTAACTGAACAGAGGTTACTCTAGGCTAATTAGGACACCAGAGGCCAATCAAAGGCCTGCCAGAACCTGTTAAAAGCCTCCCTTCCAGGCAGCTATGCGTGTGTGATAGGAGTGGTGGGAGGAAAGTATGTTACTGGAGGGCTGGGTGGTGCAGATGCTGACAAGCACCAGGAGGGAAAACCCCACAGGTACAGGAGGCAAAGTAGAGGGGAAACCCTATCCAACATGATGAACAATCCTTCTGTGCCCCGGAGGTCTGAAGGGCCTGGTTTGTTGCCACCATGCCCGGAGGGGCTACTAGAGACTAAGAGGCTTCCCTCCCACTTCCTCATCAGGGAGGGTGGAGGGAACCGTGCTCAGGCAAGGTATGGACAGCAAGCCCAGGGACATGGAGAAATTCTGAGGTAGAGGAATACACCGGCTCACCACTAAGTGGAAGCACAGAACCCACCAAGGCAGAGGAGTGCTGTCACTATGTTTTCTAATGCCATGTCTACACTAGCACTTATGAACCCCCCTACCCCAAGCGACATAAGTTTTGCCAGCATAAGCGCTCATGTGCACGGTGCTATGTTGGTGGGAGAAGCAAGTCTAAGGGAAAAAACAATTGAAGACAGTTGGCAGTTTTTCAAAGAGACATTATTAAGGACAGAAGAGCAAACTATCCCACTGCGTAGGAAATATAGGAAGTATGGCAAGAGACTACCTTGGCTTAACCAGGAGATTTTCAATGACCTAAAACTCTTTTTTGAGTCCTACAAAAAGGGGAAATTCGGTCAAATTACAAAGGATTAATATAAACAAATAACACAAGTATGTACGGGCAAAATTAGAAAAGCCAAGGCACAAAACAAGATCAAACTAGCTAGAGACATAAAAGGAAACAGGTACACATTCTAATACCTTAGAAGCAAGAGGAAGACCAAGGACAGAGTAGGCCCATTACTCAATGAGGGGGGAAAGACAATAGCAGAAAATGTGGCAATGGCAGAGGTGCTCAATGACTTCGTTTTGGTTTTCACCAAGAAGGTTGGTGGCGATTGGATGTCTCACATAGTGAATGCCAGTGAAAATGAGGTAAGATCAGAGTCTAAAATAGAGAAAGAACAAGTCAAAAATTACTTAGACAAGTTAGATGTCTTCAAATCACCAGGGCCTGATGAAATGTATCCTAGAATACTTAAGGAGCTGACTGAAGAGATATCTGAGCCATTAGCAATTATCTTTGAAAAGTCATGGAAGAATAGAGGGTTTCCAGAAGACTGGAAAAGCTCAACCCAGGGAATTACAGACCAGTCAGCTTAGCCCTTGAAAGATAATGGAGCAAATAATTATGCAATCAATTTGCAAACACCTAGAAGATAATAAGGTGATAAATAACAATCAGCATGGATTTGTCAAGAATAAATCGTGTCAAACCAACCTGACAGGTTTCTTTGACAGGGTAGCAAGCCTTGTGCATAGGGGGAAAGTGGTAGAGTGGTATATCTTGACTTTAGTAAGGTTTTTGATAGTCTCGTATGACCTCATAAACAAATTAGTGAAATACAACCTAGATGGAGCTACTATAAAAGGTGGGTGTGTAACTGGTTGGAAAATCATTTCCAGAGAGTAGTTATCAGTGGTTTACAGTCATGCTGGAAGGACATAATGAGTGAGGTCCTGCAGGGACCAATTCTGGGTCCAGTTCTGTCCAATATCTTCATCAATGATTTAGATAACGGCATAGAGAATACATTTATAGAGTCTGCAGACTATACCAAGCTGGGAGAGGTTGCAAGTGCTTTGGAGAACAGGATTAACATTCAAAATGATCTGGACAAACTGGAGAAATGGTTTAAAGTAAACAAGATGAAATTCAATAAAGACAAATGCAAAGTACTCCACTAAGGAAGGAGCAATAAGTTGCACACATACAAAATGGGATATGACTGCCTAGGAAGGAGTACTGTGGAAGAGGTTCTGGGGGTCATAGTAGATCACAAGCTAAATATGAGGCAACAGGTCGGCACTGTTGCAAAAGAAGTGAACATCATTCTGAGATGTTTTAGCGGGAGTGTTGTAAGCAAGACATGAGAAGTAATTCTTCTGTTCTACTCCACACTGATTAGGCCTCAACCCGAGTATTGTCCAGTTCTGGGTGCCACATTTCAGGAAAGATGTGGACAAATTGGAGAAAATCCAGAGAAGAGCAACAAAATGATTACAGGTCTAGAAAACATGGCCTATGAAGGAAGACTGAAAAAATTGGGTTTGTTTAGTCTGGAGAAAAGATGACAGAGGACATAACAGTTTTCAAGTACATAAAAGATTGTTACAAGGAGGAGGGAGAAAAATATTTCTCCTTAACTTCTGAGGCTAGGACAAAAAGCAATGGGCTTAAATTGCAGCAAGGGGTGATTTAGTTTGGACATTAGGAAAAACTTCCTGTCAGAGTGGTTAAGAACTGGAATAAATTGCCTAGGGAGGTTGTGGAATCTCCATCATTGGGGATTTTAAGAGCAGGTTGGACAAAACCTGTCGGGGATGGTCTAGATAATACTCAGTCCTGCCTTGAGTGCAGGGGACTGGGCTAGATGACCTCTTGAGGTCCCTTCCAGTTCTATGATTCTTTATTCATAAGAAAACTATGAAAATGTGGTCTTCATGAAATTAGTATAAAGTGAGTGGACTACTGATTGAAAAAAACATACCCAAAGAGTACTTGCCAACGGTCCCCAATCAAACGAGGAGCATCTATCAAGTGAGTGGGTCCCACATTGTTCTGTCCTGGGTCTTGTACTATTCAATATTTTCATTAACAACTTGGATGATGAAGTAGAGAGTACATTTACAAAATTTGCAGATGACATCAAGCTGACAGGCGTTGCAAATATTTCGGAGAACAGGATTAGAACTCAATCTAATTCAATCTTAATTGGAGGGGGATGAGGGAGGATAGTGGAGCACTCACAGGGACAACCATCTTGAAGAACCCCAGTTATTGCACAAGATGAGTAACCCTCTCTTCTTTTTTGAGGAGTGTCCCTGTGGGTACTCCACTTTAGGTGCCTGTTGGGTAGTCTCTCTCAGTGGAAGGGAGGGGCTTCAGAGTTGCATTATAGATGGTGGATAACACAGCGAGCCCAAAGCGAGCATCTGATGCTGATTGTTGCTCTATAGCATAGTGTTTCATAAATGTGTGGGCTGATGCCCAGGCTGCTGCTCTGCAAATGTCAGTAATGTGTACATTCTTGAGAAAAGCCACAGATGCTGCCTGTGCTCTGGTAGAGAGTACTCCTGCTGTGGCTTGTAGGTGACTCTTTTGGTAACAAAGGTAGATGTATCCCGATATCCATTTGGACAGTCTCTGTTTTGAGATTGTTTGTCCTATTGAGTATTCTGTTATGGAGATAAATAGTCTCATGATTTCCTAAATGTTTTTGTTCTTTTAATGTGGAAAGTCAAAGTTCTGCGAACGTCCAATGTGTGAAGTGATGCCTCCCCTTCGTCTGCATATGTATTTTTGAAAAACACAGGTAAGTAAATGTGTTGGTTCAAATGAAAGGGGGAGGTGACTTTGGGTAGGAACTTGGGGTGTGGTCTTAAAGTAACTCTCTCTAAAGAACATTGTGTAAGGGGGATATGCCATTAGGGCACCTAGTTCTCCCACCTGGCTGACGGATGTGATGGCGATGAGGAAGGCCACCTTCATAGATAGGAGTAAAGAGCAGGTAGTGAGCAGCTCAAATGGCTTTCCCAAGAGTCAGCAAAAGACGAGGTTGAGGTCTCACATGGATGGCAGGCTCCCTGTTGTGGTGTAAGTGTTCTCAATGCCTCTCAGTGTTTAGTCGTTGGGTGAACAAATACGGTGACTCCATCCACTTTCTTGTGGAAGGCTGTAAGAGCCACCACATATACCTTGATAGAGCTTGTGGACAGCCCCAATTTTTTAAGTTCTAATATGCAACCCAAGACCTTTGGTAACGGGCAAAATATAGGCACAAATCTGTCTATCTTGGCACCAAGTGTTGAACCGTTTCTAGTTCTGGATATATGTGTTTCTTCTACTTGTTCTACGCTGTTCAGTAATAGGTCTTTTACTTCCTCCAAACAGGCAGTCTTGACTCATCTTAGCCATGGAGCAACCAGGCCTTTAGGTGGAGAACTGCGAGGCTGGGATGGTGGACATGTCCGGCATCTTGTGAGAAGTGGTGAGGTATTAGGGGAAGAGTTTGAGGTGGGCGTATCGCCATGCTCAGAAGGTATGGGAATCATGTTTGCCTGGGTCATGTTGGCGCTATTATGATTACTTTGGATTTGTCTTTCTGGATCTTGTGTATGACATAGGTTAAGAGTGGGGTCGGAGGAAATGCATACATTAATGGTGCCTGTTTTGAGCAGGAGGTTGGACTAAATGACCTCCTGAGGTCTCTTCCAACCCTAATTTTCTATGATTCTATGATCCCATATAATGAGAGCGTCGCCTAGGGAGAGGGCTCGCAATCCTGCTCTGGAGCAATATCATGGTCACTTGGTATTCTGGGTTGTTGCAAAGAGGTCTATGGTAGCGAATCCCCATCGTCTGCATACTGTATGTACAGCATTGGGATATATCTCCCATTCGTGGCTCTGTGCAAAATCTCGGCTTAAGGCTGTTGAGTTTTGGCATCCCAGCAGGTAGGATGCCAACATGTGGATGTTGTTGCTGATGCACCAATTCCAGAGCCATATCACTTCTGTGCATATGGATTGCGATCATGCACCCCTTTGGCAGTTTATATAAGACATGCACGCTACATTGTCCATGAGGATCCTGATGGCTTTGTTTTTTAATAGAGGTAGAAAGTGATTGCATGTGTGGTGGACTGCTATTACCTCCAGCAAGTTTATGTGCATGTTGGACTCCGAAGGGGACCATCGGCCTTGGACTGTGTTGTTGAGTAAAATGAGCTGCCTAGCCTATTAGAGAGGCATCTATGGTGATTGTCATTGTTGGGGTCCTTTGTAGAAATGGGGCCCCTGTGCAGATGTTTCTTGATTGTGTACACCATTTGAGTGAGTCCTTTACCTTCCTCAGCATCATAAGCCGTCTGCTTAGGCGGAGCATGTGTGGACAGTACACTGCTCGAAGTCAGGCCTGCAGGCAACTCATGTGAAGTCTGGCATGTTCGACAACAAATGTCGCTGCTGCCATATATCCTAGTAGCTGAAGACATGTCCTGGTCAATATTTGTGGACTGTCTGTCACTGTTGAAACTAAGTTGACGAGTCTGGTAAAGAGTGGTTGAGGTAGTGTCGCTGTTGCACAGATGAGGCAAGCTCCAATAAATCCTAGTATTTGGATGGGGGTCAGTGTGGACTTCTGCCTATTTATTTGTAGCCCTAAGTTTGTGAAGAGTATTATTGCGCTCTGTGTGGCACTTATTGAAGAGGGATAGGGAAAGAGGGTGAGTAGGTGGGATAGAGGTAAAGGGGATGGAATAACTGTTTTGGATAATTTCCAAAACCCGTCTGTTGTGATAGTGTTCCAGACTCGGTAAAATGGTGGCAGATAATCTTTGAATGGACAGGAGACAGTTTCTGTTTCTTGAGTTAGAGAGTATGGCGGTCTCGTGCCCGTGACCACACCTTCAAAATTGTTGTCTCAAGGTGGACTGCTGGGATGTCGAGGGTTGATTTTGGTTTTGCCGACATCTGGTTAGTCTTTGTTTATGCCATTGCTCGTACTGTCTGTGGGTTTGTGTGTACAGCGGTGAGTAAAATATCTGGATATAATACCTGCCCTATTTCTTTTTATTTGCAGGTGTGTAGATGCCCAAAGATTTTAAGGTTGCCCTTGAGTCCTTAAGGGTGTGGAGGGACTCATCTGTTTTAGCCACAAATAACTTTGGGCCTTCGAAGGGCAGATCCTCGACACTCGACTGGACTTCCCTGGGAAATCCCAAAAGATGTAGCCAACATGCATGGCGCATGACAACAGATGTTGCGATGGATTGTGGAGCTGTGTCTGCAGAGTCAAGTGAGGCCTGTAGTGCCGTCTTGGTGATATTAGCCTTGAACTGTTCTTTTTTATCCTCGGGGAAATGGTCAATAAATTCCAACATTTTTGAGAAAACTTTGAGAGTACATTTGGCCAGTAAAGCCTCGTTATTCGCTATATGAAATTCTAATGTGGCAGAAGACTATGTCTTGAGACCGAAGAGGTCTAGCCTCTTCTAATCTTTGTCACATGGGGTTGCTCTGGTGTGGTGCTGTTTCCCCCTCATTTACTGCCTCCACTACCATGGAGTTTGGCGTGGGGTGTGTAAACAAAAATTCTGCTCCTTTAGATGCTATGTTGTACTTTCTGTCCTATCTTTTGCATGATAGTGTTGCAGTTGCGGGTGTCTGCCAGACAGTTTGGGCAGGCTCCACAATAGCATCATTGTTCAGTAGCACAATCTTTGTTTAGGTCGATGTCTGGAGTATGTCTAATAGTTTATGTTGTCACTCCAGCACCTCTTTGAGGGATATGTCCAGTGACTCTGCCACCCTTTTAAAGAGTTCCTGGAACTGCCTGAAGTCATCTCCTGTGGTAAGAAGTGGGGGCATTATTTTTTCGTCTGGTGACAAATATGACAAATTAGGCAGTGGTGAGGCTTCCTGATCTGAGATTTCCTCCAGTTTCCTCAGTCATTTCTTCCTGTGTCTCTAAGGGCGGTGGGAGAGGTGGTGATGGCGATTGTGGAGCTCTTGAACTTGATGGGCTAGGGGCCCTCTGATTCCAGAGTTAAGGAGACTATCAGGTCTGTATGTTGCAAGAACTGATGTGGCACCGGGAGCGTCAGTGCTAAAGTTGGCATTGCTGGCAGTGCCTGCTTTGGGTATTTTACTCTCTGAGTGGTCATGGTGCCAGAGGGATCTGGTGCTTCAGAGACCGATGTACTCAGTGTCAACGGTACAGACGACGACTTGTTAGGAGGAGATTGCTTTTTCTTAGTGGATTCCCAGTGAAGTGAAATCCAAGTCTGGTTTGTGTGTGGCATTTTTAGGTACAGCTCCTTTTGTGGAGGTTGTTGAGGCAGGATCTCTGTCAAAGGCTACTAATGGTGACCATTGGCCCGGAGGGGTCCTCGACTCGGGGTCTGAGGCGTGTCTCAAGCATTTCTCCATCATCAGAAGTTCTAACTGTAGGTCTCTCACCCTCCTTGTTCTAGCTGTAAGGTTTTGGCAGCGTGGACACTTTTGGGGAATGTGAGTCTCATCAAGACAGTGGACGTAATGTGCGTGTCCATCCAAGATCAGAATTGATAGTCTGCAAGTCAGACAGCGTTTAAAGCCAGGTGATCCAGGCATGCCAGAGAGACACAGTTTTTGCTAAAAGGGAGTAGTAACTTGGAAGGATTCTAACTTATCTTCCTACTCTGAGGGGATAGAGAAGAATAATTTCTTTTTGGATAAAGAATAACGAAGTAAAGGTAGTAACCCTGATAATTAACTACTACAAGCTATGTTTTCTAATGGTAAATAAGGTGCTGCTAAGTTGTTCCAACTCAAGCCAAAGACAGTAGAGAAGGAACTGAGGGACAGTTGGTCGCGCGGTGCTATGTAACTGCCTTGGGTGTCTCTGGTTTCAGGCACAGGGAGCACAGACACCTAAAATGGAGCACCCACAGGGACATTCCTTGAAGAAGAATAACTGGCTAGGCAGCAGTACTGCAGAAAAGAAGCTGGGGGTTATAGTGAATATGAGTCAGCAGTGATGATGCTGTTAAGAATAATGCAAATGTCATTCTGGGACGTATTAACAGGAATGTCATTTTAAGACACAGGAGGTAATTGTTCTGCTCTACTTGGCATTGGTGAGGCCTCATGTGGAGTACTGTGTCCAGTTTTGGGCATCACACTAAGAAAGATGTGGAGAAACTGGAGAGAGTGTCAATTTTTTGATAAGATGATAAGAGGCTTAGAAACATGACCAATGAGGAAAGGTTGAAAGAACTAGGACTGTTTAGTCTAGATGTCCAGCTAATAGGCCTAGGATGACCCAAGTCATAGCTCAGTGGTTTGTTATAAAGAGGATGGTAATCAATTGCTCTCCATGTCCACAGAGGGTAGGATAAGAAGTAAATGGCTTAATTTGCAGCAAGGGAGACTTAGTTTAGATATTACAAGGATAGTTAAGCACTGGAACAGGTTACCTAGGATGCTGTGGAATCCCCATCATTGGAGGTTTTTAAGAATAGGTTAGCTAAATCTATAAGGGATGGCCTAGGTATACTGAATCCTGCCTGAGCGCAGGTGAATGGACAATATGGACTGTTCAACATCTTTTTTAATTATCTGGATGATGGGATAGATTGCACCCTCAGCAAGTTCACGGATGACAGTAAGCTGGGGGGAGAGGTAGATATGCTGGAGGGTAGGGATAGGGTCCAGAGTGACCTAAACAAATTGGAAGATTGGGCCAAAAGAAATCTGATGAGGTTCAACAAGGACAAGTGCAGAGTCCTGCACTTAGGACAGAAAAATCCCATGAATTGCTACAGGCTGGGGACCGACTGGCTAAGCAGCAGTTCTGCAGAAAAGGACCTAGGGGTTACAGTGGACAAGAAGCTGGATTTGAGTCAGCAGTGTGCCCTTGTTGCCAAGAAGGAGAGGCTGAGGGATTTGGGCTTGTTTAATCTGCAGAAGAGAAGAGTGAGGGAGGATTTGATATCAGCCTTCAGATACCTGAAGGGGGGTTCCAAAGAGGATGGAGCTCGGCTGTTCTCAGTGGTGGCAGATGACAGAACAAGGAGTAATGGTCTCAAGTTGCAGTAGGGGAAGTCTAGGTTGGATATTAGGAAACACTATTTCACTAGGAGGGTGGTGAAGCACTGGAATGGGTTACATAGGGAGGTGGTGGAATTTCCACCCTTATAGATTTTTTAGGCCCAGCTTGACAAAGCCCTAGTTGGGATGATTTAGTTAATGCTGGTCCTGGTTTGAGCAGGGGGGTGGATTAGATGACCTCCTGAGGTCTCTTCCAACCCTAATCTACTACGATATGACCTCTTGCACTCCTTTCCTGCCCTGAATTTCTAGGATTAGCTCTTTTGGATACCAAGTTGCACTGGAAGCTCATGTTCACCTGATTAAAAAAAGACTTGAGGGTTGCGGTAGATAGAGTCACTGCTTTCCAGGATAGAGTCCCCCATCCTGTATGTATTGCCTACATTCTTTGTTCCTAAAGATATATATTACATTTTGTAATATTAAAATGCATATTGTTTGCTTGCATTCAGCTTAGCAACAGATCCAGATCATTCTGTATCAATGATCTGTCCTCTTTATTATTTACCACTCCTCCAATCTTTAGGTCATCTGCAAATTTCATCGTTAATGATTTTATTTTCTTCCAGGTCATTGATAAAAATGTTAAATAATATAGGGCCAAAACTGATTCCTGTGGGACTCCCCCCAAAAAGCACAATATCAATGATTAGTTCCCATTAGTTCAATAAAGACAAATGCAAAGTGCTCCACTTAGGAAGGAACAATCAGTTTCACACATACAGAATGGGAAGAGACTGTCTAGGAAGGAGTATGGCAGAAAGAGATCTAGGGCTCATAGTGGACCACAAGCTTAATATGAGTGCAACAGTGTGATACTGTTGCAAAAAAAGCAAACATGATTCTGGGATGCATTAACAGGTGTGTTGTAAACAAGACACGAGAAGTCATTCTTCCGCTTTACTCTGCGCTGGTTAGGCCTCAACTGGAGTATTGTGTCCAGTTCTGGGCACCGCATTTCAAGAAAGATGTGGAGAAATTGGAGAGGGTCCAGAGAAGAGCAACAAGAATGATTAAAGGTCTTGAGAACATGACCTATGAAGGAAGGCTGAAGGAATTGGGTTTGTTTAGTTTGGAAAAGAGAAGACTGAGAGGGGACATGATAGCAGTTTTCAGGTATCTAAAAGGGTGTCATTAGGAGGAGGGAGAAAACTTGTTCACCTTAGCCTCCAATGATAGAACAAGAAGCAATGGGCTTAAACTGCAGCAAGGGAGATTTAGGTTGGACATTAGGAAAAAGTTCCTAACTGTCAGGGTAGTTAAACACTGGAATAGATTGCCTAGGGAAGTTGTGGAATCTCCATCGCTGGAGATATTTAAGAGTAGGTTAGATAAATGTCTATCAGGGATGGTCTAGACAGTATTTGGTCCTGCCATGAGGGCAGGGGACTGGACTCGATGACCTCTCGAGGTCCCTTCCAGTCCTAGAGTCTATGAGTCTATTTACAGTAACATTTCAAGACCTGTCATTTAGCCAGTCATTCATCCATTTAATGTATGCCATGTTAATTTTATAACATTCTAATTTTTTAATCAAAATGTGGTACCAAGTCAAATGCTTTACAGAGGTCTATTACAGCAACACTATTACCTTTATCAACCAAATGTACCCTATCACAAAAAAAGTATCAGATTAGTTTGACAGAATCTATTTTCCATAAACCCAAGTTGATTTGCATTTGTTATATTACCCTCCATTAATTCTTTACTAATTGAGTTCTGCATTAATTTTCTGTTGTTTGTTTTAAAAGGATTCATGTCCAGCTAATAGGCCTAGAATGACCCAGGTCATCCCGTTTACCCGCTTTAAATACTAGCACATTAGCTTTCCTTCAGTCTTCTAAAACTGCCCCACTGTTCCAAGAGGCAGTGAATATTAACATTAGGGTCCAATGAGCTCCTCAATCTGCTGATTTAAACGTGTCTAACTAGCAGCTTCTGTTTAACATCTTTTTGAGACATTCACAGAATCATAGGGTTAGAAGGGTTATATCAGGGGTCGGCAACCTTTCAGAAGTGGTGTGCCGAGTCTTCATTTATTCATTCTGATTTAAGGATTCACGTGTCAATAATACATTTTAATGTTTTTAGAAGGTTTCTTTCTATTAGTCAATAATATATAACTAAACTATTGTTGTATGTGAAGTAAATAAGGTTTTTAAAATGCTTAAGAAGCCTCATTTAAAATTAAATTAAAATGCAGAGCCCCATGGACTGGTTTCCAGGACGCGGGCAGTGTGAGTGACACTGAAAATCAGCTTGTGCGCTGCCTTTGGCATGCGTGTCATAGGTTGCCTACCCCTGGGTTATACAGTCTAATCCCCTCTCAAGATGCAGGATTTGTTCTCTTCAAACTATCCAAGACACATGGCTATCCAGCCTCCTTTTGAAAACAAGAACGAGGGGTCACCAAATGAAATTAATAGGTAGCAGGTTTAAAACAAATAAAAGGAAGTTCTTCTTCACACAGTGCACAGTCAACTTGCAGGACTCCTTACCTGAGGAGGTTGTGAAGGCTAGGACTATAACAGTGTTTAAAAGGGAACTGGATAAATTAATGGTGGCTAAGTCCATAAATTAGCCAGGAAGGGTAAAGAATGGTGTCCCTAGCCTCTGTTCGTCAGAGGATGGAGATGGATGGCAGGAGAGAGATCATTTGATCATTGCCTGTTAGGTTCGCTCCCTCTGGGGCACCTGGCATTGGCCACTGTTGGCAGACAGATACTGGGCTAGATGGACCTTTGGTCTGACCCGGTACGGCCGTTCTTATGTTCTTATGGCATAAGCGATACCATTCCTCTGGGGTCAGAGGCCTGCAGCTGGCTGGCTAATTATCCCAACCCGTGCACCTGGGGAAAGACCTGCAATTTTAACTGGCTGATCCTCATAGAAGGAGAAGCAGGAAATGGAAGGGGATTGCAACACTTAGCCAGAGGCTGGAGCATTTGCTGGGAGGAATGGTGCCAAGAAACCAATGGACAGAAGGGAGCTTGGGGAAAGTCTTGTTAAAACGTCTCTGAGGTAAAAACCAGGAATTGTTGGGTTGATGAACTCGTGGGATGAGGGAGAGATTTGGAGAAAGGGAATTTCTCTTCAAAGTCTGTACTGGTTGAACCTCTGAAGCTTTGATCCTATTTCCACTAAGAAGTCTTAAAATAAAACCCACAGTAATTAATCTGCCCAGAAACTACCTTCCCTGGATTCTGAGAGAGGGCCCAGGCAGAATTTCCCCAGGGAGAGAGTGAGTTCAGCTAGCACAAGCATGAGTCCAGCCAGAACAAAGCGCTGTAAGGTAGGGCCCAATCCTGTATGCTCTCTTTATCAATTTTTATTTTTTATTTTTATTTTTTTACAATTTCTAACTTATTTATATTGACAACAATTAACTTTCCCATTTCATTCATATATATATTTCAGGTTTTTGTTTTTTTGATAGTGGCCTTCACCTCCCTTCTAAGCCAGGCTCGTCTTTTAACCAGCATGGTCTTCTTTCTCGGTTGTCGATTTTTGTGTATCTAGTAAAGTGTTCTTAAACAATTCCTAACTATCAGAAGATTTTTGTTTAAATTATTCTTCTCAGTAGTTGTTGTCAGCTTTGTGAAATTTTTTCTTTAAAAAAAGCATCAAGGTTTTTATATATATAACTGGCTACAACTTTACAAGTGTGCATATATGATACTGGTCCTTCCTTGTTTTCTGTTAAAATAAATTTAAGCGTTCAAGCGTTTTCCTACCGTCACTTGAAGTTATTGCTATACGGATGTTATATAAATGTGAATGGGAGGGAGTTGATGAGACACTCTCTTTGGAGAACCCTGGACTAGAGTATCTGTTTACACAGCAGAACCTCAGACTTATGAACAGCAGTGTTATGAACTGACCAGTCAATCACACACCATATTTGGAACCGGAAGTACACAATCAGGCAGCCGCAGAGACAAAAAAAATGACAAAGGAAACTGTTTCTGTGCTTGTTTCATTTAAATTAAGATAGTTAAAAATAGCATTTTTCTTCTCGATAATAAAGTTTCAAAGCTGTATTAAGTCAATGTTCAGTTGAATTTTTTGAAACAACCACCATAACGTTTTGTTCAGAGTTACAAACATTTCAGAGTTATGAACAACCTCCATTCCTGAGGTGTTTGCAACTCTGAGGTTCTACTGTATAATCTCCATCCAGGTCATACCATAAGTTCGAAGGAAGGAATCTGGATCAGTGTCCAATAGGCAGAGACACCGGCTCTTTTAGAGAATTTTTTGTATCCTCGTGCTATAAAGATCTGGAACCAAAACTGAGGCACAAAAGCGTCAAAGGATCTTGTGATAACTTCTATCTAATTCTGTTCTACTCTATTCAGGTATTCATGCCACATCCATCATCATACATCTAAGAATATCCAACAAGGAGATACACAGGCAGATGCTTGTTTTTGTGTATACATCCTTGAAATTTTGCAACATAATTCACAAAACATGGATTGGATTTTGGAACCCCCTGTACTAGTCTCCAAAACACTTTGGGAGACTGCCAAGAAAGGCACTGTAGTAAGTGAAAAGTAGTGCTGAGACATCTGCTCTGCATGAAGCAGTATATGGATATAGTTTAAGAACAGACTGAGTCCTCTATTTTACACTCTACTGATAAAATGTAGTCTCTGAATTTCACAGACCAATCCTTTACAGGACAAGTAAATATTTCCAAATACTTTGCTGGAAAAACGTTGAGTAACTTTTGCCGAGGAAATATTTTACAGAAGAAAAATAAGTCTTTTTTTGCAATTTGATTCTGACAACCATTGTCCTCAGGTAACACATTAAAGTCCCAGAATCTGCATACTGTGGACACACAGACTGCTTACTGAGGTAACGGACTCTCCAGCTAATGAGTTCAATTCTGGGTATCACTGTGTACCAAAAAGACAACAAACTAAATCAGGAGGAAAGATTAAACGTGCAATGTAGGTAGAAGCTCGGCAAAGCCGCAACTGAGGGGAGACAGAATAGTCTACGAACATGTAAACACCAAAGAAGGGGAGGGTTATCTAGTGTGGTAAAGGCAGGAGTGGCTCTAGGCATTTTGCCGCCCCAAGCACAGCAAGCAGGCTGCCTTCAGCGTTTTGCCTGCGGGAGGTCCCCAATCCTGGGAATTCAGCGGCAGACTGCGGGAGGTCCGCCGAAGCCGTGGGACCAGCGGACCCTCCGCAGGCATGCCGCCAAAGGCAACCTGCCTGCTGCCCTCACAGTGACGGGCAGAGTGCCCCCCTGGCTTGCCACCCCAGGCATGTGCTTGGCATGCTGGTGCCTGGAGCCACCCCTGGGTACAGGGGTTGTAACCTGGACTAACTGAATCAACTAAAAAGTGAAAAATAAGGATTAATATGAGGAAAGAGTCTTCCTGACAGTAAGGCTGTCATCATCATTTAACATTTGTATGGCAATAGTGCCTAGAGACATCAACCAGGTTGGGCCCTGTGGTGTGCCTCTAGGCCTCGATGTTAAATGACAACGACGACCTTACTGTCACGAAGACTTTTTCCTAATATTCAGCCTTAATTTTCCCTTCTTATTTCATACACATATGTGAAGTGACAGTCTTTGGGGCAAGACGAAACAGGTAGATGAGACAAACAAGGGGTTCAGATTGAGGTCTGGGGACATGGGGTATGAAGTTGTGCAATGGTTTCCCAAAGGAAGGAGCATTGCTTGGAACTTCTAAAATTAGATTGGATCAAAAACTATGATGTGCTGAACTGGCCCTCAGGATATGGGCTGGGCAAGTTGACAAGGTTTCCCCACCTCTAATTTTTATGAGTCTATGTTTGAAAATCAAGTTTGTTATCTTAAAGTTAACAATGGAGTCACAACAATGGTATACAAGAAGCGGTTGTATGTTTTTACATTTCTAATATCAGACCTAGATCTCATGGGTTTTAAGGAAAATTCTAAAGAGAGGCCCTAATGAAACATTAGAAATTTTACAGTCAACATTCCAAAAGGTGGGAGAGCAGGAAAGAGAACTTACCAGTCTGTCTCTGTCATCTTGTAAGGAGGACAATGCCTTCTTCAGGCTCTGCACTTCTGCAGGGCTGCTGGAAGAGTTCACTGCTGTCTGCTGCTTCACCTCCTCCACCCTATGTGCTTTGTTCAATTCACTCAACAGACGGTCTCTCTCATCCTGCAGGCTTGCCATGGCCCTAGAGAAAGACTTTACCTGGCTGGAGGACTCCTCCAGTTCCAAAGACAAGCGGAAAAGTTCTTCGTCTTTGACTCTGAGCTGCTGGTTAAGTTCCTCAAGCTGAAATAACAGGCCTTTTTTATCATCAGTGTTCTTCAGGGCTGTCAATTCAGATATCAGAGTCTCTCTCTCTCTGGCAGTGGAGTGCTGCTCTTCCTGTAATTGAGCCATCTCCTTCTGGAGGCTCTGTACTAGACACTGCTGCTTCTCTAAGTCTGCAGAGTATTTCTTTCCTAGCACCTGAAGCTCTTCATTGGTTTGGTCCCAGCTATCCTGGAGAGAGCTCATGGAGTTCCCAAAAGACTGAATTTGGGCTTTCAGATCTTTGTTTTCCTCTGTGACTGTAAGAAGTTTCTGTTCCATTTCCATCAGGTCCCTTGCCAGCTCTGCTACCCTCTCTTCTGCTGTTTCAGTTTCATTCCTCATTATCCCTGCATCATGATGTAGGTGCTTCAGTTCATTCTTAAGTTTGTCCTGGGCCTCTCCCACCTTCTCGGCTGCATTCCTTTGGACATGGACCAGTTCCTCCTCTAGTTCTGCTACCCTCTTCTGTGTGAGAGCAAGCTTACTGCTCAGCTCTTGCACCTCCTTCTCCCGATCTTTTAATTGTGTCTCTAGCTCCACGATGAGTCTCCCTTCACGTAAAGCTGTCATCTCGCTTTGAATCTGAGAGAGAGAGAATGTTATGTTCTCAATCTCTTTGGACATGCTTTGTTTGTCCTCTTTCAGGGTTTCCACACACTGCCTGAGATCTTCCACAACATGCTCAGACTCCTTCAGATGCCCTTCTACGTTGACCTTTTCATTTTCCAGCACTTGGATTCGCTGAAGCTGTGTTTTGAGGAGTTGGTTTTGCTGGGAATCCTTTATTGAAATCACCTGGTTCAGGTCCTCCCTATACCGCACGAGTTCTGCATTCAGTTTAGCATTTTCAGAGTTGAGATCATCCACCTGGCTATGGAAGCTTCGAATCTCCTCTTTGAGCTTGTTGTTCTCCGCAGCAGCCTCTTGAATCAACTGGTCTTTCTTCAGGATTATAACAAGATGACGCTCTTCCAGCTGTTTATAGTCTCTCAGCACGCGGTCTCTGTCATCCTGCAGAGAAGACATGCATTTGGCGAAGGAAGCCAGCTGCGCCTTCTGCTGCTTACTTTCTTCTCTGGTTATCTTCATTGTTTCCATGAGATGATTAAGCTTGTCCAGTGCTTTCTCTCTCTCATTTTCCAAGGTCACTTTCTCTTCTTCCTTCTTGCCCAGCCTGTCCTCCAACTTTTTAACCTCTTCACTGTGTTGCTGCTGTAACTCAGATACAACAGTCATGACTGCCTCCTCCTTGGCAGCAAGTAGACTGATAATCTTCTGGTCTTTGGCACCAATTTCTTTGTGCAGCTTGTTTGTCAGGTCCTTGGAGGCCTGCAGGTCAGCCTCAAGCTGCTCACAGTTGAATTTACAGTTCTGGATGCTGGCCTCTTGTTGCTTGACCATGCTTTCCATTTCTTCTCTTGATACCTCAGACTTAGTGAAGGAGCTATGCAAATCAGCAAGCTGGTCTCTGAGGCACTTGATTTCTGCATCCAGCTTCTGCAGTTCATTTTGAGAGTCTGTATACAGTCTCTGATACTCTTCTAACTGAGACACAAGCCCTTTGTTTTCCTCCTGCAGCATGTCAAACATCTTTTGATGCTCTTGAATTACTCTCTGAGACTCAGACTCCCAGTCCTGTTTGTTGTGTTCCAGACTGAAAAACAGACAGTAGACTATTACAAACAAATCTACAACATATCCCAAAATCCAAATTTGTATCCTTTATAGTAGACTGCAAGATCTACTAGAGTTAAGGTTTAAAGTTTGACTAACTGCTCTAAAATCCAATTACTTGGACTTCCTTTAAATCTGGTGCACCTCATGAGATCACCTCTGTTCCCTAACACCCACAAATGGGGGCAGGTGATAGGGTAGGGGATAGGAATTGGGGAGAGACACTGGAGAGGGGACATGGGGATGAGTGGCAGGGAGGCAGAGGAAGAATAGAGACAGGGTGCCTACCAGTCCACATTCTCTTCTGTTGCTTGTGCATGTACCAAGATCAGTGGTGCTGGAACAATTTGTACAGTAGGGGTTCTGAGAGCCATTGAACCAAATTGTAAACTCTGGATATGATGGAAACCACTTCAAGCCAGGGGGTGTGGCAGCACCCCTAGTTCCAGCATCTATGAACAGGATCTTGGGTGGGTGCTCTGATGGGGCTGTATGGGAGCTCCGAGACCCTTCTTCCCACCTTGTGAGCCAGGATCTGAGGAAGCCCTGCACCTCTAGCCAGGTAGCTGAGAACAGGTACATTGGAAGCATGCACCAAGAACACTGCTGAGAATGGGGCAGGGAGTTGAGAAAAGACAGTTACTCACCTTTGTAACTGTTGTTCTTCGAGATGTGTTGCTCATATCCATTCCAGTTAGGTGTGTGCACGCTGCGTGCACGTTCGTCAGAGAAACTTTTACCCTAGCAACACTCGGCGGGTCGACTGGGTGCCCCCTGGAGTGGCGCCGCTATGGCACCGGATACATACCCCAGCTGACCCGGCCACCCGTCAGTTCCTTCTTGCCGGCTACTCCGACAGTGGGGAAGGAGGGTGGGTTTGGAATGGATATGAGCAACACATCTCGAAGAACAACAGTTACAAAGGTGAGTAACCGTCTTTTCTTCTTCGAGTGACTGCTCATATCCATTCCAGTTAGGTGATTCCCAAGCCTTACCTAGGCGGAGGGGTCGGAGTCAGATGTGGCAGTATGCAGAACCGCTGCGCCAAAGGCTGCATCATCTCTAGATTGCTGGACCAGTGTGTAGTGCGAGGTGAAGGTGTGGACCGATGACCAGGTCACTGCACAGCACATCTCCTGGATAGGCACGTGTGCCAGGAAGGCGGCTGATGATGCTTGAGCTCCGGTAGAATGCGCTGTGAGATGGCCCGAAGGGACATGAGCTAGGTCGTAGCATGTGTGGATGCATGCTGTCACCCAGGAGGAGATTCTCTGGGAGGAGACTGGCAGACCTTTCATCCGTTCCGCAACTGCCACAAACAGCTGGGGAGACTTCTGGAAGGGCTTCGTCTGCTCAATATAGAAAGCGAGCGCTCTGCGTACATCTAAGGAGTGTAGCTGCTGCTCCCACCGAGAAGAGTGGGGCTTCGGAAAGAAGACCGGGAGGAAGATGTCCTGGTTGGTATAGAAGGCAGACACTACCTTAGGGAGGAAGGCCGGATGAGGTTGTAGTTGTACCTTGTCCTTATGAAAGATAGTGTATGGCAGGTCCACAGTGAGCGCTCTCAGCTCAGAGACCCGCCTGTCCGATGTAATGGCCACCAGGAAGACTGTTTTCCACGATAGGTACAGTAGCGAACAAGTCGCTAGTGGCTCAAAGGGTGGGTGCATTAGTCTGTTTAGGACCAAACTGAGATCCCAGGTAGGGGCAGGGCGACGTACAGGGGGAAATAGGTGCTCTAGGCCCTTAATGAACCGAGAGACCAAGGGGTGGGAGAACACGGAGTGACCACCCTCGCCTGGCCGGAGAGTGGATATAGCCGCTAAGTGCACCTTCAGAGAGGATGTCGCCAGGCTCTGCTGCTTAAGGTACCAGAGGTAGTCTAGGACCGTGGGAATCGAGGCCTCCGAGGGAGTAACATCCTGAGTTGCGCACCAGCAAGAGAAGCGTTTCCACTTCGCCAAATACGCGGAGCGGGTGGAAGGCTTCCTGCTACTGAAGAGAATATGCTGTACCGGAGCGGAACAGCGTAACTCCGCTGTGTTTAGCCATGCAGGAGCCATGCCGTGAGGTGGAGGGCTCGCAGGTCTGGGTGGCGAAGCCTGCCGTGGTCTTGCGTGATCAGGTCTGGAAGGAGAGGGAGGGGAACTGGGGTGGCCATGGACAGATCTAGCAGGGTGGTGTACCAGTGCTGTCTGGGCCATGCAGGCGCAATCAGGATCAGATGTGCCTTGTCCCTGCGGAGCTTTAACGGGACCTTGTGCACCAGAGGAAATGGAGGGAAGGCATATAGCAGGTGGTGCCTCCACGACAGGAGGAATGCGTCTGTGATTGACCCGAGAGAGACCCTGAAAGGAGCAAAACGCCTGGCACTTCCTGTTCGAGCGGGAGGCGAACAGATCTACAAGGGGAAATCCCCACCTCCAGAAGATCGAATGGATGATGTCCGGCCTTATTGACCACTCGTGACAGAGGAAGGACCGGCTGAGCCGATCCGCCAGAGCGTTCTGAACCCCCGGGAGAAAGGATGCCACCAGGTCTATCGAGTGGGCTATACAGAAGTCCCAGAGTCGAATGGCCTCCTGACACAGGAGACACGAGCGGGTCCCCCTCCATTTGTTGATATAGTACATGGCCGTTGTGTTGTCCGTGAACATAGAAATACAATGGCCATGAAGATGTTGCTGGAACGCCTGGCACGCGAGGCAGACTGCTCTCAACTCCCGGATGTTTATGTGGAGCATCAGCTCCTGGGATGACCAAAGGCCCTGGGTACGAAGGTGACCTAGATGGGGCCCCGAGGGATGACGCATCCGTCGTTAAGGCCAGCGACGGCGGCCGTGGATGGAACAGCATTCCTGCGCATACCAGGGATGGAGTTAGCCACCAAATCGAGAGAGCAGAGGGGGTTCGGGGGAACTGTCACCAGGACGTCTATAGGGTCCCTGCCCGGGCGGAAGAATGAATGGAGCCACGTTTGAAAGGGTCGCATGCGGAGTCTGGCATACTTGGTCACATAAGTACATGTGGCCATATGCCCCAGGAGGCCGAGGCAGGTGCGAGCTGAGGTGATTGGGGAGGCCTGCAAACCTCGGATGATCGATGCGATCGCCTGGAAGCGGGGCTGAGGCAAGTAGGCCCTGACTTGAGTGGAATCCAGCGTTGCCCCTATGAAGTCCAGCCTTTGTGTGGGGATCAGGGTGGATTTCTTGGTGTTGAGGAGTAGGCCTAACTGGGAGAATAGGTCCGCGATTATGCCGACATACTGTCGGACCTGAGTCTGAGAGGTCCCCTTGATGAGCCAGTCATCCAGATACGGGAACACATGTATCTGTTGCCGGTGGAGGTGGGTGGCGACGACGGCCATGCACTTCTTGAACACCCTTGGGGCCGTGGAGAGGCCGAAGGGGAGGACTGTGAATTGGAAGTGCTGGTGGTTGACCATAAAGCGAAGGTACTTCCTGTGTGGTGGAAAGATGGCAATGTGGAAGCAGGCGTCCTTCATGTCGAGGGCGGCATACCAGTCTCCAAGAACGGGATAATAGTTCCTAGGGAGACCATGCGGAACTTCAACTTGAGCATCCATTTGTTGAGTCCTCGCAGGTCTAGGATAGGCCTGAGGCCTCCCTTGGCCAGGCCTGAGGCCTCCCTTGGACTTGGGAATCAGAAAATAGCGCGAGTAAAACCCCTTCCCCCTCTCGTCTAATGGTACCTCCTCTATGGCTCCCGCGGTGAGGAGAGACTATACCTCTTGTAAGAGGACTTGCTTGTGAGAGAGGTCCCTGAAGAGGGACCGGGATGGGGGGCAGGAGGGTGGGGATGAAGCAAATTGGAGGTGGTATCCTTGCTTCACCGTGCGTAGAACCCAAAGATCCAAAGTCAGCTGGGACCACACCGGGAGGAAGTAGGAGAGACGGTTGGAGAAAGGAGGGAAAGGACCCTGTCTTGATACTGGTACGCCGTCCCCGGGCGCACCTTCAAAAGTTGGACTTAGGCCCTGGTGGTGCCTTAGAGGGCCCGTGGTTTTGGCCTCCTCGGTGACTGAACTGGCGTCTACGGCCACCCCACCCGCGCCTTCTACCGAGGTCCTGTCTTTGCTGAGGCGTAAAGTACGGGCAGTGTGTTTGGGGTCTGAAGGGTCTACGTTGGGTTATGGGGATATGCACGCCCAACGTGCGCATGATGACCCTATTATCCTTCAGGCTCTGCAACCTGGGATCAGTCTTTTCCGAGAACAAACCCTTGCCATCAAAGGGCAAGTCCTGGATGGTGTACTGAAGCTCAGGAGGCAGGTTAGAGACCTGGAGCCAGGAGATACGCCTCATGGTGATGCCCAAGGCCAAAGTTCTGGCCACCGAGTCGGCTGCGTCTAGGTAGGCCTGGAGAGAGGTCCTGGCCACTTTCTTCCCTTCCTCCAGGAACGCGCTAAATTCCTGGCGTGAGTCAAGGGATCTCAATTTGGTCCTAAACAGACTAATGCACCCACCCTTTGAGCCACTAGTGACTTGTGTGTTTGTTGGTCTGTTTGGTTGTTGTGGTGGTTTGTTTGTTTGAAGGACCATGTGCTGTAGCTGGCAGTTGGAGGCTGAGCTACCAAGGAAGGTTTGAAAGCTAGAAGCCTCTGGTAATTGGCTGAGCCTTAACCAGTGGGCGGGGCATTCACTCAGGCCAGGGCTTTATAAAGCTGCGCACAAGCGACTGGGGAGCTTAGCGAACAGGAGCTGCTAACAGGGAGTTTCGCAAGGGAGTTGGGAAGGGGAGTAGGAAGGGAGTGGGGGTCCCTTGTCGGTCTCATCTGTGACCCATTGGTCCCCTGAACCTATAAACCAAACCACATCCAAAACCTTTCTGTTTAAAGCAGAGCAGAGCGGACAGGCAGCTGCAGACAGGAATTTGAGAGAGTTTGACAGAGGGAGGCTTACGATGGTTAGGATGACCTGCAACACCTGTGGCAGCACTGCTTCTGTCTCTTCCACCTGCGCCTGTAGCCAGACAGAGCACCAAAGCATGGATGCTTTTACCCAGATTCTGGTGTTGGTTTGCAAAGACTAACTTGCAATTTCCACTTACTGATATCCAGGCTGGGGGTGGCATCCAATGTGAAAGATGCCTACTGATGGAATCTCTCAGGCAGCAGGTGGGAGAGCTACAGAAGGAGGTGTCTAGGCTGAGGAACATCCGTATCCATGAGCAATTCCTGGAAAGTATCCATGTGGAGACAGCTGACGTAGCTGTCCTAGTTCACAGGACTACTGACACACCAGTAGAGAAGGAGATGGCTCAGGGTGGACACTGGCAGCTGGTTACTTCTGGCAGCAGGCAGTGCTCCACCCCTGCTGCGAACCCTCCTGCTGTGGTAATAGATAACTGTTATGCTCTTCTTGATACAGGAGAGAAGGAATCACCTCCAACAATTAAGGAGGGGAAGCCTCGTACCCCTAAGGCTGGGAGGTCTGCTGCCATCACTGATAATAAGAAACGTAGGATAGTGGTGGTTGGAGACTCTCTGCTGAAGTGGACGGAGACACCCATCTGTCGCCCTGACCATTCATCCCGGGAGGTATGCTGCCTGCCAGGGGCCCGTATCTGAGATGTTACAGAGGCATTGTCGAGGATTATCCGGCCTTCTGACTACTACCCCATGCTACTCATCCATGTGGGCACAAATGATACTGTGCGGTGTGACATTGAGCAGATCAAGAGTAACTACAGGGATCTGGGAGCACGGGTTAAGGAGTTTGGAGCGCAGGTGGTATTCTCTTCGATTCTTCCTGTTGAAGGTAGGGGCCCGGGTAGAGACAGATGCATCGTGGAGGTGAATGCCTGGCTGCGCAGATGGTGTCGCCAGGAGGGCTTTGGCTTCCTCGACCACGGGATGCTATTCGAGGAAGGACTGCTAGGCACAGATGGCGTTCATCTTTCGAGGCGGGGAAAGGCCTTATTTGCGCACAGACTGGCTAACCTAGTAAGGAGGCCTTTAAACTAGGTTTGACGGGGACAGGTGAGCAAACCCCACAGGTAAGTGGGGAACAAGACCTGGGAGACGGGTTGGAAACAGGAGGGAGCACGGGCTATAATGGCAGAGAGAAAGGAGCGTCAGGGCAAAGCTCGGAGGCAAGATCAAACCAGTATCTTAGATACCTATATACAAATGCAAGAAGTATGGGTAATAAGCAGGAAGAACTGGAAGTGCTAATAAATAAATACAACTATGACATTGTTGGCATTACTGAAACTTGGTGGGATAATACCCACAACTGGAATGTTGGTGTGGATGGGTATAGTTTGCTCAGGAAGGATAGACAGGGGAAAAAGGGAGGAGGTGTTGCCTTATATATTAAAAAGGTACACACTTGGACTGAGGTGGAGATGGACATAGGAGATGGAAGTGTTGAGAGTCTCTGGGTTAGGCTAAAAGGGGTAAAAAACACAGGTGATGTCATGCTGGGAGTCTACTACAGGCCACCTAATCAGGTGGAAGAGGTGGATGAGGCTTTTTTCAAACTAACAAAATCATCCAAAGCCCAAGATTTGGTGGTGATGGGGGACTTCAACTATCCAGATATATGTTGGGAAAATAACACCACGGGGCATAGACTATCCAATAAGTTCCTGGACTGCATTGCAGACAACTTTTTATTTCAGAAAGTTGAAAAAGCTACTAGGGGGGAAGCTGTTCTAGACTTGATTTTAACAAATAGGGAGGAACTCGTTGAGAATTTGAAAGTAGAAGGAAGCTTGGGTGAAAGTGACCATGAAATCATAGAGTTTGCAATTCTAAGGAAGTACAGCAAAATAGAGACAATGGATTTCAGGAAGGCAGATTTTGGTAAGCTCAGAGAGCTGATAGGTAAGGTCCCATGGGAATCAAGACTGAGGGGAAAAACAACTGAGGAAAGTTGGCAGTTTTTCAAAGGGACGCTATTAAGGGCCCAAAAGCAAGCTATTCCGATGGTTAGGAAAGATGGAAAATGTGGCAAAAGACCACCTTGGCTTACCCTTGAGATCTTGCGTGACCTACAAAATAAAAAGGCATCATATAAAAAATGGAAACTAGGTCAGATCACGAAGGACGAATATAGGCAAATAACACAGGAATGCAGAGGCAAGATTAGAAAGGCAAAGGCACAAAATGAGATCAAACTAGCTATGGGAATAAAGGGAAACAAGACGACTTTTTATCAATACATTAGAAGCAAGAGGAAGACCAAGGACAGGGTAGGCCCACTGCTCAGAGAGGAGGGGGAAACAGTAACGGGAGACTTGGAAATGGCAGAGATGCTTAATGACTTCTTTGTTTCGGTCTTCACTGAGAAGTCTGAAGGAATGTCTAATATAGTGAATGCTTACGGGAAGAGGGTAGGTTTAGAAGATAAAATAAAAAAAGAGCAAGTAAAAAATCACTTAGAAAAGTTAGATGCCTGCAAGTCACCAGGGCCTGATGAAATGCATCCTAGAATACGCAAGGAGCTAATAGAGGAGGTATCTGAGCCTCTAGCTATTATCTTTGGGAAATCATGGGAGACAGGGGAGATTCCAGAAGACTGGAAAAGGGCAAATATAGTGCCCATCTATAAAAAGGGAAATAAAAACAACCCAGGAAACTACAGACCAGTTAGTTTAACTTCTGTGCCAGGGAAGATAATGGAGCAAGTAATTAAATAAATCATCTGCAAACACTTGGAAAGTGGTAAGGTGATAGGGAATAGCCAGCATGGATTTGTAAAGAACAAATCGTGTCAAACTAATCTGATAGCATTCTTTGATAGGATAACGAGCCTTGTGGATAAGGGAGAAGCAGTGGATGTGATATACCTAGACTTTAGTAAGGCATTTGATACGGTCTCGCATGATATTCTTATAGATACACTAGGAAAGTACAATTTAGATGGGGCTACTATAAGGTGGGTGCATAACTGGCTTGATAACCGTACTCAGAGAGTAGTTATTAATGGCTCCCAATCCTGCTGGAAAGGTATAACAAGTGGGGTTCCGCAGGGGTCTGTTTTGGGACCGGCTCTGTTCAATATCTTCATCAACGATTTAGATGTTGGCATAGAAAGTACGCTTATTAAGTTTGCAGATGATACCAAACTGGGAGGGATTGCAACTGCTTTGGAGGACAGGGTCAAAATTCAAAATGATCTGGACAAATTGGAGAAATGGTCTGAGGTAAACAGGATGAAGTTCAATAAAGATAAATGCAAAGTGCTCCACCTAGGAAGGAACAATCAGTTTCACACATACAGAATGGGAAGAGACTGTCTAGGAAGGAGTATGGCAGAAAGAGATCTAGGGCTCATAGTGGACCACAAGCTTAATATGAGTCAACAGTGTGATACTGTTGCAAAAAAAGCAAGCGTGATTCTGGGATGCATTAACAGGTGTGTTGTTAACAAGACACGAGAAGTCATTCTTTCGCTTTACTCTGCGCTGGTTAGGCTTCAACTGGAGTATTGTGTCCAGTTCTGGGCACTGCATTTCAAGAAAGATGTGGAGAAACTGGAGAGGGTCCAGAGAAGAGCAACGAGAATGATTAAAGGTCTTGAGAACATGACCTATGAAGGAAGGCTGAAAGAATTGGGTTTGTTTAGTTTGGAAAAGAGAAGACTGAGAGGGGACCTGATAGCAGTTTTCAGGTATCTAAAAGGGTGTCATCAGGAGGAGGGAGAAAACTTGTTCACCTTAGCCTCCAATGATAGAACAAGAAGCAATGGGCTTAAACTGCAGCAAGGGAGATTTAGGTTGGACATTAGGAAAAAGTTCCTAACTGTCAGGGTAGTTAAACACTGGAATAGATTGCCTAGGAAAGTTGTGGAATCTCCATCTCTGGAGATATTTAAGAGTAGGTTAGATAAATGTCTATTAGGGATGGTCTAGACAGTATTTGGTCCTGCCATGAGGGCAGGGGACTGGACTCGATGACCTCTCGAGGTCCCTTCCAGTCCTTGAGTCTATGAGTCCGGGGGTAGCAGTTCGGTGAACCTACCCTCCTCCGCCCAGGTGTTATAGTTTTATCGGCTCAGTAGAGCCTGCTGGTTGGCCACTCGGAGCTGTAGGGCCCCCGCTGAGTACACCTTACGACCCAGGAGATCCATACACCTGGCCTCCTTGGACTTTGGGGCAGGCATGGCGTTCCCTTTCGTTGACCGACTGGACAACTAAGGAGGGGGGAGGAGGAGGAACGTACAAGTATTCATACCCCCGAGAGGGTACCATGTACTTTCTCTCAACTCCCTTTGCCGTCAGTGGAATGGAGGCTGGAGACTGGTGTCGGCAGTGGCCTGGATAGTCTTAATAAACGGTAGTGCCACCCGAGTGGGGGCATCGGCGGTGAGGATGCTCACTACGGGGTCTTCGACTTCCGGGACCTCCTCCACTGGGAGGCTGATATTGAGAGCCACCCTGCGAAGGAGGTCCTGATAGGCCCTGAGGTCCATCGGCGGGGGCCCTGATGATGAGGTCCCTGCCACCGCCTCACCCGGAGAGGAGGAGGAGGAGGATGATACCCCGGGAATGAGAGGGTCCTGGATGGTCTCTTGTTCCTGGGACGGTTCCTGCTCCAGCTGTCCCGGGGAGTCCGGAGGATGTGTTGCGTGCTCCTCCGACTCAGCCGCGGGGGGGCGGGAAATGGTGGCCTCTGGTGCCCGATGTTCTGAGGCAGCAGAGTGGGTCTGGACTAGGGGAGCACCCTGGGCTTCATGGTATGCCCAGGGTGTCCAAAAGGACCACTGTTGAGGTCCTACATCCTGAGGCCGTGAGTCCTGAAAAACCCCCGTAGGCACCTCCGTATCACGGTCCCTGTCATAATAGCTGTCCGCATGGGAGGATACGGATGTCTGTCTGGATGGCCATGGGGGAGCAGAGAAGCCTGGAGCCGAAGTCCCGATGGATCTCGCCCCCCTCGACCGTGGGGACCGGTGCTGGTACGCAGAGCGGTACCGAGAACGAGACTGGGACCCGCGACCAGACCGGTGCCGGGAAGTCGACCGGGATCTCGAGTCTCTACACCGTGATCTGCTCCAGGAGGTACGGTGCCTGGGTTGGTGCTGGGAACCGGAGCGGTACCACGAGTAGCAGGTTGGGGAGCGAGAGACTGACCGGTGCCATGAGTCTGACCGGTGCCGCGAGTCCGACCGGTGCCGTGGAGAGGAACGGTGCCGGGACTGGGAGCGGTGTCGAGAGTGGGAGCGACGTCTCGACCGAGAGCGTTTGTGGGATCATGACCTTGAGTGGTGCCGGTCCGCTACGCTGACAGACGACGGTCTGGTCAGGGTCGGCTTGCCCATGGATTGTAGTACCCGCACGGGTGGTGCCAGGGGTAGGGGCGGTGCCGCATCGGTAATGGCGATCAAGTCTCTCGCCGCAGAAAACGTCTCCAGAGTAGACGGCAAAGTGAGTCTACCACGGCAGGTGCCAGGGAACTGTCAGGCACCGGACTCAACGGCCCTCGTGGGGCTGGAGTCGACGGTGCCGGTTTAGGCGGCGCCGCGGCAGGTATTGGTGCCGGGCGGTCCGACCTAGGCGCAGTCTCTGGCTGCAACACGGGTGTTGTTGGGGCTGTCTGAGCCTTCGCCGTCTTCGACCTCGGGGAGAGGGAGAGGCGCAGGGTCGATTTCGGTGCCTGAGGTGGCTGGTGCCGGGAGTCCTTAGGCGTACCGGCGATGCCCGCTGCCGTAGGGGTGCCTCTGCTCACCGACTGGCTCGTGCTCAGTGCCGAAGGTGAAGGTGTCAGGGCCGCTTCCATGAGGAGCTGCTTTAACCTGATGTCCCGCTCCTTCTTAGTTCTCGGCTTAAAAACCTTGCAAGCTGGGCACTTAGCAGATAAGTGCGATTCCCCGAGGCACTTCAAACAGGAGTCGTGGGGATCTCATGGTGGCATCGGCCTGTGACAGGCCGAGCACTGCTTGAAACCCAGTGAGCCAGGCATGAGCTCCGGCACCGGGTGCGGGGAAGGGGCTACCCCCGAACCCCGCAAACAATTACTAACTAACAACTATAACTATGAACTATAACTAAATCTAACGAACTATATATAGAAGAACAATTAACTACAACTATGGATATAACCACGAGAAGAAAAACTACGAGTAGCTAGGGAAGGTGGAGGTCAGCTAAGCTGCACTCCACTGTTCTAATGACCGACATGGGCGGTAAGAAGGAACTGAAGGGTGGCCGGGTCGGCTGGGGTATATATCCGGCGCCACAGCGGCGCCACTCCAGGGGGCACCCAGCCGACCCACCGAGTGTTGCTAGGGTAAAAGTTTCTCCGACAAACGTGCATGCGGCGCGCACACACCTAACTGGAATGGATATGAGCAATCACTCGAAGAAGAATAGGCATGTCTGACACACATCATAGGCTCTCCGGCCCTGAGGTGGGGGAGGGGAACGTAACATCCACTGATATTAATGGAGCAGTTCATACATCTCAGAAGTCTGTATAAGCTTAGTTGTGCTATTCCCTGTAAAAAGAGCACTGTCAATTTAAAAAATCCTATCTGGTGAAATAAAACTTTACCAATGTTACTAAGAAACAGTCAAATATTAAAATGTAGACAGTAAAAACTCTCATGTACTCTTCGCATTTTAATCCAGATGTTTACTTTCGGCATCTCTCTGATCTTAAGGAATATCATTTAAATTACAGCCATATTTGTTTATCGTGCATTTCTCTTTCAAGTTCTCATTGCTACAGTGTTTGGGTTGCAAATACTACAGAGAAAGAAAATTGTTTAGGAACAAATAAACCTATCGGAATTTTTAACATCATGGTACATTTCTATTGTCCTTTGACTCTGCAATTCCCCCCACCAAACAAAAATAAATAAATAAAAAAATTGGATCAAATAGGAATTGTTGAATTCTTGAAGGCATCATTTACTTGCTATCTTAGTAACTTCAAAATATAATCACTCTATGCAGCGGAACTTATTTTAAGTTTCATGTTAGTAGAGAGAGACTACAGATGTTTCCCTGCTGACTACAGTCTGTTAAGGTGAATATAAACTACAATCTGGCTTAAAAAGGAGTATCTGCGGATAACTGAGAAATGAGAGATGGAAGGAAAGACCATAACACCGAAGTAACCACCGCTCACTTTCATCTTCTCTTTACCTGGATACATGAATCTGTAGCTCCTCTATATGCATGGACATCTGCCTCATCTGATCCTTTAGAATAGTGCAGGTCTCCTCTCTAGCATGGATCTCCTCTTCCTTCTTTTGAATAGCCTCAGTGAACAACTTCTCCCATTTTTTGGACTCATCAATCACTCGATCCCTGTCATCCTGGAGAGAAGTCATGCTCCTGGTGAAGGCTGCAAGCTGGGCCAGGTTTTTGTTAAGGCTGCCTTGTAGCTGCTTGGCTTCTTGTTCTCTTCTGTGCAAGGAGTCTTGAATGTCTCTGACACTCCCTTCCATATAATCTCTCTCTCTCTGCAAAGATGCCAGCTTTTCCTCCATGTTATTTATCTCCTTTGAGTGCTTGTCTTTTTCTTGTCCGAGTCTTCTCTCAAAATCTTCATCCTTTCTCTTCATTTGAATTTTAACATGCTCTTTGTTTGCCTGCAGCTCCTCTCTCACTTTGAGACTCTCTGCTAAAATCCTTGCTGTCTCACTCTGAGTATCATCCAGTAATATTCTGCAGGAAGCCAGCTCTGCTTGTGCTTTCTTGGTGTCTTCATGTGCTTTGGCTAAGTTCTCTTTGGCTGCTGCGAGTTCCTTTTGAGATTCACTTTGAACAAACTGCAGAGCTTTAACAGTTCTTTCTAGACTACTGATCTTCTCCTGGCTTTTAATACAGTCCTTCTGCAATTGCTTCACCTCCTGCTGTTTCTGTTTCAGCAGCTCCTGAAGCTCTTTTGCATGAGTTCTGCTGCCATCTCCCTTCTGAGCACATTTTAGTTTTTCTGCATATTCCTTCTGTGTCTCTGCCTCTGCCTCAGTTTTCTCTGTCATCAGCTGCCGTTTCTCCTCCTCCAGCTCATTTACCATTCTTTGCAAGCTCTGGAGCTCAGATTTCAGTTGCTCATTTTTGGTTTGAAGGTCCGCCATGTCTTGTTGATAGTTTCCAATACTTCCGTTAAGTTCTGCTAGCTGATTCATGAGCCTTTCCTCTAAGTCATCCTTCTCTGCCTCCAGCGTTTCCTTCAGCTTTGTCATTCTGACAAGTTGTTCTTCGATTTGTCTGTTAGTTAGTTCCATCTTGGCTACTGTTTCCTGAAGGGTGTTCAGTTCACGGACTTTTGCTGCCACTTGGCTCTCTAAGGCCTTCTTCTCCTCTCCTAAGGTTTCAACACTCCTGAAGATGCTGCCTACTTGTTCTTCTGCAGCCATTCTATTTTCCTCCAGTTCTGTGATTCGCTCTGTGAGCTGAACAATTTGCTGTAAGTAAGTATTAATTTCATCATGTGAGCTGCTACCTTCATTTAATTTCTCTTCTGCCTCAGTTACAACGCCTGCTCTAAGAGGCTCTGGAGACTTTGTGCAGGGCCCTAAATCCACTTGATTGTCAGCCACTTCTAGAGGTAATGCTGCTGTGGGAACAGCTTGATTTGCTTCTTCCACTATAGTTTTTTGGACACCATGCTTGGCTGCTGCATCTAAGTTTTCCTTTAGCTTGGATTCTGTGCACTGCAATTGGTGCTTTAAGACTTGAACTTCTTGACCAAGAGAACCCTTTTCAGCCATTAATGCTTCAAGTTGAATGGAAAGCGATTGGCAGTCCCTCTTAGAGCTCTCTAGTGCCTCTCTAAGACTAGTGCTTGTCAAGAGAGACATATCTCCATCCCTGTTTAGGTCACCCTCTGTAGGGTGCAACTCTGCTCTCAGCTGTTCGTTCTCCTCCTCCAGTTCCAGGATCTTTTGTTGCTTGGATTTTGCAAACTTCCTCATTTTTTCTTTCATTCCCTCCATCTCCTGCTCAGCCTCCTGCAGCTGCTTATCTACTTCTCTTTTCTTAGCCTCAGCACCTTTCAACTTGCTGAAAATGTCTTGCTTTTCCTGCCTGATAGTTTCCAGAACATGATGAATTCGCTCAGTCTCATTACTTACATTCTCATAGGACTGCAAGAGGGTTTCATATTCTTTCTGCAGTTCCTTATATTTCTCTTGCCACTCAGAACTCTCGGCAGCCTGCGAACATTTCAAGGATTCAATCTCCTTCTCTAGCTTCTCCTTCTCTTGAGTGATCCCCTCTAGAGCCAGCTTCAGGCTTTCGCAAGAGCTATCAAGGTTCTGATTTTCCATTAAAGCTTTGTCAACTTCTGCAATGAGTTTCTCTCTCTCTTCAGTGAGACCTACTAACTTTTCTGATAATGCATCTTTTTCCCTATCCCAATCACAAACCTGGCTCTCCATATCTGCCAGCCTCAGAGAGAGAGTTTCTATAGTCATTTTGGCAGTAGCCAGTTCCTCTTTCAGAGTCGTGCTCTCTTTAAGTGCCTCTTTTCTAGAGATGAGTGCAGCCTGCAGCTTTCTCTGCACTTGGTTCTTATATTTGGCTTCTTCAGCCCCCTCATCTGGTCTCTGCTGGAGTTCAATAAGCTCAGCTTTCAGTCGCTTGCTTTGTTCCTCGTGCATACTAGTTTGTTTTTCCAGTTGACTGTGCAGAGTCTTGATCAAGTCTTCTTTTTCAAGGAAATCTCTCTGTACCTGAGTAAGAGCTTTGCTTTTCTCCCTTAGCTGCAAGTTTAAGAGTTCAATTTCTTCATCCTTTTTGCTCATGAGATTTTTTAGCTCCTCTACTTCTTGTTTAAGTGCCTTCAGATTGTCTTGTCTGGAAATCTCTGCTTGACTTTTTTCCAGTTCTGCCTGAAGACTTGGTGCATGGGCTTCCACCTGGTGACAGGTGCTCTTCAGACCTTCCATCTCTGAGAGCAACTGTGCTATGTGCTCTTGCAGCTGAATGACTGCTTTTGATTTGCAAGCAAGATCACTTTCCAAATGACTGACTGTGAATTCTAGTTCATCTTTCTTGGTCTGCAGATTCTTGAGCTCTGCCTTAAACTCTTCCACAGAAACATCTGTCTCCTGTAAGAGGTTATTTGTTTTAGTATTTTCTACTTCCAAGCATGAAGACTCAATCCAGCCTTGGCTCCTGTCAGAATGCTGTACATTTCCTGCAAGCTCTTGTGTTACATCGAGTACAGACTCAGCTGATCTTTGGAAATGGATGCCTGGCAGAGAATGGCTCTCTGTACACTCTCTCTGTGCTTGGAGTTGTCTGAGCTGATCTTGAATGCTTTCCTTCTCTTTGCTTTGCTTACCAAACTGTTCTTGTAGGAGATTGTAATCATCCTTCTGCTGTTTCAGCTGCTCTCTGTGGTGTCGATCTTTTTCTTGAGCCTTCTTTATAGTGTCCTTACGGGAAGTCAGTGCTTCCTGAAGCTTCTTTTGAAGTTGATCTTTTTCTTGTTCAAGGGCTGAGATTCTCTCTTTCAGAGCAGACTTATGGTGTTCTTCAAACCCTGCAGCAGCTGGACTGTTCACTTCATCCTCTTTAGAAGCAGCTGGGTCAGAACCTTCTAAGCACTTATTGGCTGTGATAAGTTTCTGGATGGCTGACTGGCTTTCCATAATTTCAGCCTTCTTTGAATCAATTAGGTTGGTCTTATCCTGCAAACTTTTCTTCATCTCCTCAGTCAGAGCCTGCAACTGTGCTTCAGCTGCTTCCTTCTCCAGCAAGTCCTTCTGGATGCTCTGCAGCTCAGCTTCCCTTTCAGAAAGCAACTGCATGAGAGACATTTCCCTGGCTTGGCTTTCAGGAGTCACGTCTCCCTCTGCATTTAGGCGACTTGCTGTAGTACCTTCCACTTCAGCTTTCTGAGCTTCTGCCCCAAATGTCCCTCTCACTTGCACCAGCTCATTCTCCAGTTTGTTGACCTTCTTCAGAAGTTCCTTCCTGTTGATGAGAGCTGCCTGCAGCTTTCGCTTCACTTGCTCATTTTCTTTTTTGAGATGCTCCAGTTCACTTCCTAGCACCTCTTTCTCCTTACACACTGCTGCCATCATCTCGCTATGCTGCTCAGATCCCTTGCATTTCAGACGCAAGTCTTCTGCTTCTCCTGTTTGTCCCGTGTGCTGGTCTCTTATTGCCTCAGTTTTCAGCAATAAGCTCATCTGCTCTTTAAGGCCCTTTAGCTCACTCCCCAGAGCAAATTTCTCTTCATTCAGCTGGCCTATTTTCGCAGACATTGTGATGCTGATTTCAGTCACCTGCTGATCCCTCTCCAGTAAAGCTTGCTGGAGGTTCTCATTGTCCCCAGTCCGTTCAGCAAGAAGCTGTTCTAGCCTTACTGCGTCAAGCTCTTTTGAGACAATGCCCTGGGTAAGCTCCTCTGTCTTGACTGTGGTCTTCCTCAGATGTTCCTGCAGATCAAGCACTTCACACTCCGTCTTCTGGAGCTGGTTTCTCAGACTTTTTGCTAGAGCATCCTGTTTCGAAAGTTGAAGCTGTGCCTCATCCAGGTCCTTTTGCAAAGCTTCAATTTTTATCTCTTTGGATTTATATTCATTTTTCAGGCTCTGGATTTGTTCTTTCAGTAGACTGTGCTGTATAGTTCTGCTTTCATAGTCAGATAGCCTCTGCTTTTCTGAATCCATTAGATTTCCCTCAAGCTCCTTTAGTTCTGTTATGGTACAAAGCTCCTTCATCTGAGATAGGAGCTGATCTCTCTCTTCAGTCAGAACATGCAATGCACTGTTAGAGTTCTCTGCATTTTTCCTGCATGCCTCTGCCAGCTGGGTTAGCCTATATATTTCTGCCACTTTCTCTTCTGAGTCTTTCTTATACAATTCCTCTGATTTCCGCAGACTTGTTTGCAGCTCCATAATTTTTCTTTGCAACTGTGTCAGCTCCTGAGGCTGAGAAACACCAAGCTCTGTAGTTGCTGCAGAGAGCCCTCCTCTGAGCCCTTGCACTGCATCCATTTCCCCTCCACTATGGGTGATGTGCTCTAGGAGTACTTCTGGGAAGCTGTTTGTCTCTTCCTGAAGCACAGAGGTTTTCTGCACTTCCTCCACCGTCAGCGAGTCACTGCTCAATTCACTCTGGATAGATGAGGTCTTTTGTCCTTCTCCCTCAAGGAATCTTGGCTGGAATCTTCCTCCCATAACATTTATTTCTTCCTCTGCCCAGTTCATTGCAGGTGTTTGGCTTCCTGGATCCAAGAGCTGTCCCTTCAGAAATGTTATCTCTTCTTGAGCTTCCCTCAATTCCAGCAGCAAGACTGACAGCTCTTTATGTTTTGCTGCAGAAAGATACTCCAGAATGCCAGCTGGGCCACTTTCTTCAGCAGACTGCCCACTGCTGCTTCTGGGTGGTTCCTCTGTACCAGTCTAGAACAAGAAAAAAAGAGCTAGTCTCAAATAAACCAGAATTCTCTTGAACCCCATGAGAGGGCTGTCTTACTTTGCATCTGGATGCCTCTGCCTCATTTTCCCACTTTGCTGATACCATAAAGTGTGTACACTTTATATGTTGCAGCTAAGGTTCCCATATCTTGGACTGTTTATTGGAACATAAAGGTATTCAAGGACCTTTATGGCAGTCCTCTTCAGGTCCTTGTATATCCTTCCCAATTACCCGTGTCAGAGCTTCAGGGATTGGCTCTGAGTGCCCTGCCATAGGCTGACTTGCTAGTTCTCAAGACGCCCAAAGTTTCTCTAGATCCCTGCAGAGACAGACTCTAAAGCATTCTTCTCTTCCTGCGCCTTTCCCAGGTCTCCCTGCAGGCCTCTTCCACCAGTATCTTCCTGGGCTCCTGTCCCAGATCCCTTTGGGTAGGGAGCTCTCCTGGTACCACTTCAAGCAGAGTTTGTGTGGGGAAATCTACACCAGGTCTTTCCCAGCTTCTGGTTTAACCGTACTACATGAGACGAACTTACTTTTTATTTCCTGCCCTGATTATTTGACCAGTTACATGACCCTTCCTAATTGTCTTTTACAGTGATTACAAGCAGCTGCTGCCATTCCAAGGGCAAAAGCGTTCATTCTTTCCCTGACAGCGCACGGAAAAAGGCCAGCACACCCAGTCTCATCTTCAGTGCAGGAATCAAGGAATTGCCACATTGGGATTGGATGTGGGAAGAAGGGTAAGCTCAGCATGACAGGAATTTCAGACCAGAAATGTAACCAGACTCCTGTGGGAGGTCTTGTTCACACACAGCACCAAATTCTTAACCATTTTAGCATCCTCTGCCACTTCTGTTGCTGGGCTGTAAGCCAGATAGGTTCAGTGGGGACTAAACCCTGTTTATAGGGCTCTAAAACAAGAGGCTTGTTCCCTATTCTGTGTCTGATGCCAGGATCAGAGGGCTAAAGAAGACATGTGGACCAAGGTATTTGCTCTTATTCAAGTAGCATTCCTTGTGGTCTTGCTCTCTTCTGGAGATAGGGGGGCAATGAATCCTCCTCAGAGCAAAGGGTGGAGGTCACCTGTCCCCCTTACCCCTTCGTATTTATGCTTTAACTCCCCATACCATTAATGTTCTGGTGTTGCAATGACTGTGCTGCTGTCAAGCTGGACTGATTAACAGGAATGATTAAAGAGAGCTAAATACATAGAGCCTTGCTCAGCACCATAATAGCACCATCAGGTTGTGTGATTGTGGAAGCTCTATAATCTGAGCCTTTTCAAACTAGATTGGACATTATCTAGACTGCAGACTTGTCTAACTTTGTGATAGAACCTATATTGCCAAGGTCATACCTGGGTTAGAGCCATGGTATCTTCAGATGGCTGAGGAGATTGTGGTTCATTATTCACTAGTGCTGCTGAATGACCTAGTGACAAAATACATGCATTTCACTAGCAGAAAATCCAGATCCACAGCAAGCCAGTGAACAGATGGAAAGAGATCCAGACACATGGGGCTGGAGCTTCCACAAGAAGTGAGGGGAGGAGAGAGACAGACAGTGGTGCCCTACAGCAGGTTCCCCTCACCCTCCAGACCTAGCAGCTTATACCTTTGACTGGGGCACCACATGGTGCAGGACCTTGCTTAACTCGTGGGGATGGAGTGAGTTGGAGAAAGGAAACCAGGGCAGGCTCCCACACCATGATCCAGCAAGTCCATTCCCCTCTCTGAAATAACAGCCTTCTTTTGCTGCCAGCTAACATAGTTAGTCCTGAAGTTCAAGTGGTAGCACATTGTTACTGAAATATTGGGTTTGCCTAGCTGAGAGCCAATTAACAGCCTGACAGGGATAAGGGAAAATGTTTTATTTTGCAGAAAAAGGAGAGCCTGTACCTTGGTACAAAAGACTTGGTTTTACACAAATTTTACAAACCTTTTATATATATTTAGACAAAGACCCTTACGTGTTAATACTTAATTGGTAACTGTAAAATCTTACACTCCCCCGCCACCTACTGGCCGCTTGTAATCTATTAAGGGGGGTCAGCCAGCTTTCACAATATAACAGAATTAGTTTTTACCTTTTGCTTTAAACCCCCTACAGGAAATTAAAAACAAAAAATTATGTTAAAAACACTGAGGCGGCAAGTCAAGCTCTTGAATGTTAGGTAATGCCAGATTTATGGTTTCCCGTGCACTTTAATTCTGCTCCCCTTTGCATATGCATTATGATACAGTCTTTACTTACATAATCACATGCTATTTTTTCCACAGGACACCTGTTTCATTCAGTGCAAGGGACACGAGTGGACAGATTTAAGAAAAACTAAATCTAGTATTTCCTAATTTTCACGAGCTTGACTGTGCAACCTAACATTTTTAACATTGTTTTATTTGTATGTAAGAATCTTACTAGACAAGATGGACAAAGGAGGGAAAACAGAGGCACAAAGAGGGGAAGTGAGTTGCCCATGGTCACACAGCACATTAGTGACAGAGCAAGGAACAGAATGAAGATCTCCTGACTCCCAGCCCAATGTCAATGCTGGGAGTCAGGAGACACTGGACTCCCAGCATTGACACTGGGCTGGGAGTCAGGAGATCTTCTGGCTCCCACTGGACAATGCTGCCTCGCACCTTTCCTATATCCTACCTCAGACTCTGATGCTACCAACCCTTCTCTCTCCTTTTTATGTCAGAGGCCACCTCACAACCCAATATAAAAATCTTCCTCCCCACTGTGCCACCTCAGATTTACTCCCTCTGTCTCCCCATGTATATATAGTATCAGAACCTTCCTCTTTCTGCACAGCTTCAGAACCTGATCTCAAAGTCAGGCTCCCTGAATCACTTCAGACCCTTCCATGAAGCCTCATAGCCTCTCCACAGATGTGCAGTCTCCCTTACTTCTCCAATTCTGTGACATTACCATCAGGCCCAGGTGAGCAGTATCCAGAGCAGGATGGTCCTTCTTGAGTGAGCAAGTCCAATAACTTGGAATCAGTTCCAGTGCTGTCAGTCTATTGAAAAACAAAGATTGATTGGTTGGTTGGTTCACAGCTGTAATCATCACCCTTGGACTCAGCTGTTTTAGCTGCCTGGCACACTGTCTGACCATTCTGAATCCTGCTACTTTAAGACCTACATCTGCAGCCTAATGGAGATACAAAACATTGTATAAGATACTAGATAAAAGCCTGAATGCAGATCTCAGTGATCTATCAAGTTAACCCTTAGGGCACCAAGAAATATCAACATCCTAAGCACCTCCCCCACCACACCCTATATGTGAACCCTACATTCCTTCTCTCCAAAAAGGAGCAACTCCACTTTCCTATCCTTCCATCATCTTCCTTCGACACACCAGATGAGGGCCTTTCCGAGCAGGCAGAGCATCCTGTGACCTTAACAGGCCAACTCAGATTAAAACCATAGATTAATTCACTTGTGGGTGAATATCAAAGAAATGTTAAGTGTCCTGGTATATGTGGAGCATTTCACTTGTGTGTGCATATCAAAGAACATAAGAATATAAGTACGGTCAAATTGGGTCAGACCAAAGGTCCATCTAGCCCAGTACCCTGTCTTCTGACAGTGGCGAATGCCAGGTACCCCAGAGCAAATGAACAGAACAGGTAATATCAAGTGATTCATGCCCTGTTGCCCATTCCCAGCTTCTGGCAAACAGAAGAAATGTTATTGTCTTCACTTACCTATAACCTGTTGTTTACTATCGTATTACATTATGTATACCTGGTAATTAAATAACCCTAGATTGAAGTGTGTGTTAGTGTTAAGATGTAAATGTACTGGATATGTAAACTTATTGAAAAGTAACAAAAGATTGTTTCTGGTTATCACACTGTGTTTATATTACGTTTACCCATTGCACAAGATTGGAGTCTTGGAAATGTAAAAGATTGCTAACTTCGGAGCCTGGGTTGTTGTGCTAGACAATGGAAGTTCACAGACTCTGCATTTAATCAACAAAAGAAGAGCCCATGTTGTGATGAAAACATTTGCCAGATTGCTTTCCACAGAAAGCAGCTATAAGAATGGATACAAGGATTGATCCTGTATCTCTGAACTGTTTTGGATTCTAACAGGGCGGACTACTGAACAAGTAGACAACAGATCCCTTGAATTACCCTGGGCAACCCTGAGGAACTTTTGGAAAACTAGCAGATCACTACATCTCTATCATCATTTTGGACTTACCAACTGACTCACCTGTTAATGTATTTTACCTGCATTAACCTCTCAATAACTAATTTCTTTTCTTACTGATAAAACTTTAGTTTGTTTACTAGAGAAATCAGCTACCAGAATTGTTTTTGGTGTGAAATCAAGACTATTCATTGATCTGGGTAAGTGACTGACTCTTTGGGGTTGGGAATAACCTAATGTGATGTGGAATTTGGTGTAAGAGACCATTATCCCAAAGTCCAATTTGTCTGAGTGGCAAGGCAGGCTGGAGAACCTACGGGGACTGTTTGTGACCCCAGGGTAAGACTAATGCAGCGATCCAGAATTGCACATTTGTTATTGGCTTGATGAAATCTAATTATAGGATACAACATCAGTTTGGGGAGTCTGCCCTGCTTTCTGACAGTCTGACTTGAAATTGGCACTCGTTGCTAAGCCACTTCAGACAGCATGACAGCTGGTGTAGTCAAACAGGATTCACATGCCACAGGCCAACTGGCTTAACAATTAGAACCCAATACTATTTAAAGTTTAAATTTGATATTGAGAGTTTTAAGAGTTAAAGATTAGTCACAATGAGTAACCATAATCATATGAGCATCTTGACTTGAAAGACCTTAAAAAATTATGTAAAGAAAAGGGTTTATCCTTTGGAAAGAAAACCTCAAATCAGGAACTAGGAGCTTTGCTGATGGACTTTGACCAGAAGGCTGGGACTCAGTCACCCCATGCCCCAGATGCTGCTACAGCTGAAATGGTCTGTATGCATATCCTGGCAGATGACAAAGCATGGGAGCATGAAATAAAGATTGAGAGATACTTCATAGAATATCAGGGTTGGAAGGGACCTCAGGAGGTCATCTAGTCCAATCCCCTGCTCAAAGCAGGACCAACACTAACTAAATCATCCCAGCCAGGGCTTTGTCAAGCCTGACCTTAAAAACCTTTAAGGAAGGAGATTCCACCATCTCCCTAGGTAAGACATTCCAGTGCTTCACCACCCTCCCAGTGAAAAAGTTTTTCTTAATATCCAACCTAAACCTCCCCCACTGCAACTTGAGACCATTACTCCTTGTTCTGACATCAGGAACCACTGAGAAAAGACGGTTACTCACCTTTGTAACTGTTGTTCTTCGAGATGTGTTGCTCACATCCATTCCAGTTAGGTGTGCGCGCCGCGCGTGCACGTTCGTCGGAAACTTTTTTACCCTAGCAACTCCAGTGGGCCGGCAGGTCGCCCCCTAGAGTGGCGCCGCCATGGCGCTCTATATATACCCCTGCCGGCCCGCCCGCTCCTCAGTTCCTTCTTGCCGGCTACTCCGACAGTGGGGAAGGAGGGCGGGTGTGGAATGGATGTGAGCAACACATCTCGAAGAACAACAGTTACAAAGGTGAGTAACCGTCTTTTCTTCTTCGAGTGATTGCTCACATCCATTCCAGTTAGGTGACTCCCAAGCCATACCTAGGCGGTGGGGTCGGAGTGAGAAGTCGCGGCCCGGAGCACCGCAGTTCCGAAGGCCGCATCCTCCCTCGACTGCTGGACCAGGGCGTAGTGGGAAGCAAAAGTGTGGACCGATGACCAGGTCGCTGCCCGACAGATTTCCTGGATGGGCACACGGGCTAGGAAAGCCAGCGATGACGCCTGCGCCCTGGTAGAATGCGCAGTCACACGGCCCGCAGGGACATGGGCCAAGTCATAACAAGTCCTGATACAGGACGTAACCCAAGAGGATATCCTCTGGGAGGAGATAGGAAGACCTTTCATACGATCTGCTACCGCCACGAAAAGCTGGGGGGATTTTCGGAAGGGCTTAGTCCTGTCTATGTAGAACGCGAGAGCCCTACGGACATCCAGCGAGTGGAGCTGCTGCTCCCTGCCTGAGGAGTGAGGTTTTGGGAAAAAAACCGGAAGGAAAATCTCTTGGTTGACATGGAAGGCTGAGACCACCTTGGGCAGAAAAGCAGGGTGTGGTCTCAGCTGCACCTTGTCCTTGTGGAAGACCGTATATGGGGGGTCTACCACAAGAGCTCGGAGCTCCGACACCCGTCTAGCTGAGGTGACAGCCACTAGAAAGGCAGTTTTCCAAGAGAGGTAGAGCAGGGAGCAAGTAGCTAACGGCTCAAAGGGGGGCCCCATGAGTCGGGACAACACCAGGTTAAGATCCCAGGTGGGAGCAGGGGGACGGACGTTAGGGAATAAACGTTCCAGCCCTTTAAGGAATCTCGACACCGTCGGGTGGGAAAAAACGGAGCGACCGTCCGCACCCGGGTGAAAGGTGGAGATAGCAGCTAGGTGGACTCGCAACGACGATAAGGCCAGACCTTGCCCCTTGAGGGACAAAACGTAGTCTAATATTTCGGAAACCGAAACTTCCATAGGGCGGAGATTTCTCTCTACGCACCAACAGGAGAAGCGCTTCCATTTCGCTGAATACGTGGCTCTTGTGGACGGTTTCCTGCTGCTCAAGAGCACCTCTCTCACAGGCGTGGAGCATCGCAGCTCTGGGCCAGTCAGCCACGCAGGAGCCACGCCGCTAGGTGCAGCGACTGCAGGTCTGGGTGACAAAGGGTCCCGTGGTCCTGGGTAATCAGGTCCGGATGAAGGGGCAGGGGAACTGGGTCGGCTATGGCCAAGTCCAGCAGCATGGTGTACCAGTGCTGCCTGGGCCACGCCGGGGCTACCATGATCACGAGCGCCTTGTCCCTGCGCACCTTCAGGAGGACCTTGTGGACTAGAGGGAACGGGGGAAATGCATAGTACAGGTGGGTCGACCACCGGATGAGGAAGGCGTCCCCTATCGACCCCGGTTCCCTGCCCTGAAAGGAGCAGAATGCTGGGCACTTCCTGTTCCCCCTGGACGCAAAGAGGTCCACCCGGGGATAACCCCACCTCCGGAAAATGGAGAGAGCGACATCCGGGCGAAGGGACCACTCGTGCGACAGGAAGGATCTGCTCAGTCGATCTGCCAGAGTGTTCCGTACTCCAGGGAGGAAGGAAGCCCTGAGGTGAACGGAGCGGGCTACGCAAAAGTCCCAGAGACGTATCGCCTCGTGGCACAGCGAGGAGGACCTGGTGCCGCCCTGCTTGTTGATATAGTACATCGTCGTCGTGTTGTCCGTAAACACGGCGACACAACGACCCTGAAGTTGATGACAAAACGCTTGACAAGCAAGGCGGACCGCTCTCAACTCCCGTATGTTGATGTGGAGCCCCACCTCCTCCTGGGACCACAGGCCCTGTGTCCGCAGGGTCCCCAGGTGGGCCCCCCAGCCCAGATCTGAGGCATCCGTTGTCAGGGATACCGATGGCTGAGAGGGGTGAAAGGGAAGACCCGCACATAACACGGACTGGTCCAACCACCAGCCGAGAGAGTCCAAGACCTTCTGGGGGATTGTGACTAACATGTCTAAAGGTTGCCTTTGCGGCCTGTAACGGCTGATAAGCCACAGCTGGAGAGGCCTCATGTGGAGCCGAGCGTAGCCGGTCACAAAAGTGCACGCTGCCATGTGGCCTAACAGGGTTAGACATGTCCTTACTGACGTCAACGGGGCTGACCGCAAACGCTGAACGATCGCCGCCATGGTCTGGAACCGTTGCAGAGGCAGCGAGGCCCTGCCCATCGTGGCGTCCAAGACCGCCCCGATAAATTCCACCTTTTGCGTGGGCCTCAGAGTGGATTTGTCTGTGTTTATCAAGAGGCCCAGACTTGCAAATACGGCGGTGATCAGGCGGACATGGCTGCTGACCTGCTGCTCCGACGTGCCCCGAATCAACCAGTCGTCCAGATAAGGGAACACGTGGACACGGTTGCGTCGAAGATGCGCCACGACAACTGCCATGCATTTTGTAAACACCCTTGGGGCCGTGGACAGGCCGAAAGGGAGGACTGCAAACTGATAATGAAGAGCCCCCACAACGAAGCGGAGAAAGCGTCTGTGGCGCGGCCAAATGGCAATATGAAAATACGCGTCCTGCATGTCGAGGGCGGCGTACCAGTCTCCCGGATCCAGGGATGGAATAATGGTCCCCAGGGATACCATGCGGAACTTCAACTTCACGAGGTATTTGTTGAGTTCTCGCAGGTCGAGGATAGGCCTGAGGCCCCCCTTGGCCTTGGGGATCAGAAAGTAGCGGGAATAAAACCCCTTGCCTTTCTCGTTTTCCGGAACCGCCTCTATGGCTCCCTTGCTGAGGAGCGTCTGCACCTCCTGTCGAAGGAATTGCTCGTGAGAGGGGTCCCTGAAGAGGGACGAGGAAGGAGGGCGGGAAGGAGGAAACGAAACAAACTGCAGGCGGTATCCCGTCTGCACCAGGTTTAAGACCCAGCGGTCCGATGTTATTTGGGACCACGCCGGGAGGAAAAACGAAAGGCGGTTTGAAAACGGGGGGAAAGGATCCATAGGGGAAACTGCTACAGCGCCCTCGGGCGCACCTTCAAAATGAAGGCTTAGGACCAGGCGGGGGTTTCGAGGAGCCTTGGTTCTGCCCCCCTTGGTTCCCAGACTGCCTGCGCCTGCCGTTCCTGCCGCGGCGCCTGTAAGGGTCCTGCCGCTGGCGGAACTGGGAAAACGGCCTACGGTACGGCTGCTGCTGTGGCCTAAAGGGTCTACGCTGCGTCACGGGGGTGTGCATCCCGAGGGACCGCGCAATGACCCGGTTGTCCTTCAGACTCTTGAGTCTGGGGTCTGTCTTTTCCGAAAACAGGCCCTGGCCTTCGAAAGGAAGGTCCTGTATCGTGTGCTGGAGCTCTGGCGGAAGGCCGGAAACCTGCAGCCAGGAGATGCGACGCATCGTAACTCCCGACGCGAGGGTACGGGCAGCCGAGTCCGCAGCGTCCAAGTATGCTTGTAAGGCCGTGCGCGCGACCTTTTTGCCCTCGTCCAGGATGGCCGTAAACTCCTGGCGAGCATCCTGTGGCAGCAGCTCTTTAAATTTGTCCACTGCCACCCAGGAGTTAAAAGCGTACCTGCTCAGCAGGGCCTGCTGATTAGAGACCCTGAGCTGCAGGGCCCCAGCCGAATATACCTTACGGCCAAGGAGGTCCATCCGCCTGGCCTCTCTGGATTTGGGGGCCGGAGCCTCCTGGCCGTGACGCTCCCTATCGTTCACCGACTGCACCACCAGTGAACCGGGAGTCGGGTGAACGTGCAAGTATTCATACCCCTTGGAAGGGGCCATGTACTTTCTCTCGACTCCTTTCGCTGTCGGAGGGATGGAGGCCGGGGACTGCCAGATAGTATTGGCATTGGCCTGAATGGTCCGTACAAAGGGCAGGGCGACCCTGGTGGGAGCATCCGAAGAGAGGATGGTAACAATCGGGTCCTCTATCTCCGAGACCTCCTCTGCCTGCAGACTCAGGTTTTGGGCCAACCGCCTGAGGAGGTCCTGGTGCGCCCTGAGATCCAGCGGGGGGGGACTGTTGGAGGAGGTACCCGCCACCGCCTCATCCGGGGAGGAGGATGAGGAGACCCCAGGCACGATAGTGTCCAACTGAGGGTCTTCCTCAGCCCTCGCCTCTACCTCCGGAGCCACAGCGGAGTCCTGCTGTTTGGACCCTTCCTCCGCCTCCGGGGAGGGAGGGGGGCGAGACAAGGAGGCTTCAGGGGCCCTACGCTCCGCATTCGCCGGTGTGGGAGGGAGCTGCTGGGGGCCCTGGGCCTGATGGTATGCCCAGGGTGTCCAGAATCCCCACTGTGGTGGGCCTTGGTCTTCCAGCGGCGGATCCCCGAAGAGCGCCGCCTGCCGGTCGGTGCCGAGCGCATACGCACTGTCCGCCTGCGAAGATACGGACGGCTGTCTCGAGGGCCACGGCGGGGCCGACCCCGGATGGTACGGGCCGGCGCGGGTCGGCACGGAGGATCGTCTCGGTGCCGGGGACCGGTGCCGGGAGTCGTATCGGTGCCGGGATCGGGACCGGGACCTGGATCTGTCACGGTGCCGGGATCCTGATCGGTACCGGGTGTCGCTTCGGTAGCGGGACCTGCCACCGGCTCGGCGCCGGGAGGTCGACCGGGACCTACCACCGGCTCGGCGCCGGGAGGTCGACCGAGACCGGGACCTGCCACCATCTCGGTGCCGGGAGGTCGACCGGGACCTACCACCGGCTCGGCGCCGGGAGGTCGACCGAGACCGGGACCTGCCACCAGCTCGGTGCCGGGAGGTCGACCGGTGCGGCGAGTAGCGATGGGACCTGCTCCTGGAGTCGCGGTGCCGGTGACGCCGACTGGAGCTTGACCGCGACCGTCCGGAGGTCGACCGTTGCCGCGAGTGCGACCGGTGCCGCTGAGGGGAGCGGTGCCGGGACTGCGAGCGGCGTCGGGATCTGGAGCGCCCAAGACGTCGGGACCTAGATGGCGAAGGACTGTCTCTGGGCGGCGCCGACATCATGGGCTTGCCCCTGGACACGACCCGCACCGGAGGTACCGGGGGTGGCAGCCGAGTGGGCTCCGTCAGGGCAATAAGGTCCCGAGCCGAGGCGAAGGTCTCCGGTGTTGACGGGACCACTATCTCAACCCCAGATCTCATGGGGGAGCTCGGCGGCACCGGACTCAACGGACCCGCCAGGCCCGGAGTCAACGGTGCTGACGGTGCCGGCGGTGCCGCGGCCGATGTCGAGGCCGGGCGCTCAAGCCGGGTCTGCCTGGCCGGAGTAGCAGACTTCGACGGCCTAGGCTGTGATTCCGGTGCCGGAGAAGGTCGGTGCCGAGGAGTCTTCTCGGTGCCGGAGCGATCCGGTGCCGGTGCCGAGACCACGGTCCGCGAAGTCGACGGGTCAAGTGCCGCCTCCATGAGGAGAGTTCGGAGCCTCTGATCTCTCTCCTTTTTTGTCCTCGGCTTGAAAGCCTTACAGATGCGGCACTTGTCAGACCTGTGCGATTCCCCGAGGCACTTCAGGCACGCTTCGTGGGGATCGCTGGTGGGTATGGGCTTCTTGCAGGCCGCACACTGCTTGAAGCCCGGCGAAACAGGCATGAGCCTGGCGCCGGGTGCCGGGAAGGGCTAAGCCCCCGGCCAAGAACTATTTAACAACTATTGACTAAACTATTTACTTAACAACACTAATTAACACTATATAGAACTAGAGATAAGCGATTGAAAACTAGGAGAGCTAGGGACGTGGAGGACAGCTAAGCCGCGCTCCACAGTTCCAACGACCGACACGGCGGTAAGAAGGAACTGAGGAGCGGGCGGGCCGGCAGGGGTATATATAGAGCGCCATGGCGGCGCCACTCTAGGGGGCGACCTGCCGGCCCACTGGAGTTGCTAGGGTAAAAAAGTTTCCGACGAACGTGCACGCGCGGCGCGCACACCTAACTGGAATGGATGTGAGCAATCACTCGAAGAAGAACAGTCTAGATCTATCCTCTTTGCAACCCCCTTTCAGGTAGTTGAAAGCAGCTCTCAAATCCCCCCTTCACTCTTCTCTTCTGCAGACTAAACAATCCCAGCTCCCTCAGCCTCTCACATAAGTCATGTGCTCCAGCCCCCTAATGATTTTTGTTGCCCTTTGCTGGACTCTTTCCAATTTTTCCACATCCTTCTTGTAGTGTGGGGCGCAAAACTGGACACAGTACTCCAGATGAGGCCTCACCAATGTCAAATAGAGGGGAATGATCACGTCCCTCGATCTGTTGGCAATACCCCTACTTATACAGCCCAAAATGCTGTTAGCCTTTTTGGCAACAAGGGCACACTGTTGACTCATATCCAGCTTCTCGTCCACTGTAACCCCAGGTCCTTTTCTGCAGAACTGCTTCCTAGCCATGCTGTCCCTAATCTGTAACAGTGAATGGGATTCTTCCATCCTAAGTGCAGGACTCTGCACTTGTCCTTGTTGAACCTCATCAGGTTTCTTTTGGCCCAATCCTCTAATTTGTCTAGGTCCCTTTGAATCCTATCCCTACCCTCCAGTGTATCTATCACTCCTCCAAGTTTAGTGTCATCTGCAAACTTGCTGAGAGTGCAGTCCACACCGTCCTCCAGATCATTAATGAAAATATTGAACAAAACCGGCCCCAGGACTGACCACTGGGGCACTCTGCTTGAATCTGGCTGCCAACTAGACATGGAGCCATTGATCACTACCCGTTGAGCCCAATGATATAGCCAGCTTTCTATCCACCTTATAGTCCATTCATCCAGCCCATACTTCTTTAACTTGCTGGCAAGAATACTGTGGGAGACCGTATCAAAAGCTTTGCTAAAGTCAAGGAATAATACATCCATTGCTTTCCCCTCATCCACAGACCCAGTTATCTCCTCATAGAAGGCAATTAGCTTAGTCAGGCATGACTTGCCCTTGCCGAATCCATGCTGACTGTTCCTGATCACTTTCCTCTCCTCTAAGTGCTTCAGAATTGATTCCTTGAGGACCTGCTCCATGATTTTTCCAGGGACTGAGGTGAGGCTGACTGGCTTATAGTTCCCAGGATCCTCCTTCTTCCCTTTTTAAAAGATGGGCACTACATTAGCTTTTTTCCAGTCATCCGGGACCTCCCCCGATTGCCACGAGTTTTCAAAGATAATGGCCAATGGCTCTGCAGTCACATCCACCAACTCGTTTAGCACCCTCGGATGCAGCGCATCCGGCCTCATGGACTTGTGCTCGTCCAGTTTTTCTAAATAGACCCGAACCACTTCTTTCTCCACAGAAGGCTGGTCACCTTCTCTCCATGCTGTGCTGCCCAGTGCAACAGTCAGGGAGTTGACCTTGTTTGTGAAGACAGAAGCAAAAATATCATTGAGTACATTAGCTTTTTCCACATCCTCTGTCACTAGGTTGCCTCCCTCTTTCAGTTAGGGGCCCACCCTTTCCTTCACTTTCTTCTTGTTGCTAACATACCTGAAGAAGCCCTTCTTGTTACTCTTTACATCTCTTGCTAGCTGCAACTTCAAGTGTGATTTGGCCTTCCTGATTTCACTCCTGCATGCCTGAGCAATATTTTTGTACTCCTCCCTGGTCATTTGTCCAATCTTCCACTTCAGACAGCATGAGAAGCCCATACTTTCCAGAAACTCTGTCACTGGCAATTATTGCTGCTTTATGACACTTATCTTCTGCTGCTTTTTAGCCTGAGGTGACAGGACCCAAGAAGTGCAGAAGGCAGAGCATATTGTGGAAAGAAAGAGTAGAATGTGCTGCTCACAGAGGGGACAGACTCTCCTTCCTCCCCAGAACTTCCTATTAAAACCTAGGAAATTAGCTGATCTCTTGGTAACATTCAGACAGGGATCTAGTTTTGTAAGATTCAGTGCATTAGGTCTTTCATCTCTAAAAGAGGTTCACATATGGATTGACACAGACTTAAAAATAATTCTGTGATCTTAAGTCTCAGATCTAAATTCCCAGTACACACTGGCCAACATCACAAACCACCACAGACATTTGGCCATACTGGTAATTTGTGCAGAAGCAAACCAAGACTGGAATAGCAAGGGTCTATGACTCAGAACTGAGGCACATTAGCAAAGCTAGGGTAGGAAGGGTGCCCCCTCAACAAAAATAATGCAAATCAGGGGGCATAAGGAAACAGCATACTTCATATTCAAACAAAGCTAGCAAAGCAGAAATGAGGCTGAAGTTAAATTTAAGCCAGTTCCAGCAATACCAGTCAATTAAGTATTACAGCTTCCCATCAGAGTGGGGGGTAGAGAAATATGTAGCTGTGTATTATTTTATAGCAGCAGTAGCCCTAAGCAAAGCTCTCACTCTCAAAAGCAATGCAGAGACACTGAAAAGCTCTGGGAGCAAAACTGATGTCTGTTACCATCCCGTACAGACCATACCATAGCAATACAGGCCACTGGGGAGTCATTCAGCATCACAGACTGCTCCATTAGGCATGATCTCCAACCCAAAGTGCAAGACTGCTTTTGCCTTCATGAGTGGCAACGTCACTCATATTTATACAAACCAGAAAGAGGATGGCTGTCCAGTTGAGATTAGATCTGGGCATAAGTCCAGCCTCCCCCTGTGTTGGATTCATATTCATACAAATCTCAGTCTAAAATAAAGATTTGATAAAAGATGCTTAAACGGCATTGGCCCTCCCCATTCCCAGCACTGGGCCCCATCTAATCTGTAGCATCTTGCGCAGGGTGACCATTAGTAGTAAAAAGAACCAAATAAGGTGGCTTTGGTACATCCCAAAATGGGACAAACTCCCCCTTGCTTTTAAATCAATGACTAATAAAGAATTAGACAGTGGCAAAATGTGAACAGTTATCTAAAACACAAACATAACTAGAGGAATAACCTGATAGCTAAGAGGCTGTGAGCCCCATGCCACAAGCCAATCACTCTTCCAAGCCAACAGGAGACGGGAGTGCAGGGTGGGCGGTGGTATTATACCATCACCACTGCACTCCTGCTAACTGGTTGGAATGGAAGATGGGGTTTTGGAAAGAGTCCCAACTTTGCTTTCAGCTAAATTCTTAATGCAGGTATTTGGGGGCAGAGGACACCCCCGCCCCCGCCAACCAGCTAGTCTATCCAGCATGGACTGAGGCAACAGGTGGTCCCCTAATACTACTACTCTTGCCCTCATCTACAGGTTGTTTGTAAGGTCATCATACCATGGGCTGTTCACCATCGAATGGACTGTGCAAAGGTTCCATCTCCCTGCTCTAAGCAATAGGGACAAAAATATTTCTCTTCTATGAGAGATCCCTTATAAGGCAATGGGAGTGCATGGGGCTGAAATGCAACCTGTAACACAAAGTTAAACCTTTAGAGTGGTGCTCCCTAGGACCTAGATCAACTTGGTATCAACTGGACACAGGACACTGCAAAATGGAAATATGGCAGAACAGGGAGCAGTTGTGTGGACAGGGGAGGTTTGACAATGGATGAAGGGGGCTTAAAAAATCCCACATAACTAGTAAACAGGCATGGGGTTTGCTTTCCAGCCAAGTACAAGCTGTATTTGGAGGCCATTTCCACATTAATCCACCTAATAATAACCTAGCAAAGAGGATTGTTAGAAGAAGACTCAACAGCTTATGGGAAACAGTTTAAGGTCACGTCCTCAATCTATTTTAGGTTTTGTTCAGTCTGGCTGCTTGGTCATTACCTGGTTTGAATCTTCCATGCTCATCACAGCTTCATGCTGAGCCTCCAGGAGGGTATGTTGAAAGCACAGGGTCTCTGAAATGTTCACAAACAAGTGATCATTAACCTTCAGAGAAAACACTCTTCTCCCTGAGTGAGGGAAGCACTCTTGTACTCTCCAGAGAGCAGGGTCCAGGGCTGTCCACAACATGCAAGGAGGAGGAGATATGGAGTCAGCCCAGGACAGAGCATTACTTCAAGCACTCTTCAGAGAAAGGTTAGGATTGCCCTGGCAGAGGCACGTCACCAGGACAGAACACTATTTTGGGCACCTTTCAGAACAAAAGCTATTATTGTCCTGGAGAGGGAAAGTAAAGGGCAAACAGTAGAGCGGATAGGCTTTAAGAATGTTTGCTGTGAGGAAAAAACTCACAATCATTCTAACAGAACTCTTCACATTTCATTTTGATAAAGTGAAATGAAAAACTATTAGAAGGGTTATTAAATTAGATAATTTATCCGAATAAACTGGAAAAGGGTTCAAAATGCGAGGGCCTTAATTTACAAGTGAGGATATTAGAAGAAAGCACACTCAATTTGCCTCAGTGACTTTCTGTAAACTGGCACCTAGATACTATAGCGATGGACACATTACAAAAACCTAGACAGAAACATAAACCGAGATAAAAGTGCTGATCTGTTATATGTGTAGGTAATGATTTTAATGAATAAAGAATTGACTTTCTTGATTCATTACTGCAGGCAAGGAATTTCCATCTGGATCTAGTATTGTTTGTGACAAGTTATTGTCCAGATTTTATTGTGACTAATTTTTAAATGTGTATCCTCTCTAATACATTCTCCTAGAGATATGCCTGCATAAAAGAGCTAGACATGTAACCTGTTCATTTTCATGCTGGTGTCTTGCCACTAGGAGTTTTTCATTTTATTAATAATCAATTCTATTAAAGATGTTGCCTCAGCCTTTTAGCAGTATAAAAGGCCAGTTAAGATGCAACTTATGCAAGGTTTTTTTTTCCCCCCCTCCAGCAACACTAACTTCAGCACATTGCAAAAACTGAGCCTTTTTTTCTGGTTAAACACCTTTTTTTCTGGTTAAACACAGCTTTCTGTTATGGTGTAAAATATGATAACATACAGAAACAGCCATAGGACCAGGCTAACGTTGTGGGAACCTTAATTTCTGCACTTCCTGGCTCCAAATGTATAACCTTAATATTGCATTAATGTAGTGAGATAGCGGTTATTCATTTGTTTTATTGTCTGTTTGTTACATTTAGAGTTGACATCAGAGGACAAATATTTGCTTAAGTAACACCTAACATGCATTTTGAGAAAGCCCTGATGAACTATTCCCTCTGAGATTTGTGACATTTTTATATCACACTGGCTGGCTGGCCTGCCTGCTTTTCATGCTGATGATTCATTTTCACTGGATTCATCTCACGCTGAACTTTGCCAGGGATAGCCATACCCTTTTTGCCACTTAGTGGATCAAGAAAATGCTACATATTTTGTAATCTGTTTACAGAGTGAAGATGAACAGACATTTCATAATCTTTGGCATCTATACCTAGTGGTTCTAGGGTGACCAGATGTCCCAATTGTATAGGGACAGTCCCAATTTTGGGTGTCTCTTATATAGGCTCCTATTACCCCCTACTCCCATTCCAATTTTTCACATTTGCTGTCTGGTCACCCTACGTGGTTCTCAACTCAGAAACTATTTTACCAGGGCTGGCCTTACCATGAGGTGAACTGAGGTAGCCGCCTAAGGTGCCAGACTGTGTGAGGGTGCCACTAAGACCCAGAGTGTAGAAAATTGTGTCTGCTGCTGGTGCATATGTATTCTCTACTCTAGATGCACAGAGAAGGTGGAGTGCTGTGCTGGAGGAAGGAGGGCACAAGGAACATAACAGGCAGGCAGGAGAAAAAGTGAGAGGAAATAACAGAAAGCAGCAGAAGCTGCAGGGAGAGAGGAGGAGCAGCCTCTTATGTACCTCTCTAGTACTCCCAGGAGCCTGGACTGATTCACACCAGCTTCTCAGGGAGCTTCCTGTTTCCTGCTGTCTCCCTGAACCCACTTGAAGAGAACAGGCAGTCAACTGAAGTAGTCGGAGACAGTTAGGCCCTTAAGACACTGATATCTTCCCTCACTCAAGCCTACTACCAGCCTGCTTATTTGTCCCCTTCAACTGCATGTTAAGAGCCACTATAGCTGGCACAGAACAGCAGTCATGAGTGAAAGAAGAAAATGCCCCTCTGGGGCAGCATTCAGAAAAAGAAAGCAAGCAAAGGAAGCTTTTCTGTCTAAGCAGGAAGGAGCTCTCCTGAGATACATAGACACAAATGTTCACGGTGAGCCTTTCAGTCCCAGTGAGGATATGAGTGGTGAGGAAACACCTGATCTTACAGTTAGTCAGAATGCAGGTGACCTGCTAGCTACTGCAGCATTCATATCTCCATCCCAAATGGATGTAACCATGCACATTCCTGAAGAAAAGTGTAGATCAGAGAAGATTGTGGTGGAGGAGCAAAAAACAGCTGCTGCTGAGTTTAGTTCCTTAAGCCTAGATGATTCAGGACTGTGGACCCACTTGAGCAGTAGCCTGGGGGACTTCATTGTACTGCCTGGGCCACAGCAAGTGAAAAACTTCATGCTTCCCAAAGACAATAATAGAAGTTTCTATCCAACACATTACTGGTGTGAAATCCCCAATGGTGACAAAGTGCAGAGGCCATAGCTTATGTACTCAAAAACCCCGAATGCTGCATAGTGTTTTTGCTGCAAACTCTTCCAGTCTAATCTTCCAGACACATTGGGGTCTACAGGAACAAAGGACTGGAAAAATCTGGCTAGAAATCTGGCATGCCATGAGAAGGCAGTAAATCACCAGAGAGCATTCCATAGGTGGAAAGAGCTTGAGGTGAGACTAAGGTTAAAGGCCACCATAGATGATCAGCATCAAGAGAAGTTTACATCAGAGTCTCTTTACTGGCAAAATGTTCTGAAAGGGCTCATTGCCATTGTGAGACTGCTTGCTACCCAAAACCTAGCACTGTGTGGCACTTCAGATCAGCTGTATGTGCCAAACAATGGAAACTTCCTTAAAATTGTGGAGCTGATGGCTGAGTTTGATGCTGTACTCCAGGAGCATCTAAGAAGAGTCACCACCCAAGAAATGGACACACACCACTACCTTGGAAAAAACATTCAAAATGAGATCATACAGTTACTGGCAACAAAAGTCAAACAGAAGTTGTGGCAGAACTGAAGTCAGCAAGATACTCTGTTATTCCGGACTGCACACCTGACATCAGCATACGGAACAAATGACTTCAATGGTGCATTTTGAACAACAGAACCTAGTGACAATGTCCCTGCAATGGTGACTGTCATAGACCATTTTCTAGAATTTATTGACATTGATGATACTACAGGAGCTGATATGACAAACGTGCTTCTTAAAAAGCTGGAAGTCACAGGAATTGCAACAGCTGACATGAAAGGTCAGGGATACGATAATGGTGCCAACATGAGAGGAAAGAACAGAGGAGTGCAGACGCGGATCCGAGAGTTAAACCTTTGAGCTTTTTTTTGTCCCGTGCAGTTCTCATTCATTGAACTTGCTACATCACTGACCACCATCAGCTTCTAGTGAGGCTGCTGAATTTTTTAAATGTAATTCAAAGCATCTATGTATTTATCTCTGCATCAACTCATTGATGGCAAATTTTGAAGCAACATGAGAACATCCTCTCTGACACTGAAACCACTGAGTGCCACATGACAGGAAAGTCAAGTGGAGGTGATAAAGCCTATCAAACACCAACTTGGGAAGCTAGATGATGCCATAGTTGCCGTTAGCGAGGATAATGCTATGACAGGAACTGTTTGTGGAAGACCAGTGGCAGTGGGAAATGGAATAACCAGAAACATACATAACTTCAAATTAGTGTTGTGGCATGGCATACTGTTTGAACTAAATGTTGTAAGCAAGAGACTCCAAGGTGTTGACCTTGATATATCTGGAGCAATGGAACAACTGGACAAAGCAAAGTCATACCTACTGCCTTACCGGTCAGATGAGAGATTTCAAAATGTTCTGAAGAGTGCACAGAAGTTGGCAGAGGAACTTCACACTGAAGCTATTTTCCCACCCATTCAAGAGTACAAGAGTCACCGAAGATGACAACATTTTGATTACGAGGCATGGAATAATCCCACAAGAGACCCGAAACAACAATTCAAAGTTGAATTCTTTAACCAGGTGCTAGATTGTGCAATACAGTCAGCTGAAGAACGTTTCATTCAGCTCAAGGAACACAGCAGTATATTTGGGATGTTGTATGATATTCCAAAACTCCTCATTATACCCGAAGAAGACCTACATCAGCAATGCAGGGCACTAGAGACAGTGCTGACACATGATGACATGAGCAATATTGATGAGAGTGATTTAGGTGATGAACTGAAAGCCTTTTCAAGATACATTTCAACAGGATCAGCTCCAAAGGCTGTTCTGGAATATGTGTGCACAAATAAGATGACCACGTTCTTTCCAAATGCTTTTGTTGCTCTGCGCATACTTCTAACACTTCCTGTAACAGCTACCAGTGAAGAATGCAGCTTCTCCAAGCTGAAGTTAATAAAAACACATCAAGGCTCCACAATGACACAGGAGAGGCTGGTTGGCCTTGCAATTGTCTCAACAGAGCATGAGCTGGCCCAGACTGTGAACCTTCAGCAGGACGCAGTTCAGATCTTTGCAACCAAGAAGGCATGGAAAACATCACTTTGATTATTCAAACAGATAAAAATGCCAGTTTACACTAGGCAGACAAGAAAAGTTAACTTTCAAACGCCTGAACAGCAAATGTAAGAGTTACTGAAAATTTTTGAACAAGGCATTTTAACTTGTTAGCTCTCCTTTATTGTGGTAGGTAGCAGAGCAGTACCATGAGAGGAGTAGAACAGGAAGAAGGCAGAATTGAGACCTTTCAAAGTTTTGGCCCAAGTGAGAGGGCATGGGGGGACATCATTTCAGCTCCCTGCCTCAGGTGCCAAAATGTTGTGGGCCAGCCCTGTGTTTTACTCTGAGATGAACTTGGTTTTGTAAGTTTTTTTTTCATGAGAAATTACCAACTGGTGCTTAGAAAAGAGCTTTGTCTCATCAAGGACAAAGAGAGAAGGGGGAGAGAAAGGTGAAAATGACAGCCTGTGTATGGGTCAAAAGCATAGAGGACATCTGTTGACTGCTCTGGATGCAAGAATCACAGGAAGAGCTGAAGGTTTCAATGTGGGCACAAGAGGGCCAGACAACTAACAGGCACAATGCATTGTCTTGCTGATTTAAATTAAGACCACAGTAAAATTTTCAAAATGCCTAAGAGCTTGGCTACACAGTGCATTACTATGAACAAGCTGGGATGTAAATTCTAGTGCACCCAACTCTACCATGCAGTAACTGTCTATGTGGACCATGCTGGCCTGCACTAAAAGTTATTTAATGCACACTGACATAGTCGTGGAAATACTCACTACATCAATGTGCGCTAAAGAGCTATTAGATACTAATGAACTTTTAGTGCAGGCCCTCAGGGTCATAATTATATAAGAATGGCCATACGGGGTCAGGCAATAGTCCATCTAGCCCAGTATCCTGTCTTTTGACAGTGGTTGATGCCAGATATTTGAGGGAATGAACAAAACAGGGCAATTTATCAAATGATCCATCCCCTGTTGTCCAGTCCCAGCTTCCAGCAGTCAGACGTTTAGGGACACTTGGAGCATGGGGTTACATCCCTGATCATCTTGGCTAAACAACCATTGATGGACCTATTTTCTATGAATTTAACCAGTTTTTTTTAAACCCACTTATATCTTTGGCCTTCACAGCATCCCCTGGCAACAAATTCCACAGGTTGACTATGCACTGTTTGAAGAAGTACTTCCTTTTGTTTGTTTTAAACCAGCCGACTAATAATTTTATTGAGTGATCCTGGTTCTTGTGTTACGTGAAGAGGTAAATAATGGACAGTGAGTGCCCAACATGCTGGTGTGCACTAGAATTTACACCCCAGTTGGTGCGCACTATCATAAGTGACTTTTTGGGGGCATAGGTCACTGTTCACATTGCACTTCCCATCAGTACCTGGCCTGAGCTGGGAAGTTAATGATCCAACCAGCGGACCAAATTTAGTGAAGAATCCCAGTCACGTGCCACAGGAGGCATGTTATGCATATGCCAAGTAGTAATAGTGACTTTTGAAAATGGAATTTAACTAGGTTTTGCAAATGCTACCTCTTATATATCCTAACAACCCATTGACAGGAATCTCAGAAGCTGAGGAGAATGTAGGCAGATAATCTAGGCTCAAAGGGAAGAGCAGAGGTAGGTGTTCATGGGTATTGTACAGATAGCAGGGCAGAAATACTGGTATTACTTCCACAGCAGAATCTCAAGAGAAGGGTACGCCACAAACTCCAGAGTGATGGGGAGCAGAAGGAACCAGCCACTGGAAGATGTAACAAACCCTTTCCCGAACAGCCTGTTATTTCATCTCACCGTTTCTTCTAAAAATATACTCCTAGATTCCAAGCGTCATCTCCAGCCCACCCATCGAAAGCCATGGGCCACCCATCTCTTCAAAGCTGCACTACCACACTATCAGAATTGTGACTGTTTTCAGTCTACACTCTCAGATATTCATTTAGTTTAAAAGCAAGATCTATCAGATTCCTCCAGACGGGTATGTGCTCTGCACTCCTCCAGTGACATCTGTGAAAGTCTCCTCTCTATTTGGGAGTCACTACCTTATTTATTCCTGTATATTATCATACATTATTTTATAGCACCCAGGAGTATGCTAAGAGCACACTGCCTTGAAATACAAAATTCATTCCAACAGACTTGGACATAGGCATTATAAAATATCAACAGAATTAGAGAACTCTAATAATTAATCAAAACCATTAACCTAAATACAATATACGCTGCATTCCAAACTCTGTATCCTGGCCTCCCATGTGATCTGATCAGCCTCACATTTGCCCTATCCTTTCCTTGTCCAAGCCCCCATGTTCTCTCCTTTTGCCATCCTGATCGTTACTTAGATTACCTTCTCCAATCATTACTTGCTATCACAAGGAGAAAAACTGTGATTTAATCATTATAGCAGATTGGCCCACTAGTTTGGGAATCTTTTTTACTCTTTGCTCACAGACTGAAATTTAAATTGTTTCTCTTGCCCTCAGAATTAAATTCCAATTATAGTTTCTGGAAAGAATTAGAGAGCAGTTCTGAAATCCTCAGCAGAGACCGCTGATTAATCCAGTAATCATGGGTGTGTTTATTAGCTAAAAATAGGCAGAAGGAAGTGTAATTATACCATTTTCAGCCTTCAGCCTCTCCAAGGCTGCAGTGGGTAGGAGTAAAGTCCTCTTCTCATCCTCCTGCTCCACCACATTTTTCTGAAGAGGTATTTCATTCTGCTCAGAGACTGTCTGGAGAGCAGAAAGATAGAAAGTTACTAACAGTTTTCCCACAGGTATTAGCCCTCCTTCTTTCAGTTACACTTTCGACAAATCCATAAGTAACTTCTAAATTCCCCTGACTGACCCATACTAGTTTACTCCTTTTGCAGGCAGTTTCATAAAACATCTGCCCAGACTGGAGAAGTTTGCAAAGAGACCTTGTATTAACCTTCTCAGCCAATTTGATCAAGAGAAAGTGCAGAATATGGAAATACTATCTTTTTGAGTCTTAGGATACAATTACCTTTAGAGATTGTACCTGCTCCTCTGATTGAGAGACCTGCATCACTAGTTCAGACTTTAACAATTTTAGTTCAGTCTGGCAATGGACGAACTCCTCAGATTTTTGCGTGAGCTCATCTAAAAGAAAAAGTTAAACATAAGTATATACACATCTCTGCTTGTGTGTGAATAGATCTACTTTAGATGTATGCACACCAGAATATGGAACCTTTCACCGCTCAGTCACTGCTTCTACTCTGGCCCCAAGCGGTAGCTGCAGGAAGTCCATATCACCTGACAGTTCTATATTAAATAAATGAATCTAGTTCCAGTTCTTTGTGGATATGAGAGAACATCACAGAAAATACCACAATCATTTGCCAACCAAAGGATCAGGGAATGCCCTCTCAATAGAGAAGCACAGGACTGAATAGACAAGGAGATGGAACATTCCTCTTTAGAGGATTTAGACACATTGTCAAGGAAGATTGCAGAGTGGCTACAAGTATAAGTCTGTACTATCTAGCTAGACGTTTCACCCATGCTCACTCATTACCATGGCCGGAAGGGAAAATTATGGTCATCTTGTCTGATCTCCTGTGCAGCAAAACCATTTGTTTTCCAATCAAGCAATTCCTGCATCAAGCCCATAATCGCCAGTTGGGCTAAACTATAAATCTTTTAGAAATATATATTTAATCTTGCTTTAAAATGATTTCAAGTGATGGGCAATCTAGCATATGCCTAGGTAAGTGGTACCAGCAGTTCATTACCCTCACTGTTAAAATACATACTTCATTTCTACTCTGAATTTGTCTAGTTTCAATTTACAGCCATGGGATCTTGTTCTGCCCTTGTCTACTGGATGAAAAAGCCCTCTACTCTCAGAAATCTTTTCCTAATGTAGGTACCATGCTCATGTCACCCCTTAACTGTTTCTCGGATAAACTAAATAGATTGATCTTCTCTAGTCTCTCACCGTAAACCAAGTTTTTCTTGGGATGTCACCAATGTGAAATCTAATCAATTTAAACAATGAGTTAAAAGTAGTTTCAAGTACATCTCCCTCAGTCCCACTGCCAATTTTTTTTTGTTTTAGCATTACATTTTCCCATATTTCCAAAAAAAGAGTAACTGACTATTCCAGGAAAACAATCTGATCTTTGTTATAAATCACCTTAATTAATTGTCAGCTGCAACAACAGTCCGTTAAATACTTTCAGAGAGAAGAGCAATTGCTAAGTCTGAGGAAGTGTATATTCACCCACGAAAGCTCAGGCTCTAATACGTCTGTTAGTCTATAAGGTGCCACAGGACTCTTTGTTGCTTTTTACAGATCCAGACTAACACGGCTACCCCTCTGATGCTAAGTTAAGGATATCCTTTAAATCATTTTTATAAAATTAATATGCAAACATCACTAAAATTTGAAAATAACTACAGCTCTGAAAGGTTGAAACAAGACTAAGGATTCCCATTAGTCTGGGAGCCAGGAAAGGTTTATTCTTCCTCTTGTCATATAAGATATTACCTGCCCCTTAATAGAGAATTGCCATTAAAAAAAGCACACAAATCAAAACAACAGAGAGGCTTCCAAGGTGCTGACTCGATCCAATTGCTACACTTGCTGACCTTGCAGGTGTTGTATGGTAGCAGAGTTTTCAGTAGACTGCACCAGCAGCCGATCAATATCCCGCAGCAGCTGACCATTCTGGGCTAAGAGGGCATCGTGGCTAGTTCGCAGCTCTTGCTCAGCCATCTGGAGGTAAGCAATATGCAGCTTTTGCTCTTCTACCTCCAGCTTGTGTTTCTGGTCTTGAGCTCTACATTCAGATTCCAGTTCAGTCCGAGTTCTTGCTGCCTGCTCCAGCTGCTCTGAGAGATACTGCACCTCCTCCTGTAACTGATGGAAGGACAGCTTCTTCTCAGCCAGTTCCAGCTCCATCTTCTCCACAAGGCTTTGAGACTTCTCTCTCTCTGCATCCAACATTTTCTTTAAGGAGCTCAGCTCTGCCTCCATCCTCTGACACTGGTCCAAGAGAGTCTGGAAAAGGAGATGGGGAGGGAGGGACTCAACCAGAGGGAAAAGAAATTGATTCCTGCTTTAGACTCTAAGGCACTGGGCAAAAATAGGTCCATGCTAAGTACGCAACTTAAACAAGAGGCAATTTCAACTAGCCAAGTGACAGGACACGAGAGGAAAGGAACAACACATGATGGGGATTCTAAACCTCCACACGAAGAAACATTGTCTTTTGACTCCTACAGGAATATCAAAACTCTGCTGAGAGACATCAGAACTCTGAAGTAGAGTGAAGAAAAAGAGAAATTGTAAGCTGGAATTAACATCCAACACATTCTCCTTCTAGGACACTCCAGCACAGAGAACATAACCTCTGCTTAGACAGAAAGGCTAGATAATTGCTTGCTTAGAATTGCTGTTCTCCAAAGAGATAAGTGCAACCAATTCCCAGCCCTAGCAAAAAGTTAGGTGGAAACAACTCAAAAATCAAAGTTCTAAGGCATTTGGGGTAGCAGGAGTGATTCTTGCTTTCCTTGACTCCCAGGCACCAGACAAGCATGACTGGCACTGCAATGGACCTTTGTATCACAAATGCCAGCTCCTTTGGCGTGCGAAGTAGGCATTGCATAGGTACAGGTTTGTCAGTGAGGAAACACTGGGAGGCATAACCTACTCTGAGAGCTCAGTCCCCACAGTTCTGTGAACAACTCTGCCCTAGCAGGAGCAAGAACCTTCCACACACCTCCCTTAGGCCTAGGATGACTTGCATGAATGGGAGGAAGGGGACTGAACTGGTGGAAGCAAACAAAATCACTTTCTCTCTCCATGAAGTTTCCCTTGCCTGAAATAACATTATCCTACCAGTGATTCAGGAAAAAAAACATGATAGAGGAGAACTGGATTTCTAATGTAAAAACTATGCAAAACCAACCCTTTCAGGGCTCTTTAAAAGAGAAGCACAGTGGCACAAAAAGCAATTTTTTCTTTTTGCGTTATTTTAATTTTGTCCCCTAAATTACATAATAAAGACACACAGACTGCAAATCCTATACTAGTCAAACACGTTTCACATACTGCAAGAGCCACTAAAATAGGCAATAACCCTATTCACTTCCTTAAATCTTTAAGAAATTAGAAAGAAACTGGCTCAGCTCTGAGTCAGGTAAGCACCTACATGCTTGAGTTTGAGGAAGCTCACCTATGAGCCAGTCTCTTTCTAGTCCCCTAAAACTCTTAAGATGAATAAGGTCAGATCCTACCTGCTACTGGAGTTCCTATAAGCTTCCCACAGCTGGCAGGGGAATCTGGAAGTGGCCAAATCCTGCACAGTCCCTAAAAACTGTTTAAAAAAAAAACCCATGGAGATGGTAATATTACATATTCCCCAAAAGCCGCAGTGCATTCATAACAAGAATTGGTGTTGCTCAAAATATTGGGACCTCCGAGTTCAAAGCCCCAGTCAGCTGGTGACACTGGAGGAGACAATCTTAGAAAAAAGGATGTTTTTGCCTGGAACTAGACATTCTGAGGATTCTACGGCAAGCATAAAAATGAGTCAGGTGGCCCCATACCTGAAGGTAACAAGACTCAACAACTCAGTCACAGAGCTGCGCCAGCAATTCTGGTCACCACACCCCCAATGCAGCACCAAAAACAAAAATACACTCTCTTCGGGAGCTGGCAGTTTTGAACTTTGAGCTCAAGGAATTCTCAGCTTCTCTCATGCTAGACACATGGCCCCTGTAGTAGCGAGCTATGTCAGATGCTAGGCTTTTGATGAGACAGTTGCACCTGTTAACAGTAAAGGAACACAAGAGAACAGAGCACGGCTATAGTACATTGAAAGCATGAGGAGGTACCTTGTTCTGTTCTTCCGCACCATGCAACTCCCGCTGCAGTAGTTCCACCACCTGAGTTCGTCCTAAGAGACCCGCTTCCTGTTCCTCCAGCATTCTCTGCAGTGCCCTCAGGTTCTATGTGAGATACACAAAATGCTGCATCATCTACATTAGAAGTTGAGAGGACAGTAGCAGCCCAAAGCACAGGAGGGCTAGTTACACAGGAGGATTCCATCCCAGCCATACCCCAACTCTGTGTATCTTAGGTACTTATATAGCTCCAATTTAGTATCTGAGCACTCATACTCATCAGCGTATTTATCCTGCCAACACCCTTGTGAGGTAGGGAAATACTATTATTCCCATTTGTACAGACCCGGCACTGAGGCATAGAGACACTAGTGATTTACCCCATAGTAACACAGGAAGTCTGTGATAGAGCAGGGAACTGAACACAGATTTCCCAAGTCTCAGGATAGCATCCTAATCACTGAACCACCTTCCTCTCAATTTCCATCGAGTTTCTTTGTTTGCCTGCACACATCCCTGAGCCGCAAATCCCACTGAACTCATGCAATTTTTCCTTCTCGTGTTCTACAAAAAGCAGGGGGTTGTCAAACCCATCAAACACACCTGCTGCATCTCAGCTTCTCGATCTGATTGGGGCACTGCCTGGTGTAATTCAGCACGGTGTTGGTGAACCTGCTCTTCTAGGAGAGCATCCTTCTCACGAATCACCTCCTGCAGGGAGCTCAGCTGTAAGCCACAGTACACAGCATGAGAAATATCACTTGGCTAACTGAGAAACAAGGTAGAAATTCCAAAGACAGTACAAAGGACTGAGGCCCATTCTGGGAGTGTCAGGCACACAGACCATCAGGAGTTTTTCCATCCTACTTTTTGTGGCATGTGTTATGTGTGAAAATAGATTTTAACTAGAAGCCAAGATGTCCTGAGCAGTACAAGCCTCTGTGATAGCCATGCCAACTCAAAGAGATGATTGCACATATGCTTACATATTTACTGACAACATTTCAGACTTTAGAAGTGCAAAAAGTGCAAATTACATTTTACATATACTCAGAGTCTAGAAAGCTACAATTTCCATGCAATTACAGAAACATACAGTTTCTGTTGGACTTGTGTTGAATGTCACAATCCATCATTTTAGCCATCAAAATCAAAAGCCTGCAAGTCTAGCTAATATTGTAAAGATTGGTATTAAAAGGCACTATATAAAACAACCTAACATAACATCACAGTGCTCACTCCCCTAGTTGGGACAATAGTCTTCTAACTTACTTTGCCATTTCTTACTCACCTTTCTCTATGGAGTCACTGATTGTTACCAGCAGACAGTAAATATATCAATGGCTAGAAATCCATCTCCATACCTGGGCTGCTTGCTTGGCCTGAGTATCTGTCAGGCTCTCTCTAGTTACAGCCAGCTGCTCCATCAGGTTCCTGACAGTCTCCTCCTGCTCCTGGAGTTTCTGTTTGAGTGCTTCAACCTCCTTTTTCTGCTCTTCATTGGTCTTCTGATTATTCTGAAGCTGCAAGTGGACAGGAGAAATCAGAAAAGTAGATATTAGTTAATTATATTAGACCAAGGATAGGCAACCTATGGCTCACATGCCGAAGGTGGCACGCGAGCTGATTTTCAGTGGCACTCACACTGCCCAGGTCCTAGCCACCAGTTCGGGGGGCTCTGCATTTTAATTTAATTTTAAATGAAGCTTCTTAAACATTTTAAAAACCTTATTTACTTTACATAGAAAGAAACCTTCTAAAAACTTTAAAATGTGTTACTGGCACGTGAAACCTTAAATTAGAGTGAATAAATGAAGACTCGGCACATCACTTCTGAAAGGTTGCCGACCCCTGTATTAGACAGTCTCAACCAGAGTGGAGCATGCTGTACTATTATTAGAATCATGGGGTTAGAAGGGACAGCAAGAGTCATCTAGTATAACCCCCTGCCAAGATTCAGGATCTGTTGTGACTAAATCATCCAAGAGAGATGGTTATCCAGCCTCCTTTTGAAAACCTCCAGTGAAGGAGCTTCCACAAACTCCATAGGCAGTCTGTTCCAGTGTCCTATTGCTCTTACAGTTAGAAAGCTTTTCCTGAGATTTAATCTAAATCTGTTATGCTCTAGTTTGAACCAACAGCCTCTTGTCATGCCCTCTGTGGCATGAGAGAACAACTTTTCTCCATCTTTTTATGGTAGCCTTTCAAGTATTTGAAGATTGCTATGTCCCCCCTTTAATCTCCTCTTTTCCAGACAAAATATACCCAGTTCCTTCATCCTTTGCTCATATGGCTTGCACTCCATCCCTTTGATCACCTTTGCTACTCGCCTCTGGATCCTCTCCGGTTTCTCTACATCCTTTCTATACACTGATGACCAAAAGTGGACACAGTACTCCAGCGGAGGCTTACCCAGAGCAAAGCAGAGCAGTAGCATCACCTCCCGTGATTTGCATGCTATGCCTCAGTTAATGCAACCTAAAATTGCATTTGCTTTTCTTGTAACAGCATCACACTGTTGACTATGTTGAGGTTGTGATCTACCACAAGTCTCAGACCCTTCCCAACAGTGCTGCTTCCAATCCAGTTATTCTGTATTTGTGCATTTGATTTTTTCTTCTCTAAGTGTAATACCTTACATTGGTCTTTGTTGAATTACATTTTGTTTTCTATAGCCCAGTTCACCAATTTATCAAGATCACTCCGAATTTTAGCTCAATCCTCCAAAGTATTGGCAACCCACCCTAGATTTGTGTCACAGAATCATAGGAAGACAAGGGAATTCAAGAGATCTTCTAGTCCTGGCCTCAAGGCAGGACTAAGTATTATCTAGTGCTTAACTATCCTGACAGTGAGGAAGTTTTTCCTAATGTCCAAACTAAACTGCCCTTGTTGCAATTTAAGCCCATTCCTTCTTGTCCTATACTCAAGGTTAAGGAGAACAATTTCTCTCCCCGCTCCTTGTAACAACTTTTCTGTACTTGAAAACGGTTCTGTCCAACCTCAGTCTTCTCTTTTCCAGTCTAAACAAACCCACTTTTTTCAATCTTTCCTCATAGGCATGTTTTCTAGATCTTTAATAGTTTTTGTTGCTCTTCTCTGGACTTTTTCCAATTTGTCTACATCTTTCCTGAAATGTGGCACCTAGAACTTGACACAATACTCCAGTTGAGGCCTAATCAGTGCAGAGTAGAGCGGAAGAATTACTTCTCGTGTCTTCGACTCATAGACTTTAAGGTCAGAAGGGACCATTATGATCATCTAGTCTGACCTCCTGCACAATGCAGGCCATACAAACTCACCCATCCACTTCTATAACAAACCCCTAACCTATGTCTGAGTTATTGAAGTCCTCAAATTGTGGTTTGAAGACCTCAAGCTGCAGAGAATTCTCCAGGAAGTGACCTGTGCCCCATGCTGCAGAGGAAGGCGAAAAACCTCCAGGGCCTCTGCCAATCTGCCCTGGAGGAAAATTCCTTCCCGATCCCAAATATGGCGATCAGTTAAACCCTGAGCATGTGGGCAAGACTCACCAGCCAGCACCCAGGAAAGAATTCTCTGTAGTAACTCAGATCCCATCCCATCTAACATCCCATCCCAGACCACTGGGCATACTTACCTGCTGATAATTTTGGCAATTAATCAAAGATCAGTTGCCAAATTAGGCTATCCCATCACACCATCCCCTCTATAAACTTATCAAGGTTAGTCTTAAAGCCAGATATGTCTTTTGCCCCCCCACTACTCCCCTTGGAAGGCTGTTCCAGAACTTCACTCCTCTAATGGTTAGAAACCTTCGTCTAATTTCAAGTCTAAACTTCCTAGTGTCCAGTTTAGATCCATTTGTTCTTGTGTCTACATTGGTACTAAGCTTAAATAATTCCTCTCCCTCTCTAATATTAATCCCTCTAATATATTTATAAAGAGCCATCATATCCCCCCTCAACCTTCTTTTGGTTAGGCTAAACAAGCCAAGCTCTTGCTTACAATACTCCTGCTAATACAGCCCACAATGACGTTTGCTTTTTTTTTTTTTTTGGCAACAGTGTTACATTGTTGACTCATATTTAGCATGTGATTCAATATGATCCTCAGATCCCTTTCTGCAGTATTCCTTCCTAGGCAGTCATTTCCCATTTTGTATATGTGCAACTGATTGTTCCTTCCTAAGTGGAGTACTTTGCATTTGTCCTTATTGAATTTCATCCTATTTACTTCAGACCATTTCTCCAGTTTGTCCAGAACATTTTGAGTTTTAATCCTATCCTCCAAAGCACTTGCAACCCCTCCCCAGCTCTGTGCCATTATCTAAATCATTAAGATGTTGAATAGACCCGGATCCAGAAATGATCCCTGTGGGACCCCCTTGATATCCTCTTCCAGGTTGTCTGTGGACCACTAATAACTACTCTCTGGAAACCAGGGTTTAAATTCTCAAGGATTATTTCCCAGAGACCCCCCCCCCATACCATTCGGGGCTCTTGGCTTCAGCCCCGCAATGTACGGGGAGATTTTGGCAAACCAGTAAAGTACCTGAAACCACTATGGCTTATTGCTAAAAGCAGCCTAGTCAGCAGTTTCAGCTTGACCAAGACAGGAGGGGAGAGGGTCTGGGGTGTCACAGAAAGGTCGGCTTGACCCCGCATCCTACCTGATAAGAATTGTGTTTAAGTTGCTGATACATGCATTTTAGAAGAGCAGGATGTGCCCCAGGAATGTGTACTGGGGCCTCAAGGCTGCAAACTCTGGAAAAACCTTGTTAATCAATAATCAGAAGGAACTTCTAGCTTGACCATTGAAACAGCTTACTTAACAAGTTGTCATTAAGGGCCATGTCATTCTATTAATAATGTATAGAAAAGGGGAAAAAGTTTGAGGTAGTTGGACTCTTTTAGGACTCATTTAGACTCTCCCTCTGGATACATCTTGTGGTCCCCACCAGCAGACGGAAGATTTGGCCACTGGAAGCCTGCTGCTGTGTCACTCGAGAGCCATACTCAGCTTTGGTAATTATCAAGGGTCGGGGGTGTTTTACTAACCTGTTGCGGATGTTTGTAAGTGCTTAAGACTAAGTAAAGTTTAGCTTTAAGTGACAGCACTCTTGTGTTGTCCTGTTTGTGCCAGCCATCTGCTGGTTGGACGGCCGTGTTTCCCCTGATTTATTTCCTGACACCAGCTCGCACAGAGTAAAAGTTACCAAGAGCTCTGGGTTGAAAGAACCCCAGGCAACAGCGGGAGGTGCCAGGACTCCTGCGGGTTTAAAAATATTTACTGGAACTCTCCTCTGGTGGGTTCCAGCTGAATTTAATCCCTGCTAGGAACAGTTTTCCAAACAATTATGCACCCACCATATAGTAGCTCCATCTAGGTTGTATTTCCCTTGTTTATGTATGAGAAGGTCATGTGAGATAGTATCAAAAGCCTTACTAAAGTCAAAATATACCATATCTGCCACTTCCACCAGGCTTGCTACCCTGTGTCAAAGAAAGCTACTAGATTGCTTTGATATAATTTGTTCTTGACAAATCCATGCTGTTATCTAGAAGATAATAAGGTGATAAGTGTCTGCAAATTGACTGCTTAATTATTTGCTCTATTATCTTTCTTGGTACTGAAGTTAAGCTGACTGGTCTGTAATTTGCCAGTTGTTCTCATTCCCCTCTTTACAGATTTGCAGTATATTTGCCTTTTTCCAGTCCTCTGGAATATCACCCATCTTCCACAGAACTAAAAAATAATGGCAGCTGAGGTACAAATGATCAGGACTTGATCACATTTATAATGTGTAAATAAAATAAAGTACAGACTAGTGTAGCAGGATGGTCACCCCACTCCGGCTCAGAAAGGGGTAAAAGCCTGCCCTTTTAGAGATGGCTGGGGCTGAAAGCAGCCAAGGGAGGCTGATTGGGTAGGCAGCGGCAGGTGTGGCCAATTAGGGTCCAGCTGGCCCTGATAAAAGGGCTGGGAGCTAGACAGGGGGAGTCTCACTCCAGTGGTGGAGTAGAAAGGCCCTGGCTGCCTGCTAGAGAAGGGTCTCTCAAATAGAGTAGTGCTGGGGAAGGGCAGGCAGAGCTGGGGAGCTCTGGCCAGGCGAGTCCCAGGCTGAGGCTGGGCTAAAAGGGCCTGTGCTGGTACAGAGGCTGCAGTAGTGCAGCCAGGCCAGGAAAAGGCAGCAGGTCCAAGCCCCCTTGCCAATGATGAGCAGCTATTTCAGACTACAGTTTGCCCCGAGAAGAGGGAATAGATGAAGACTGGCAGTCACTGGGGAAAGGTGGGCTTTGGGGAATTAGAGTTCCCCAGGGAGAGAAGGACCCCTTAGTGTGGGGCACTGTTGCGGTGCAGTACCCCAGAGAAGGGGCACCGTGGGCCAGGAGGAACGTGGGGCCTGAACTAAAGAGTGGTACCTGAAGAAAGGAAGAAGCAGGCAGCAGCAAGGGAGACACTGGCCAGCAGGAGGCGCTCCAAAGCTGGAAGAGCTAATTCCCAGACCAACCAGTAGGAGGCTCTGCGCCGGTGAGTGCTCTGCCATGCTGCATATGGTGGAGAATGCAGGTATAATTGGTAACCCCGGATACAGGGGAAGGAGAAGGCCTGGGAATAATTGCCTGGAGAGAACTAGAGATAGGGACGATGGATCCTGGTTACACGGAGGGGTTCTTTGCTGAGGGTTACTGTGCCATTCCAGGGTCAGGTCCCTGGAGGAAAGGGGCAGTCTGACAGCACAAGAAGCTTGTGCATGAGGTTGGGGAGACTCACCAGAGGCACTGTGAGGTGCAGTGGGCCCTGCAGGAACAGTTGGGGAGGCTGGTAGAGGAACAATGGGCCCTGATAAAGTTCCTCAGAAGGGAATTTCGGAGGAGCTGTGGAGAAGGGTGTGAGAAGCCGAGTGCCAGGGCCAGGAGGCCTGTGGCGGAGCACAAGGCTTGCTACGCCTGCAGGTGGTGTGAACATTTAAAAAGGGATTATCCCTACTGAGATGGGGGCAGGGCACCTCACCCAGAGCAGGGAAAGGGGCAAGTCCCTAAGACAGCCCGCCTGGTAAGGAGAACTAGGGGGCAACAGACATGTTGGGCCTGTGGACGAAAAGGACACCTGCAGGTGGAATGCCCAGGCAGGAGAGCCCCAGCAAGAAGAGGAGATCTGGGACAGACTCTGAGCGTCTCAACGCAGCAAAAGGGCAGACAGTCTGTTTTGGCTGCCGTGAACAGGGCCATATAAAGAGAGACTGCCCCCTCACAGGAGGGTGGCTGAGGAAGAAGGGGCTGGAGGACCAAGAAGGGTCAAAGGCAAGCAGGAGGGATGCTGCAGTGCTGGCAGTAGACTTGGCTAGGAGCCATCCCAGAGAGATGGAAGGACACTGGGACAGAGTGGGCCCAGCAAGAGGCCAGGACTCGGCCTGCTCCATGACAGTCTACAACATGGACCCAGACCCTCAAGGAAGAGGTGTCGGGAGACTCTGGCCTCTGTGTGCAACTGGAGGCTGAAGAGCAGGCCTGCCACGAAGCAGAGGTGAATGCCAAGGACATGGCCAGGGAATGGGAGGCAGTGGTAGACGAACAAGAACGTCTGTGTAAGCAGCTGGCCGACGCTGAAGAGGTGATCACACCCGGGGGGGGGGGGGAGATCCCTCTGGACTGGCGTTAACGTGACTTTATGTTTATTAACAGGCCCAGATCGTGGCAGGTAGAACTCACCAGATCAAGGCTCCTTTGCACCTGCTCCCGAGACCTGCCTTTGATGAGCCAATCGTCGAGATATGGGAAAATCTGGACTCCTCGACGTCTCAGGTACGTGGTCGCTGGTGCCATGCATTCTGTGAACACCTTGGAGCCAAAGACAGGCTAAAGGGCAGCGCCATGAACTGGGAATGGCTTTCGCCCACCATGAAGCGGAGGAAACACTTGTGACCCGGGAATATGGAAAATGTGGAAATAAGCATCCCGGAAGTTGAGAGCAGTGTACTAGTCTCAAAGATCCAGGGAGGGGATGATGGAGGCCAGTGAAACCATGCGAAAAAAATGGTCACTCATCTTCTCGTAACTGTTGTTCTTCAAGATGTGTTGTTCATGTCCATTCCAAGCTGGTGTGTGCACGCCGCTTGCATGCCAGCTGGAAGATTTTCCCTTAGCAGGGTCCATAGGGTCAGCCCAGGTGCCCCCTAGAGTGGGGCCACCATGACACCCTATATAGGGTCCCACCGACCCTCCACCCCCTCAGTTTCTTCTTGCCAACATTCCAACACTGGGGCAGGAGGGTGGGTATTGGAATGGACATGAACAACACTTCTCGAAGAACAACAACAGTTATGAGAAGGTAACCATTTTTAATTCTTCGAGTTATTGTTCATGTCCTTTCCAAGCAGGTGACAAGTCTGAATTTAGGCAGTGGCCTCAGAGTTTACTGCAGATTGGAGCACTGCACGGCTGAAGGCTGCATCGTCTCTAGCCTGATGCGTGATGGCGTAACGCGACGTGAAAGTATGGATTGAAGACCATGTGGCAGCTCTGCATATTTCCTGTGTCGGGACTTGAACCAGGAATGCCGCAGAAGAGGCCTGTGCCCTTGTGGAGTGGGCTATGATCGGTGGGGCAGGCACCTTAGCTTGATTGTAGCATTTACGGATGCAGGCTGTGATCCAGGAGGAAATACGCTGTGACGAGACAGGTAGCCCTTTCATCCTGTTGGCAACAGCAATGAAAAGTTGGACTGATTTCCTGAATGGCCAGGTTCTTTCGATATAAAATGTGAATGTCCAGAGAATGCAGACTATCCTTCAGCAGGGAGCAATGTGGTTTGGGAATAGAACACAGGAAGAAAAATGTCCTGACCCCTGTGGAATTGGGAGACCACCTTAGGGAGGAACACCAGCTGTGGCCTGAGTTGGATCCTGTCCTTGTGAAAAAAGGTGTATGGAGGCTCGGACGTCAGGGCTCTGAGCACTGAGACCCTCCTAGCTGAGGTGATAGCAACAAGGAATGTGACCCTTTAGGAGAAATACAGTAGTGAGCACATAGCGAGGGGCTCGAAAGAGGGCCCCGTGAGGGCAGAGAGGACCAAATTAAGGTCCCAGGCCAGGACAGGTTGTCGCGTATGCGGGAAGAGTCTATCCAGGCCCTTGAGGAAGTGGCTGACCAGTGGGTTAGTGAAGACTGAAACTCCATCAGCTCCTGAGTGGAATGCAGAGATAGTAGCCAAGTGGACCTGGACGAAGGAGAGATAAAGCCCCTGCTGTTTCAGATGGAGTAGGTAGTCTAGAATGAGAGGAATCGGGGAGAGCAACGGAGCTTGACCCTGCTGTTCTGCCCAGATGGAGAAATGTTTCCACTTGGCTGTGTATGTGGCCTTGGTAGAGGGCTTCCTGCTACCAAGGAGGATTTGCCTCACCTGTGGTGATCACTGCATTTCCACCAGGTTCAGCCATGGAGCAGAGAGGCTGTGAGGTGGAGCGAATCCAGGCTTGGGTGCCGGAGGCAGCTTTGATCCTGTGTGATCAGGTCCGGGAGCAGGGGCAACGCGAAGGGTGCCTGTACAGACATCTGCATTAGCATTAGCAATGTGAACCAGTGTTGGCGTGGCCATGCCGGCGCTATCAGTATGACTCGAGCACGATCTCTGTGAATCTTGAGGAGTACCCCGTGGACCACTGGAATGGGAGAAAGGTATAGAGGAGGCCCCCCTTCCCACAAGAGGAGGAAGGCATCCGTGAGTGATCCTGGGCTGCATGCCATGAGGGAGCAGAACCGTTGGCACGTCCTGTTGTGCTGCAAGGCGAACAGGTCTATCTGGGGATAGCCTCAGCAACAGAAGATTGGATGTACCACATCCCAGCGAAGGGACCACTTGTGACTGTTGAATGAGTGGCTGAGGGTGTCCGCCAGACTGTTTTGCACCCCTGGGAGGTAGGATGCCATCAGATAGATTGAATCTGTATGCAAAAGTCCCATAACACGAGGCTTCCCGGCACAGGGGAGAGGAGCGTGCACCCCCGTTTGTTGATATAGAACATCACCAAGGTATTGTCTGTGAGGATCGCTACAAACCTGCCTGTCAAGTGGAATTTGAAAGTCTGGCAGGCGAGGCGCACTGCCTGCTGCTCCCTGATGTTGATGTGCAAGGAGAGGTCCTCCGGGGAACAGAGGCCCTGGATCTTGAGATTCCCCAGATGCACCCCCTCATCCCAGATCCGAGGCGTCTGTTACCAGTGACAGGGATGGTTGAGGGCTAGCGAAGGGTACTCCTGCGCAGACTGGAGGGAGTCCAGCACCACTTGGGGAAGTGTTACCAGAGTCCAATGCGTCCCTGGCTGGTCGGTACACGGTCACTGGCCAGGACTGAGCATGGCGTGATTCATCACGTAGGTGCATGTGGCCACATGCCCCAGTAACTTGAGGCAATTCCTTGCCGTAGTGGTCAGGAAGCACCAGAGACCGAGGATGATGTCAGACACAGACCGAAACCTGGACTCTGGGAGGTACGCTCTGGCTTGCGTCAAGTCCAGGACTGCCCCTATGAACTCTATCCTCTGGACAGGAGACAGGGTAGATTTGGCCTTATTTATCAGGAGGCCAAGCTCGAGGAACGTCTGTCTGGGAAAAGCCACCTAAGCCTCCACCTGGTCTTTGGAATGGCCCTTGATGAGCCAATCATTCAGGTATGGGAACACCTGGATTTGGTGCTTGCACAGGAAAGCCACTACCACCACCATGCACTTTGTGAAAACTCTCAGGGCCATCGACAATCCAAACGGCAGGACTGTGAATTGGCGATGGGTGCCACCCACTACAAACTTGAGATAATGTCTGTGTTGAGGTATTACCGTGATATGGAACTATGTGTCCTTCAAGTCGATGGCAGCATACCAGTCTCCTGGATCCATGGAGGGAATGATAGAGAACAGGGAGACCATGCGGAACTTGAGTTTCTTCACAAACTTGTTCATACACTGCAAGTCCAGAATGGGTCTGAGGCCCCCTTTCGCATTAGGAAATACTGGGAGTAGAACCCCCTGCCCCTGAGCTCCTGGGGAACTTTCTCCATGGCCCCTATTGCGAGGAAGTACTGCATTTCCTGGATTAGAAGTTGCTCGTGAGAGGATCCCTGAAGAGGAACGGGGAGAGGGGCTGGTGGGGCAGGAGGGAGGAAAACTGGATAGAATATCTCCTCTCTACCGTACTGAGCACACAACTGTCCAATGTCTCGGATGGTCCAGGACCAGGCACCATAGACAGGATGAAAAGGTAAGTTTGGCAGGATCCAAGGTCCTGACTGGTAGGTCATCCTCGACTGCATCATCAAATTTGGGATCTAGGCCCTGATGGAGGCTGCGGTTGGCTGGAGGACTGTCCGGAGGACAGATGTTGCCTCCTCCTGCGTGGGGCCTCCGGGCAGTTTTGGGGCTGGTATGGCCGCTGAGCTGGCTGCAGCCTGAACTGCTTGTGCTGGGTGGCCGGAGTGTGCAGGCCAAGCAAGCACAACATGGCCCTTGAATCCTTTAGGCTATGGAGCCTTTTGTCTATTTTCTCGGAAAACAGCACAGGCCCTTCAAAGGGAAGGTCTTGTATGGTCTGCTGGACCTCATGAGGAAGGCCGGAGACCTGAAGCCAGGACCCCCGCGGCATCAGCACTCCGGTGGCCAGCATGCGGGAGGCTGCATCAGCCACATCCAGGGCCACTTGGAGGGATGCACGCGAAATCAGCTTCCCCTCCTCCACTTGCAGGGGACCTTCCTCACTACCCTCAGCTCCTGCCAGGTCCTGCAGCACACGGTACTCAGGTTGTGTGGCCAGTGCGGATGTAGGAGGCGGCACTGCAACCAGTACCGGGGTCAATGAACAGCGCCTGTGGCGTCGAGGACATGGCCCCCATTGGAGCCAGTGTCTGACGAGGCGCTGCCAGATCCTGTTGAGAAGGAGGCATGCTCCTCTCGGACAGCCATGTCACTAGCGGAGGCATTTGCACCGGAGCCACTGACATCAAGCCGACCAGCGCTGACCTGGATCGTGGGCCACGCACTTGGCCCTGCGCCTGATGGTAAGCCCAGGGGTCCAGAACGGCCACTGGGAGTGCGGTTGCCATTGCTATTGCCAAGGCACCGGGTAAGGTCGCTGACTTCTTTGTGAAGCCAACCTCCTGCTCCTTGGTCTATTGGAGCAGTAGGATTCCGCCTCGAACTCCGAGGTTTCCAAGTACGAAGACCAAGGAGGGGCAATATCCATGTCGCCGGCGAGCGGTAACGCGAGTCCAGGGAACAGGGCAGTCATTCTCTCTGTGCCAGTGCCACCAGAGCGGCGCGGGGCGGGGACAGAGGCATCATTATAGCTGGCTTGCCCCTCGATAGGCACGGGGAGGCCAGTACTGGGAGGCTTAACAAGTCTGAGACCACCTCAAAGGCCTCCGGCGTCGATGGGAGGCACACTTCCTCATGGAGGTCCAGGGACCTGGACCGGTCCGGACTCGACTGTACCCCTGCAGGAGTCGACGGAACTTTGGGAGGTGGCGCCTGAGGAGCAGCTTGTCACACCACACTTGTAGATGCCGCTGGCCTTTAAGGGTCCTGGTGGGGTGATCGGCCCCTCACAGGCCTCTTCTTTTTCGCAGGCACCGGAGACAGTGATCAGTGCTGCACGAAGGCCGATTTCCTATGTTTCGATTCTCTCTGGTGCCAGGACTTACAGTTCTTAGATTGGGCCTCCTCTCTGGCTAATGGTACCGGAGTGCTGCGCACCAAAGATGAGGCGCTGGGTGCCGGGTTGGCAGGCTCAGGGTCCGAGTGTGGCCATAAGGATGTCTCCATCAGGAGCACTCTAAATCTTTGCTCTCTGTCCTTGGAAGTCCTGGGACCAAACCCCTTGCAGATGTGGCACTGGTCTCTTTGGTGGCTCTCTCCGAGGCACCTCAAGCAAGAAGAGTGCAGGTCACTCTTTGGTATAAACTTCCCGCAGTCCACACAGAGTTTAAACCCTGGGGACCCAGGCATGCCACAGGAAGGAGCAAGGGTTACATTGGGGTGGACTCCCCAACTACTACTAACTTACAACTAACTCTAAAACTATGAGAAAAAAAAGAGAACTATATACATGAACATAAACACTCCTAGGCTTGCTGCAAGAGCGAGCAAAGTTCCAGCTAGCCGTCACCAGCGGTAAGAAGGAACTGAGAGGGTGGAGGGTCGGCAGGCCCCTATATAGGGCGCCATGGTGGCGCCACTCCAGGGGGTGCCCAGGCTGACCCTACAGACGCTGCTAAGGGAAAAATCTTCTGGCTGGCGTGCACACAGCACGCACGCACCTGCTTGGAACGGACAACACACCACTCTGTCATAAACGGATAGTTAAAAGTTAATGGAACAGAAGTACTTCATATCTCTTTTGCCTGTAAAGGGTTAAGTTCAGTGAGCCTGGCTGTGACCGGACCAGAGGACCAATCAGGGGACAGGATACTTTCAAATCTTGAGGGAGGGAAGTTTGTGTGTGCGCTGTTAGTGTTTGGTTGTTGTTCACTCTGGGGGCTCAAAGGGATCAGACATGCAATCAGGTTTCTCTCCAATCTCTCTGATACAGGCTCTTATAAGGTCAGAATAGTGAGTACTAGGTAGATAAAGCAAGTTAGGCTTATGGTTGTTTTCTTTATTTGCAAATGTGTATTTGGTTGGAAGGAGTTCAAATTGGTATTTTGCTGAAAAGATTTTAATTTGTACTTGTATACTTAAGCTGGGAGGGTATTCCCAGTGTCTATAGCTGAAAGACCCTGTACCTATTCCATTTTTTAAATTTACAAAGATAATTTTCACTGTTTTTTCTCTCTTTAATTAAAAGCTTTTCTTGTTTAAGAACCTGATTGTTTTTTCATTCTGTTGAGACCCCAGGGGACTGGGTCTGGATCCACCAGGGAATTGGTGGGGAGAAAGGAGGAAAGGGGGAGAAAGGGGTTAATTTTCTCTCTGCGTTAGGATTACTCTCTCTCTCAGGGACAGTCTGGAAGGGGGAGAGAGAAGGGGGGGGAAGGTGCATTTTCCTCTCTGTTTCATGATTCAAGGAGTTTGAATCACAGTGATCTTCCAGGGTAACCCAGGGAGGGGAAGCCTTCAGAGAGGAAACGGTGAGGGAAAGGGTTTACTTTCCTTGTGTTAAGATCCAGAGGGTCTGGGTCTTGGGGGTCCCCGGGCAAGGTTTTGGGGGGACCAGAGTGTACCAGGCACTGGAATTCCTGGTTGGTGGCAGCGCTACAAGTACTAAGCTGGTAATTGAGCTTAGAGGAATTCATGCTGGTACCTCATCTTTTGGACATTAAGGTTCAGAGTGGGGAGTTATACCATGACACATTTGAAAAAGAACTTCAACTTCTTGAGAGACTTGTTGAGGCAACAGAGGTCTAGGATGGGTGTGAGGCCTCCTTTTGCTTTCGAGATCAGGAAGTACCAGGAGTAGAACCCCTTCCCTTTCATGTCCCAAGGGACCTCTGTGACGGTTCTCCCGAAAACGCTTTATGGAAATATGCTTTTTATATATATAATGATATAACTGGACTATGTTTTATGCTACATATGCCATGTAACATATCGATATAAAGGTTATGTTCTACTGAATATATTCATCCTATTTGTATGCACGTCATTGTTGTATTCAAAGTTATGAATATTGGCTGTATACTTGTTTGATTTTAAATAACCGTAGCAAGGCATCTGGTCAGCTTCTTTAGGAAGGAATTTGCAAGTTAAGTACCCAGTCAAGAAGCACTTAATGCACAATGGATCTTGGAAGGCTCCAATCCATGAAAGAAGTCTTCCTGGAGACATTCAAGATAGCGTGTGGGCGATGGCTGCTGCCTGTTAAAAACTGAGTCATGCATGGACATGTGACCTATCCATGTGACTTCAAAACTCCATTTTGTAGCGGGATTCTACACAAGGGGAGGGAGGGAGGGAAAGTCTATTTATATCCCGGGGAGACCCCTCCATTTTGTCTTCAGCTGGCTAAAGAGATAGCCTCTCCACTCCCAAGGATACTTTAAAAACTGGGAAAAAGGACAGTAACTACACAGGATGTGAGTGATTGCTGGACCAAGACTAGAAGGAGACTAGTCTGTAAAAGGAAGCTTACTGGAATTCCTCCAAGGTTAAGCTTTTTATCTGTATTCAGTTTTCTTACTGTATAAGGCCTTGGCTACACTCACACTTTACAGCGCTGCAACTGAGCTGTGAAAAAACACCCCCCTGAGCGCTGCAAGATACAGCGCTGTAAAGCGTCAGTGTAATCAGGGCAGCAGCGCTGGGAGCGTGACTCCCAGCGCTGCACGCTACACCCGTAAGGGATATGGTTTACATGCAGCGCTGGGAGAGCTCTCTCCCAGGGCTGCCGCTCTGACTACACTCACACTTCAATGCGCTGCCGCGGCAGCGCTCCCGCAGCGCTGCCGGGGCAGCGCTTTGAAATTCCAAATGTAGCCATACCCCCCGACATACAGTTGCGTTTTCTATTTTATTTTGTTTGGTAATTCACTTTGTTCTGTCTGTTACTAGTTAGAACCACTTAAATCCTACTTTCTGTATTTAATAAAATCACTTTTTACTTATTAACCCCAAGTATGTATTAATACCTGTGGGCGCAAACAGCTGTGCATATCTATTAGTGTTATAGAGGGTGAACAATTTATGAGTTTACCGTGTATAAGCTTATTACAGGGTAAAACGGATTTATTTGGGGTTTAGATCCCACTGGGAGTTGGGCATCTGAGCGTTAAAAACAGGAACACTTCTTAAGCTGCTTTCAGTTTAAGCCTACAGCTGTTAGTGGACATGGTTCTGACCTGGGTCTGGCTCAAACCAGGCAGGGCACTGAAGTTCCAAGCTGCCAGGTTAGGAAAGCAGGGGCAGAAGTAGTCTTGGCACATCAGTTGGCAACCCCAAGGGGGTTTCTGTGATCCAACTGGACACAACCTCCTCTACCACCCCAGGCACAGAAGGTTCTTGACCTCCTGAATGAGGAGTTGCTTGTAAGAAGGGTTCCTGAAGAGGGATGGGGAAGGAGGGGGGACAGGAGGAAGGGGTGGCCGAAAATTGCAGGGTACTGACTGGGACATCACTCTTGAGCGCACCATCAAAACAAGTATTTCTGGCCCCTGGACTGTTTCACCAGCCAGACTGCACAGGTGAATGGGAGGTAGAAGGGCAGAGACAGCTGAACCCAGTGTCTGTCCCTTTTTCTAGCAGACTCTGGATGAGGTTGCAATGGCCTTGGAGGAGGCCGGAATTGCTTACGCTCCAACTGCGGCGTGTGCCTGCCAAGCGAGCGAAGGCTGGTTCAGGTGTCCTTCAGCCCATGTAGCCTCGCATCCGTTTGGTTAAAGAACAGACCATTCCCATTGAATGGGAGGTCTTGGATGGAGGTCTGCAGTTCCTGGGAGAGTGATGAAGTGGAACTGTTCTTAATGTTTCCTCTGAATACTGTGTGGGTGCCTCAGTTTTCCCTATGCATTAAAAGTTTCCAGTGTGCATAAATGGCTGACAATTTGTCTTCTAGCAACAAATGGCCAGGGCCCTTCTGCCCTTGCAAGTGGATAGTTAAAGGTGAACAAAGATTAGGTAACCTCCTGGCCCAGGAAAGAGACAAAGACCAGAAAGGAAGGGCTGGAGGGGGTTTCAGTTTGGAGCTAGCTGGGGATGGGAAGTGAGGGCAGATGGGGTTGTCTGGCTCGCTGGGCCCCAGAATGGACCCGGCTGAGGGATCCCCTTCTCTGTACCTAACAAGCTTTGTTTTAGACCGTGTTCCTGTCATCTAATAAACCTCTGTTTTACTGGCTGGCTAAAAGTCACGTCTGACTGTGAAGTGGGGTGCGTGCAGGACCCTGTGGCTTCCCCAGGACCTCACCTGGGCGGACTCGCTGTGGAAAGCGCATGGAGGGGCATATGCTGAATGTTCCAAAGTCAGACCCAGAAGGTGAAGCCGTGTGAGCTTCTTGCCCTGAAGACAGTCTGCTCCATGGGAGACTCCCCAAAGTCCTGACTGGCTTTGTGGGGAGCAGTTCCAGAGCATCGCCTGGGGACTCCGTGACAGTCTGGCGGTTTGAAGCCAGGAGCCTGGCTTCACTACCACCTTAACTGCAGAGTCCGCCGCATCCCATGCCATTTGCAGGGAGAACCACATCATCGAAGTGCCTTCCTGCACCAGAGTATCAAACTCTTGGGCCAAGTCCTGCAGAAGGGACTCCTTAAACTTATGGAAGGAGTCCCATAAAGTTGTAATAGCCCAACAGGGCCTAGTGATTTGCCACCCAAAATTGTAAACTGGCAATGGAATAAATTTTTCTCCCAAACAAGTCCAGTCATTTGGCCTCTTTATTTTTCAGGGTCGAGCTGGACTAACCCTGCTTTTCCTTTCTGTTGGCTGCCAAGACCACTATCGAGCTGGAGGGGAGAGGGGGTCTACAGATAATCAAAACTTTTGGCTGGTACAAAGCATCTCTTTTCGGCCTGTTTTGAGGTGGGAGGGATGGAGTAAGAAGTTTGCCAGGTGGACCAGCTAGGGGTTTGCTAAATTATCTCTATTTGTTTATCCAGTCTAATGTAACTGTGGATATTTTTGTACATGACTATAATCCTTTATTAATCTTAAAACATTTGGCCTCAATCTTGTGGCAATGAGTTCCATAAGTTAGCCAAGAGCTAGTAAAAAAACCCACTTCTAATCAGTTTAAATGTATTGCCTTTCAATTTCATTCATGTCCCCTTGCTCTTGCATCTCTGTCAACACTGTTTCCTCTGTTCCTATTTGATGGAAGCCTATAGCTCAGATGAAAGGTGCAAAGTTTTTTGGCCTAAAGAACAGATTATTTGTGTAGAAATATCAATAGGGCTCAGATAAGGCATGCAAAGGGAAGCAGGCAGGTAAGTGGCTTGCAGAGATCACAGCTAACCACTCTGAGGGCCTCCACACCATGAGGAAGCAGGCCAGACTCTGGCTCCCACAGAGTACCCATATTCCTGTTGGAGTGTTTCTAATAGCAGGTACTGTGCCTCTACGGGCAGAGTATTCAGAGAGAAAAAGAGGCCATTTAAAAAGAGGATCATGAATAGCAGGAGACATCAGGAACTTAATTGTTCTCCAAAAGCAAGAATACTACAAATCACAGGAATCTACCCTGAGAGGAAAGAGAACCTAGCAGCTCATTGGTGTATTCCAACATCTCTTAGCACCCAGATTGTCACTACATGCTAGAGCTTTCCCTAAAGCCATCTTTCTCACCTTCCTGTGATGCAGCTGCTCTTCTGGCAGGCTCTTTGCAGGCAACACTGATCCCTGCTCTGTCAGCTCCTCAATGTGTTTATTCAGAGCTGCCAGCTTGGCTTTGGCCTGCAGCTTCAGCTTTTTCAACTTAGCATCTGCAGCCTCCCTCTCTTCCTGTGGAAGAAAAGACACAAAAACTGTACTCAAGGTTCAATAGCACCATCCACAAGGAAATTAATTCACCCTGAAGCCGCCAGCTTGCAGTGTTAGGAAATGTCAAACAGACTTAAGTGTCTCCACATCAGAAAGGAGACCCCAAAGAAGCCAGAAACTGCACTCCACAGAAAACAGTAATAGCAGCATCTCAGGGTACGTCTACATTGCAATTTAACACCTGTTTGGCCCGTGCCAGCTGACTCCAGCTCACGGGGCTCCGGCTAAGGGGCTGGTTAATTGCGGTATAGACATTTGGGCTTCCAGTGAAGCCTGGGCTCTAGGACCCTGCAATGTGGGAATGTCCCAGAGCCCAGGCTCCAGCCAGAGCCCAAATGTCCACACTGCAATTAACTGGCCCCTTAGCCCAAGCCTCGTGAGTCCAAGTCAGCTGGTATGGGCCAGACCCAGATGTCAAATTGCAGTGTAGACATACCTTCAGCCTTACTCCCAAACCCATGGTGGAAGGAATGGTACCTTGAGTTCAACTTCTTTCTGCTGGAGCTGGGCATCCTTCTCTCGGATCAAATCCTTCAGCTGGACAGCCAGCTGCTCTGTGTGGGCCAGACGCTCCAGTATATCCTTGGGCATCTCCTCCCTGCTCTCCATTCCTGGCTCTGACACCTAGAGAAGGTCAAACAGACACTCTGAAAAAGTAACTCACTAAAACTAATTCCAAGACCACAGCATAGTGCCCAGAGGGAGACCTGCAACTCTGTATTTATGTTACAGCCTAGCCTAAATGCCTTACAAACTTTCCATTTAGTCTAATGAACTAGATCTGACCAGCTGAAATCAGGAGGAAAGTTCCAGATACTCTCAAAGAATATTAAAAGGAGCATCTCTGCTGTAACAGGATGTCATAACTATAAACACTAAAATCCCTTCTGGTCAGAGACACCAAAATCCTTTTACCTGTAAAGGGTTAAGAAGCCCAGGTAACCTGGCTGACACCTGACACAAAGAACCAATAAGGGGACAAGATACTTCCAAATCTTGGTGGGGGGAAGGCTTTTGTTGGGTGCTCTTTGTTTTGGGGGTTCTTCGCTCTTGGGACTAAGAGGGCCCAGACATCAATCCATGCTCTTCAAATCTTTCTGAAGAAGTCTCTCATATTTCAAACTTGTAAGTAACAGCCAAGCAAGGTGTGTAAGTTTTATCTTTGTTTCCTCAACTTGTGAATGTTCCTTTTGCTAGAGGGTTTACCTCTGTTTGCTGTAACTTTGAACCTAAGGCTAGAGGGGGTTCCTCTGGGCTCTTTGAATCTGATTATCCTGTAAAGTTATTTTCCATCCTGATTTTACAGAGATGATTTTTACCTTTCTTTAATTAAAAGCCTTCTTTTTAAGAACCTGATTGATTTTTCCTTGTTTTAAGATCCAAGGGGATTGGATCTGGACTCACCAGGAATTGGTGGGGGGAAAGGAGGGGGAATGGTTAATTTCTCCTTGTTTTAAGATCCAAGGGTTTGGATCAGTGTTCACCAGGAACTTGGTGGAGAAGTCTCTCAGGGCTACCCAGGGAAGGGTTATAGTACTTGGGAGGGAGGTAGACAGAGTTTCCCAAATGACTTAAAGAATTTGGGTGGTGGCAGCAAAATCAGATCTAAGCTAGTAGTTAAGCTTAGAGGTTCTCATGCAGGTCCCCAAATCTGTAACCTAGAGTTCAGAGTGGGGAAGGAACCTTGACACAGGACATCAGCAAACCTGAAAGACTTTACACAGCAGAGATACCACTGCTCCCACAGCCAGAGTGAAACATGAGAGCAGGTCCCCATGTGATTCAGCACTCAGCTCTCCAAAACTCTCCCAGAAACCCCCTAGCTCACTTCAACTCTAGCTTCTTTCCCAGCCCTCAAGTTGATCTAATAAGCTGAAGAGATCATATGGTTCTGCACTGCAGCAGGACGGAACATGCCATAAATGCAGAGGGAGTGGCAGAGGTGGGGGACACAAGTTTGGTGAGGTGCAAGGTGACAGGAATCAGGAGGGAGATATTCACAACTGAGACTCAGACACCCTGAACCAGCTCTGAGCAGCAACAGTGATAGTTCTGGCATGAGAGAGTGTACTTACAGTGGCAGAGGACTCAACTTGTGCATCACTTCTATCCCCCGACAGCTCCTGCAGAACAGTGTTTGCTAACCCTGATAAGCGGCTCAGCATCTCAGGCCTGCAGCAAAACAGCAGCATAAAAAGAAAGGCAATGACTTTAGGTAAGAGGCAAAAGAGCGAGGGAAAGCAAGTGCATCTCCCTGTTGATCTCTAGTACCATGTAACAAGAAACATTTCTTCCTTGCTGATAAAGCAGAAGCCAAAGTAAAACCCAAGAAGTCAATAACTGTTATGCTGTGGCTAAGAGGGGTGTCATAACCTTAGTCCCAGATTTGGACCTTAGCATCCAAACTATGGGGGTTAGTATGAAAACCTCCAAGCTTAGCTACCAGCTTGGACCCGGTACTTGCTGCCACCACCCAAAAAATTAGAGTGTTTTGGGGCACTCTGGTCCCCCTGAAAAACCTTCCCTGGGGACCCCAAGACCCAAATCCCTTGAGTCTCACAACAAAGGGAAATAATCCTTTTTCCCTTCCCCCCTCCAGGTGCTCCTGGAGAGATACACAGACACAAGCTCTGTGAATCCAAACAGAGTGACTCCCCCTCTCCGTTCCCAGTCCTGGAAACAAAAAGGACTTTCCTATTCCCCCAGAGGGAATGCAAAATCAGGCTAGCAAATTCAACACACACACAGATCTCCCCCCTGATTTCTTCCTCCCACCAATTCCCTGGTGAGTACAGACTCAATTTTCCTGAAATTTCCCAGTAAAGAAAACTCCAACAGGTCTTAAAAGAAAGCTTTATATAAAAAAGAAAGAAAAAATACATACAAATGGTCTCTCTGTATTAAGGTGACACAATACAGGGTTAATTGCTTAAAAGAAGATTGAATAAACAGCCTTATTCAAAAAGAATACAAATCAAAGCACTCCAGCACTTATATTCATGCAAATACCAAAGAAAAGAAACCATATAACTTACTATCTGATCTCTTTGTCCTTACTTTAGAAACAGAAGACTAGAAAGTAGAAACTACTTCTCCAAAGCTCAGAGAAAGCAGGCAGACAGAAAACAAAGACTCAGACACAAACTTCCCTCCACCCAGAGTTGAAAAAATCCGGTTTTCTGATTGGTCCTCTGGTCAGGTGCTTCAGGTGAAAGAGACATTAACCCTTAGCTATCTGTTTATGACAAGGGGTAATTCAGACCCTGGCTGTATAAGCAGGGGAATACGAAGTAGAAGTAGGGAGGTATTCTTTCTAATGTATAAGTGAGACAAAAAGTGAGCTACAAGAATGATGCAATATCTGAAAAACCTGACTTACAGGAGAGACTAAATAAGTGTGGGGTATGTCCATACTACAAGTGCTTCAGCTGCAGCACTGCTAGAAGCTGGCTACAGTGATCCACACATTCATGACCTCCAGGCTTGTGACCCACAGGAATGAAGCCATATACCCTGAAAAAACTTCCACCTAGCACTAATATAGCAGCATACACATTTAGTGACTGAAGTTGTTCAGAACACATTTCCTCAGTGCTCTAACCTTTACACTGACACTTCCAATAGGAACTGGTTAGTACTCCTATGCTCAGTGTGGGGAAATGACAGTGCTGCATCATTCTTATAGCCTATATAATATGCAGACCTTGCAACCATCTGCCTTTGAATAGGAAAAAATGTCACATGCATCATACTTTGGTCACAGGACACATTAGACCAGTGCGCTTCACCATTTTTGAAGTGGGGGCCACTTCGGCAAAAAACCTTCAAAGTGAGAGCCACGTGGGGTGGGGCTGAAGGTTCGGAGCATGAGAGGTGGCCCAGGGTAGGGCAGAGGGTGGAGTGTGGGGGTGAGGGCTCTGGCTGGGGGTGAGGGCTCTAGGGTGGAGCTGTGGATGATGGGTTTGGGGTGTGGGGGAGGGGCTCAGGGCAGGGGCAGAGGGTTGGGATGTGGGAGGGGCATGAAGATTCTGTCTGGGAGTGCAGGCTCTGGGGTGGGGCCAGGGATGAGGAGTTTGGGCTGCAGGCAGACTGCCCGCCCCAAGGCTGGGGCCCAAGGACTCCCCCCAGCCTTCTCCCTGCCGGCAGGCAGCACAGGAGCTCCGGGAAAAGGGGTTCTCTCTCCCCCCTGCCGGCAGGCAGCATAGGAGCTCTGGAGCTGGGGGAGAGGGCCATAGCAGCCCTGCAAGCCCCAGCTTGCTCTCCTCCCCAGTTCCTGCCTACCCCCTCTCCCCTTTCCAGGTTACAACAGGCATTATGGGGTCACAATCCCCTTGCCCTCCCTTCCCAGACTGCTAAATCGGAGGGGATCCCAGAAGTGGTGGTTGCAGTATGGATAAGGTTGAGAACTGCTTCATTAGGCATCCATGGCATCTACAGTAACAGGAGAAACATTATGGTAGGGCACATATTTGGGTGCTACAAACACAAAGACCTGGGACTGAACTCAGATCTTGGCAAGTTTAAAGTCTTTCAAGTTCACTTTTAAAATATATTTAAATTCTTCCTGAAATCTCAGTAGTTCTATGACACCTACAAGTGAGTCATTAATATTCACAATGGTCACTTTCTCTTGATCTTTTTCAGTAATAAAAAAAAAATGTATCTAGATGTCCCAACAAAGATCAGGGTCCTGTGGCACTAAGTGCGATGCAAACACATAGCAAAAGACAATAATCGACTCCAAATAGCTTTCAATCTAAAAAGGCAAGGTAGACAAATGGTGGAACAAAGGAAGTATCTGTTATTCCCATGTTACATATGAAGAACTGAGACACAGGAATCAAGTGCCTTGCCCAAGGTCACACAGGGACTCTGCAGCAGAGTCAGGAACTGAACTTAGATTTCCAGAACCTCAGTCTAGTGCCTTAACCAGTATGAATGAATGAATGAATGAATATTTAACTAAAACTACCAATATGTGCCTAAATTAAGGTTATGTCTACACTTAAAATGCTGCACTGCACCACTGTAGCACCTCAGTGTAGACACTCACTATAGCGATTGGAAGGGTTCTCCACCTCCCCAAAAGACAGTAGCTAAGACGACAGAAGAATTCTATTAACTTAACACCATCTACATTTGGGGTTATGTCAGCATAGCTATGTCTCTTATGGGTCTGGATTTCACACTCCTAAGAGCAGAGCTATGTTGATGTATGTTTTCAGCGCAGACCAGCACTGAATCACAGTATGATTATGTTGGTATAATTCCTGTCCTCCTCCTCCCACTGGTAGTCTCCCTTACTTGCTTTATCTCAGTTTACATTTAGACTATCAGCTCTTTGGGGCAGGGGTGATCTCTCCCGAGGTTTACCGTAAAGTGCTCAGCAGACTTCTGGGTACTTTATTATAATGAACAACATTAATTTGATTAATTAAAACGTCTGTTAGTCTATAAGGTGCCACAGGATTCTTTGCTGCTTTTACAGATCCAGACTAACACGGCTACCCTCTGATACTTAACATTAATTTGAGAGATTCTTGTGGATGATGAGGTATTTCTTGTTGTTTAAACTGATCAGCTTCCAGGATGACAGATTTTAGAGTTCTCTGCTGCACTCTGTGGCAGATTGCACATATAAGAGAAGCATTCCTTTGAGATCATTTGCCAAATTCTCCACTGGTATAAGCAAGTCAATGTTAACATTTATGTCAACCATTAATTTAGATCCAAAGTAGATAACCATAGCACAGAAACAGATGGCCACTGCAAAAAAGAAACATTCCTATCACCTAAAGTCTTCTGTTAATGTACGGGTGAAGGAAAGGAGCAATTCACATGTTTTCTTATTACTGTCACATTATTACTGTTTCAAACGGTCTAATAATGCAGTTCTGGAAACACCTACTGAGTAAAGTGACCATATTTTCAAAAGAATAAAAAGGGACACTTATGGTGACATTTTTAGGGGGTTGAAATATACAAAGGACAAAGTACATTTTAAAAAAAATTCTTATGGTGTCACTACTGCCAGCTTCTTACTCAGCCATAAAGGCATATGTCTTGGACTGGAGGATTTTAACATGGGGTAAAATTTTCAAAAGTGCTTAAGTAACTTAAGACCTAAATCCAATGGGACCAAACATTTTTCTTCACTCCAAACATTGTTCAAACTGAACACTCCTTTCACTGGACTTAAAATCTATCTTTCGTAGTTAATAAATTTGTGTTTGCTTTATCACAAACCAGTGTGTGGGAGTCATTATTTGGGGCAAAAAGTTGTTGTATATGCCTTCTCCACATTGAGGGAGGGGCCAAATTTCATGAGCTTACGCTGTACATATCTCTGTGCAGTGCAAGACTGTATAATTGTGGGTTTACACCCCAGAAGGGGGTGTGTTCTTGAGCAGCAGGGCAATTCCTTAGCTCTAGACTCCCCATGCAGAGGTGATCACAGCAGCCTACAAGTACAGCAGCTGGGTGTGTACCCTACCTGTGTGAATACTGGTGAAAGAGCAAGTTTGGAGAACTTGGCAACTTAGCACAGCAGCACATGGTGAGAGGGACCCCAGGCTGGTGGGTCAGGGGGGCTCAGTGGTAACCCAGTTCCAACTGGCACCCCAGGGGGAAGCTGTCACAGGTAACATTGTCAATAGTACTGCAAAAAAAAGGCATACGTGTTCAATATATATTTCTGCTTGGTATTTGGGGAAAAATGTGTAATCATATGATGCAGAAACACTTTCTATTCCAACAACAACTTGGGAAGATGTTAAACAGCAGCTACTAAAGCTTGACATTTTTAGATCTGCAGGTACAGAGAACTAGCATCCAAGAATTTTTAAAAAGTTGGCTGAGGTGCTATATTTTCAATAACACTTGGAACACTGGGGAAATTTCAGAAGACTGGGAGAAAACTAGAGATGCTCCAATAGTTAAAGAGGGTAAACAGGATGACCTGGCTGATTGATTATATATGCCTGTAAACCAGACATTGATCCCAGACAAAATAATGGAATAACTAATACAAGACTCGATTATGAAAGAATTAAAGGAGGGTTATATAATGCCAATCATCACAGGTTTATGAAAAATTGATGCAGTCAAACTTGAGTTTTTTCTATGAGATTACAAGTTTGGTTCATAAAAGGTAAAGTGTTGATATAACATACTTAGACTTCAGTAAGACTCTGACATGGTACTGCACGATATTTCTATGAAGAAACTAAAACCATACAAAATTAACATGGCTTATATTATATGTATTACAGACTGGCTGACATGTCTCCAAATGTAATTGTAAATGGGGAATCATAAATAAGTCAGTGTGTTTCTACTGGGGTCCTGCAAGGATCGATTCTTGGCCCTACACCAGAGACATAACCAGGGCAGGGCGAGTAGGACAGTCGCCCAAAACGCAAAGGCTTGGAGGTGGGAAAATGATGAAAAAACAGTAGGGGGAGCAAATATGCTTGCTCACCCCGGGCACTAAAATGCTTAGTTACAGCTCTGCTCTACACTATTTAACATTTTGATCAGTGACCTGGAAGAAAACAAAGTCAGTCATCACTGATAAAGTTTGCAGATGACACAAAGATTGATGGAGTGGTAAATAATGAAGACAAGTTGCTGATACAAATCAGTGCAGATCACTTGGTAAACAATACAAGTTTTAAAAATAGCCAAAAGTAAATGTATTCATCTAGGAAAAAAGAATGTAGGCCATACTTAAAGTACTCAGAAGAAGATTTGGGGGTCCTGGTGAATAAATGGCTGAACATGAGTTCCCAGTGCAACGCCATGGCCAAAACATGAGTTTTTGAGATAGCTGCATTACCTGCTATTAAATCTCTTTGACAGAAGATTGATATTCTTATTTCATGACTGTGATAACTTGGAAACTACAAACCAAGAGAAATCTCATGAGAACTTTTTTTTACAAAATAGAATTAAGCTGCTTTGAGAACGTCTGTGGTTCTGGAAGGATTTAGCAAGCAGAGAACTGAGATACTGGAGAGCAATACAGAGGGTGGAGGAAGCATTTAAGTACCATATTTGAAAGGAAAGGAAATGCTTGAGATGATGGAATGCCTTTGGTATTCCAGTAGAATAGAATCATAGAAAATTAGGGTTGGAAGAGACCACAGGAGGTCATCTAGTCCAAATCCCTGCTCAAAGCAGGACCAACACCAAATAAATCATCCCAGCCAGGGCTTTGTTAAGACAGGCTTTAAAAACCTCTTAGGCTGGAGATTCCACCAACTCGCTAGGGAACCCATTCCAGTGCTTCACCACCCTCCTAGTGCAATACTTTTTCTTAATACCCAACCTAGCCCTCCCCCACTTTACATTGAGACCATTGCTTCTTGTTCTGTCATCACTGAAAACAGCTGAGCTCCATCCTCTTTGGAACCCCCACTTCAGGTGGTGGAAGGCTGCTATCAAATCCCACACACACTCTTATCTTCTGCAGACTAAATAACCCCAGGTTCCCTCAGCCTCTCCTCATAAGTCATGTGCTCCAGCCCCCTAATCATTTTTGTTGCCCTCTGCTGGACTCTCCAATTTGTCCACATCCTTTCTGTAGTGGGGCGGGAGGGGGCCAAAACTGGAAGCAATACTCCAGATGTGGCCTCAGCAGTGCTGAATAGAGGGAAATAATCACTTCCTTCGATCTGCTGGCAATGCTCCTGCTAATGCAGCCCAATAGGTCATTAGCCTTCTTGGCAAGAAGGGCACATTGTTGACTCACATCCAGCTTCTCGCCCACTGTAATCCCCATGTCCTTTTCTACATAACTGCCACTTAGCCAGTTGGTCCCCAGCCTGTAGCAGTGCATGGGATTCTTCCGTCCTAAGTGCAGGACTTTTGTCCTTGTTGAACCTCATCACATTTCTTTTGGTCCAATCCTCCAATTTGTCTAGGTCACTCTGAACCCTATCCCTACCCTCAAGTATATCTACCTCTCTCACCAGCGTAGTATCATCCACGAACTTGCTGAGGGTGCAATCCATCCCATCATCCAGATCATTAATGAAAATGTTGAATAAAACCAGCCCCAGGACCAACCTCCACTTGATACCAGCTGCCAACTAGACATGGAGCCGTTGATCACTACCCATTGAGCCAGACAATTTACCCAGCTTTCTAGCCACCTGACAGTCCATTCATCCAAACATACTTTTTAAGTTGCTGGCAAGGGCAAGAATACTGTGGGAGATTATATCAGAAGCTTTGCTAAAGTCAAGCTATATCATGTCCACTGCTCTTCCCATATCCAGAGCTAGTTATCTCATCATAGAAGGCAATCAGGTTGGTGAGGCATGACTTGCCCTTGGCAAATCCATGTTGACTGTTGCCAGTCATCCTTTTCTCCTCCAAGTGCTTAAAAAATAGAGTGAAGTGTTTTAATTTAACCTGTTAAATAGAAGAAGGGAATGGAGAGAACAGGAACTCTCACACACACTTTCAAAATGGAAGTTATTGAGAACTTAAGGAGGTGTGTAAGTTTTATTTGAGTTACTTTTTCTATGATTCTAATGATCATTGCTTAATAAATGGATAGCTGGCAGATATTCAGATACAATGCCCTCACATGCACTGGATTTGATGCATGTTTTTCATAGAGGGAAAGGTGCTAGTTTACCACAAATGCATAGTAGTTAGGCCTTTGCTTGAGATTACTGTTTTACAGAAGCACCTAGAGGCCTCAATATGCAAGGTACTGCACAGATGTGAAGTAAGAGGATTGGCATAAAAACTAAGTTTATTATTTAGATTTAAGGCAAGACACAATAGGTGGATGATACAAACAGACTGAAGGAAGGGAGAAAAGAAAGATAAGGCAACAGTGAAACAATCAAGTTATAGATTTCCATAACACAGGCCAGAGAACTTCCCCAAATAATTGCTAGAGCATGTGTTTTAGAAAAACATCCAATTATAATTTTTAAATTGTCAGTGATGGATAATCCACTCCAACTCTTGGTAAATTGTTCCAATGGTTAATTAGTCTCACCATTAAAAATTTACACCTTATTTCCAGTCTGAATTGGTCTAGCTTCAACTTCCAGATACAGGATCATGCTATACCTTTCTCTGCTAAACTGAAGATCCCATTACTAAATACTTGTTCCCCCAAAAGATACATACAGACTGCAAGCAAGTCACCCCTTAATCTTCTCTTTGTTAAGATAAACAGATTGAGCTCTTTGAATCTATCACTATAAGGCAGGTTTTCTAATCCTTTAATCATTTTTGTGGCTCTTCTCTGACCCCTCTCCAATTTATCAACATCCTTTTGAATTGTAGGCACCAGAACTGCACACAGGATTCCAGTAGCAGTTATGCCAGTGCCAAATACAGGGTAAAATAACCGCTCTATACTCCTACTAAAGAGTTTCCTTTTTATGCATCGCATTAGCCCTTTTGACCACAACATTACAATGGGAGCTTATGTTCAGCTGATTATCCACCAGGACACCATAATGTTTTTCAGCCACTGTTTTACAGGAGAGAGTCCCCCATCCTGTATGACCTACATTCTGTTCTTAGACTAGGTTCGACGGGGACAGGTGAGCAAAGCCCACAGGTAAGTAGGGAACAAGACCTGGGAGATGGGTTGGAAACAGGAGGGAGCACGGGCTATAATGGCAGAGAGGAAGGAGGGTCAGGGCAAAGCTGGGAGGCAAGATCAAACCAGTATCTTAGATGCCTTTATACAAATGCAAGAAGTATGGGTAATAAGCAGGAAGAACTGGAAGTGCTAATAAATAAATACAACTATGACATTATTGGCATTACTGAAACTTGGTGGGATAATACCCACGACTGGAATGTTGGTGTGGATGGGTATAGTTTGCTCAGGAAGGATAGACAGGGGAAAAAGGGAGGAGGTGTTGCCTTATATATTAAAAATGTACACACTTGGACTGAGGTGGAGATGGACATAGGAGACGGAAGGGTGGAGAGTCTCTGGGTTAGGCTAAAAGGGGTAAAAAACACAGGTGATGTCATGCTGGGAGTCTACTACAGGCCACCTAATCAGGCGGAAGAGGTGGATGAGGCTTTTTTCAAACAACTAACAAAATCATCCAAAGCCCAAGATTTGGTGGTGATGGGGGACTTCAACTATCCAGATATATGTTGGGAAAATAACACCGCGGGGCACAGACTATCCAATAAGTTCCTGGACTGCATTGCAGACAACTTTTTATTTCAGAAAGTTGAAAAAGCTACTAGGGGGGAAGCTGTTCTAGACTTGATTTTAACAAATAGGGAGGAACTCGTTGAGAATTTAAAAGTAGAAGGAAGCTTGGGTGAAAGTGATCATGAAATCATAGAATTTGCAATTCTAAGGAAAGGTAGAAGGGAGTACAGCAGAATAGAGACAATGGATTTCAGGAAGGCGGATTTTGGTAAGCTCAGAGAGCTGATAGGCAAGGTCCCATGGGAATCAAGACTGAGGGGAAAAACAACTGAGGAAAGTTGGCAGTTTTTCAAAGGGACGCTATTAAGGGCCCAAAAGCAAGTTATTCCGCTGGTTAGGAAAGATAGAAAATGTGGCAAAAGACCACCTTGGCTTACCCTTGAGATCTTGCATGACCTACAAAATAAAAAGGCGTCATATAAAAAATGGAAACTAGGTCAGATCACGAAGGATGAATATAGGCAAATAACACAGGAATGCAGAGGCAAGATTAGAAAAGCAAAGGCACAAAATGAACTCAAACTAGCTATGGGAATAAAGGGAAACAAGAAGACTTTTTATCAATACATTAGAAGCAAGAGGAAGACTAAGGACAGGGTAGGCCCACTGCTCAATGAGGAGGGGGTAACAGTAACGGGAGACTTGGAAATGGCAGAGATGCTTAATGACTTCTTTGTTTCGGTCTTCACTGAGAAGTCTGAAGGAATGTCTAGTATAGTGAATGCTTACAGGAAGAGGGTAGGTTTAGAAGAGAAAATAAGGAAAGAGCAAGTAAAAAATCACTTAGAAAAGTTAGATGCCTGCAAGTCACCAGGGCCTGATGAAATGCATCCTAGAATACTCAAGGAGTTAATAGAGGAGGTATCTGAGCCTCTAGCTATTATCTTTGGGAAATCATGGGAGACGGGGGAGATTCCAGAAGACTGGAAGGGGGCAAATATAGTGCCCATCTATAAAAAGGGAAATAAAAACAACCCGGGAAACTACAGACCAGTTAGTTTAACTTCTGTGCCAGGGAAGATAATGGAGCAGGTAATCAAAGAAATCATCTGCAAACACTTGGAAGGTGGTAAGGTGATAGGGAATAGCCAGCATGGATTTGTAAAGAACAAATCATGTCAAACTAATCTGATAGCGTTCTTTGATAGGATAACGAGCCTTGTGGATAAGGGAGAAGCGGTGGATGTGATATACCTAGACTTTAGTAAGGCATTTGATACAGTTTCGCATGATATTCTTATAGATAAGCTAGGAAAGTACAATTTAGATGGGGCTACTATAAGGTGGGTGCATAACTGGCTGGATAACCGTACTCAGAGAGTAGTTGTTAATGGCTCCCAATCCTGCTGGAAAGGTATAACAAGTGGGGTTCCGCAGGGGTCTGTTTTGGGACCGGTTCTGTTCAATATCTTCATCAACGATTTAGATGTTGGCATAGAAAGTACGCTTATTAAGTTTGCGGACGATACCAAACTGGGAGGGATTGCAACTGCTCTGGAGGACAGGGTCAAAATTAAAAACGATCTGGACAAATTGGAGAAATGGTCTGAGGTAAACAGGATGAAGTTCAATAAAGATAAATGCAAAGTGCTCCACTTAGGAAGGAACAATCAGTTTCACACATACAGAATGGGAAGAGACTGTCTAGGAAGGAGTATGGCAGAAAGAGATCTAGGGGTCATAGTGGACCACAAGCTTAATATGAGTGAACAGTGTGATACTGTTGCAAAAAAAGCAAACATGATTCTGGGATGCATTAACAGGTGTGTTGTAAACAAGACACGAGAAGTCATTCTTCCGCTTTACTCTGCGCTGGTTAGGCCTCAACTGGAGTATTGTGTCCAGTTCTGGGCACCGCATTTCAAGAAAGATGTGGAGAAATTGGAGAGGGTCCAGAGAAGAGCAACAAGAATGATTAAAGGTCTTGAGAACATGACCTATGAAGGAAGGCTGAAGGAATTGGGTTTGTTTAGTTTGGAAAAGAGAAGACTGAGAGGGGACCTGATAGCAGTTTTCAGGTATCTAAAAGGGTGTCATCAGGAGGAGGGAGAAAACTTGTTCACCTTGGCCTCCAATGGTAGAACAAGAAGCAATGGGCTTAAACTGCAGCAAGGGAGATTTAGGCTGGACATTAGGAAAAAGTTCCTAACTGTCAGGGTAGTCAAACACTGGAATAGATTGCCTAGGGAAGTTGTGGAATCTCCATCGCTGGAGATATTTAAGAGTAGGTTAGATAAATGTCTATCGGGGATGGTCTAGACAGTATTTGGTCCTGCCATGAGGGCAGGGGACTGGACTCGATGACCTCTCGAGGTCCCTTCCAGTCCTAGAGTCTGAGTCTGAGTCTAGATGTAGACATTTACATTTAGCTGTATTAAAACGCACATTGTTTGCTTGCTCCCAGTTTTCCAAGCAAGCTAGATTTCTTTGAATCAGTCCTCTTCATTATTTATCACTTCCCTAATTTGTGTCCTCTGCAAACTTTAATCAGCTATGATTTTATGTTTTCTTACAGATCACTGATAAAAAATGTTTAAAAGTGCAAGGCCAAGAACCAATCCACATGAGACCCCACTCAGAACACACCCGCTTAGTAATTCTCCATCTACAATTACATTGAGACCTATCAGTTAGTCAGTTTTTAATCCATTTAATGTGTGCCATGTTAATTTTATATCATTCTTTTTTAAATCAAAATATTGTGCAATATCAAGTCAAGGTTGAACAGTAGTTGCAGCTCACCATCTACCTAGCCAGTGTGATCTCATGATTGCCCTGTCAATAACATACCCTTTTGGGAAGATTATGAGACGTGATGGTACGACGTTATGAGTATAATATAATCTCATTCAAAGATGACATGGCCAGAAAGTTAATTAACTCACCTCACCGACTGACCTGACCCACGGGTGAACCTTAAGGACTGGTTAGTAAGATATGTAAATGAATAGAGCTTTGAAATGCAAGTCTGCATTGTTAGAGGTAGAAGGGTAGATGTTTGCTCAGGTCTTGTGATGTAAGCAAACAAGTCTCGTCTATTGCTATAGTTATAATTCAAAGATCAAAAAAAGAATATTAACATTTATGATGATACTTGAGTGAAATAGTATTGTCTATGTGTCTCTTTGAAGGTTGTGGTAACCTGTATCTGATCTGTTTAATGAATAAATTACTCTGTGCTAATTGCCAGGATGTTTGGGAGAAGGAGTTAAGCCTATTGTTTTCTCAGGCCGAAAGGCTGCTGGAAATGTAGAAGAACTCTGGGACACGATCCTGCTTCATCTCAGATCTGCTTAAGATTTCCTCCTCTTGAAATCCAAAGCCACAAGGATTGAGATCCCCAGTCATTGACTGGAGCCACCCTGAATATGGAAATTGGACTATAACCTATGGATTATTTCTAAAAGGACTTTTGGCAACTACAAGCTCATCTCTGCTATGCATTTGAACCTCAAGAATTGAATTCTAGTCTGTCTGTATATTGATCTTTTAACGAACACTCTCTCTTTTCTTTTCTAATAAATTTTAGCTTAGTTAATAAGAATTGGCTGTAGCGTGTATTGTGGGTAGGATCTAAGTTATATTTGAACCTGAGTATGTGGCTGATCCTTTGGGATTGGAAGAACCTTTTCTTTTATATGATGAAGTAAGATTTTCAGGAATCATCGTCATATCTGACAGATGTGTCTGGATGGAGGCCTGAGGCTGGGCACTTTAAGGGAACTGTGTGGTTTAAACTTCTAAGTAACCAGTGAGGTACTACAGAAGTTGTTTTGTGCTGGCTTGGTAAATCTAAGTAGTGGAATAACCACTAGTGTTTGGGATTTGTCTGCCCTGTTTTGTTTGCAGTTCACCCTGATTGAGTAACCTCAGCTGGCTCCCACGGGCAGCACCATCACAGATGGGAAGGCACCTCTTACATCATCTGGAGCCCTGAGATTTCCTTGACCTGCCTCAATACTAAGTCCAGCTTAGGTTCAATATTGAAACTGCACTTTACCACTGGTTGTAATTCTCCTCTTATGATGGGCAAACATTAGGCATCCCCAATAAGCCTCCAAGGCCCGTAAGTAATCTTTGATATGTTGAACCAGGAGGTATTATTAACCTGACTGTAAACCCTGACAGGTATAAGCAAGATGATACTTGAGTGGTTCCATTCCTACCTTTCACAGTGCACTGGGTGGTGTGTAACTGCTCATTGCCACAGAGAATCTTCTCACAGAGGGTTTTGCAGGGTTTTAATCTATCATCTGTCCTGTTCAACACTTGTGAGGTTGCTCGGAAGAGACAATTAGCAGATTGGGAAATGGTACCATCAGTGTGTGGATGATTCTCAGCCCTAGGTCTTTCACCAAATTTGGGAAGTACAGCACTTTTGTTTTTCCAGTGCTTCTCCTATCTTAAGCTGCAGCAAGCTCACTTATCTAAACGCTAATCTAGATAAGAAACAGGAAATGCGAGTTGTTTGGTGCAAGCACCTAGATAACTTAGTGGGGATGCAAGCCCCAATGACTGTGGCCACCATCTGTCAAAGATTCATAATCTGAGGGATATTTCTGGATCCTCCTGCTACTTCTCCAGTCTCTAGTGGCATTAATCAGAAGCTTCCTTTTTTATACAAAAATTCCAATCAGTTACCTCAACTACAGACCCAACCTCATTTATCCCTGCATTTGGATCCCTGGAATGGACTCCACATGGAGCTACCCTTAAAAATAACTTCAAAAACACTCATATGACAAAAGTCCTCTGAAGTTTGCACTTTCATACTTACTTGTCTAACGCCTCAGAGCCAAGGACGTGTTGGTTGGCGAGATAAATTACCTTCTCCTTACATAGTCTCCATACACAAAAGCACCTTACAACACACAGCACAGTGAAGAGAGGAGAATGTTGCCAGCAAGTTAAAGAAGCATGGGCTGGATGAATGGACTATAAGGTGGATAGAAAGCTGGCTAGATTGTCGGGCTCAACGGGTAGCAATCAACGGCTCCATGTCTAGTTGGCAGCCAGTTTCAAGCGGAGTGCCCCAAGGCTCGGTCCTGGGGCCGGTTTTGTTCAATATCTTCATTAATGATCTGGAGGATGGCGTGGACAGCACTCTCAGCAAGTTTGCAGATGACACTAAAATTGGAGTAGTAGTAGATACGCTAGGGGGTAGGGATACGATACAGAGGGACCTAGACAAATTAGAGGACTGGGCCAAAAGAAACCTGATGAGGTTGAACAAGGACAAGTGCAGAGTCCTGCACTTAGGATGGAAGAATCCCATTCACTGTTACAGACTAGGGACCGAATGGCTAGGAAGCAGTTCTGCAGAAAAGGACCTAGGGGTTACAGTGGATGAGAAGCTGGATATGAGTCAACAGTGTGCGCTTGTTGCCAAGAAGGCTAACAGCATTTTGAGCTGTATAAGTAGGGGCATTGCCAACAGATTGATGGACGTGATCATTCCCCTCTATTCGACATTGGTGAGGCCTCATCTGGAGTACTGTGTCCAGTTTTGAGTCCCACACTACAAGAAGGATGCGGAAAAATTGGAAAGAGTCCAGAGGAGGGCAACAAAAATCATTAGGGGGCTGGAGCACATGATTTATGAGGAGAGGCTGAGGGAACTGGGATTGTTTAGTCTGCAGAAGAGAAGAATGAGGGGGATTTGAGAGCTGCTTTCAACTACCTGAAAGAGAGTTGCAAAGAGGATGGATCTAGACTGTTCTCAGTGGTGGCAGATCACAGAACAAGGAGTAATGGTCTCAAGTTGCAGTGGAGGAGGCTTAGGTTGGATATTATGAAAAATATGGTGAAGCACTGGAATGGATTACCTAGGGAGGTGGTGGAATCTCCTTCCTTAGAGGATTTTAAGGTCAGGCTTGACAAAGTCCTGGCTGGGATGATTTAGTTGGGAATTGGTTCTGCTTTGAGCAGGGGGTTGGACTAGATGACCTCCTAAGGTCCCTTCCAACCCTGATATTCTATGATTCATCCAAGTTTGTATTATATAGCTGATATATCCCACCATTAAGTGACAGCAGTATTTTTCTTTTCCTGAGGACAAGAAGCAAACGTCATTTTACTCCCTTTTTGAACAAATATATGAAGTATGAATATGAGGGAACTATCACTGTGACCAGGTCTAAGTCTGATAGCATCAGAATCTATCTTCTGTCAGTCATGCATGGAAGTGGGCATTTTTTGCCACCGTCACTATATAGGTGTCTAAGCGCTGTGTGGAATTCAGTAGGATTTTCAGGCTAAGAACTGATTCAACAAAATGAGAGCAGATGCCTTTGAGGATTAGATTGTTGGGAAGAGAGTTTTTCATATTACTTCCTTCTTCCTACCAGCATTGCCTTACATCTTTTGTCTGGGTTCAACATTTCAGGTTTTATCAGTTCAGAGGAAGGCAGCACGCACTTTGGGGGGGGGAGGAGGGGGGTTAACACCATTCTTGTAAATGATAGGTGCAAAGCTCATCCCTGTGTTTAGGGTTGGTGTGAGTGCAGCAAATGGTGAAGGTTCCAAAGAGACCAAAAAAAAATTCTTCCTCTGGAATTAAATTGTCTGAATTGCTTCTAATTAGAGCACTTGCAGCTTCAGCTGAACAACACAGCAGGATATTTTATTTAGATTAATTTCAACTATATTGAAATTATGGTAATTTCAAAATGCAATTTGGCTGCTAGAAAAGTCTCTCTCTAAACTCTGAGGTCAAAGGTTCTCAGACTTTATCATAGCACATACCACAGTTTAACAAATTACTTGTGACTCAACACTTCCCTTCCCATTATGATTTTATAACATCTAAATCAATCGTTTACACAGTGACAGTAAGAGAATATGTGATTTAAAAGTGGTGCTTAGATTAGCTTTTTTCAATAAAAGCAAAACAATTGCTTACTTCTGCTCTTCCATTCACTCCCCATGACCCATGCCAAACTTTGCTACTCTCTCCTGTTGGATCCCTCAGTTCAAACACTATTCCCTGCTACTCAGTTCCAAGGGGCAGTTCGTGTCGCTGAAAGCCGCTCCCGTTTATTCTCCTAGGTGGCAGCGAGCCCGCGGCTCCTCCTCTCTAGATACTTTTTACACGCCTTCAGGCTCTTCCCTGCGGTGAAGCGAGAAGCAGCAGCGCCCTGGGATCAGGCAGCGCCCCGCGGGCTCTCAGGGAACCAGAAACACAGGGGGGACAAAAGTCATTATTTCAGCAGCGACCCAGAGCTGCTTGGGGAAACAGTTCCTATTGGGAAGTGAGGAAGAGACAGCAGCGCGAGCCCGGAGCAGGGCTCCCCCTCGGCCGGGCGGCGGGGACCCGGACCAGCCACGCATCAGGGGGTGCGGGCCCGGAGCACGGCTCCGCCTCGGCCGGGCGCCGGGGACCCGAAGCAGCCACCCATCGGGGGATGGGAGCCTGGAGCAGGGCTCCCCCTCGGCCGGGCGCCGGGGACCCGAAGCAGCCACCCATCGGGGGATGGGGGCCTGGAGCAGGGCTCCCCCTCGGCCGGGCGCCGGGGACCCGAAGCAGCCACCCATCGGGGGATGGAGGCCCGGGGCAGCCACTTATCAGCTGGGCACCTGGGACCCGGAGCAGCCACGCATCAGGGGGTGGGGGCCCGGAGCACCGCCTCGGCCGGGCACCTGGGACCCGGAGCAGGCTCCTTTCACTGGCGGTCCGCGCGGGCCTCAGGGCCTGCCTGAGGTCGGACTCGCTGCCGCCCGCCCCCCACTCACCTGCGCCAGGAGCCCAGTCTCCCCCGCGTTCACCCGACTCCGGTAGGGCCCCCAGTTCCGACCTTCGGTGCCAAGCGCCACCCCCAGCCACATCAGCACCGGAACATACCACAGCTACATCCGGCGTCACCTCCCCTCCCGCCTCCGAATTGGACTAGCCAGCCACCGGCTTAGAGCGATGGACATAGTCACCTGCCAATCACAATGAGGCATATGAGCCGTTGCTAGGGTAACAGTTAACGAGGCATGAAACCGCCAATCACAAGAGGAAATAACAACACAACAGCCAATCAGCAGACATAGCTGGTTCGGTCTGAAAGTCAGCGTGGCGGCGGGCGGTGTTAAACGTCAAACACAGTTGAGGTAGGTGTGGGGCTGAGACCTGTTAGGTGTCGCGTCAGGCTGGGAGCTGAGTGCTGCGTGTCACACCCCGCGTCAAATGGCAGGTAAAGTCCAAATAGGCCGGTTCTGGGGCACAGCCACGAGCGGGGATGGACCCCGTGCGCAGCACATCACCCTTGTGCTGGCATAGGCCTGGTGGGACGGGTGACACCAGAAGCCAAAGCAGAGTTGCTCAAGGGGGAATTGACAGTGGGTAACCACTTGCCAGGGGGGCCGAAAAAACAACAAGACGTCAAGTACTCACTGAAACACAACCTGAAGTAGTGCAGCTTTGATGCTGGGAGTCATCAGCAATGGGTCACTGTGGCGAGCAGCAGTCAACAGTTCAGTTACTCAGTTCGAGGTTAATGTTACTTGGTTCGACGTTAATGGCCGTATGGATCTTGAGGCACAAAGGATGAGTCATAAACAGCAGAAGATTCAGTGGGCAGAGACTAATTCCTTCCTCAGCATTGAACTACGTATGCATTCAGTGTGGAAAGGACTGCCATTCGTCCATTGGCCTTTTTAGCCACACACACTCACAAGATGTAATACTGTTGTCAGTGTCCTCTTTGGTCCCGAAAGACAACAAAATAAAGATAAAAGCCAGTCAGTGCATAGAGCTTGGCACATCCTCCAGAGAATAAAGACAGCATTACAAACTGTTACTATTGGAAGGTTTGGGACTGTGGGGACCTAGTAGGGTCTATAGGGTTGGATTAGTGGGGATAAAGGGAGGGACAGGGTGATTCAGTGAGGGTTAGGGTTAGGAAGCCTGTTCCAGTACTAATATAAGAATGGCCATACTGGGTCAGACCAAAGGTCCGTCTAGCCCAGTATCCTGTCTACCGACAGTGGCCAATGCCAGATGCCCCAGAAGAAGTGAACCTAACAGGTAATGATCAAGTGATCTCCTGCCATTCCCCTCCACCCTCTGACAAACAGAGACTAGGGACACCATTCCTTACCCATCCTGGCTAATAGCCATTAATGGACTTAACCTCCATGAATTTATCCAGTTCTCTTTTAAATCCTGTTATAGTGCTAGCCTTCACAACCTCCTCAGGCAAGGAGTTCCACAAGTTGGAACTTCCTTGTATTTGTTTTAAACCTGCTGCCCATTAATTTCATTTGGTGGCCCTAGTGCTTATATTATGGGAACAAGTAAATAACTTTGTCCTTAATTACTTTCTCCACATCACCCATGATTTTATATACCTCTATCATATTCCCCCTTACTCTTCTCTTTTCCAAGCTAAAAAGTCCTAGCCTCTTTAATCTCTCCTCATATGGAACCCATTTCAAACCCCTAATCATTTTAATTGCCCTTCTGTGAACCTTTTCTAATGCCAGTATATCTTTTTTGCGAGGAGGAGACCACATCTCTGTGCAGTATTCAAGATGTGGGCGTACCATCAATTTATATAGGACAATAAGATACTCTCCGTCTTATTCTCTATCCCCTTTTTAATGATTCCTAACATCCTGTTTGCCTTTTTGACTGCCGCTGCACACTGCGTGGATGTCTTCAGAGAACTATCCACAATGACTCCAAGATCTTTTTCCTGACTCGTTGTAGCTAAATTAGCCCCCATCGTATGTATAGTTGGGGGTATTTTTTTCCAATGTGCATTACTTTACATTTATCCACATTAAATTTAATTTTCCATTTTGTTGCCCAATCACTTAGTTTTGTGAGATCTTTTTGAAGTTCTTCACAGTCTGCTTTGGTCCTAACTATCTTGAGCAGTTCAGTATCATTGTCTTTGTTTAATCCTGAACTGATGGTGTCAAATTTGCAGATGAACTGAAGCTCAGCAGTTTCTCTTTGAAGTCTGGTCCTGAAGTTTTTTCGCTGCAGGATGGCCACCTTAAGGTCTGCTATAGTGTGGTCAGGGAGGTTGAAGTGTTCTCCTACAGGTTTTTGTATATTGCCATTCCTAATATCTGATTTATGTCCATTTATTCTTTTCCGTAGAGACTGTCCAGTTTGAGCTTCAGTTCATCTGCAAATTTGACACCATCAGTTCAGGATTAAACAAAGACTGTGAATGGCTTGTCAACTACAAAACGAGTTTCTCCTCCCTTGGTTTTCACACCTCAACTTCTAGAGCAGGGCCTCATTCTCTCTGATTGAACTAACCTCATTATCTCTAGCTTGCTTGCATATATATACCTGCCCCTGGAAATTTCCACTACATGCATCTGACGAAGTGGGTATTCACCCACGAAAGCTCATGCTCCAAAACATCTGTTAGTCTGTAAGGTGCCACAGGATTCTTTGCTGCTTTTACAAACCTTAGTTAATAGTTCTGAAACTTCACATTAGAGTTCTTTCAGAACTCTTGGGTGAATGCTGTCTGGTCCAGGTGACTTGTTACTGTTAAATTTATCAATTAATTCCAAAATCTCCTCTAGTGACACTTCAATCTATGACGGTTCCTCAGATTTGTCGCCTACAAAAGCCAGCTCAGGTTTGAGAATCTCCGTAACATCTTCAGCCGTGAAGACTGAAGCAAAGAATCCATTTAGTTTCTCCGCAATTACTTTATTGTCTTTAAGCACTCCTTTTGTATCTCGATCATCCAGGGACCCCACTGGTTATTTAGCAGGCTTCCTGTTTCTGATGTATTTAAAACACATTTTGTTATTACCTTTTGAGTTTTTGGTTAGCCATTCTTCAGACTCCTCTTTGGCTTTTCTTATTACATATTTACACTTAATTTGACAGTGTTTATGCTCCTTTCTATTTACCTCACTAGGATTTGACTTCCACTTTGTAAAAGATGCCTTTTTATCTCTCACTGCTTCTTTTACATGGTTGTTAAGCCACGGTGGCTCTTTAGTTTTTTTATTGTGTTTTTTAATTTGGAGTATACATTTAAGTTGGGGCTCTGTTACGGTGTCTTTGAAAAGCATCCATGCAGCTTGCAGGGATTTCACTTTAGTCACTGTACCTTTTAATTTCTGTTTAACTAACCCCCTCATTTTTGCAAAGTTCCCCTTTTTTAAATTAAATGCCACAGTGTTGGGCTGTTGAGATGTTCTTCCCACCACAGGGATGTTAAATGTTATTATATTATGGTCACTATTTCCAAGTGGTCCTATTATAGTTACCTCTTGGACCCATTCCTGTGCTCCACTCAGGACTAAATCGAGCATTGCCTCTCCCCTTGTGGGTTCCCATACCAGCTGCCAAGAAGCAGTCATTTAAAGTATTGAGAAATTTTGTCTCTGCATTTCATCCTGAGGTGACATATTCCCAGTCAATATGGGGATAATTGAAATCCCCCACTATTACTGAGTTCTTAATTTTGATAGCCACACTAATTTCCCTTAGCATTTCATCCTCACTATCACTGTCCTGGTCAGGTGGTCGATAACACTAGTCTACAATTTTTGAGAAGTCTTTTGCTTCAGAGATAAAATGTGATATTTATTATGTATTTTGATGTGCTGAATTCAAATATGACAATTAAAACAACTGATTGGCTACTGTTTCTAAGATATTTAAGTTTTTACATTTTATGTCTATGTATATTGTGTAGATAGTAGAGTTTTAATCATAAATTGTAAACCTAGGTCTTTTCATGTGTTTATGGTTGCTTTACATGATAATATTTCACCTGTCTATGTAACACTTTAAAAATCAGCAAAAGGGTTATATAAGTAAAATTTATTATGAAACAAAAGGCAAAAAACTATTATGTACATAGTTTAGTCCTATTCAGTGTCTACTTGGCGCTTCTTGGCTTGTCTCTTGTATTCATTAAATGGAGCATCTCTTGTCACTGTCCAGCAATAGTCTGCAAGCGTTGATGGGCTCCATTTGCCCTGATAGCCTGCCAGGAGATTCCACTGCTGTAGTCTGGAGCCCAACAGCTCTGCCTTACTCTTGGGTAGTTCCAAATCCCTGACAAGGTCATTCAGTTAACCTTGTGTTAGGAGGTGTGGTTCAGAGGAGGAGGATGGGAGAAAATGTGGGTCCTGTGACATTGATGGTTCAGGACCAGAAGTTTCATCTTCTTCCTCTTCCTCGTCTGACTCAAGTGAGAATGATTCTGGTGCATCAGGAACCGGCAGTCCTTCTCCGTGGGGTACTGGGCGTATAGCTGATGGAATGTTTGGCTAATGCACAGTCCACTTTTTCTTCTTTGACACACCTTTCCCAACTGGAGGCACCATGCAGAAGTAACAATTGCTGGTATGATCTGTTGGCTCTCTCCAAATCATTGGCACTGCAAAAGGCATAGATTTCCTTTTCCTGTTCAACCACTGGCGAAGATTTGTTGCACAAGTGTTGCAGCAGATGTGTGGGGCCCACCTCTTGTCCTGATCTCCAATTTTGCAGCCAAAATAAAGGTGATAGGCTTTCTTAACCATAGTGGTTATACTGCGCTTTTGTGATGCAAAAGTCACTTCACCACAAATATAGCAGAAGTTATCTGCACTGTTCACACAAGTACGAGGCATCTCTGCTCACTTTGGCTAAACAGAAATCTGTCTCTTTGCAAAATCAAACACTGACAAATAAGAGAGCACGACACTGTATGATTTCTAGAGCTGATATAGGGCAATTTTTTCAGCAGAGCGATGTAAGCTTCGTTATGATTGCATCATCCATGACTTCTAGGAATAACAGGATGCAATTCATATCATGTATGACACAATACCAGCTTCAGATTACATCATTCATTGTTTTGCCTAAAAAGCAAGTACTGTCCAAACCCAGTCATAGATTTATTCATAGATCCAGTCAAAGATGTATTTTAGTCATTTCTGGTTTAAAATGAGATCCCTTCCCTTTATAACTCACTTATCCTCCGCCATTCCCAAGTCAAGGGTCGTATATACTGACCCAATAGCATATCTTGAAAACTAGAGCCAATCAACAATTTTAAGCATCATTTTCGTTCTCAGTAACCCAGAATTAGTAAAGTTGGACTACATTTATTTCAGAAGCATTTTGGCTGTAGAGCAGTTTAATAGATCCCTAATGTTATATTCTTATTAGAGCAGGAAATTACTCTCCATAGAGATTCTATGGAACATGTGGATTCACTTAAGGTTTTTACTTCATTTGATTCTACATTTTCTTTCACATATAGTGCCACTCCCCCCCACCACCACCACAACCTGTTCTGTCCTTCCGATATATTTTGTACCCCAGAATGATTATATCCCATTGATTGTCCTCACTCCACCAGGTTTCTGTGATGCCTATTATATCAATATCCTCCTTTATCACGAGGCACTCTAGTTCACTCATCATATTATGTAGACTTCTAGCATTTATGTATAAGCACTTTAAAAACTTGTCACTGTTTATTTGTCTGCCCTTTTCTGATGTGTCCGATTCTTTTTATGTGAATGTTTGTCATCTGATCTGGCCCTTACATTATCCTCTTCCATCCTCTCCTCCTGACTAAAACCTAGAGAATCTCTATCAATAGATTATCCGCTAAGAGAAATCTTTTGATATAGTATCCCACAGTATTCTTGCCAGCAATTTAAAAAGTATGATTGGATTAATGGACTATAAGGTGGATAGAAAGTTGGCTAGATTGTCAGGCTTAATGGGTAGTGATCAACGGCTCCATGTCTAGTTGGCAGCCAGTATCAAGTGGAGGTTGGTCCTGGGGCTGCTTTTATTCAACATCTTCATTAATGATCTGGATGATGGGATGGATTGCATCCTCAGCAAATTTGTGGATGATACTCAGCTGGGGAGAGAGGTAGATATGGTCAAGGATAGGGATAGGATAGGGGGGTTGAAGGTCAACTGCTCCTCCGTGCTAGGCTGCAGGAGGGAGAGCACAGGGGCACCTCTCAAGGCAGAGAAGGAGGGGCGCGGTCACCAACACTAGATGAGATTACCAGCTCCTCTGGATCCACCAGGGGCGGGGGGATGACTACAACATCATGGGGAGTGCAGTGAATACTGAGGTTGAACATAAAAGGGGAGCACATGCATGTAGGAGGGGACATTGGCACAAGGGGTCTAGCTGGGACAGGGAAAAGAAAACAGGTTAGAAACAGGATGGGGGCAGGGCAAGCAAAGAAAAAGGACTAAGTTCAGGGGCTGGGATGAGGCAGGCAAACAAACTGAGGCTACTGGGGCCACAGCAAAAAAAGGGGGCAGATGGACTGGAAGGGGCAGTGTATGTATTGGATTTCTGGGAACTGGGCAGGCGGAAGCCCCCTAAGGCTAAAGGATCTCGCCTCCAGCCTAAAGGGATGATCTACAGGACCTCAGAACCCAACTGATTTCGGGGGACAACTAATGAAAGAACAGGGACAGGAGTGCAGTCAAAGAGTCATAAGAAGGGAGGCTGACGGGGACACCAAGCAGAGAACCCCAGACAGCGCCCACTGCTCCTCAAAGGCATCAAGGGAGCCAGTGGACGCTGCCCAGAGGAACTCCACCTGGATACGTGAACGGACCAAGGATCGGAAACAAGCCCCACAGTCACCGGTGTCTCCATCGGCCAACCTCCTCTCCCTCGGAAGGGGCAGTATATCTATTGGGTATCCGAGAAGTGGGTGGGCGGAAGCCCGCCCACAGCTAAAGGATCCCCCCAGCCTAAGGGGAGGAACCACAGGACTTCAGAAACCCACTAATTCCAGGGAACAACTAATAAAAGAACAGGGACAGGAGCGAGGTCAAAGAGTCATAAGAAGGGAGCCTGATGGGGACACCGAGCAGAGAACCCCGGACAGCACCCACTGCTCCTCGAAGGCGTCAAGGGAGCCAGTGGACGCCACCCAGAGGAACTCTGCCCGGGTACGTGAACGAACCAAGCATCGGAAACAAGCCCCACAGTCACCGCAGTCTCCATCAGCCAACCTCCTCTCCCTCAGAAGGGGCAGTATATCTATTGGGTGTCTGGGAAGTGGGCGGGCAAAGCCCGCCTACTGCTAAAGGATCCTCCCCCAGCCTAAGGGGAGGAACTACAGGGCCACAGAACCCACTGAGTGCGGGGGACAACTAATAAAAGAACAGGGACAGGAGTGAGGTCAAAGGGTCAGAAGGAGGGAACCTAACGGGGACACCGAGCAGAGAACCCCGGACAGCGCCCACTGCTCCTCGAAGGCGTCAAGGGAGCCAGTGGACGCCGCCCAGAGGAACTCCGCCCGGATGCGTGATCGGACCATGGAGCGGAAGCAAGCCCCACAGTCACCGGAGTCTCCATCGGCCAATCTCCTCTCCCTCAGAAGGGGCAGTATAGCGGGGTGATTACCTGCTCCTGCCCTGAGGGGTTTAAAACAGCCCTGGAGGAGGGCTGTACCTATTGGGTGTCTGGGAAGTGGGCGGGCGAAGCTCGCCCACTGCTAAAGGATCCTCCCCCAGCCTAAGGGGAGGAACCACAGGGCCACAGAACCCACTGAGTGCGGGGGACAACTAATAAAAGAACAGGGACAGGAGTGAGGTCAAAGGGTCATAAGAAGGGAACCTGACGGGGACACCGAGCTGAGAACCCCGGACAGCGCCCACTGCTCCTCGAAGGCGTCAAGGGAGCCAGTGGACGCCGCCCAGAGGAACTCCGCCCGGATGCGTGATCGGACCATGGAGCGGAAGCAAGCCCCACAGTCACCGGAGTCTCCGTCGGCCAACCTCCCCTCCCTGGTCGCGTGGATGGCCTTTTTCGCCAGGGCGAGGAGGAGGTTGACCAGGAGGTCCCGGGACTTCGTGGGGCCACGGATAGGGAGTGCAAACAAAAGGAGGTGAGGGGAAAAGTGTAACCAAAAATGTAAGAGGATGGCTGTGAGGAGCCGGTGTAGGGGCTGCAACCTGGCACACTCTAAATACACGTGCGCCAGGGTCTCCCGCACGCCGCAGAAGGGGCAGGTGTCCGGGACAGGGGTAAACCGCGCCAAGTACACGCCCGTGCTCACGGCCCCATGGAGGAGCCGCCAACTGATATCCCCAGTGGGCCTTGGGACCAGGGTGGAGTAGAGGCTGGCCCACCGGGGCTCCTCACCCTCCAAAGGTGGCAGGAGGTCCCGCCACTTCGTATCAGGGCGGGACACGAGGGTGGGGAAGTGAAGGGTGTGGAGCACGAGCGTGTAGAGCTGTTTCCTCGGCGCGGTTTGGAAACGGACCGGCTGCAGGTCGTGCAGCCGGCTTGCGGAGAAGGGACGGGGGGGCCGGTCGGGCCTACGGGGCAGAGGCCCGATGAAAAGGTCCGGAGGGCTTGGGGTGGGGGGTGGGCGGGGCGTGCCCTCCCGCAGGACCCGGTCGAGATAGGCCCGAGCAGCGGGCGGCAAAGCGGCCTCCACCTCCTGAAGTACGCGCCGGGGAGTGCAAGGTCCGGAGAGCCCCATGCGGTGAGCGAGCGTCAGGGGATCCAGCCAGCCTCCCCGGTCGTAGTCCAGGAGGTCTCCGACCCTGGTGGCTCCCGCCAGGACCAGCCTCTGACGCACCGCGGGGGACTCCGCCACCTGCACATGAAGCTGGGGATTGTGTAGCAGGGGCTCCGCGAGGAGGTCGGCCCCCTCGGTGGCCGCCACGGACCTGGTCGCGGAGAACAGCTTCCAGGTCCGGAGGAGGTCCTGGTAGAAGACCGGCAGCCCGGAGAGGTCTCGCGGAAGACCCCTCGGGTCGAGATAAAGGAGCTGCCGGTCGTATCGGAGCCCTCGGAAGCGGCGCAGGAAGGCGTGCGCCAGGGCTCTCCACGCTGGACTACCCGCACCATAAAGGAGCCTCTGCAGTGCCTGGAGGCAGAAGACGTGGATCTGAGCGCGCAGGCACTTCAGGCCCTGCCCTCCCTGCTCCAGGGGCAGGTGGAGTACCCCTGCAGGGACCCAGTGCAGTCCTGGCCAAAAGAACTCCAGAACCACCTTCCGGAGGTCGGCCAGGAGACCCGGGGCCGGGACCAGGGTGTTGAGCCGGTACCAGAGCATGGACAGGACCAGTTGGTTGAGCACCAGTGCCCTCCCCCGAAGGGAAAGGCACCGGAGGAGTCCTGTCCATTTCCGGAGCCGCTCCGTCACCCTGACGTGCAAACTGAGCCAGTTCTCCGGCGGAGACGGATGCGTGGCGGAAAGGTAAACGCCGAGATAGAGCAGCGGACCTGCGCTCCACCGGATGGCCTGGAGCGCGGGTGGGAGGGAGCCGGCCTGCCACCCGTCCCCGACCACCAGGCCAGAGCTCTTGACCCAGTTGACCCGGGCGGAGGAGGCCGCCGAGTACACCGCCTGGCAGGCCTCCACCCGCGCCAAGTCGCCCGGGTCCTGGACCACGAGGAGCACATCGTCGGCGTACGCCGACAGGACCAGCCGCAGCTCCGGGTCCCGAAGCACCAACCCCGTCAACCTCCTGCGGAGGAGACAGAGGAAGGGCTCGATGGCCAGAGAGTACAGCTGGCCCGAGAGGGGGCACCCCTGCCGCACTCCCCGCCCGAAGCTGACCGGTTCGGTCAGGGTCCAGTTGAGCCTGACCAGACACTCTGCGGAAGCGTACAGCACCTGGAGAAAACCCACAAACTGGGACCCGAAGCCCAACGCTCGCAGAGTGCCCAGGAGGTACCCGTGGTCCACCCTGTCGAACGCCTTCTCCTGATCCAGGGACAGGAGGGCGAACGACAGACCATCCCTGCACCCAAGCTCTAAGAGATCCCGGACCAAATAGAGGTTATCGAAGATGCTACGGCCCGGGACGGTGTAGGTCTGGTCCGGGTGGATCACGTCCGCCAGCACGGACCCCAGCCGCAGCGAGATGGCCTTGGCGATGATCTTGTAGTCCGTGCTGAGGAGCGAGACGGGACGCCAATTCCGTAAATCGCGGAGGTCCCCCTTCTTCGGCAATAAGGCGAGCACAGCTCGCCTGCACGAGAGAGGGAGGACCCCGCCCTGCAAGGACTCGGCCCAGACGCTGGCCAGGTCTGGGCCGAGGACGTCCCAGAACACGCGGTAGAACTCCACGGTCAGCCCGTCCATGCCCGGAGACTTGTTGGTGGGCATGCGACGGAGGGCGTCCGAGAACTCGGCCAGAGAGAGAGGCAGCTCTAGCCGGTCCCGGACGCCCACGCTGAGCGTAGGGAGCTCGTCCCAAAGCACTCGGCGAGCGGCGGGATCGGTCGGATCCGGGGAGAAAAGGCGCGCGTAGAAGGTCCGGGCCCTCTCGCACAGCTCCGTCGGATCCGTGAGGGGGGTGCCGTCCTCCGCCAGAAGGCAGGTGACGTGCTTCTGGGCCCCCCTCCGTTTCTCCAGGGCGTAGAAGAAGCGGGAGCCGCGATCCATCTCCCGAAGGAGGCGGATGCGGGAGCGAACAAAGGCGCCCCGAGCCCGATGGTCCTCGAGGACCCGGAGCTCCTCCCGCTTCTCCTGGCACGCTCCGCACAGGGATGGATCCTCGGGGCTGGCGGCCAGACGCCTCTCCAGCTCTAAGACCTCCCGTTCCAACTGCTCTATCGCCGCATCCCTCCGTCGGCTGACGCCCTGGGTGTAGTCGCGGCAGAAGAGCCGGGCGCGCACCTTCCCCACATCCCACCAGCGCCGTGCCGAGGGAAAGGCACGCCGCTGCCCTCGCCAGGCCAGCCAGAACTCCCGGAAGGACGCCACGAAGCCCGCATCCTCCAGTAAGCTGTTGTTGAAGTGCCAGTAGGCCGGCCCCGGCCTCTCCGCACTGAGAGAGGCCGTCACAGTGACGAGGTGGTGGTCAGAAAAAGGGGCCGGCCGGACGCTGGAGGACAGGGCCCGTGAAAGGTGGAATCGTGACATGTAGATGCGGTCCAACCGGGAGTGGCACGACCGATGGGCTCCTACCCGGACATAGGTGAACGTGGTGACATCGTCCGGGTGGTGGTCGCGCCAGACGTCCACCAGGGAGTGATGGTTGACGATCTCCTGGAGGACGTCCGCAGCGGCCTGGCTCTGCTCGGTCCCCGAGCGGTCCCGCTCCTCCAGGATGATGTTGAAGTCCCCACCCAGGACCAGGCACTCACGAGGATCCAGGGAGCCGAGGAAGGCGGACGCCTGCTGATAGAACGGCAACCGCTCCGGGGCCGATGTCGGGGCATAGACGTTCACGAGGTTCACCACGAGCCCCTCCAAGCGGACCCGGAGGTGCAGCAGGCGGCCCGGCACAGCCTCGGCAACCCCCAGCACCTCCGGCCGTAGGTCGGGGGAGAACAGGGTAGCCACTCCAGCACTACGGGTGGTAAGGTGGCTGAAGTAGACCCCGTCCCCCCACTCCAGCCGCCAGCTGGCTTCGGCGGCCGGATCCGTGTGGGTCTCCTGCAGGAAAATCACAGAGTACCCGCCCTCCCGAAGGAAGGAGAGCACCTGGCTCCTGCGGAAACCCACCCTACAGCTCCGGGTGTTCAATGTGGCAAAGATGATGGGCGCCATGAGGAGGGCTGGGGGGGATCCTCGCCGGCAGGGACGCCCACAGCCCCCAGTGGGCCGCGCAGCAAACCGTGACCCACCCCGAAGGTGAGCAAGGAGTCACGGAAGCCGCGGACCCGCTGGTAAGTCGCGGCACCCTGCTTCCCGGTCCTCTTGCCCTCCCCCATGAGGGCCCTCGCGGCCCGGAGGATCTGATGGAAATCCCCCCAGCGCTGGAGAGCAAGCGCCACCTTGTTGCGGGAGCCCCTGACGTCTTCCAGGAACTCCCGCAGCTCCTCTCGCAGCGCGTGGGGGGGTGGGGCCCCTGGCCCCTGGTGACTCACCAGTGGGGCCTCTGGGACAACCCCATGGCCCGTGGGGATGGGAAGGCAAGGGGCGGACCCCCGACGTGGCGCCCGATGGGCCGGCGCCACACGGTCCGCCACAGAGCCCGGCTCGACGGGGGGCGGCGGAGGGAAGAGTGCAGCCCCTAGGGGATCGGGACAGTGAAACGTAAAGCCTGCCCTCTGGGGGTCACCCCCCGGAAAAGGGAAGGCGACAGCCCCAGGGGCGGCAACAACAGCAGGGGCAGTGGAGGGGACAGGGACGAGGTCAAGGGCAAGGGCGGGGCTGAGGTCAGGGATAGCGACAGAGGTGGGATCCGGGACCGCAGGAGCTGAACCGTCAGGAGTGTGCTCCTCACGGCCAGGCGCGGAGGTCAGAGAGGCAGGGAGGGGGTCCCCAGCGATGCCGGGCTCAGGCTCGGTGGTAGGCGCACTAGCCACGGCATCGGGAGATGTAACACCGTCAGTGGGGCCCCCGCCCGGGAAGGAAGTCGGGTGCCCCGCACCACCGAGGGATATCCCTGTGAGCCCGTCTCCCGGCCGTGGGGCACCGGCCGTCGCCTCAACGGGCTCGGCGGCCGTCAGCGGGGCGCCAACCACGGCCAGGCAGGGCGGGGAGTCCAGGGGTCCCCCGGAGGCAGGAGCGGATGCAGCGGCCAGGAGGAGGGAACACGGGGAGAGGGGAGCTGGGGTGAGGACGGCTAGGTCGAGGCCCGCTGGCGGAGGGTCATCCTCCCCCTGGGTAACTGGGGTCAGACCCAGGGCCTCGATATCCTCAAATATGGAGGGGTGCTCACCTCCCACCACCCCGGGGTCCTCCCCGCTGGAGCCGGAGGCAATAAGCGCCCCGACTGTTGCAGGGGGCGCAGGCGGCAATGGAGCAGGGGGGACCAAATCCGAGGCCGCCACAGAGGGGGGTTGCAGAGGAGGGACGGTGGAACCCTCTGGTGCCGCCATGGTTTCCCTGGCCGGAACTGGCGGATGGGCCGACCCCGAGGGCACGGCGGAAGGCTCAGCAGCCGTGGCCCCCTTTCTGGTCTTACAGGGGGCTCCCGCATCAGGTGGTAAGAGCGGAGCTCGAGCCTTCCGCTTGCCCCGCCTACCCTGGACCTGGGTCCAGCCCTCCATGGCGTCGCTCACGGGTTGGGTGTCAGGGGTCGGGTCAGAGTGCAGGGTGGGTGGGTTGTGGACCTGGAGGGGCACTGGTGGGACAGCGGGAGGAAGGGAAGATACCCCTTGGGGAGGGCCCTCTCCCACGCCCGGCAATACCCCTGCCGCACCCTCCTCCACAGGCCCCGCCAGAGTGCAGGCAGCGGAGGCGGGGCCCTCCCGCTCGCCTGGGCATGCCGAGGGAGGTACCCCTGCAGCCCGAGCGGGAGCAGTGATGGATGGAGGAGGAGGAGGGGCGGCCCTGGGCACCGGGCGGTCAGGGGTGCCGGCGATGACGGGGCCGGCACCCTGCCGGGGCTCGGGGGTCCCGGGCGCTCCTCCGAGCCGAGCCAAGGGGCAGTCCCTCCAGACGTGCCCCGTCGCCCGGCAGAGGTAGCACCGGGCCTCCCCCGTGGAATAGTGCACCCGGTAATGGGCCCCCTGATAGGGGACCAGGAAGGACCCCTCGAGCGCCTCTCCGCCACGTGCCACCGGCGGCAGTTGAAGCTGCACCTGCTGGCGGAACGAGAGGACGTGACGGAGGGCGGGGTCCTTGCAGCCCAAGGGGAGAGGGCTCACCACTGAAATGGGCTTCCCCAGGGTAGAGAGGACAGGCAATAGGGCGGCATTGGGGAGGAAGGGGGGGACAGAGGTCAGGGTGATACGGACCCCCAGGTCCTCCAGCGGCTCCAGGGGGACGAACACACCCCCCACCGCCAGGCCCTTCTCCACCGCCTCCTGGGCGGCGGCCTCCGAGGCAAGGAAGAAGACGACCTTGCCATACATTTTGGAGGCCGCCACGATGGCCGTGGGCCCCACCACCCGCGCCAACGCCCGCACGTAGGTCTCCACGTGGGGCGAGGCGGGCACCAGGAGGCAACGGACGCCGTGCTTCCTGGTCAAGGTGGGAAAGGGGCCCCGGCCGCTGTAGATGTTGGCGGAAGCAGCGGTCGGAGGAGCAGCAGCAGGCGGGGGGGCCGCCGCCACCTGGGCGTATGCCCTGGGGGCCGGGAGAGGGGCACCCGCAGAGCTGGTGGAGGGAACAGCAGGGAGGGGCGCCGCGGCCGGTGTTGGGGCCGCGGCAGAGGTGACAGGCTCCGCCATGGAGGGCTTAGGTTTCCTAGCGGGGCCCTTTCCCTTCTTCTTGCCCTGGCCCTTCCCGCCAGCCGGAGGGGGTCCCCCAGAAGCAGAGGGGGCGAGGGACGTGGCAGCAGCAGAGGACACCCCTGCACCCGCCGCTGCCGGCGCCGCAGCGAGAGCGGTGGCAGGCGGTCCGGCAGCAGCGGCGGCGGTGGAGACTAGGGGGGTCGTGGAGGGAGCAGGGTGGGCGGGGGGGACAGGGGTCGTCCCAGGGGTCCCATCCGCTGCGTCCCCCGCCATGGCAAGTGGGGAGGGAGGGGAAACACCGGTGAAAGGGAGGGGAGGGGAAGAAGGGCAACCACTCCTCTCCGCTAGGCTGCAGGCAGGGGAGGAGGGTGCCAAAATGGGGGGGGGCAGATAAGGGGCCAAGCAAGGACTCGGGGGCGGGGATCAGTCACCGGGCATGGGAGGGAAAACCGGCTCCTCTAGCCGCACTAGGGGAGGGAAGGGATACAAAAGCAATTGGGGGGTGCAGTGCCGGAGGGAAAAACTCAAATGGGGGGGCACAAGCGCATGAGAAGGGTACAGGCGCACGAGGGGGGGGGCCGAACAGGGCGAAGGGGCAGTAGGGAAGGGGCTCAACAAGGCCGAGAGTGGGGCTGAGGGACCAAGGGGCCGGTTGCGGGGCTGAGGCAGGACAAACAAGGCTACAAAGGGGGACGGGCGGGGCAGGCAAACAAACTGAAGCTGGGAGTGGATGGGCAAAAGGCTACAAGGGGCAATGGGGCAGGCAACAAGGGGAAAGGCTGGGGGGTCTGACACGGAGGGGCAGGGGTCGGGTTGGGGGGGGGGGGGGGGGGGTGCGTGCACCCACGAGCACTTGTGCAAGGGCTAAAGGTTTGGCTGGCTGCTGCTGGAGGCCCAAATGGTGGAAAAAGGGCGTGGCTGGCCAGGCAAGCAGCTGAGTCCCAGAGGTGGGGACCGAGGCAGATGGGAAGCAGTCCGTGGGGGTGGTGGAGGGGGCAACGGTGGTGGTGGGGGTTGGGGGGGGCACAGATGGATCAGGGGGCAGGCTCCATGCCACACCCCCTGTGCCCCCACAAACACAGTCTACACCCCCACCACTAGAGCACAGTCAAAGAGTTACTCAGTTTCTGAGGGCCCCCTCCACAGTGGTCTTCAGGGTCTACCTGTGCGCTCCCCCAGCAGCCGGTGGTCCTCTCAGGCCTCAGGCGCCTCCAGGCTCTAGCAGCTCCCCAGGCAAACACAGCTCCAGCAGCAGTGGCTCCTCCTCCAACAACCTAGGTGGCCAGGCAGGAAGGACCCCACGCAGGTGGTAGCAGCGGTGGTGGTGGCGGTGGTGGGGTCCTGGCTTCTCCCTCCGGAGGTGGAGGAGTGGGGGCTGGCCCACAGGGCCCCCCCACCCCTCGCTCAGCAGCAGTAGCAGCAGTCCAGGAGGGGAGCACTCCAGCTAGCAGCAACAGCAGCAGCAGCTCAGGAAGGGAGAAGGAGCTCCAGCCATCTATTGGGTGTCTGGGAAGTGGGCGGGCAAAGCCCGCTCACTGCTAAAGGATCCTCCCCCAGCCTAAGGGGAGGAACCACAGGGCCACAGAACCCACTGAGTGCGGGGGACAACTAATAAAAGAACAGGGACAGGAGTGAGGTCAAAGGGTCAGAAGGAGGGAACCGAACGGGGACACCGAGCAGAGAACCCCGGACAGCGCCCACTGCTCCTCGAAGGCGTCAAGGGAGCCCGTGGACGCCGCCCATAGGAACTCCGCCCGGATGCGTGATCGGACCATGGAGCGGAAGCAAGCCCCACAGTCACCGGAGTCTCCGTCGGCCAACCTCCTCTCCCTCAGAAGGGGCAGTATACCTATTGGGTGTCTGGGAAGAGGGCGGGCGAAGCCCGCCCACTGCTAAAGGATCCTCCCCCAGCCTAACGGGAGGAACCACAGGGCCACAGAACCCACTGAGTGCGGGGGACAACTAATAAAAGAACAGGGACAGGAGTGAGGTCAAAGGGTCAGAAGGAGGGAACCTAATGGGGACACCAAGCAGAGAACCCCGGACAGCGCCCACTGCTCCTCGAAGGCGTCAAGGGAGCCAGTGGACGCCGCCCAGAGGAACTCCGCCCGGATGCGTGATCGGACCATGGAGCGGAAGCAAGCCCCACAGTCACCAGAGTCTCCGTCGGCCAACCTCCTCTCCCTCAGAAGGGGCAGTATAGCGGGGTGATTACCTGCTCCTGCCCTGAGGGGTTTAAAACATCTATTGGGTGTCTGGGAAGTGGGCAGGCAAAGCCCGCCCACTGCTAAAGGATCCTCCCCCAGCCTAAGGGGAGGAACCATCTATTGGGTGTCTGGGAAGTGGGCAGGCAAGCCCGCCCACTGCTAAAGGATCCTCCCCCAGCCTAAGGGGAGGAACCACAGGGCCACAGAACCCACTGAGTGCGGGGGACAACTAATAAAAGAACAGGGATAGGAGTGAGGTCAAAGGGTCAGAAGGAGGGAACCTAACGGGGACACCGAGCAGAGAACCCCGGACAGCGCCCACTGCTCCTCGAAGGCGTCAAGGGAGCCCGTGGACGCCGCCCATAGGAACTCCGCCCGGATGCGTGATCGGACCATGGAGCGGAAGCAAGCCCCACAGTCACTGGAGTCTCCGTCGGCCAATCTCCTCTCCCTCAGAAGGGGCAGTATACCTATTGGGTGTCTGGGAAGAGGGCGGGCGAAGCCCGCCCACTGCTAAAGGATCCTCCCCCAGCCTAACGGGAGGAACCACAGGGCCACAGAACCCACTGAGTGCGGGGGACAACTAATAAAAGAACAGGGACAGGAGTGAGGTCAAAGGGTCATAAGAAGGGAACCTGACGGGGACACCGAGCAGAGAACCCCGGACAGTGCCCACTGCTCCTCGAAGGCGTCAAGGGAGCCCGTGGACGCCGCCCATAGGAACTCCGCCCGGATGCGTGATCGGACCATGGAGCGGAAGCAAGCCCCACAGTCACCGGAGTCTCCGTCGGCCAACCTCCTCTCCCTCAGAAGGGGCAGTATAGCGGGGTGATTACCTGCTCCTGCCATCTATTGGGTGTCTGGGAAGTGGACAGGGCGAAGCCCGCCCACTGCTAAAGGATCCTCCCCCAGCCTAAGGGGAGGAACCACAGGGCCACAGAACCCACTGAGTGCGGGGGACAACTAATAAAAGAACAGGGACAGGAGTGAGGTCAAAGGGTCAGAAGGAGGGAACCTAACGGGGACACCGAGCAGAGAACCCCGGACAGCGCCCACTGCTCCTCGAAGGCGTCAAGGGAGCCAGTGGACGCCGCCCAGAGGAACTCCGCCCGGATGCGTGATCGGACCATGGAGCGGAAGCAAGCCCCACAGTCACCAGAGTCTCCGTCGGCCAACCTCCTCTCCCTCAGAAGGGGCAGTATAGCGGGGTGATTACCTGCTCCTGCCATCTATTGGGTATCTGGGAAGTGGACAGGCAAAGCCCGCCCACTGCTAAAGGATCCTCCCCCAGCCTAAGGGGAGGAACCACAAGGCCACAGAACCCACTGAATGCGGGGGACAACTAATAAAAGAACAGGGACAGGAGTGAGGTCAAAGGGTCAGAAGGAGGGAACCTAACGGGGACACCGAGCAGAGAACCCCGGACAGCGCCCACTGCTCCTCGAAGGCGTCAAGGGAGCCAGTGGACGCCGCCCAGAGGAACTCCGCCCGGATGCGTGATCGGACCATGGAGCGGAAGCAAGCCCCACAGTCACCAGAGTCTCCGTCGGCCAACCTCCTCTCCCTCAGAAGGGGCAGTATAGCGGGGTGATTACCTGCTCCTGCCCTGAGGGGTTTAAAACAGCCCTGGAGGAGGGCTGTAGAAGGGGAAGATGCTTGTGCTGATGGGGCGGAAGTAGGCTCAGCTGTGGCCACATCCCAATCAGGGCCCAGCTGGCTCTTTAAAGGCTTGAGCCAGGCACTCAAGCAGACTCTCTCTGTGTTCAGAGAGAAGGGCCTGGCTGTAGGGAGGTTAACCAGGTATCTGAAGTGGAGTAGGGCTAGGGAAGGGCCAAGGGAACTGGGGAGCTCTGGCCTAGGGAAGCCCCAGGCTGCAGGTCTGGTAGAGCCTATTAGGTACTGAGTTGCAGGGGGCAGCCCATGGGTAGCCAGAGGCAGCAGGTCCAAACCGCATTGCCTGTGATGAGTGGCTTATACTGCAGTCTTCCTCAGTGAATGGGGACTAGATGGAGACTGGGTAATAGCCAAGACTGAGGTGAATTGGGGATAGTGGGTGGGGGTTCCCCTGGGAGAGGGAGACCTAGAACTGTGGGGGTACTGCCAGGGGGCAGCACCCAGTTAAAGGGGCACCAGGGTCCTGGGAGGGACATGGGGGGGGCAGCAGTGATAGTGGATCACTGGCCAACAGAGGGTGCTCCTGGGTTGAAAAGCTAATTCCCGGAAATGATCAGCAGGAGGTGCTGCAGGGGTGAGTCTGCATGTTTACAAGTGAGCAGGACAGGTAGTAGGGGGAAAGTGGTGGAAACTGCTGCAGGGAGACTAGCAGTCAAGGCAGATGGTGGGAAAATCCACCAGCTAAAAGCAGCAGGAGTGGTAAGGGCTAGCCCAAGGGGAGGGAGAAGGCACATGCGCTTGTGATGTTGTTGACATAATCTAGGACCATATAGAATATGGTTGCAACCAAAGTCCTGTACTGGCACCAAATCTAGTATAAAGGGGGTCAAATGAGGTGTCTAAGACCAGGTTATAGGTTGCTGGTTATAATTATGCTGTCTGTGTGCATGTATCTTTTTTGTAGTTGAAGATATGAATATTGGCTCTGTACTTCAAACTTATGCTATGCTTCTGGGTGACATGCCAGACAAGTTGGTGTTAGCTCTGCCTAGCCTGCTTGATGGCCCATTAAGGACCATCTGCTATACAAGTGACCCATTGAGAGAAGGCAGATACACCTTAACTCAGCAAAGTATGCAGGAACTTGCCCATGTGACTCCAGACTCCATTTTGCTGTAATTTTCCACAGTAAGGACAAAGAGGGTGTTCTTACACCTGGAAAAGATTATAAAAGGCTGATGCCTCATCTCCATCTTGTCTTCAATCCTGCTTCTTACCCCTGGAGGGACTTTGCTACAAATGGAAGCTCTACACAAAGGACTGAATGACTCACTCCAGCTGTGGATGTACTCCAGAGACTTGATTTAAACCTGCAGTTTATTTCATCACTGCTACAAACCTGAACCAAGAACTTTGCTATCACTGTATGTAATTGATTCCATTTCACCAATTGAGGCTCTCATCTATATCTTTTTCCTTTTATGAATAAACCTTTAGATTTTACATTCTAAAGGATTGGCAATAGTGTGATTTGTGGGTAAGATCTGATTTGTATATTGACCTGAGTCTGGGGCTTGATTCTTTCGGATGGATAGAACCTTTTCCTTTTTATTGGGGGTTGGTTGTCATAACCATTCATCCCCAGGATGAGTGGCACTGGTGGTGATATGGGAAACTGGAGTGTCTAAGGGAATTGCTTGTGGTCAGCCAGTGGGGTGAAAGCAAAGTCGTCTTTGTCTGGCTGGTTTGCCTTAGAGGTGTCATAAACAGATAGCTAAGGGTTAATGTCTCTTTCACCTGAAGCACCTGACCAGAGGACCAATCAGGAAACCGGATTTTTTCAACTCTGGGGTGGAGGGAAGTTTGTGTCTGAGTTTTTGTTTTCTGTCTGCCTGCTTTCTCTGAGCTTTGGAGAAGTAGTTTCTACTTTTAATCTTCTGTTTCTAAGTGTAAGGACAAAGAGATCAGATAGTAAGTTATATGGTTTCTTTTCTTTGGTATTTGCATGAATATAAGTGCTGGAGTGCTTTGATTTGTATTCTTTTTGAATAAGGCTGTTTATTCAATATTCTTTTAAGCAATTGACCCTGTATTTCGTCACCTTAATACAGAGAGAGACCATTTGTATGTATTTTTCTTTTTTATATAAAGCTTTCTTTTAAGACCTGTTGGAGTTTTTCTTTACTTCAGGGAAATTGAGTCTGTACTCACCAGGGAATTGGTGGGAGGAAGAAATCAGGGGAGATCTGTGTGTGTTGGATTTGTTAGCCTGATTTTGCATTCCCTCTGGGTGAAGAGGAAAGTGCTTTTTGTTTCCAGGACTGGGAACGGAGAGGGGGAGTCACTCTGTTTGGATTCACAGAGCTTGTGTCTGTGTGTCTCTCCAGGAGCACCTGGAGGGGGGAAGGGAAAAAGGATTATTTCCCTTTGTTGTGAGACTCAAGGGATTTGGGTCTTGGGGTCCCCAGGGAAGGTTTTTCTGGGGGACCAGAGTGCCCCAAAACACTCTAATTTTTTGGGTGGTGGCAGCAAGTACCAGGTCCAAGCTGGTAACTAAGCTTGGAGGTTTTCATGCTAACCCCCATATTTTGGACGCTAAGGTCCAAATCTGGGACTAAGGTTATGATAATCCCACCTCTGCCACCATATCATAACCTTAGTCCCAGATTTGGACCTTAGCGTCCAAAATATGGGGGTTAGCATGAAAACCTCCAAGCTTAGTTACCAGCTTGGACCTGGTACTTGCTGCCACCACCCAAAAAATTAGAGTGTTTTGGGGCACTCTGGTCCCCCAGAAAAACCTTCCCTGGGGACCCCAAGACCCAAATCCCTTGAGTCTCACAACAAAGAGAAATAATCCTTTTTCCCTTCCCCCCTCCAGGTGCTCCTGGAGAGACACACAGACACAAGCTCTGTGAATCCAAACAGAGTGACTCCCCCTCTCCGTTCCCAGTCCTGGAAACAAAAAGCACTTTCCTCTTCACCCAGAGGGAATGCAAAATCAGGCTAACAAATCCAACACACACAGATCTCCCCTGATTTCTTCCTCCCACCAATTCCCTGGTGAGTACAGACTCAATTTCCCTGAAGTAAAGAAACTCCAACAGGTCTTAAAAGAAAGCTTTATATAAAAAGAGAGAAAAATACATACAAATGGTCTCTCTGTATTAAGGTGACGAAATACAGGGTCAATTGCTTAAAAGAATATTGAATAAACAGCCTTATTCAAAAAGAATACAAATCAAAGCACTCCAGCACTTATATTCATGCAAATACCAAAGAAAAGAAACCATATAACTTACTATCTGATCTCTTTGTCCTTACACTTAGAAACAGAAGATTAAAAGTAGAAACTACTTCTCCAAAGCTCAGAGAAAGCAGGCAGACAGAAAACAAAAACTCAGACACAAACTTCCCTCCACCCAGAGTTGAAAAAATCCGGTTTCCTGATTGGTCCTCTGGTCAGGTGCTTCAGGTGAAAGAGACATTAACCCTTAGACACTCCTGTCATAAACAGATAGCTAAGGGAATTGCTTGTGGTCAGCCAGTGGGGTGAAAGCAAAGTTGTCTTTGTCTGGCTGGTTTGCCTTAGAGGTGGAAAAACCCCAGTCTTGAGCTGTAACTGCCCTGTCTTAAGCAATTTGACCTGAACAGGCACTCTCAGTTGGGTCCCGCCAGAACTGCATTGTTACAGCTTGTAAACACAGGTCTCTTCTGACTGCTGCTACAGGCCCAAGCAGTGTAAAGAGGGGAGAGGCAAACAGCTGAGTCCAACAGTAAGAAGCAGAGGCAGATAGTAAGTGGGGGGGGGGGTGGAGGGGGCAACAGTGGAGAGGTAAGGGGGACAGATGGACCAGAAGCAGGCTCCACATCACACCCCCTGTCACTCCACAGCAACAGTCAATACCACCACCACAAGAGCAAAGATGGAAAGTTACTCAGTCATTCAGGAGGTCCCCCTCCACAGTGTCCTGCAGGGTTTCTGCACACTCCTTCAGAAACAGAGGTCTCCTTCCTCCTGAAGGCACCAGCAGGCAGTTTGGCAACCAGGCAGGAGAGACCCCTCTGGTGCTGGCAGTGGCAACAGCAGGGGCAGTGTCCCTCTCTTCTCCTCCAGGGATCAGGCCAGCAGGCTTCCCCACCCCAAGGAGCAGCAGAAACCAGGGAATCCATTAGCCAGCAAGGTGGCAGGGGGATCTGACCCAGATAAGAAGCTGAGGCAGCAAGAGCCCTGGGCCCAGCAGCAGTTCCACACCTGCAAGAGAGTGGTCTGGAAGGCTGATCTTTACCCCCAAGCTAAGCAGGTCCTTTTTCTCTTGATAGCTGAATGGGGTACTCTAGGTTAATTTGGACACCTGGGGCCAATCAAAGACATGCCCAAACCTGTTAAAAGCCTCCCCTCCAGCCCAATAGGCACCTGTGCTAGGAGCTATGAGAGGAGGGTGAACAACTGGTGAGCTGGGTAGCAGATGCTGATAAGCACAGGAAAGAAACCCTGCAGGTAGAGAAGGGAAGGGTGAGAGAATCTCTGCCCAACTGGGATCTGAGGGAAGAGACCCCTCCCGAGGAGAGAGACTGAACTGGTTTTCTAGTCTGTGGCTACCATGCCTGCGGAACTTACCAGAGATTGAGAGGTTCCATTGCCCCCCCCCCCCAACCTCTTCCCTCAAGGAGGGTGGAAGGAACCTTGCTCCAGCAGCAAGCCCAGGTTCATGGGTGAAACTCTGAGGAAAGAGGAATACCCCAGCACACTGCTAAACAGAAGCGTAGGACCCATCAAGGTGGAGAAGAAGCTCTGTCACCTGTCAAAGAAAGCTATTAGGTTAGTTCGACATGACTTTTCTTGACAAATCCACATTGACTGTTACTTATCACCTTATCTAGGTGTTTGCAAATTGATTACTTAATTTTTTGCTCTACTATCTTTCCAGGTACAGAAGTTAAAGTGACTGGTCTGTAATTCCCTGGGTTCTCCTTAATCCCCCTTTTTTAGTCCTCTGGAATCTCTCCTGTCTTCCATGACTTTTTAAAGATAGTTCCTCAGTCATATCCTTAAGTATTCTAGGACGCATTTCATCAGGCCCTGGTGACCTGAAAACGTCTAACTCATTAATTCTCTATTTTAGCCTTTGATCCTACCTCATTTTGACTGACATTCACTATGTTTTACATTCAAATGCCACTGTCCTTTTTGGTGAAAGCACTTCTGCCATATCTACATTTTCTGTTATTGTTCTCGCCCCCTCCCATCCCCCCGAGTTATGGGCCTATCCTGTCCTTGGTCTTCCTCTTGATTCTAATGTATTTGCAGAATGTTTTATTGTTACCCTTTATGTCTCTAACTAGTTTAATCTCATTTTGTGCCTTGGTATTTCTAATTTTATCCCTGCATACCTATGTTATTTGTTTAGGCATCCTGTGTAAATGTTTCCACTTTTTTATAAGACTTTTTGAGTTTCAGATCACTGAAGATCTCCTGGCTAGGCCCAGGTGGTCTCTTGCCATACTTCCTATCTTTCCTATGCAGTGGGATAGTTTACTCTTGTGCTCTTAATGTCTTTTTCCCCTTACACTTGCTTCCCATGGGATCTTATCTACTAACACCCTGAGTTTGATAAATCTGTCATCTTGAAATCCATTCTTTATTGTGCTGTTTTTCCCTCTTTCCATTCCTTAAACTCATGAAGTGATGAGTTCATGATCAGTTTCACCTAAGCTGTCTTTCACTTTCAAATTCTCAACCAGTTTCTCCCTATTTGTCAAAATCAAATCTAGAACAGCCCCTCCCCTAGTAGCTTTCTCTGCTGTCTGAAATTTAAAAAAAAATAAGTCTCCAATACATTCTAAGAACTGCTGTTGTTTTCCCAACAGATGTTTGGGTAGTTGAAATCCCCCATCACCCTTCAACTTCCCCATTGATGGCCCATTGGACCCCTTAGCCCACATCTCTGCTTGCCCTACCACCTCTTTTGACTTGCAGACTTGTGTCAAGTCTCCACTCACTAGACCTTGTGTTCACCAAACGCTACTGTGATCTATCCACCTCTGAGTTCCTTATCTTATTGCCACTTGGTCTCTTTCAGCACTATTCATCTGTTGTATTTATTTAGATGGAATAAAGGACCCAAAGCATTTAAGATGTTAACACGTCCCTGAAACTGTTCAACATTGAACATTATTAAACAAGATTTGGTATACAAAGACTGCGCCTGCTTAAAACCATGGCGCAAACACAAACGTTCTTTTAAAAATTTGATTAAAGATATAGTAAAGAAGGGTGTGACGTTATTGACAGGAACTGTGATTGTATAGATCATTGTTGCAACCAGGGTCCTATGGTTGCACCAGGTCTTGTACAGAAAAGGCCAAGTGGGGTGTCTATGGAAAGGTTGTAGTTTGGTGGTTATGATTATGCTGTCTGTATTTGTGTATCATTTTTGTATTTAATGTTATGAATATTGGCTATGTAATCATTTGATTCTAAGTAGCCTCAGTGAAGCATCTGGTCAGCTTCTTGAGAATGGCCCCTTACTGAGAATAGTCCTATCAAGAAACACTTAACTGACAATGGACTTTGGGAGACACCAATCCACATCTGAGCCTCCCTGGGAACATTCAAACTAACGTGTAAAACAATGGCATCAGCCTGCAAAAAGCTGAATCATTCATAGACAGGTGACTTGCCCAGGTGGCTACAGACTCCATTTTGTGGCTGTGATCTTGCACAGGAGATCAAAGAGGTTTCCTCCCACTAGCAAGAATAGAAAAGGCCCTAAACCCCCCCCCCTCCTCCACTTTGTCTTCAGCTGGGTCAAGAGAGAGCCTTTCCACCTCAAAGAGATACCTCAAAGAAACTGGAACAAAGGGCAGTAACTACAAAGGTGTGAGTGATTGCTGGACCCAGACTAGGAAGGAATCTAGTCTGTGAAAGAAGCTTACTGGAAAAGCAGCAAAGAATCCTGTGGCACCTTATAGACTAACAGACGTTTTGGAGCATGAGCTTTCGTGGGTGAATACCCACTTCCTCAGATGCATGTAATGGAAATATCCAGGCTATATTACATGCATCTGAGGAAGTGGGGATTCTTTGCTGCTTTTACAGATCCAGACTAACACGGCTACCCTCTGATACTTGACACCATGCAAAGCTTACTGGAACATCTCTGAGGGTGAGATTTACCTGCATTTAGTTGCCGACTGTATTAGGCTTAGGGTTAGCCTTGCATGTTTTTGTGTTGTGTTCTGTCTGTTATTACTTGAAACCACTTAAATTCTATTTTTTGTACTTAATAAAATCACTTCTACTTATTAATTGACCCAGAGCAAATACTGAGGGAGCAAACAGCTGCGCATATCTCTCTCTTGCTGTTATAGAGGGCAGACAATTAATGAGTTTACCCTGTATAAGCTTTATACAGAGTAAAATGGATTTATTTGGGGTTTGGACCGCACTGGGAACTGGGTATCTGGATGCTAGAGACAGGAGCACTTAAGCTGTTTTCTGTTAAGTTTGCAGCTTTTGGGGGACATGGTACAGACCTGGGTTTGTGTTTGCAGCAGTGTCTGGCTCAATAAGGCAGGGTACTGAAGTCCAAAGCTGCTAGGGAAAACAGGCTCAGAGATAATCTCAGCACATCAGGTGGCAGTCCCAACCTATAACAAAGAGAAAACAGTTAAAGCATTTGAAATGTAAAGTATTGAGTAAGGCTTTTATTTTAACAACATTTCATGTTCCTTTTTCCTTTAGCAGAAGTGAGGTTTTTGAAAAGAGACCCCTCTTATTTGGCCATACTGCATTTCTTAACACAATCCAAATCGGCAATGTTTGTATCCTTCTAATTCAGGGTGCAGATGTCCACAGAGGCAAGTTTAATTGCATACATGTTCTCCTCAGTCTGTAATTTCACCTCTATCCAAGGAAGATGAAGAGCAGATTCAGAATGGTCCTCCTCCAGAAGGAGAGATGCCATCTCCCTCTCCTGATGAGGCTGTTGCATCTTCTACTCCAACAACAGTCGATGACTTCAAAGCTTACCAAGAGCTGTTAAAGAGGATATTGGAGACATCAGAAATTCCTTTGGAACTTCTGCAAGAAAGTCATGAAAATTTTTTATATCCTACAATCTTCTACTCAAAATAAGGTATCTTATCTATTTAATGAAGGAATCCTTGAGCCAGCAAAGGAATTATGGGCAACATCATTTTCTATATCTGCAACTTCCAAATAAGTAGATAAGAAATATCAAGTTCCTTCTATGGGGATTGAATATTTTTATACTCCCCTTCATCCTTAGTAATTACTGCTGTTCATGAGAAATCCAAACAGATTTCCAGATCTGCAAGAAAGGAGAAGGAATAAGGTGGGGCACACTTTCTCTTTGGCCCCTCCTCAGGTCAGAATTTTTAACTATCAAGCAGTGATAACCAAATATATTTACATACAATGGGTCAGAGTGGCAAGTTTTCAAGATAACTTCCCTCTGAATTGAGAGAAGAGTTTTTTACTTCCTTATGCTCTGACAGATTAAGTGCTAAAATCTCATTACAAGCAGTTCTGGATGGAGTGGATATAGGAGCATGAACAAGAGGAGTTCTTGGCTTTCGGCATCAGGCCTAACAAAAGAGGTTCAGAGTGGGGGAGGGATAGCTCAGTGGTTTGAACATTAGCCTGCTAAACCCAGGGTTGTGAGTTCAATTCTTGAGGGAACACTTGAGGATCTGGGGCAAAATCAGTACTTGGTCCTGCTAGTGAAGGCAGGGGCTGGACTCAATGACCTTTCAGGGTCCCTTCCAGTTCTAGGAGATAAAATATATATACTTTTACCCTGTGAGGGGTCAGGATCTGTTTAGTTCCAAGATGGATGATGCATTACATTCTTTAAAGGACTCAAGAGCTACTCTAAGACCCCATGGCCTTTATATTATATCTTTCAAGAAGAAACAATGTTGACCACAAATTTATACTGAAGAGTCCTCAACCCTCTACTTCTGATTACATCTTTCATCAGACATCTTTCTTTCAACAGAGTAGACAGACCAAGATTCCAGAAGAGAAAATCATTTAATTCCTTTAATATCTCACCTCAGTTTGATCATTCTCAAAATAAATCATTTTGAGGATATGGTCAAAGTTACAGATGAAATATATTCTTTCCCCTTCTTTTGATTCTCACCTATCCTTCATAGAATATGAGGATTGGAAGGGACCTCAGGAGGTCATCTAGTCCAACCCCCTGCTAAAAGCAGGACCAATTCCCAACTAAATCATCCCAGCCAGAGCTTTGTCAACCCGGGCCTTAAAAACCTCTAAGGAAGGAGAGTCCACCACCTCCTTAGGTAACCCATTCCAGTGCTTCACCACTCTCTGAGTGAAAGCGTTTTTCCTATTAACCAACCTAAACCTCCCCCACTGCAACTTGAGACCATTACTCCTTGTTCTGTCATCAGGTACCACTGAGAACAGTCTAGATCCATCCACTTTGGAACCCTCTTTCAGGTAGTTGAAAGCAGCTCTCAAATCCCCCCTCATTCTTCTCTTCTGCAGACCAAACAATTCCAGTTCCCTCAGCCTCTCGTCATAAGTCATGTGCAAAGCCCCTAATCATTTTTGTTGCCCTCCACTAGATTCTTTCCAATTTTTCCACATCTTTCTTCTAGTGTGGGGCCCAAAACTGAACACAGTACTCCAGATGAGGCCTCACCAAGTCAAATAGAGTGGAATGATCACATCCATCGATCTGCTGGCATTGTCCCTACTTACATAGCCCAAAATGCTGTTAGCTTTCTTGGCAACAAGGGCACAATGTTGAGTCATATCCAGTTTCTCGTCCACTGTAACCCCTAGGTCCTTTCTGCAGAACTGCTTCCTAGCCATGCTGTCCCTAATCTGTAACAGTGAATGGGATTCTTCCATCCTAAGTGCAGGACTCTGCACTTGTCCTCGTTGAACCTCATCAGGTTTCTTTTGGCCCAGTCCTCTAATTTGTCTAGGTCCCTCTGTATCTTATCCCTACCCTCCAGCGTATCGACCACTCCTCCCAGTTTAGTGTCATCTGCAAACTTGCTGAGAGTGCAGTCCATGCCATCCCCCAGATCATTAATGAAGATATTGAACGAAACCGGCCCCAGGACCGACCCTTGGGGCACTCCGCTTGAAACCGGCTGCCAACTAGACATGGAGCCATTGATCACTGCCTGTTGAGCCCGACGATCTAGCCAGCTTTCTGTCCACCTTATAGTCTATTCATCCAGCCCATACTACTTTAACTTGCTGGCAAGAATACTGTAGGAGACCATATCAAAAGCTTTGCTAAAGTCAAGGAATAACACATCCACTGCTTGCCCCTCATCCACAGACCCAATTATCTCCTCATAGAAGGCAATTAGCTAAGTCAGGCATGACTTGCCCTTGGTGGATCCATGCTGACTGTTCCTGATCATTTTCCTCTCCTCTAAGTGCTTCAGAATTGATTCCTTGAGGACCTGCTCCATGATTTTTCCAGGGACTGAGGTGAGGTTGACTGGCCTATAGTAACCCTGGATCATGCTCCTTCCTTTTTTAAAGATGGGCACTACATTAGCCTTTTTCCAGTCATCTGGGACCTCCCCCGTTCGCCATGAGTTTTCAAAGATAATGGCCAATGGCTCTGCAATCACATCTGCCACCTCCTTTAGCACCCTTGGATGCACCACATCTGGCCACATGGACTTGTGCTCGTCCAGTTTTTCTAAATAGACCCGAACCATTCTTTCTCCACAGAGGGCTGGTCACCTTCTCCCCATACTGTGCTGCCCAGTGCAGCAGTCTGGGAGCTGACCTTGTTTGTGAAGACAGAAGCAAAAATATCATTGAGTACATTAGCTTTTTCCACATCCTCTGTCACTAGGTTGCCTCCCTCATTCAGTAAGGGGCCCACCCTTTCCTTCACTTTCTTCTTGTTGCTAACATACCTGAAGAAACCCTTCTTGTTACTCTTAACATCTCTTGCTAGCTGCAACTCCAAGTGTGATTTGGCCTTCGTGATTTCACTCCTGCATGCCTGAGCAATATTTTTATACTCCTCCCTGGTCATTCGTCCAATCTTCCATTTCTTGTAAGCTGCTTTTTTGCATTTAAAATCAGCAAGGATTTCACTGTTAAGCCAAGCTGGTCGCCTGACATATTTACTATTCTTCCTACACATTGGGATGGTTTTTTTCCTGCAACCTCAATAAGGATTCTTTCAAATACAGCCAGCTCTCCTGGACTCCTTTCCCCCTCATGTTATTTTCCCAGGGGATCCTCACCATCAGCTCCCTGAGGGAGTCAGTCTGCTTTTCTGAAGTCCAGAGTCCATATTCTGCTGCTCTCCTTCTTTCCTTGTGTCAAGATCCTGAACTCAACCATCTCATGGTCACTACCTCCCAGGTTCCCATCCACTTTTGCTTCCCCTACTAACTCTTCTCTGTTTGTGAGCAGTGGGTCAAGAAGAGCTCTGCCCCTAGTTGGTTCCTCCAGCACTTGGACCAGGAAATTGTCCCCTACACTTTCCAAAAACTTCCTGGATTATCTGTGCACTGCTGTATTGCTCTCCCAGCAGATATCAGGGTGATTTGAAGTCTCCCATGAGAACCAGGGCCTGTGATCTAGTAACTTCTGCTAGTTGCCAGAAGAAAGCCTCTTCCACCTCATCCCCCTGGTCTGGTGGTCTACAGCAGACTCCCACCACAACATCACCCTTGTTGTTCACACTTCTAAACTTAATCCAGAGACTCTCAGGTTTTTCTGCAGTTTCATACCGGAGCTCTGAGCAGTCATACTGCTCTTTTACATACAATGCAACTCCCCCACCTTTTCTGACCTGCCTGTCCTTCCTGAACAATTTATATCCATTCATGACAGTACTCCAGTCATGTGAGTTATCTCATCAAGTCTGTTATTCCAATCACATCATAGTTCCTTTACTGTGCCAGGACTTCCAGTTCTCCCTGCTTGTTTCCCAGGCTTCTTGCATTTGTGTATAGGCACTTAAGATAACTCACTTATTGTCCTGCTTTCTAGGTCTGAGACAGGAGTTCTCCTCCTCGTGCTTCCTCCCGGCATCCCATTTCCCCACTTACCTCAGGGCTTTGGTCTCCTTCCCCCGGTGAACCTAGTTTGAAGCCCTCCTCACTAGATTAGCCATCCTGCTTGCGAAGATGCTCTTCCCTGGGTACTTCAGGTCATTCAAGATGGTTAAGCTATACAATTACAGTCCATTCCTCCTCCTACCCTCCTTATTCATCCCTGTTCAGGGACCACTTTTACCAGGTGGTCATGCAACAAGAGAGACTTGATGTTACAATGGGGTCTGATAGAGTTCCTCCACAATTTGTGGAGATGATTTTATTCTCCATACTTCCTGATTCCACCAAAGACAGGGGGTTGGAGTCTGATTTTCAACCTCTGACACGAAACGTGTAAATTCATGACATCAGATTTCACATAACACTCACTCCTCTCAAAAACCTCCCTAGATGTGTACTGTCATGTACAGATTCATCATGCACCCAGGAAGTTTCTCCATTTTGTAGTATTAGTTAAATGTTACCAGTTCAAAGTTCTCCTGTCTGAACAGTCAATGATACTTCACAAAAAAGTAGTAAATCATCTGAAGACTTGATCTGTCAGTTATCCAGCAATTAATCCATTTAACATATGTAGAAAGGTGGACTCACTGCTGAAGCACCTCTTCATAGCTGTGCATGGTGTAGCAGTGCACCCTATGGCTATGAGTGCTCTGGCCCTGCTGCCTCTTGTGACGGAGTTTTCTGGGCAGGTCATGTTTTGTTTACAAACTTTCCAGGGTAACAAAGTCCAGCACAATAAAACATTTCTGCTCCCTTCTTGAACTATTCTTTGGCTTATCCTTAAGGCTCAGTTTCCAACCACAGTATGGTCTCAATAGTTCTTATGTTGGGCTTGTACACTCCTCTTCTGAGTGCTGGAAAGTGAACACAGACTCACCTGCTGCTCTGGGTTCCAGCTAGGGCTGCCAACAGTCCCTTATTACAAGGGATGTCCCTTATTTTTTCATCTCTATACAGCAAGATCCAGAGTTGCTGAGTGCAGCAGAAAGCATCAAGAAATGCCCTTGGCAAACATAGGTGAGTATTGCTTATTTGATGATATTGGGATGTGGGTGTGTTGGGACAGAGGTGCTAAGAGCCATTCCTTATTTTTGAAATACAATGTTGGCAACCCTAGTTCCAGCACAGGGACTCTTTTTATTAAGCAGCTAGGTCTGATTATTTTTTTTTCCCCTGATGTCTTTAGCCTTCTCTATCAATTTTTTACTCTTCATAAGTTCTCATTTTATATTGAATGCTTGTAGTAGTAGAATTTTGTTTATGTATTGTATAATTTAGAATGAAAGATTAATAATATACTATGTATTGATGTATGATCTGACCATATCCTGCTAGCCACCCTTTCTGAAAGCAGAAAGGAATGGCCTAGGGTGGCCACTGGTAAAGATGCATCTTTACCAGAATCTGTGTCTGTGCTGATTTCAAAGCAGTAACAGACTTTTTAGGGTGACCACTTTGTTGTAGGTTTAGCATTTTAAAAGAAGTAAAATAATGCAATGATTGTCTGTTTGTTTGTTTTTTCCTCTTGCACTGCAATTTGATGTTCCTGTTCAAATGTTCTGTGTAAATCAATTCTGTTTTGTGTTTTAATGAGGAGTGTATGTATTAGATAAGTGTGAAGGCCATCACTAGTGTTAGGCAGCAGAGAATCCTGTGGCACCTTATAGACTATGGCCTAGGGCGCCAGAATTTTTAGGGGGTGCTATTTTGCTGGAGGGGGCAGCATGCGGCTCCGGTGGACCTACCGCAGTCATGCTGGCGGACGGTCCGCTGCTAGAAAGGCTCCGGTGGAGCTGCCGCAGTCATTTCGGCGGACGGTGCACTGGTCTAAAGGCTCCGGCGGACCTACCGCAGTCATGCCTGCAGCAGGTCCACCGGAGCCTTTAGACCAGCGGACCGCCCACCGCCATCACTGCGGCAGCTCCACCGGAGCCTTTCCAGCAGCGGACCGTCCGCCAGCATGACTGCGGTAGGTCTACCAGACCTGGGGGGTGCGGCGAAATGGCCATCCGCTTAGGGCATCAGAAACCCTGGCGCCGCTCCTGGGTATAGCTAAGCAGAACTCAAGTTTTCCTATATAGTTTGCAGTCAATCAGGAAGTAAGAGGGGGAATGGGAACAGGGACTGGAGGTGGGAAAACTGGAATTATGCTTTGCTAAGGAGGGAATGGGAACAGAGACGGCTCTGTGGTGTCAGAGCTGGGAAGGGGGACACTAAGGAAGGAAACTGAAATCATGCTTGCTGGAAGTTCACCCTAATAAACATCAAATTGTTTGTGCCTTCGGACTTTGGGTGTTGTTGCTTTCTGTTCATGCGAGAAGGACCAGGGAAGTGAGAGGGTGAAGGAATATGCCCCCTAGCAACCAGACCATGGCATGCCTCCAGCTTTCATCCAGACCACACCACACGATCCATTGTCTAGAGCCAAGCTCTAAGATACAACTGCATTTGCTCCAACCCCTCAGACAGAGACAAACACCTACAAGATCTCTATCAAGCATTCCTACAACTACAGTACCCACCTGCTGAAGTGAAGAAACAGATTGACAGAGCCAGAAGAGTACCCAGAAGTCACCTACTACGGGACAGGCCCAACAAAAGAAGTAACAGAACACCACTAGCTGTCACCTTCAGCCCCCAACTAAAATCTCTCCAGTACATCATCAAGGATCTACAACCTATCCTGAAGGATGATCCCTCACTCTCATAGACCTTGGGAGATAGGCCAGTCCTCGCTTACAGACAGCCCTCCAACCTGAAGCAAATACTCACCAGCAACTGCACACCACGCAACAAAAACACTAACCCAGGAACCTATCCTTGCAACCAAGCCTGTTGCCAACTCTGTCGGCATATCTATTCAGGGGACACCATCATAGGACCTAATCACATCAGCCACACTATCAGAGGTTGTTCACCTGCACATCTACCAGTGTAATATATGCCATCATTTGCCAGCAATCCCTTCTGCCATGTAAATTGGCCAAACCAGACAGTCTCTACACAAAAGAATAAATGGACACAAATCAGACATCAAGAATTGTAACATTCAAAAACCAGTCAGAGAACACTTCAACCTCCCTGGTCACTTGATTTACAGACCTCAAAGTCACAACACTCCAACAAAAACTTCAAAAACACTCTCCAACGAGGAACTGCAGAATTGGAATTAATTTGCAAACTGGACACCATTAAATTAGGCTTAAATAAAGTCTGGGAGTGGATGAGTCATTACACAAAGTAAAACTATTTCCCCATGCTAATTTTTTCCTCTACTGTTACTCACACCTTCTTGTCAACTGTTGGTAATGGGCCATCCTGACTATCATTACAAAAAGTATTTTTTCTTCTGCTAATAGCCCACCTTAACTGATTACTCTCATTATAGTTGGTTAGGATAGCAACACCCATTTTTTCAGAGTGTGTCTTCTTACTATATTTTCCACTGCATGCATCTGATGAAGTGGGTTTTAGCCCACGAAAGCTTATGCTCAAATAAATGTGTTTAGTCTCTAAGGTACCAAAAGTACTCCTTGTTCTTTTTAGTGAATATTTAGGTAGCCTTGTACACTTAGTATTGGCTCTTTGCTTGCAGAACTGGTGGCCGCTCTTCTAGATTTCATGTCAAAATTGAAGAGATGGTTCTTAGTTTATTTAAAAAGTGCCCTGGTCCTTTGTGGGACAGGGCTGGCTTTATGAGCAGGGGGGCCTGATTTAAATACCTGGCAGCAGTCCAGGGCTTCGGCAGCACTTCAGCACCAGTGGGTCCACTCCGGGTTCTCTGTGGCACCGAAGGACCCACACACACACCCTCTCCACCGAAGACCCGGAGCATGTGCACACACATACAGACCCCGCCGCCGAAATGTCGCTGAAAACCCGGAGTGGACCGCCCCTACACTGCCGCCAAGTGAGTATAAAAAATTCAAAAGATGCCTAAGGCATGGGGCCCGATTCTGGGGAATCAGCTTAAAGCCGGCCCTGGTGAGGAACACTGTAGAAATAATGTATTATTGTGTGAAAGGGGACTCTAGAGAGAGACCTGTTTGGAAGGGAAACTGGGTGTGGAGAGAGGCTGTAATGGAATCTCTAGAGTAGAGAAGGTTATTGCTCTTTCTGCCTATGAGTCTTCTCTGTCATATATAGAACAGTTTTTCTGTGATACCAAAATCTCCCCATATGTGTTTTATACAAAGTTATCCAAGACTTTGACTCAGTCACTGTGAAGCCACAGAGAAGCAGATCACAAATTCACCAAAGGGGGCCATGGTAGCTCGGTCAAAAACAAAGAATGAGCTGATTGTCGTGGTTATTGGGAGAGGTTTTGATGGGAAATAATTTAAGAAATATGTAAAATATAGAATATTAGGTTTCAAAACTATTAAAGTGAGACTTGTCAGCAAAGGCAAGATGCAGTCTCAGGGCTAATTCAATCAACGCTGAGAAGAATTGACATCCATGGAGCCAGCCACATTTGCTATCTGAACCAGGTGTAGGCTTGAGGATTTACAAAGACAAAAGAACCCCAAGAGAAGTCTCTGAAACAGGGACCTCTGGCTGGGTAAGAGACAGTGGTCTGGGTGCTGGCTGGTGAGTCTTGCCCACATGCTCAGGGTTTAACTGATTGCCATATTTGGGGTCGGGAAGGAATTTTCCTCCAGGGCAGATTGGCAGAGACCCTGGAGGTTTTTCACCTTCCTCTGCAGCATGGGGCACGAGTCACTTGCTGGGGGATTCTCTGCAGCTTGAGGTCTTCAAACCACAATTTGAGGACTTCAGTAACTCAAACATAGGTTAGGGGTTTGAAGTGGATGGGTGAAATTCTGTGGCCTGCATTGTGCAGGAGGTCAGACTAGATGATCATAATGGTCCCTTCTGACCTTAAAGTCTATACATTCTAATTCTTCATTTATTTATTTTTTTTATTGCAAACACCACAGCCTTCTTTGGCCAGAAAGGTCCAATAACATCTTCATGTAAAATTAGACCAATGCATGGAAAACAAGGGCAATACCAAAGCAGTTCCTCCTGCCAGTATCTGATTATCTCTCACCCCTTCTGATTTGCCTCCTGAAATAGCAGTGCTTTGCTAGATTATCCTTCAACTTCTTTCCATTTCCAGGAGACTTTATATCATTGAAGCTTTAAGGTTTCTAAGTCAGCATAAGAGCAGATTAACAACTGTAATTGGCTTCTGGGAGGGTATATCCCTCACTTAAATGAGCTGATGTTGAGAGTGAGGGTGGAAGGCAGCAGACTGAGATTGCTTTGAGAACTGTAAGAGGAAGAGGTGATTCCAGAGGGCTCTTAGCATCCCACCACGCAAATGGGGAACAGTGGTAGTTCCACAGTAGATGATCTGCAAGCTGTTGAGATCCACCATTGGTACAAAAAGTTTATGACCGAGTGTCCATCAGGACAGCTGACTGAGCATGAATTTAAACAGTTCTTTGGGCTTCGGGGTCTGGATCCTGTGGCCAGTGAGTACATTGAACAGATGTTCCGCACTTTTGATATGAACAAGGTATGTTTTTACCCAATGGGAAACTTAGACAGCCTTGTACTGCTCACAAAGAAACCAAAGTATCACAGTTAGTGCAGTCATGATTGCATCTCTGATTTTACTTCCAAATCTTGGTCAGCAAAATGCTTTATAGCAGGCGCACCAGACTTAAACATCTGAATGTAAAAAATGTGCCTTAAGGGAAGAGATGGAGTTTAGAATATTGAAAAAGAGAGGGGAGCCTGACAGTCACATTACTGTTCATTGCTCTGGCAGGATTAGTATATTTCAGGGACCCTGTGTATTTGTTGTGTGTAGGAATGCAAAATTATGCATTTTACATTCATTTTTTGTATTCTTGGATGACTCTAGGTAAGAGAGGTACCTGCATCTTCTGCTATGGCACTTCATTGTCTGTGTGTCCTGAGTTTGGTCACCTGCATAATGAACCCTCTTCTCAGGTGCTTGCCATAAGCTACAGTGTATCTCTCTTGCTTGGCTAATAGAGCATTGTAGGAAGCGGATGCAGGTTGAACCAGGCTCTTTTCATCCCTTTCATTACAGTCCTGTAAAAGCAGCAAAGAATCCTGTGGCACCTTATAGACTAACAGACGTTTTGGAGCATGAGCTTTCGTGGTGAATACCCACTTCGTCAGATGCATGTCCTTTTCTCTTCATGAGGTTGATGGATTTCCACTCCATACGGCTAAATGCAGTGCCTTGAATGGTGTCAAGTAAGTGAGTATTCACCCATGAAAGCTCAGCTCCAAAACGTCTGTTAGTCTATAAGGTGCCACAAGATTCTTTGCTGCTTTTGCAGATCCAGACTAACATGGCTACCACTCTGCTACAGTCCTGTAGTTTGCCCAGTATCAGATATCACTTGAGAATATGGAACATTAAAGTAGATTTATTTGTAAACTGTACACAATAGGGCAGTTTCCAGACTGTTTGCAATTGAAATGACTGTCGTATGGATGTGTAGGGGGTCCAGCTTAGGACTTTCAACAGAGGATAGGGAAATGGGGTCTAGAGCACCTAGGAGGCAGGGTAGGACTCTTCCCTGCTGCCTGAAACCCCTGATTCCAAAGCTGATGCATCCCATGTAGCTACCTCCCTGCTGCAAGCTACTGACTATCTTACATGCTCCTCTCTAGCTTGCCACCTCAGTATCTGTGGATCAAGGAGGGAACTAATGATTGGCAGATGTGAAATGGATAGACAACTGCAGTCAGGTTGGTAGAAGGAAAGAAAAGCACTGGGGGAAGGGAAATCAGAAGGTCTTGCAGGAGTTACCAAGTCCAAGTGCTTCCCTAGGTGTCCTCTCTTTATAGAGATGCTGAGGCATCCTCTGTCCTTTTGCTTTTACAGCATTTTTGGGAAGTACAATCAGTTTACAGTGAAGTGCCTAGAAACTGAAAAACACCAGAGCTGCCTTGGGGTCCAGTATGCCAAGTCATGAGCCATTGATTCAGTGGGTCTGGAAATTCAAAGGTAGCTGTCTGCTTTCATTGAGGGAAAACAGTAGGTCTCTAGCTCCCTTCCTTGTGACAACAGCCTTGAAAACCTATATGGATGTAAATCAAGCTGAGAGAGATGAGCAGTTGCACTCTGGCACAGCTGTACAGGGCTGAGGGTCCTACATAAATATCTCCTATTCTAAAGAATCAGTGTCCCTTCCTAAAATCCACACGTTGGTCCTGTGTCTAGAGTGGTGACCATGGTAAACAGGAAATTTGTTTTGCAGGCCCAGCCAATAATGTTAAGATAGCTCAGACAAAGCCCTTTGCTTTCCAGAAAAAAAGAATGAGTACTTGTGGTACCTTAGACTAACAAATTTTGTTTGTGTGTCCTGTTGTATTTTCCACTGCATGCATCCAATGAAGTGGGTTTTAGCTCACGAAAGCTTATGCCCAAATAAATTTTGTTAGCCTCTAAGGTGCCACAAGTACTCTCGTTCTTTTTTGCTGATACGGACTAACATGGCTACCACGCTGAAACTTGCTTTCCAGAGTCACTTTCTTGAGGTATCTTGGGACTGTGAATAGTATTGAAGGGGGTGTTCAGTATGTTATTAATGATAAAAGAATATTATATATATTCCCAAGTGCCTGGCACGATAGGCACCAGGTTGCGCAGTAAATATTAATTATTTAAAAGGACAGTCGCTTTTTAAAATAAATAACTAGATTTGAAGTTGGAGTATTTAAATAAAGCCATAACAACCCAAGAGTAATGGGTGTGAAGCTGAGGTTTGGCAGGTCAGTACAGGTGACCTCCCATCTCACACAGAGTGTATAACAGATTTCCCTTAAGTATGAAGGGAGCCTAATGTGCTGAGCTCTTGTGTAGGGTTATTACAGAGCATAGGACTAAGACTATGTGTAGCTTTGTAGTGAATGGCAACCATCTGTCTCAAAAGATGATGATGTAAGCACCAAAGCTCTTGAGTTACCATTTGTTATGCTGCAACATTGCGAGTGGCTAAAAAGTCAAATTCTCAAGTGATAGTCTTGCCACAGATAATCCAGGCATAAAGCACAGAGCCACGTGATGAAGCCAACACACTACTCATGCTTGAGGCCAGCTATGCATTCCTCTTTGCTCTCTTTTTGCTTTCCTCTTTCAACCACCTCTCTTTAGTTTCTTTGACTCCCTGATGCAGCACAGCCCTCCAGTGTAGCCTATTGCTAGCTTCACCTTCTCAGCTTGTAGTGTCAGCGTTAAACATTTTCAACTCCCTCTTGCAGCCATCCTTGAACTTGAGCCTAGGTCTTCCAAGCTTTCTAATGCATCCATGTATTGGTCTTGGACACTACACACTGTGCAAGGCCAAGTGCTGTGTGCAGAAGGTGCTTGTTTGGATGCAGGAATATTTAACTTGTATTATAGACGTGAGAGAGAAAAAAGCAGAACAGTTAATAGTGGAAACAAATCAGTCCCTAGTGTGAGGAGCTGAATTACATAAGTGTCTCAGCTAATATCAGGATTATCCTGGGGGGACCTAAGAGCCAATTTTCCTGAACAGCTTAAGACTCTGAGAACTCTCCTGAGGTGCAACAACATTGCAGTGCTGAGTCTCTTTACAGAATTGAATAGTATAGGATTAAGCTGGAAGTAGCAATGCCCACATTGCATACAAGCAGCAGCTAATGGTGGAATTCCATGTTTCAGTATAAAAATTGAAAGGAACAGGCAATGATCTGTTAGCAAGGTAAAATGTCTACCATACAGATAGGTATAGAACTTCCAAATTCTAAAGCTAATGCTGAGAGCTTCATAGTCTATTGGTGCCTAGTTCTTCTTAGAAGGGGTGAGTATTTGTGATGCAAAGGCAGTTGCTTTCTCTGTGCCATTAGGAAAAATATGTGCCCTTGTTGCCAAGAAGGCTAACGGCATATTGAGCTGTATTAGTAGGAGCATTGCCAGCAGATCGATTGAAGTGATTGTTCCCCTCTATTTGGCACTGGTGAGTTTACAGCAGGAGTATTACATCCAGTTTTGGGGCCCCCACTACAGAAATTGCCCCCACTGGATTCTCCCCAATGAAAATTATTAGGGGGCTGGGGCACATGGCTTATGAGGAGAGGCTGAGGGAACTGGGATTATTTAGTCTTCAGAAGAGAAGAGTGAGGGGTGATTTGATCGCAGCCTTCAACTACCTGAAGGGAGGGTTCTAAAGAGGATGGAGCTCGACAGTTCTCAGTGGTGGCAGATGACAAAACATGGAGTAATGGTCTCAAGTTGCAATGGGGGAGGGCTTGGTTGGATATTAGGAAAAGCTATTTCACTAGGAGGGTGGTGAAGCACTGGAATGGGTTACCTAGGGAGGTGGTGGAATCTCCATCTTTAGAAGTTTTTAAGGCCCAGCTTGACAAAGCCCTGGCTGGGATGATTTAATTGGTGTTGGCCCTGCTTTGAGCAGGGGGTTGGACTATATGACCTTGTCATGGTATAATTCCCCACTCTGAATCTTAGCATCCAAGAGATGGGGTACCAGCATGAATTCCTCTAAGCTTGATTACCAGCTTAGGACCTGTAGTGCTGCCACCAACCAGGAATTCCAGTGCCTGGTACACTCCGGTCCCCCCAAAACCTTGCCCAGGGAACCCCAAGACTCAGACCCTCTGGATCTTAACACAAGGAAAGAAAACCCTTTCCCCCACCTTTGCCTCTCCCAGGCTTCCCCTCCCTGGGTTACCCTGGAAGATCACTGTGATTCAAACTCCTTGAATCTTTAAACAGAGAGGAAAATTCACCTTCCCCCCCTCCTTCTTTCTCCCCCTCCCAGACTTTCCCTGAGAGAGAAAGTAATCCTAACACAGAGAGAAATCAACCTTTCTCTGCCCCTTCCCTCCTTTCTCCGCACCAAGTCCCTGGTGAATCCAGATCCAGTCCCCTGGGGTCTCACCAGAATAAAAAAACAATCAGGTTCTTAAACAAGAAAAGCTTTTAATTAAAGAAGGAAAAACCAGTAAAAATTATCTTTGTAAATTTAAGATGGAATATGTTACAGGGTCTTTGAGCTGTAGACACTGGGAATACCCTCCCAGCCTAAGTATACAAGTACAAATTAAAATCCTTTTAGCAAAATACCAGTTTGAACTCCTTCCAGCCAAATACACATTTGCAAATAAAGAAAACAAACATAAGCCTAACTCGCTTTATTTACCTAGTACTTACTATTCTGGACATATAAGAGACTGTATCAGAGAGTTTGGAGAGAAACCTGGTTGCAATCTGGTCACTCTCAGAACCCAGAGAGAACAACACCCAAATTCTAACAGCACACACGCACACTTCCTTCCCTCAAGATTTGGAAGTATCCTGTCCCCTGATTGGTCCTGTGGTCAGGTGACAGCCAGGCTCACTGATCTTGTTAACCCTTTACAGGCAAAAGAGATATGAAGTACTTCTGTTCCATTAACTCTTACTTATCTGTTTATGACAGACCTCCTGAGGTCTCTTCCAACCCTAATCTTCTATGATTCTATCATTTAATCGTGACATTTTTTTGGTCCAATTAGGTTTTTTTAAATTTGGGGTATGCATATAGTTCAAGCCTCTAATTATGGTGTTTTTAGAAAGTATCGATGCAGCATGCAGGCATTTCACTCTTGTAACTGCAGCAAAGAATCCTGTGGCACCTTATAGACTAACAGACGTTTTGGAGCATGAGCTTCCGTGGGTGAATACCCACTTCCTCAGATGCATCTGAGGAAGTGGGTATTCACCCACGATAGCTCATGCTCCAAAACGTCTGTTAGTCTATAAGGTGCCACAGGATTCTTTGCTGCTTTTACAGATCCAGACTAACACGGCTACCCTCTGATACTCTTGTAACTGTTCCTTTATAATTTCTGTTTAACTAGCTTTCTCATTTTTGTGTAATTTCCCTTTTTTAAACTTGAATGCTACTGTGGTGGGTTTCTTTGGTATTTCTCCTCTCCCCACAAGGATGTTAAATGTAAGTTTACATGATGACCTGTATTACTGAGCAGTTCAGCTATATTCAGGACCAGATCCTGTGCTCCACTTAGGACTAAATCAAGAATTACCTCCCCCATTGTGGGTTCCAGCACTAGCTGCTCCAAGAAGCAGTTATTAATGGTGTCTAGAAATTTTATCTCTGCATCCCATCCTGAGGTGACATGTTTCCAGTTAATAGAAGGATAGTTGAACTTCCCCGTTATTATAGGGTTTCCTGTTTTTATAGCCTCTCTAATCTCTTTGAGCATTTCACAGTCACCATCACCATCCTGGTCAGGTGTTTGCTAGTATATTCCTATTGCTGTATTCATTAGTCAAGGACAGAATTTATGTCCCTAGAGATTCTGTGGTCCTGTTTGATTTTATTTAAGATTTTTTCTATATTTGACTATGCTTTCTTTCACATATAGTACCACTCCCCCAGTGTACTCTAGTCTGTCATTCCTGCATACAGTATTATGTATCCTGGTATTACCACATCTCATTAATTATAATTGTTCCACCAAGTTTCTGTGATGTCTATTATATTATATTAATATCCTCATTTGATATCAGGCACTTCTTTGACCTCTCCTTCTCTAACATAAACACATAGCAACACATATATTTATATTAAAAAAACAAACCATACACCACCAAAACAAGGCTTTCCACTGCACATGCTGCTTTCTGTGGGAAGAGGATGAGAGAGTAAACATACAACATGTGTGATCACATTGCTTAATGTGTGACTGGAACATGCATGGATACTATGGTGAGGAATGCTGTATGACTCTGAATAGAATGGAATAATGAATACACATACAGAGAGGCATTCATCATACAGTAGTTTTCATAAGAGCAATTCCATAATATTAATCAGACTTCGTAAGCTATAAAAACAAATCACCAAAATCATCAGTTTCCATAAGAACAGGCGTACCGGGTCAGACCAAAGGTCCATCCAGCCCAGTATCTGTCTACTGACAGTGGCCAATGCCAGGTGCCCCAGAGGGAGTAAATCTAACAGGCAATGATCAAGTGATCTCTCTCCTGCCATCCATCTCCATCCTCTGACAAACAGAGGCTAGGGACACCATTCCTTACCCATCCTGGCTAATAGCCATGTATGGACATAACCACCATGAATTTATCCAGTTCTCTTTTAAACGCTGTTATAGTCCTAGCCTTCACAACCTCCTCAGGCAAGGAGTTCCACAAGTTGACTGTGTGCTGTGTGAAGAAGAACTTCCTTTTGTTTGTTTTAAACCTGCTGCCCATTAATTTCATTTGATGACTCCTAGTTCTTGTATTATGGGAATAAGTAAATAACTCTTCCTTATCCACTTTCTCCACATTGCTCATGATTTTATATACCTCTATCATATCCCCCCTTAGTCTCCTCTTTTCCAAGCTGAAAAGTCCTAGCCTCTTTAATCTTTCCTCATTTGGGACCCTCTCCAAACCCAGCTCTCAAGAGGGAGTGCAAAACAGAGGGTCTGCACTCTGAGACTGTACCTGAGGATCCCAAGGTGGAGAGGCAATAGCTGGACTCTGTTTAGGTTCCAGATGCTTGAAACACCCTAGGAACCTAGTGGCTTGGGTTCCCTCATAGCAGTATCATGGATGGCCAGCAGGGGCAGGCCAATAATATCTGTGATGGGGTTAATTAACTTGCTGAACAATTTATATAGGGATGTGCTGGATTCTCTGTCACTATAACCAGATTAGATATCTTTCTAAAAGTGATGCTCTAGTGCAGTGATATCATGGAGTCCTCGGGTGATGCTTAAGAACTGCTCCCCACAAAGCCAGTCAGGACTTTGGGGAGCCTCCTCTCCCTTGGAGCAGACTGTCTTCAGGGCAAGAGGCTCACACGGCTTCACCTTCCTGGGTCTCTCCTTGGAGCATTCACCATCCTCTGCCCCTCTGAGCACTTCCCACAGTGAGTCTGCCCAGGTGGGGTCCTGGGGAAGCCAGAGGGTCCTGCACCCCCACTTTGCAGTCAGATGTGGCTCTTAACCAGCCAGTAAAACAGAGGTCTGTTAGATGACAGGAACACGATCTAAAACAGAGCTTATAGGTACAGAGAACGGGACCCTTCAGCTGGCTCCATTCTGGAGCCCAGCGAGCCAGACAACCCCATCTGCACTCACCCCTCATTCCCAGCCAGCTCCAAACTGAAACCCCCTCCAGCATCTCCTTTCTGGCCTTTGTCTCTTTCCCAGGCCAGGAGGTCACCTGATCTCTTTGTTTACCTTTATCCATCCCCTTGCAGGGGGGAAGGGCCCCTGCCATTTGTTGCCAGGAGACAGAGTGTTGGCTACTTATGCACGCTGAAGACTTAATAAATGCATAGGGGAAACTGAGGCATCCACACAGTATTCAGAGGACACATTAAGAATAGTCCCACTTCATCACAAGTGGTTCTCAACCTTTCCAGACTAATGTACCCCTTCCAGAAGTCTGATTTGTTCCAAGTATCCCCAAGTTTCACCTTACTTAAAAACTACTTGCTTACAAAATCAGGCATAAAAATACAAAAGTATTACAGCATACTATTACTGAAAAATTGCTTATTTTCTCTTTTTTGCCATATAATAAAATAAATCAATTGGAATATAAATATTTTACTTACATTTCATTATACAGTATATAGAGCAGTGTAAACAAGTAATTGTCTGTATGAAATTTTAGTTTATACTGAGTTTGCTAGTGCTTTTTATGTAGCCGATTGTAAAATTAGGCAAATATCTAGGTTAGTTGATATACCCCCTGGAAGATCTCTAAGTACCTCCAGGGGTACAGATACCCCTGGTTGAGAACCACTGCTGTATTGCAACCAGACGTTATGGACTTGATGCAAGAATCTGTTGGTAACAACTAAAGCCTGCATTATGTAGGAGGTCAGACTTGATCATGGTGGTCCCTTCTGGCCTAAAATCTGTGAAGTCCCTTAGTACATTAGAATGCATGGCATCCAGATCCATGCTCTGATCTCAGCACATGCGAATCCCCATTTGTGCCCTGACCTCTGTCTCTGTCTTCTCTGAGTCAGAAATTAACCCCAGAAAAAACTGCTGCACTTAGCTATAAATGAACACTTTTAGCTGGGTAGAGCCAGACCTCAGTTAGTACGATGGACCATTCAGGGACCCCTAGGAGGGGAAAGTCACACATGCCTCCCCTACCTCAGCAATAGTACAGTGGACCAAGTCCCCTGTGCCTAAATATACAGAGGAATGCTCTCTAATCTGATTAGGAGTCCTATCAGCCCCTGGCCAAAATTTCTTCATCCCAAAATAGGATTACTTCTGCCACTGCCAGTGCTAGCTTGGAGTGGTGAGTTCATCTCTGCTGCATTGTCTGGTGTCCATATTCATGGATGCCATGATGGTCAGGTCTCCTTTGCTGCATATTGACCATCCTCCCAGCTTTCCTGTGAATATGCCTCACCTGCTCCCTAGGCTGGTACCCTAACCTCAAGTTCAAGATACATTTGGGGTCTCCTCCTCCTCCCAGCAGTAGCAATAGCAATGTGTGCTCTTGCCTAAGCCCTGTGGCCCCTGTATGGAGTTCCGTCCATGTGTCATCTGTTTGGCATGGACACAACCACTTGGGAATGGCTGAGCTCCTACTCTGAATTGGCTTTCCTCACTTACAATGAGAAATGGGCTGACAGCAGGAAGTCAGGAGTGAGATGTCATCCCAGTCCTCTAACCAACTAGTGTTCTGGGGCTGACTCTTCTGCCCCCAATCAGTCATGGCTTGTGGCGAGAAGGACATGTTCATGTACATGTGGAGTGAGGGCTTCACATCTGGAGAGCACTGAGCACAGAGGCTATTATAAACATGTAAGAGAGAATAATTACATGGAGCCTGTTTTCTCAAGTGTTCCAGCACCATTTTGTAGAAAAATCTGAAGCTGACCCATAATTATTGCAGGCATCCTGAGCAGAGCCAGGCTGCTGCCTCTTTCCTCTTTCTAACTTAGACTAAAGCCAGCCATTTTCTGCTAAGGCCAAGCTTCTGGTGCCCAGGCACTTAGCTACACATTTCTCAGTCCTGACCTTGCAGAGATATTAGCTATAGAGGCAGGACTCTCTCAGCACTAATGTCTGTGAACCCTAACTCTCATGTTCCCTTTCTTTTTCTCACAGGATGGGTATATCGATTTCATGGAGTATGTGGCTGCACTCAGCCTAGTTCTCCGGGGAAAGATGGAACAGAAATTACGTTGGTACTTCAAGCTCTATGATGTGGATGGCAATGGCTGCATTGACCGACATGAACTGCTCAACATCATCAAGGTGGTAACATAGGGGGTTGTGTACACTTTTTGGCCCTCATTATTCTGTAAATCAGTGGGATGGCCACACTGAATCTCACTGGCACTGGTGGACCAATGGAGAGTCCAGAGAGATTCCTGCTGTGCTGTAGCTCTCAATTCTGGCAGCTGTCAGTGTCACAGATCCAGTAAAGAATACTCTTTTTGCCATTCACCAGACTCCTGTGAGGTGCTCCAGCTACTGGATCTCATATGTTTAAGCTGCCAAAGTCTGAACTGAGTCTAGGCACTACCCCTGGCTTAGGATTCTAGACACACTTTTGGGATGCAGCTTCTCTGTCAAGCTCCCCCTCCTGAGGATAGAGACCTTGCAGCCCAACTGCCTAGCCCCTCTTACCAAGGCTGATGCCTCCAGACTTCCTCTTAGGTCAAACACACTCTCTCCCTGAACTCCAGATGTTGTAGGTATTCTGGGACCCAGATTTATTTTACCTTTTCAAGGGGCATATGGTAGGCATAGCACATATCACATGCAGACTTTCTTTGCACAGGTTTCTAAAACACCATTGCTCTGTTTTTAATAGCATGAGAAATACACAGGAAGCACAGGACCATAGAAAACAACAAACATCCTGAATGCACTTCCCCCACTCTAGCTCACCCTTTCCTTTGGGAGTTCTTGGGGGCCATCCGAGTTCAGCTAGGGAGTCAGCTAACTATTGACTTAGTTCTAAGTAGCAGGTTTAAAATATAACTGTAGCTAGGCCACTAAGTAAGAGTGACCACAGCATAAATTAATGCAACATTCTTGGGGGAGAAAGGGTACCAAAAACACAATAAGGTGACACTCAACTTTAGAAAAAGACATTTTAAAAAGACTGAAGAAGGTTGCTAAAAAGTCTCTCAACTCAAAATGATAAAATTAAAATCCTTAGAATCAGCATGCTGGCCGTTATCTGAGATAGCATCTTGAGCTGTATGGAACCTGCTCAGAGCCAACCTGGTAGTTTCCATGTTTCTAGGAGTGCTTTTTGTCATTTGCACTTGACACAAGGTTTGCAACATTTTTCTTTTGGGTGCATGCTCTTTAGGTTTACCCAAGCCTTTGTGTCTTGTGTTTGGATTACTATATAGCACGCTGTGAGGCTGCACCTTAAATTGAATGAATAACTGCAACTAGTTCTGAATATGGTGGTCTGTTTATCCAGCAACATTACCTCTGGAGAGCATGTGACCCCACCAGTGCTCCATGACTTTTCCTTGGTACACACAGATTTCCAGGTAAAGTTCAAGGGGTGAATTTTAACCTCTAAAGGTTAACCCCTAATTAAGTTGGGTCCTGCCTTCCTGCCTCTGGCATTGTCTGATTCCTGGGCAGTTGTTACTAGCTGCTTGGGCTAAGTATCAGAGGGTAGCCGTGTTAGTCTGGATCTGTAAAAACAGCAAAGAATCCTGTGGCACCTTATAGACTAACAGACGTTTTGGAGCATGAGCTTTCGTGGGTGAATACCCACTTCCTCAGATGCCGCATCTGAGGAAGTGGGTATTCACCCACGAAAGCTCATGCTCCAAAACGTCTGTTAGTCTATAAGGTGCCACAGGATTCTTTGCTGCTTGGGCTAGGGCTCCAGTATCTTGCATGAGTGGAGGCTGTTGGATGGCATGTTCAATGAGCTTTAGTTGCTCATTCCGTCCACCAGAGGCCAGATTTCATGCCCTTCAGGGCATGCTGTGAGGCTTGATGGTTTCCCCAGGCTTTTCCCTTGGAAACAGTGGGTGGGAGTGGGGAGACACCTTTCACAAATGGCCTCAATATGAGCAATGTTCTATATTCTGACCCTGCACTATAAGGTGTGTGTTTGATCAATGCCACCCATGGTCCCATGGCAGCAGATTAATCCTGGGCCAGCTGCTTAGTTCCTCCTCTTCTCTTCCAGGCTATTCGTGCTATTAATGGCTGTGACCATGAAACTAGTGCGGAGGAGTTCACCAACCGAGTCTTCAATAAGATCGATGTCAATGGCGATGGTGAGATTCCTGTGTCTGCCCTCTGACTCAGCTAATCCTTCAGCCCCTCACACTTCATCTTGCCAGAAATACACTGGGGCCCAGTCTCCTCCAGTAGCCTCCTTGCTAACTTTACACTCTCTTGTCTTTGATAAGATCTCACACACCCCTCCATCTATGCTCTTTCTGAGGCATTGCTCCTCTCATTTAATGCATATGTAACCCACACACCTCCTGAGTGTGGTGTTCTGTCGTATCTAGTGGCACCGAGACCACTTAGAGAGAGAAAATGATTCTGCTCTACAGCCTGAGCTAACAGCCAATTGGCTTTTTCCAACTTTTTCAGTTGGACACAAATGAATGAGAAGCCTGTGAGGATGACAGGCCCTAATATGGGGCAACAAAAAATGATAAAAACAATCAAGGGTAGAGAATAGGTTTGTACATCGGAAGAGGAGAGGAGAAGAGAACTGATCAAGCCAGGAAGTGAAAGTCAGACCTGTCAGCAGGGTCTGGGCCATGTCCAGCTTTTGGACATCTGTCTTGGGAAGCTGGAGACTAGACTAATACCCCAGTATTGTGGTAGGTAAGCTCCTCACTTCCTGCAGGCCCTGTACTCCAGATAGTTCAGATGTCTTGAGCTACTAAGGGTATGTCTACACTACGGGATTATTCCGATTTTACAGAAATCGATTTTTGGAAACAGATTGTATAAAGTCGAGTGCACGCAGCCACACTAAGCACATTAATTCAGCGGTGTGCGTCCATGTACTGAGGCTAGCATCGACTTCCGGAGCGTTGCACTGTGGGTAGCTATCCCATAGTTCCCGCAGTCTGCCCCGCCCATTGGAATTCTGGGTTGAGATCCCAATGCCTGATGGGCCAAAAATTTGTCATGGGTGGTTATGGGTAAATGTTGTCAGTCAATCCTCCCTCCATGAAAGAAACGGCAGACAACCATTTCGCACCCTTTTCCCCGAATTGCCTGGGCAGACGCCATAGCACGGCAACCATGGAGCCCGTTCAGCCTTTTTTCACTGTCACCGTATGTCTACTGGATGCTGCTGACAGATGCAGTACTGCAGTGCTACACAACAGCATCTCCTTGTCTTTTGCAAGTTAGCAAAGACGGTTACCAGCCCTACTGTATCGTCTGCTGCTTTAGAAGGTGGCAATGACGGTTACCAGTCATACTTTACTGTTTGCTGCTGTCATGGGTGCTCCTGGCCGGCCTTGATAAGGTAGGTCGGGGGCACCTGGACAAAAATGGGAATGACTCTCCAGGTCATTCTCTTCTTTAAGTTTTGTCTAATGGAGAGTCAGTCCTGCCTAGAATGTCAGGCAAGCCTACTAAAGAACCAGAGAGGCAAACGACCGCTCTGGATCAGAGCCCCAGACATCCCGCAGAAATGATGAGCTGCATACCATTCTAGGGGGTGCCCCTGAAGCAACACCACCCATTGCTTCCCTCTTCTCCCACGCCTCCTGGGCTACCGTGGCAGTTATCCCCCCATTTGTGTGATGAAGTAATATAGATGCAGGAATAAGAAACAACACTGACTTTATTGCCAGCAGAGATCAAAGGGGGGAGGGGAGGGCAGTTGGCTTACAGTGAAGTAGAGTGAACCACCATTCTGCACTTGCCCAGCCTATTGCTGAAAATGGGAATCGGTGACAAGCACTAGGATAGAAGCATAGGCAGGACTGAATCTTCATTTGTGTGTGGGCCTTTGGTTGACACTGGTAAAATACAAAATGTCCCAGGATATGTATGTTGGGGGACAGTTCTAAATGGCAGCTTAATTTTTTTATTTGCAGTGAAACGAAGAGGTCTAAGTATCTGATTGTGAGCCCTGGTAGCAAGGAGTAGGCTGGGGTAGGTGCGACCGCACGGTGCTACTGTCTGGGAGAGCAGCCTGAGGCAGAAGCCTCCAGCTGCCATGATATTCCAGGCAGGACTGAATCTCCATTAGACAAAACTTAAAGAAGAGAATGACCTGGAGTCATTCTCTTTTTTGCCCAGGTGTCCCCGGTGAACCTAACTGAGGCCAGTCAGGAGCACCCATGGGATGACGATGATGGATATCAGTCATACTGTACTGTCCGCAAGGCAAGGCAAGGAGATGCTGCTGTGTAGTGCTGCAGCACCGCATCTGCCAGCAGCATCCAGTGGACATATGGTGACATTGAAAAAAGGCGAGAAACGATTTTGTTCCCTTTGCTTTCACAGAGGGAGGAAGTGCGGGGGCTGATGACATTTATCCTGAACCACTTGTGACAATGTTTTTGACCCTTCAAGCTTTGGGAGCTCAGCCCAGAATTCAAATGGTTTTCGGAGAGTGCAGGAACTGTGGGATAGCTACAGTCATCAGTCGCCCCTCCCTCCGTAAGCATCCATTTGATTCTTTGGTTTTCTGGTATGCTTGTCTCTGCTCCTTAAGTTTCACGTAGCACTGTGTTGAGCTCCTGTTGTGGCCTCTGTCCATCATGGCCTTGGAGATTTTTTCAAATGTTTTGGCATTTCAGCTTTTGGAATGGAGTTCTGATCGAACAGATTCATCTCCCCATACAGAGATCAGATTCAGTATCTCCCGTATGGTCCATGCTGGAGCTCTTTTTTGATTCTGGGACTGCATGGTCACCTGTGCTGATTAGCATTCCATGCTGGGCAAACAGGAAATGAATTTCAAAAGTTTGCTGGGCTTTTCCTGTCTACCTGGCCAATGCATCTGAGTTCAGATTGCTGTCCAGAGTGGTCACAATGGTGCACTGTGGGATAGCTCCTGGAGGCCAATACCGTCGAATTGCAGCCATGCTAACCCTAATTTGAAATGGCAATACCGATTTCAGCGCTACTCCCCTTGTCGGGGAAGAGTACAGATATCAGTATTAAGAGCCCTTTATATTGCTATAAAGGGCTTCGTTGTGTGAACAGGTGCAGGGTTAATTCGGTTTAATGCTGCTAAATTCAAGATAAACTCATAGTGTAGACCAGGCCTAAGTGTCAGTACATGGCCCATTGCCCCTCTGGGAGGACGCAAGGCTGATGTGAGTAAAGCCAACTGCTGGATTCCATATGCACTTATGTCATGGAGTCCCCAGGCGATGCTCTGGAACTGCTCCCCACCAAGCCAGTCAGGACTTTGGGGAGCCTCCTCTCCCTTGGAGCAGACTGTCTCTCTAGAGCAAGAAGCTCACATGGCTTCACCTTCTGGGTCTCTCCTTGGAGCATTCACCATATGCCCTTCCGTGCTCTTCCCACAGCGAGTCTGCCCAGGTGGGGCCCTGGGGAAGCCAGAGGGTCCTGCACCCCCACTTCGCTTCACAGTCAGACGTGACTCTGAGCCAGCCAGTAAAACAGAGGTTTATTTGATGACAGGAAGACAATCTAAAACAGAGCTTGTAGGTACAGAGAACCAGACCCCTTAGCTAGGTCCTTTTTGGGGGGCAGTGAGCCAGACGCCCACGTCTGCACTTCACTCCTCGTCCCCAGACAGCTCCAGACTGAAAACCCCCTCCAGCCCCTCCTTCTCTGCTCAGTTCCTTTCCTGGGCCAGGAGGTCACCTGACCTCTTTGTCTCCAGCACCTTCAGTTGGCACCTTGCAGGGGAGAGGCGCAGACCATCAGTTGCTAGGAAATAGAATGTCAGGCATTTAGGCACACTGGCCCTTTGCTCTGCAGAAACCATACACCCTTATCCCACCACCTAGATACTTAAGAACTGCATAGGGGACACTTAGGCACCAACACAGCATTCAGAGAAAACATTAAGACCATTCCTAGTTCATCACAACTTACAGCAACCAGGTTGGGGAAAAGCTGAATCCCTTTTCCAAGCTCTGGGTCTTTAAAGTACACTCCCAGGTGCACAACATGTATCTTCCACCCTTGCTTGGGATATGGGGCTCAGCAGTCCAGCTGCCTTAGACCTTTTCCCTCAGAGTTCCACCTTGCTGTGGGAGCACTGAGGTTCTCAATTAACCCTTTCAGGGACAATTTGGCCAGCAAGCAAAGAACACAGACCTAGTCAAGGAATCTTAATCACTATCAATTTACTCTTAGGAAAGCACTAGAGAGTTACAGATCTTTGCAAAATAACAAACAGACCTGAGATGCACTCCCTGCCCCATGCCCACCCCCACTTAGTCTGATCTCACCCCATCTGTGAGTCTGACGTCTGGTCAGCATTTCAAGCTAGGTAACATCCCTCTTCTAGCCTGGACTTCTGACAGGTGCTGACCCCTCTCTCAGAGAAGCCCCCTCCTTGAATCTAGTCTGACCTTGTTCTGCCAGGTACCCAACTGGGAAATGCCAACCTGTTATGTAAGTCCTATATGAAGAAAACCACTGTCCCCTGAGCTGGGCAGTCACAGAGTTTTTCAAAGTGGATGGCTCCATCATCAATAGTCCTCTACAAGGTGTCCCATGTGTCTCCGGAGTGGGGCAGTGTCTGGAACACACAGACCTTGTCCAGGCCAGACTGTTTTTTTAACCTAGAACACAAAATGGCAGCTAGGGTACAAAAATGGAGTTTGCAAAACAAAAGATCACTCACAGTTTGATACATCCATATCCCACTCTGTCACACTAGGTTTTATATTTTTGACCAGGCAGCAGAGCAGCATCAGCTACTAGTTCTTTTCCCAGGCTTATGGGCCACATTGTCCCTGGTAGAAATTTTTACATTTTGATGAGTATTGATGTTCAGTGGCAAAAACGCAGAACTGGCTCAAGCCAAGGTTCGAACAGAGACTTCAAGAGGTATTGGATGGTTATATGGATAATAAGCATATCCAAAATGACAACAGTGAAGACTAACAAAAGAGTTCTGGAAGAGTTATAAACTTCCTGCTTTAGGGCTTCAACCACTTTCTAACTAGTGGGGGTTAGGAGGAGTCTTTCCTGTGGACAGATTATCCTATAGCTTCCTAATATACAAATTCATGCACTTAGAAACTAACAGGAAGAATTTCTGTGTAGACTGGGGTAAGGTATGTGTATCAACACTGGAAATGACAGAGGGTGAGAAAGGATTGCATTTGCTTTTTTTATAGCTCCATTACACTGGAGCCTCATAGGCATGCTGCAGTTGACTAATACACACAGATCTAACATTTATCAGGTGAAATATTTTTCCAGTAGAGAGAGGGAAATATTTATGCCATTTTACAAAGTACTGGGAACACCTTGTCTGGAATACTGGGTACAGATCTGGTCAGCATGTTCAAAAAAGATAAATTCAAATTGGAACAGGTGCAGAGAAGGGCTACCAGGATGGCTGGGGAATAGAGAACATAAGAACAATTACACTTGGTCAGACCAAAGGTCCACCTAGCTCAGTATCCTGTCTTCCAACAGTGGCCAATGCCAGGTGCCCCAGAGGGAATGAACAGGACAGGTAATCATCAAGTGATGCATTCCTTGTCACCTATTCCCAGTTTCTGGCAAACAGATGCTAGGGACACCATCCCTAGATAATAGCCATTGATAGACCTAGCCTCCATGAATTTATCTAGTTCTTTTTTGGACCCATCTCATGTGAGTAGGCTAAAAGAGCTTGGCTTGTGCACCCCAGCAAAATTAAGGGAGAAAAAGGATATGCTTGGTCTTTATAAATACATCAGGGGAGAAACAATAAAGAGGGAGAACAACTGTTTAAGCAATGTTGGATTAGAAGGTTTCTATCAGAGGAATGAGGTTCTGAAACAGTCTTCCAATAGGAGTAGTGAGTGCAAACAAACTAGCTCCAGGGTAGGTATTGAAATACATTATTAATGAGGTTATATGCCAGGGCTTCCTGTAATTACAGGGAATGGATTTGATAACCCAGGAGGTCCCTTCCAATCCTAGGTCCCTAATGTGAGGTTTCCTGACTCTTCCCCCTAAGCATCTGCTATTGGCCATTGTTGGAGAAAGGACACTGGACTAGATGGACCATGAGTCTGATCCAGTCTTGCAATTCCTGTGTTCCTAGAAACCAGCAACCCCTGGCAATCTCTCTGTTTCCAGTAAGCACTGTAGGACTCAGCATTGCACAGAATCCAGCCTTTTGAGACAGAAGATGGAGGTATTGGCAAAAATCCAATCATTTTTTCCCTCTGCGTTTATGGAGGATGTAGAACTGGTGCCAGAAATTTTCCAACAGAGAAAGTGGAATTAGGGATGGAAACCAGGGTCCCAGCTAAATGGGGATTGGGGGAATTGGAGCTTGGGATAATAAAAAGTCACCTGGGCCAGGGCAGGCAGTAGAGTCACAGGAGCTATGTCACTTTAGCTTAAATAGGTTTTCTGGACTCCTGTCCTCTGTCCTTCCCTCTCTAACGGTCTCCTATTCCCCCCAATATAAGCCCCATTCAGTTGCCTCCCTGTGAATTCCAAAAGAGACCCGTTCCCTGCACACCAGCTTTGTCACTCTCATGCTGCTGGCTGCCTTGCCTACGTGGAGCCTCTCTAAGCTGCTCCTGTGCACTGTCTGCTTCTGTTGCTTCTTAGCCTTGAGAGGGCAGGAGTCAGGGGAGGTGGGCACAGCAGTACTTCAGACTAGTCCTGGGAGACTCAGGCCAATGTCAACTCACTGTTTAGAGCAGACTCCCCATGGCCCTTCCTCTTTGGCCTCACAGACCTTCCCTTCTGCATGGCACACTGTCCCGTAATGTACCCCCAAGTGACCTATCTCTGGAGAGGAACCAGTTTCTTATGGGTTAACTCCTTTTTGGGCAGGAGGCAGGAGCAAAGGTCAGACTTGCATGGAAATAAAGGAGGCTCCAGACCTACTAGCACTGCCAGTTCTGGCGGCTTCAAAATGAGCAAGCTGTTTGGTACTTCCAAACACTGACTCTGTAGGGATCGAGCCTCACTGATTGTGCAGGGGGCAATTATTCCCACCTTTCTGTGCCCCAGACATGAATGAGAGTGACCTGGTGTCATCTGTCTCTGTCTGAAACAGGTGAGCTTTCACTGGATGAGTTTGTGGAAGGAGCCAGAAAAGATGAAGAGTTCATGGAGGTGATGATGAAGAGCTTGGACTTGTCACACATTGTGACCATGATCAACAACCGGCGGCACAGTGTCTAGAGCCATCTGGGAGAGAGAGGGATATGTGTGGGAGAGAGACTACGGATGGATGTGCAGCTAGGTAAAGAAGGTGGGCTTGAGAATAAAACAGATATGGTATGTGGATTGAGAGAGAGAGCGAGAGCAACGTGGTTCTGTGTGTGCGTGTTTTCTTTTGCATGTGTGTGTGTGTGTGTGCTTGAACACATGCTGCAACTCAGACACATACACACAACTCTGGTTCAGCAAACTTGGCCCCCTATGATGCTATTTGATTGGTCTTCTGGGCCAAAAAGGCCAAGTGCACAACTTTCTCCTCTCCGCCTGCCCCAGATTGCTCTGACATGCCCGATAACGGGGAAAGTGTCAAACCCATAGAGTGGGGCATATGTAATGTGTCCAGAACATATGTTT